>NC_140637.1:11392500-11992500 GCF_057382275.1 Copadichromis virginalis
GATAGAATTTTTTGCACTTTGGCAGTGTTGGGGGAAGCAGATAACCAAAGCAAATACAGACAAATTAAAAAGAAAGTACATCGTCTTTTATTTCTCAGGTTTTATCAATAAGACCTAATAAGAAAAAAAAAAGATGAGTTCCTTAGTAGGTACTAAAATTATTTAAATACAGCCCCAGATGAACAATAACTCATGTCATTATTTATTTAATAAAAAGAAGCATCGTGTAAAAACTTGTGTACGGCTTTATCCATCCATCATTATGGAGGAAGTCTGGTCATTACAATGTTGCTTCAGCACACTGAAGATCACGATTATTCGTTACGGTCCCACCAGTGTTCCAGCTGAGTTGAGGTTTGGACCTTGACTGAAATATTAAAAAGCTGTGATTTCCCTTTTGTCAGCCATTGTGCTGCAGATTTGCTGCTGTGCTTGGGATCATTGTCCTGCTTTATGAGTCTGTTTCAGCCAAGTTATGCAAAACTAACAATGCTGCCTTGTTTTTTTTGTTTGTTTTTTTTAAAGGAAAGAGGATTTTTTTTTCTCCCTTTCATTTAACGTGCTAACATAGCCCTGTAGAGTCTAAGCTGTAGCTCTTGGATTTTTAGCCATGAGCATTGCACAGTCTGTGGCTGAATTTGCTAGAACAACCACTCCTGGGAAGATAGCTATTGTTCTGAATGCTTTTATTCATTTATATTCTTAAATACACGTTTGTTACCGTTTGGGAAAATGTACCTTTTCAACAAACTTTACAGTTGTAGCATATTTAGAAAACTCACAAAAGATTATCACAAAGATGGCACAGTAAGAAATCTAACCGACTGGTTTAAAAGGCCTAATAAACCCCGAAACAAAACAACATGCTCCTTGACCTGATGCACTAAACCTAGCCATTCCACTAAAAACTGACAACTCAGCTCTCATTTGCATTTATGATCCTCTATTATCGTTGCATCATTTTGACACAGAAGCTGATGTCTGAGGTCTGTGGTAAAATCACATATTTTTCCACAGACCTCAAGAGGAAAGGTGTCATTGTGTCCATGTATAACTGCATTTCTCACCTCTAGCTGAGCAAGCCTCTCTCGAACACAGCAATAGTGCTTATCATCCACCTGCACTGCTCTTCTCATCACCTGGCCCATCTCGCATATCCGTTCCACTTGGCTCTGCACTTCCTGGAGAAGAGTCAGAAATCAAGTTGGTTGTTTTTATTTTAAATTTGTGTGTCTATGTATTTGGAATCATAGCCCATTAAACGTGTGAGCAAATTAAAGAAATGCAGAGTTGATGTACTTTGGCATGGTCCTCATGGAGGCTGAGCACAGGTTTGGTGTCCAGCTCCTTCTTTGCCATCATCAGCTGGAGCACATGCTTGCGATACCGACACATGATCAACTCGAGCGCGTACTGGTGTTCTTCGAGAGACACCCATAGTTCTACAAAGACATAAAGAGCGTTAATACTGGTATATAAAACCAGCCAGTCAGCAGAACCTTTTTTTACCTTTATTCTCCCGCTGCAGTTCCTTGATTTGAGTGTTTTCCTGAGTCAGAAGGACATGAGGTTTGTATTTCGTGAGCTCCTGTATCTCTGAACTGTCATCTGTGTGCTGAAAAAAGAGCAGAGAAGAAACGGATAAAGAAGACTTTAGCGAACGCATATCC
This sequence comes from Copadichromis virginalis, assembly GCF_057382275.1. NCBI lineage: Eukaryota > Metazoa > Chordata > Actinopteri > Cichliformes > Cichlidae > Copadichromis > Copadichromis virginalis. Next base: position 11,394,171 of record NC_140637.1, read on the forward strand.
TAGATACGAGGGAAACTCGCTTTGTAGTACAGGTCACTGTTTAACTAGTTCAATGTGTACACCAAGCAGTAGTGCAGCTTTTCATAAACGTGAGCTATCTGCTCGAGTTTACCTTGTCTGGCAGAGCATTTCCCACCTCTCTCATGCCCTGCACTCTCTGATTTAGGGCCTCGGACTGCTCTATCAGTCCCTCGGCGGCTGTGTCGTGCTCTTTTAGCCTCTCGAGAAGGGTCCGAGTATCGGCCAGCACTTTTTCGAAAGTGCAGGCCATTTACTGGAAAGTGATAGCTCTTTTTACGCTACGTAGAAAAGCTACTACAAAACTAGCTAGTCGAGCGAAAACAACTCGCAGCCGTTGCTTAGCTGGGCTATATAATCTTAGCCGAGGCAGCTCGGTGCCATTATAGAAACATAAATATCCTTACTGTTTCGCTATTTAACTAATGTTGTGTCGGCAGACAGGGCAAGTACCAGACACCCAGATCAAAATATTACTACATTACTAGAATATTACTGCTTCAGAAACTGACGTTTCCGTGTAGAACTAAACTGTTAGCGACGCTTCCTTCTTCGTCTTCTTCTTCTTTTCCTCCTCCTCCTACTTTTGGTGAATTGTCAAACCAACGTTGAGTCGCCACCTACTGGGGTGGAGTGCGGTGTAGACGTTTGGCACACAACCAAAAGCGGGGTAAATGGCTAAACCTATCTAGCTTGTCTTTAAAATATCTTTACATAAAGCAACAGCGTCTCATCTAAAAAAAAAAAAAAGAAAAAGAAAAAATGATATTGTTTCTCCACTGTTCAACAGTTGTATGTTACACAAAATGAACAACAACAACATAATTTTAAAAATTATCAACATTTCAAGTAAAAATGTAACGTAAGCCACTTACAGTGTTGAAATTTAAATATTACTATCGGGTAATTTCAAAGTGAGTGAAGGGCTGAGTTGAGTTGATGCATTATGTTACATTTTCCTATGTTGGGTAATTGTGCAACGTGTAGTCTCAGAAACTCTCCTGTATGGGGAGAAAACTTAGTTATGGCGACACCTATTCAGTTTAGTTATCTAATAAATGGCATGATAGCTATTATTTACTCATTAATCAAATAATTAATGGGTTTATTATTTATTGAACTCGACTGGATTACTCTTACATATCTGTTTTCCAGTCTAGACAGCGAGGTAGATAAAATGTTAACGTTACTATAACGCAAATGCCTCCCATGTCCCTTTGCGGCACATAGGCGGTTTCTTATCAGCGCCTTGCGTAGCCACTCTTCGCTTGAGGATCTTTGGTCTACCTAGTATCGTCAAATATCGCGTTAGCCGTCTCCCTATCTCTACGCAATGTGCCGTGCTGCTTCTAGCGGCGCTGGTGACAGTGCTGAAAGCTGTTGGGGTGAGTTTTTAATATTTTATCCCTTTTAGCAGAAGAATTTAAGCGTGTACTGGTAATATATCAATGATAGTTTTCTTTTTGGTCAGTGAGTACTTAGAGGTGAATTGGTGAGTCAGCGCTTAGTCGTACGCACAGTTCGGGCCTGGGTGGAGGCTGCCTTGTTACAGCTCCACATAAATCACGCGAGGGCCGAGGAGTACAACGGCATGCTAGCTAACGGTAGTCGCTACTAGCTACTTAGCATTGCCAATGGCCTAGTTATGCTGTCGAAGGTATAAATAAACAGGCGCGTGATGTTTTTTCTAAGACGTATTAGAGTCTGGCGAAGAAACAGCACGTGTGTAGAATGAATGTGGTTTACTTTAGAGACAAAGATGGCATTTAAATAGAATTAAGCACGAGGCTTATATCTAGCTTCTTTGTTGTTCCGTCCTCGTGCCGTTAACGCCGATAATGTTATTATTGCGTTATCGACGTAAAGAAATGAATAAACTGAGTGTCTATATTTAACGTTGTTCTTGACTGGCAAGAAATTAAAATGTAAATAATTATAAGTACTTTTTAAAGAACTGTCCTGGTGTCGGCAGTCACTTTTGGCATTGTCTGTTCTTAACTCTATTGTCCGTTTAGCTTAAATAGCCCGTGTTGCAGGTTGGCGTGTGATACGATCCAGTTCTAAAAAACGTCTCCATTAAAATATGATTTCCAGTTAAAAAAATTCTTTATAATCAGTCCCAGCTAAATTAATACATAGAAATTCTATATATTTTGACTAATGGCCGAAACCACATTAAACATTAATGTGAAAGAGAAGTCGAAATGTTATCTCTATGTACAGTGTACAACGTTGAACCGTTGCTTAATTACCAGCAAACTTTATGTTCAAGGACTCCAAGCCGCACAGGAGTTAAGTCATCAGGTAATTACAAAAGAACTGAATGCGTTTTAGTTAAAGAAATTCTTCATCATTAACTTAAGTGTTGCTAAAGACAGTGGAGTAGTAGCCGTTTACGACGATTAGCATCGGCGAATGTCAATCTGTCAGGTTCTGTTTGTCCACACAAGACATCCTTAAATGTGATTGTGCGGGTTACTTTGCTTAATGAGCAAAACAGAACTAAAGGAACGAAGTTTTAACTAACTATATTTTAGTTTATTGTGTGTTTTGAAATCGACTGGTTAGACGTAACGTTCGCGATGGCGTTGCATACCGAAACGTGTTGGATCAGGCCATGTTGGCAGTTCCAGCTGAGGATAGCGGATTGCTGAGAAGTCACATGGTGGTTCCTGTCGGGGCGGTTGTTTTGTTTGCCCAGAGAAAAGACTGTCGTTTAATAAATGTCCAATCATAAGAGGTATCTTTCCCACTCGTGTTATTAAATAACAAACAGACAAAACTGTAGTTTGGTCCCAATTTAAATAATAAATAAATAAACAAAACAAAAAAAACCATGGTTAAAACGGCCGATTGCTGCTAGTTGTGTCGTGAGTTGATTTTTTTTTTTCTTGTTTCCTGCGAAATAAAAAGCAGAAAAAAATCGTAGATGCCACAGAAGCTCCTGGCTCATAACCTTTAATACACTTATGCAGTCAACCTTGTAGCAATCACATTTGAGCCTTTTAACAACGTCATATTCTAACCTAGTGGGATGTAAGAAGGGAGACATTGCAACATAGTCACAGCAGAATAGATATCATGTGTCCTTGGTTGTCTCAGCTATCTTGTTTTCAGAGCAGGGTATTTAGGTCAACAACATCCAGCTCTGGTGTGCTGTATGTTACTTGGAGTTTCTGGAAAAATGTTTTTTTTTTTTTTTTTTTTTTTTTTTTTTTTTTTTTTTTTTTGGGGGGGGGGGGTGGTCATACACATGTTACAATGCTTTGTTTGATTGCCAGATTAGCCCTTCTGAAAATGTTTACAGTGGTGTGCATGCAGAACAACTGGGGGGCTGAATGATGAAACAGAGGGCCTTGGTCTGAAATGTTGCCATAAATAACATAGCCTGAACTGACGGTATGCACAAGGACTTGTTGATCCAAAGTACTTGTCAGCTGCCTAGCATTGTATCTAGAGGCATTTGAGGAAAGCTTATTTTTGTACTTGAGTGCAGCTAAAGAATCAAATGTTCCCAAAAGACCTCAGGCTGCTGGTGCTTGGGGTTTTTACTTGTTTTCATGTGACAGAATAGTCGTATTAGCTGACAGTGTAATTACATTTTTCTCTCTCACTACAGACTCATGGAGCCCTTGGGCCATTTTGTATTTAACCTAAATTTAGATCAGTGGAGTTGGTGATAAGTTTTCATCTAACCAGATCTTCTTTTTTTCTTCATCCCCCTTCAAACAGTATGAAGTGAAACAGACCTGAATTTTTGTACCATCCGCAACTGCTTCAAGTTCAGATCAAATCAAAGAAACTGAAGACAAACCTCCCAAAACAAAGACAACACTGAAGAAGCGTGGGTGAAAAAGGATCACTTCAAGGATTTAAACGCAAGAAGTAACCAAATCCTGAAACGACCAAAGAATACGCACATCATCCCAACTGCGAAGTGGAAGAGAAGCAAACTTGCACCCAAGCATATTCTGAGAAGACCAGAGTTGATCTGAAACCAGAAGTTTGTGCCTACTCAACAGCTTTGACAAAGCACACGTCCCAACGCTGCTCCTAGCCCTCCTCATCCTCACTACACCGCCGACTCACCACCGGGGTGTGGAGTGGGCTGCTATCTGCTAGTTGTTGTTGTTGTTGTTGGTTTTTTTGTTTTGTTTTTTCCTTTTCCCCACTCCCATAGCTCCCTTCCCCAACTTAACCCTTTTTTTTCTCCTTTTTCCTGAGCAGTGTTTTTTGCACCTGCCTTTGCCTTTTTGTTTTATTTTTGCTCTAAATTTCCACCCCCCTTCTTTTTTTATTTTTTACTTTATGCAACATCTAGAACTTGTGCCAGAAACTGTAACAAGTGTGCGTGTTCAACTGTGTGCGTGAAGAGGTCCACAAAAACTGCTAGTTCATCAAAATCCTGAGAGATACAAGACACAAGGCGACCAATAAAGGTAGGTCTCAAGTCAGTTAAAGCCCTTCATAGCGTGTTTTTGATGGCTGTAAATGTACTTCTGGTTATGTCACACGTTTTGCTCATCATTACCTCTCTGTATTATTAGGTTTATTAGTGGCCTCTTTTGGATTTTAATATTCTTATAAAACTGGTATCTGATTCAGAATCTGCATTTGTTAGATGCACTACATGATTCACACATGCTTTAAAAACAGATTGTATAACACTTACCATTGCACTGTTTTGGGGCAGTATACCGAGGATGTTGTTTATTCATATTTCTTTTTTTCCCCTCAGTCACTAAAAACCAATGCGTTTTCATCTTTGTCAAAGTTATGCAAACTAAATTATTTATTTGTTTTGGACCTCATTTAAATTTCTCTTTGTAGGACAATATTTTAAGCTGTTGTTTGCAGCAGCCAATTCCAAGCTACCGCAGTGCTTGGTTAGACTTGAATCTTGCGTACTTATTGGTTTCTCCATGTGACATCACATCCTTTTGTGGAGTGAGTGCAGGAAGTGATACTTGATGTAAAATAGTGATTTGATCTTAGTGACCTCTACATTGTCCTTTTGTTAAAGATAACTTTTCTGAAAATGTGAAAGAAGCCAGCACCACTGAGCCACCACCACCTCCAAATACTTGAAGTAGTCATTCAGTTTTGTTGGAAAATGATTTACTTGCCTTCCGTTACCTGATCCACACTCTTCCTATTTTGTCGTTCTCAGGCCATACCCCCCCCCCCCCCCTCCTTTTTTGCCTTCTTTCCCCCCCTTTTGTATCCTCTCTGGGGATTAAAGCCTGCAGCTATTTTCCTTTTTGTTTGTGACACTTGGCACACTGGCTGACTTGCCTTACCTATTATGTTTGTTCCTCTCTTCACCCTTGCAGACATCCAGCGGTGTATCATTGGGTGGTTGATTAAGAATAGTATTTAACACTCAAGCAAAAAAATCCAACAAAAAACAAAACCTATATCAAAGTTCAGCAAGTGCTCAAGCAAGTTTTGTTCAAGTTTATGGGAAAATATGGGCAGCCCCTGGAAAGGCTTTGTTGAGTTTACCTTGCCTGCGTCGCCACCCACCGCGTATGTTAGTGCTGACCTGAGCAGCACCTCCCCTGTCGGACTCAGCCTGTCGCCATATGGCCGATCCGTAAGTTTCACCTTCCCACCTTTCTACGTGCCCCACCCCATCGAGCACCCATCCACCCACCTTGCCCCACATCTTTGCTGTGAATGGCATAACTTCTTTCATCTTTTCAGGCTCCCAAGACTAGCCTCTACTCAGTTATTTTCTTGTAGGGTGAGGGTGTTCTGCCAACTAGATGTCTGAAATTTGATGTAAATGAGCACTTTTTTTAAATTTTTGTTTTAAATCGTTTTTATTATTTTTATTTAATTTTTTTTTACATTGTACCCTCCCCGATTAATATTCAGACTGGTAAAAGGGAGGGCAGTGACTCAAGATGGACAATATTAACACTTCGACGTAACTACACACAAAATCCAGGACCACAGATGCATATGAAAGGTGGATACTTGTTGGTTCTCAGGAAAACTGAAAATTGATCTTAAGTAGATGGTATTTACAGTACTCATCCATCAGCACTGGACCAAAGCCCTTAATTCTCTTTGGGGATTCATGTACATTTGCGTTGTGTCATAAGGAGTCGTGATAGTTGCAGGACAGGGGCTAGCAAGAGGCTGCTCTGGGATCCCCTCCCTCTTCCCCCATTACTCATAATCCATCACCAACTTCCTGTCCACTGTAGATGCACCGCTCTTTGACCTGTCATTTGCATTTTCTGATTCTCCATCTTTACTTTGTTTTTGTTTTTAATTGCAGCACTGTATTTAAATCATTCCCATGACCGTCTGTGCCAATAATGTATTTTAGATATCTTTTTAGTGTTGCTTCCTCTGTAGATCCGTTCCTGTTTGAGTGCGATCTAGTACTACCAGGGACTTGGTAGTGCTCCAAATATCGCTCCCTTCAACATGAAATTTTCAGGGTTGAGTGATCTGATGGTTTTACTGCCTGCTATTGTTCCTGGTTTAAGTATTGGTGGTGGTTGTGATGACTATTATCTAGTCCATTGCTTTTTGTAGAACCCGTCAGAATGTGTTGGGCCTAAAGGACTCTATAATACCTCAAAAGTTGAATTATAAGTTCAGCAGGTTTTGTCTGAGATGATGGGAAACTGTAGGCAGAGTAAAAGCCAAACGTTCATTTCTCTGCAGCATATCCCAGTCCTGTCCCCAGTGTCAGAAATGGAAAGAGGCTCCTCTGAACCTCCAGTGGCTCGCAACACTGGCTCTACCCCATCTGCTTCTACTGGTCCCGTACCTATCCCCCGTTCCTCCTCCGTCTCTTGCCATCCCCACCCAGGCAGTAAAAAACACAAGCGGACACCCTTGTATCAGAGATCAGTAAGGAGGCATATCTGATGGTGCCCACACTGACCTAACCACTCTGAGCTGCTGGTGTGTTGTGACTTTTGCTAACAGCATGGATGAAAACAAATGCCCCAAAGATTAACTAGGGTGCTATGAAAGAGTTTTGACAAGTTTCTGGTGATATTGCCATGTAATCAGTAGTTGGTTAATGGATGGAAACACATTGAATGTTTGTCTAACCAGAACTGTGTGAAATTCTGCCACACTGCTGTAAATGGAGTGAGTCAAGTTCAGCTTCAGGTGCATGAGTGAAAAGGAAACCCTACTGTGTTATGTTCGTGGTCTAAGTTTGAAATCAGTGCGTCTTAGCCCCCAAAGATTCTCGTGTGGCTTTACTTGCTCACCCTGCCCCCTCCACACTTTCCCTGAAAGTGCTATACTTGCATGTTTGATTTTTCATTTCCTTTTTATTTATTTTGTTTTAGGTTGGCATCCAACACAGCTGCTGCATCCTAATTGTTAAACTACATGTTTATGTACTACTGGTAGCTTTCTTTTTAACACTTGCTTCTCTTCTTCTCTAGATGAGTTTTGACCCAGGCATGCTCCACAACAATGGGCACACCGCATATGCCAATGGCTCAGGGCCTGGCATTAGAGAGACTGGTGTGGTGGAGAAGCTCTTGACGTCCTATGGGTTTATCCAGTGCTCTGAACGTCAGGCTCGTCTCTTCTTCCACTGCTCCCAGTACAATGGCAACCTGCAGGAGCTTAAAATAGGAGGTGAGGGCGACTTACTGAAAAGAAACCTACTTGATTTCCTGCTGACTTTATTGAAACTTAGGTTGTATTTGTCATTTGAAGTTTGCTCATTTTCTTTTCTATTTGTTGTCCCTTTCTCTGTAGATGATGTAGAGTTTGAAGTTTCCTCTGACAGGCGCACTGGCAAGCCCATAGCAGTGAAGCTGCTTAAGATAAAGCCAGAAGTGCTGCCAGAGGAGCGCATTTCGGGCCAGGTGGGGCCAGACCTGCACGCCTATCCCTTTACTGTGCTGCATGGTTATATTCATCCAGTTAAGGAATACCATTTTATTTTTGGTTATGTCCTTGTCTGTCAGCTTAGCCTTTTTATTTTATTTTTTGGGGCAAGCAGTGTCATTCTTATAACTGTCAAGCTTGTCTCTCATCCTGATTTACAGTTTAAATGTAAACTAAAAACTGGCATGAGTGTCTGCTTGAGATGATGAATGTCTGAACAAATGTGTACGAATGAGATAATTTCTCACTTGACAACTCGATTCTGTATTTTATACAACAGCCAGTTTCCCAAATACTTGGTATCATTGGTGATAAACATAACTACATGATGCCACTAACCTTGTTATTTGATGTAAACAAATTACTCAAATCTTCATTTAGAGCATTCATGCACCTGCATTTGTACAATTTGAGGTTCAGGCATTTTATTCATCTCATTTCCATAATTTTTTTTTATTTGGCTTTGTAGCTGTCTATTCAGCCCAATGAAACAGTGGTTTAATGGCTTCTACCTGTAATTTTCCCCCCTTACTGCAGGTTGTGTCATCAATCCCGTTACATTTGGATGGAAAGTCTGCTCCTGGACAGGTGCCCACTGGCAGTGTCTGCTATGAAAGAAATGGGGTAAGATAGGTGGCATGAATTACACTTTGAGTCAGCAAGCTGCAGGATGTTAATGTAATGGAGTGGGTTTCTTCTTTGAATTCATCTCCTGTCCTCTGTAGTAAACTTTGTACAGAGGCAATTGGTTAACTTCATGCATCTTTTGTTTGATCAAATAAGCATTTAGCAAACTCAATCTAACATGATTACTAATGAAAAAGGGCAGAAGCCAGTGTTTGTAGGTGTTGCTTTTAGTCAAATTAGGTGGCACTGAGTCAATGTAAAGCCTTCAGCCTCCACAGCACATGGCAGTCTTTTCTTCACTCAGTTTCATTGTTGGTAGTTTTGAATATTACATAGTTCGAGTTATTAGGTGTTGTTTTGGTTTTTTTTTTTAAATCGGTGGTGTCTTTTCACAGGAAGTATTTTACCTTACATATACTCCTGATGACGTGGAGGGAAATATCCATTTGGACACGGGGGACAAAGTCAGCTTCTATATGGAGACCAATAAGCAGTAAGTGTGCAGCACTTGTAGCATAAATGCCATAAGCAGCTGTCACTGGGTGTTTAATGTTCATTCCTTTGTGGTTTTTCAGTACTGGTGCAGTCAGCGCTCGTAATATTCAGCTTGTGAAGAAAAAACAGATGAGGTGCCAGGGTGTAGTGTGCGCTACAAAGGTAAGATCCAATCAAAACACTTTTTCTCTCTAGTGGAATATCTTTGAAATTTGACAAAACAAATTGCCTAGAACACTTGAGGAGTATTGGGTGAACTTTACGGTTTGTAAAGTTCTATGGGCTCAAAATGTGGTCATAAATATTTTGTATGTGTAAAAAAGATTTGTGTGTGCGTAAAAAAGATTTGTGTGTGCGTAAAAAAGATTTGTGTGTGCGTAAAAAAGATTTGTGTGTGCGTAAAAAAGATTTGTGTGTGCGTAAAAAAGATTTGTGTGTGGACTTAGAAAAAAAACCCCTGCAAGTTACAACTACGGATTTTTGACCCTATTTTTCTTCCCTTCATCTGATTGGTCAATGTCATGTCAATCACAAATGTAACAATCCAATCAGAGAACAGATGGGTTTGGCTGTCGAGGGGCGCTTTTTTTGAACTGCAGGTCTTTGAAGGGAATAAATGCCCTTTTACATGCCAACCCAGCGTTTTCCTTCATCACCACGAAGGACAACAGCCTGTGGTCGTCCGAGTTTGGTGATTTTTATGTCACAGGTCTACGTGTTTAATACATGGACTTCCACAGCCTTTTCAACAGCGCTGCGGACCGCGGGGTGGGGGCGGGCAGTGTTTTGGAAATGACAGTCTTCATTACAAAGCTTTCTTCGTTATGAATTAGCATACATGTTTTTATTGAACATTTGAAGAACCAGCAAAAAAAAACTCTTGTAGAGGACATAAAGTCAGAGATAGAAAAGACAAGGAGCAGGTGCATCTAGCCTGTTCTAATGTTTGAGTCTAAGGTTTTTTGTTTTTTTTAGCACCTGGCGGCTTTTTAACTTCTCATCCGTAAATAATCTGCTCTTTCACGTGATTCAGTTTATTTTGAAAAGTCTCAACAGGATCTTGAGCTTTATTGTGAAAGGTTTATGTGGAACATAAACAAGCGGACACGCGATGCTGTTACCGTCGTTGTTGCTAACCACAACGCATAAAAACAGGCTCTTGTCCGTCCGTAGTGTGGTTTTATAAAATATAAGGGAAAGAGAGAACTTTAAGAAATTAATATAGCCACTACAGTGACCATCAAAACGATGAGAAAAATATTGCCATAAACAATTTATTTTGCGACACCACGAAACAAACGATAGCGTAAAATGAAACGATAGAGGTTTTTATATCGTCATCCGATATATATGGTTATATTGAACAGCTGTGTGTGTGTGTGTGAGAGAGAGACAATGCTGTCTAGTCACATACATGATTTGTCATGTTGTAGAATATAACAGTGGTTACAAAAACAACTTAATTTTACCCTTGGCAGGCTTTTTTCCCTCTTCATTCGTTCCCAAGCTTTATTAGAATTGCTGAACTATTGAAACAGGACCAACCTGTTATGCTGAGCCTTGTTTTCAATTTCAGGAGGCCTTTGGATTCATTGAAAGAGCAGATGTGGTGAAGGAAATCTTCTTTCACTACAGCGAATTCAAAGGTGATCTAGAGGCTCTTCAGGCTGGAGATGATGTGGAGTTCACCATCAAAGATAGAAATGTGAGTGCTACCTTTTAGGAATTTCAGTAGAACGTTTTGAAAATGTATCACTCAGCTTTAGCTCTACTTTTGACTGTCTTTGTGTAACTCTTAAAGGACTTTGATTAATTTGTAACCTTCAATAGGGTAAAGAAGTAGCAACAGACGTGAGGCTCCTCCCTCAAGGAACAGTCATCTTTGAGGATATCAGCATTGAGCAGTTTGAAGGCACCGTTGTAAAGGTCATTCCCAAAGTCCCCACCAAGAACCAGGCAAGGAGATTCTGATAAACTTTATTTAGTAGAAGACAGTTTGTTGTTGTTAAAGGGAGCATGGACTACAACCCAAGAATTTAAAACAATTTTAACAGATATGTAAACTTTGTTTCCACAGAATGACCCTCTGCCCGGTCGTGTCAGTGTAAGGATGGGTTTCAATGACAAGGAACTGCCGTTTGGCGAGAAGGACACAAAGACCAAGGTGACTCTTTTGGAAGGAGACCACATACAATTCAACATCTCTACTGATCGCCGAGACAAGCTTGAGCGGGCTACCAACATCGAAATCTTGCCAGACACTTTCAAGTTCACCAAGGAGAATCGTGAAATGGTAGCTTGCAGAACAGCAGCTATAAATGGTTTTAATTTTATATTATAGTACATTCATCACAGATGTTGATTATGGTGCATCATCATGTATTCTTTTAGGGGGTTATTGCAGCTATACGCGATGGCTTTGGATTCATTAAGTGTGTGGATCGGGATGCCAGGATGTTCTTTCACTTCAGTGAAGTCCTAGAGGAGGGCCAGCTTCATATCTCAGATGAAGTGGAGTTCACTGTTGTGCCTGTAGGTCCTGTTTATAAGCTTTTCAAAAAAGTATGTATTTTCTATTACCTAAGCAGGCACATTCAAGTTACTTTAAAGTAAAAATACTAATATAAATGTCATCCCTGCCAGGATATGCTGTCAGCTCAGAGAAACCATGCAGTGCGCATTAAGAAGCTTCCAAAAGGCACAGTGTCTTTCCATATCCAGTCTGAGCAACGTTTTGTGGGTGTAGTGGAAAAGGAAGTCGTTGGAAACACCGCCAAGAACATCAGTCCCACCAAGGGCAAGGAGAAGGTAACACCGCTTATAACTTAAATCATCCCCATTTATGACACAGCCCATTTCCCCTCATCTATCCGTATTTTCACACTGTTTTAGTTCTAATGTTCCTCTTTGCTTTCCTCCTTCAATGACTTCCTGTTCATGCTCCTTGTTGGTTAGAAAAAAGATAAGGTAGGACTGAGACCTTCTGCATGAAGCTACATGAAAGTGCATCACAATTAAAGACACTCCAGTTGTACAAACTATCGGTGTCGCAATTTGTTTTACTAACGCATAATCTAAAGAAGCTTTTCATCACGTAAAGTCTAGAAATCCAAATGATCAAGTGAAGTGTTGTGGTGCCGAGACTTGCTGTCTGATAAATCTTTCTCTTGCTTTTAAAGGGTAAAGTTGTAGAAAAGGTTAGTCTTTGTTAACCTCTAACCCTCTGGTGTCCTTCACCTGATTAATTTACAGTGTGAGGTTTGATCATCATTTAACCCATGGAATCTGGAATTGAAGCTTCACTTTGTTGTAGGGCTGCACAAAAGTAATCAGAATGCTAGTGGGGTTTTTTTTGTGTGTGTGTGGGGGGGGTTCTCCTCCTCTTAGTGGTTGTCAGCCTGTTGTATTTAAAATGTGTGTGGTGTTCACGAACACAGTATCCTATTAAAACAGCGAGTTTTTGGTTCTTCCTAATAATTGTAAACTGCGCCCAGATTTTTGATTTTGTTTTAACAGTTCAATTAAGCGCTAATGGTTTTGCATTCAAAACGATATACAGTAACTGAAATGGCAAACGATGGATTAAGAGCCATTTTCAGTCAAGTAACAGTGTTTAGTTTTTTATTATAAACTAGAGCAGTGAATAATTATGCAGCCCTAAATTGTAGGGTAAAGCTCAACACTGCTTGTAGTAGATTAGGTGTGTACTAACTAGGCTGCTACAGCATGATGCATTGCACACATTTATCTTTAATGCTTATGTAGGCTGTGTGCACAGAATTTTCTAATACACTAGTCATAAATGACTTGTTCTCTTTTAAATTGGTGACATTGCCAGCTTATGCTCATTTTGTTCAACTGTAGCATTGCGGAGACATTTGGCCAGCACTGCTAGTCTTAATTCAGCGGTCCCCGGGCCTCGGACCGGTACTGGTCCATGAGTTGTTTGGTACCGGGCTGCGAGAGTTGAGGCTCAGGTGTGAAATGTATGGTTTTCAGGGTTTTTATCAGTTTTCAGTGTTATTTTTGTTATCGTTAACTCAGTTTTCCTGGGTCTTTTCACGTGTGTTATGAATAAATCTTTTTATCGGTACCAGTACTAGTTTTATTTTGTTGTATTTATCGGCGACACCTTAAAGGCCGGTCCGTGAAAATATTGTCGGGCATAAACCGGTCCGTGGCGCAACAAAGGTTGGGGACCGTTGTCTTAATTGGAAAGATGATCCAAGTTTGATGTGTTGCTTTTATTGTAGGAGTCTGAGGAGGGAGTGATTGCATATGAAGACTGTGGAGTGAAGCTCACTGTGCCATACCATGCCAAGGACCTAGAGGGAGGAAGTCACCCACAGGTTGGGGACAAGGTAGTAACACTTTATTTTGCTTGAGCGCAAATATGGTTTCCACTATGCATTTAGCCTAATTAGTCCAGCAAACAGTTGATGCTACAATTCATCTTTTGAAGGTTTGAAGTTTAGTTGTTGAAAGCTTGAAGCTTTTTTTTTTTTTTTTTTTCCCCATGCAACTTGTGCGTTTGTCCTCTAGGTGGAGTTCTCAATCAATGAAGTGAAGCGAACTGGCCAACAGAGTGCCGTCTCCATCCGGGTCCTCAACCGTAATGCCTCTGGTGCCAAGAGACTGCATGGATTTGTTGCTGCACTGAAAGATAACTTTGGTTTCATTGAGACAGCAAATCATGACCAGGAAGTGTTCTTTCACTACAGGTAATGATTTAAGTTTGAACACACCTCTGGGTTAGGGTATTCATTTATTAATGCCATGCAGATAACTCGCTTTAGTATCAAATTCTCAGACTTGTGCTTTTGTTTTTAGTGAAATGTGCGGAGACTTGGATAACTTGGATCTGGGAGACACAGTGGAATACAATCTCTCAAAGGGAAAAGGAAACAAAGTCAGTGCTGAAAAGGTCACCAAGGTTGCTGCAGGTATCAGTGATTCACTTCCAGTTGTTTTTGGTACATTTGTAATGTTTGACATTTTGTAGGTAGGAATGATTGCAAATAAAATCCACTGCTTTCCCATCATAGTGAATGGAATTGGTGAAGATGTTGGTGGGACAGTGATGACAGGGAAAGTTATCCGTCCTATACGCAGTGTTGACCCCTCCCAGACTGAATACCAAGGACTTGTTGAGTTCTCAGAGGAAGGTTGGTATCCCATTATGACTACACATGTAAAACAGTTTATTTGTAGAAAGTAAAATTGATTCCTCCCCCTTTAATTTTCAGGCGGATCAAAAGTGCAGAATTATCCATTTGGAATCATGAGTATGGCAAACAAGTCTGATTGTTTGCAAAAAGGAGAACAGGTGAAGTTCCAGGTTTGCACAATAACCCAGACTGGCCAGAAGATGGCCTGTAATGTGGTTCCGCAGCGTAGAGCCATGGTGGAGTGTGTTAAAGACCAGGTAGTGTTCAGTTTTTGTTTTTTCCTCTCCTCAATTGCATAATTTAAAAAAAACAAAAAAACAACAAAAAACACACTGGGTAGTAGGTGGACGTCATACTTTAAAACTCAAAATTGTGATTAATTCCCGCCCCCCTCCAGTTTGGCTTTATCACATACGAAGTTGGTGATAGCAAGAAGTTATTCTTCCATGTAAAAGAAGTGCAAGATGGTCTGGAGCTTCAGACTGGGGATGAAGTGGAGTTCTCAGTTGTCCTCAATCAACGCACAGGAAAATGTAGTGCCTGCAATGTACGCAGAGTCAGGTAAGAACTTGATCTTTAAATTTAGAACTGGACTGTGGCTGGTATGTTTAAACCAGTGGGCCTTCACATTGTTTGTTCATTGTGTTCCTCTTGCAGTGAGGGGCCTAAACCAGTGGCGACTCCACGTCCTGACCGCCTGGTGAACAGACTGAAGAGTATCACGCTTGATGATGCCAGTGCTCCTCGCCTGGTCATTGTAAGGCAGCCTCGTGGTCCTGACAATTCAAAGGTATGATGAGATTATCAGATGGTGCCACATTTGAATTGTGCTAACCTGTAAGTTTGTATAGTCTTTTTAGAAATGACTTTGGCTAAAATGAATTTGGAGCCATCCATGTTACTGATCAGAATGAAGTAGAATGAAATCATTTGCTACAGTGACTAAAAAAGACACTTGGCGAGCATTTCAGGGGTTAGTTTCCTACCTAAAAAATTTTTACAACTTTTTTTTTTTCTCTTTTCCCCCTTTCCTTTTGTTTTAATCTTAATTAAACTTATTCTGTCTTTACAGGGCTTCAATGTGGAGCGGAAGACTCGCCAGCCTGGTGTCATTGACTGAGCAATACAGGGCCTACCCCCATTTGGTGTTGGAGGGACGCTGTCGCCGAGAGCAGCAGCAGGGGATAAGGGAATTTAATTTGACACATGCTTGTACACAAACTCATCCGCAAAACATACGCACACATACAGTAATTGGCATGTGTAATCTTTGTCCCCAGTCTGCAGTGGAACTTTTCTTATTCCACAGTTCCCTGCCTCCCATGTATGATGTACTTGATACAGAGTTCCACGCTGCAGTGTACATGGGGACCTCTGAGTGTGTGCGTATGATGTATCCTAGAATTGATTAGTGTGTAATGGAGGTATTTGTTTCTAAGGGGCTTGTTCCCTCCAAGTCAGAGTGGTGACTGTGTGGCTGTCTACGTCCTGATTTTGTTCTTTGTCTGGAATTCTGCACCTGTAATCTGTCCGCTAGTTTGACTGGGCGAGTGACTGTTAGCATGTGTTTGAACCTCAGCTCCATATTCGTTCTTACTTTTTGCTCCCTTACCGACGGAAACGTAATAACTTCGCTATCAGGTTTCCACTCCTGTATGCTTTCCTACAAAACGCATAAAGCAAAGCTCCCTCCATAAGGAGGATCATATTTCTCATATGTGCAAGCTTAAACCGAGGATTCTTCTCTGCTCGTTTTTTTTGAGCAGTTTTTAATGCTTTATTGAAGTGGAAGCATGGCGCGTGTGTGATGTATGTGAATGTCAAAGTAGTTAATCTAATGGGATTTAATTCCACCAGTCTGGAGTTTTGATGCCTTTTTGGTATTCACATGCTCCACTTCAGCATTCTTTTTCTTCCTCTTTTCCCTCTCCCCTCCCAGGTGCAGAATTCCTTGTGGCATCTTATATCTGCAGTTCTTTTATACTTTTTTTTTTTTTTTTTTTTTTTTTTTCCATTTTGTTTTTTTGTTTCTTGCACATAATTTTCTTGGGGGGTTTTTTTGTTTTGTTTTGTTTTTTTTCTCCATCGAAACTTAATCTGCTAATATTAAGAATAAGGTGCCTAAAAACTGAAAGCAAAATGAAATAAACATAAAAATAAAAAATAAAAATTTAGATGTGTCCTCTGATCCCAGCCAACCGCCAAAATATTCAGAACAATCTTAGGGTGGCTTTCTCTTAAAGTAGGAAAAATACTGATATGCATCCCAAACCTGTGGGTTGACGTATACTATACGTAATGTGTGCTGCTTTTTTCTTTTTCTTTTTTTTTTAAAGTGGAATTTGGAAACTTCAAATATAACACAACCAATGTAACTTAAAGGAAAAGGGGTGAAGTATTAGAAATTCAGTTTTTAAGAAAAACTACATTAGAAATCAGGAGATCAGCTTGTGCACTCTGGAGATGAGCTGTTGTGCCTCTGCACGTTAAGTTACAGTCAAAATTAATTTCTCTGGAGATCACCGGGTTTCAGTTGAACCACGTACAGAGGTTCTCATGTACTTTTGTTAATGTTCTTGAATGAGACAATTGAATTAAAATTTTATGAAATTCACGAGCTGTTCTGTTTTCTTTTCAGAGGAAGCCTGTAGGTGTTCTTTGAGACTGAATAAAACAACTTGAAAGCAAAATAAATGCTTGTGAAGTTCATTTTATTATATAGAACAATTTGTCTGACATTGGCTAGTTGTGAGAAAGACATGCATAAGTAATCAGTTAATAAAACTACATTTGATAAAACATGTTTTATATTCAGTGTTGTCTTTGATTCCACTATCAGCTGTTGTAGCCTGGTGATGTCTGTTAAATCTCAGAATGGTTGCATTTGATGAAGAGGGAAGTCAGGTTTAAATGTGAGGGGGAAAAATGGTCAAGATGTCACACCAACACAGTTACAAATGAGAGAGAAATAAGACATCGATGTATTTGTGGTGCTACGTTCCCTGTAGCGAGTGGAAAATAAATTGATCACTGCAATTTTCCATATCTGCCAGTAAGAATGACCAAAGATCCACAAAGCCATGTTTTTCACTAAATTTAAATCTGTAAATGTTGTGTCTGTATAGATTTTAAGATGCTGGTAGGACAATCCAACTACAATATTATGACTGTCTTGAGGGCAAGAAGCATTCTGGTGTTAAACAGCAGTTGCAACAAAAGCAGCATTGTCAATCAGTGTGGGTACACTGACAGCTGATGGTGAGGATAAATTCATAGAGAAAGCTTTCAGTCTAGTCCTACATGTCAAATCAGTCTTCAGTTTGGCTTGCTTGAATATTATGAAGTCAGTATAATTATTCATTGGTGCACCAGAGCAGGTTTAAGTATGAAAAACACTTCAGATGTGCTAAAATACAGAGGAAGTCAAATGTGAAATAAAACTAAACTGGTCTCTTCCACTGAAGGTAAATAAGCTGAGGAACAATTAAAGTTCAATACTTGCTGAAGGGCTTTATCCCAGCCCAGAACATGCAGTAAGCACTGGTAATAAATTTGGAATGGAAAGTGTGAAGGATCATTGTCTTTTAACGCCAGGACATTGATTCTAAACCTTGGTGCTGCTCAAATATATAGTGAGCTCAGAACGGTGAATCACCTTCTGAGTCTGCGATTGAGATCTATGGGCTTCTGACCAGCGTGTCCACCACTCCCTTAGCTCAGTGGGTCCAGTGGGCCGTCGCTCCTTTATTTGGTTTGGATGAACTAGAGCTGGATGGCTGGTGTCTTCTCTGGGCAAGAACTTCCTGTTGACATTTACACTCCCATCTGCACTGGATTGCTCCAGATTGTCATCCTGGGCCGAGACGGCGTGAATTTCACTGGCACAATTTGAGTTGAGTTTTGAAGCAGTCTCAGAATCTTCTTGAGCGGCACCTCTGAAAAAATCAAGCCGCTGCATTTTGCACTTGTACTCCTCCAGTTTAGTCTTGCACTCCACGGCCTTCGCTCTCATCTCGAGGAACTGATACTGCAAATCCTTCTCGTAACCTTCCTCTGATTGTAACTCGTTTTCCCAAAACCTGATCTGCTCCATCTCTTCTTCCACTATCATCTCTTGTGCTTCCTGTTCAGTGATTCTGGCCCTTTGACGTTCCTCAAGGTCAAAAATCTGCCTGTCTATACGTGTTATCTGGGCCTGTAGGTCCTGCAAGGACTTGAGCTGACATATTATGGTTTCTCTGAGAGTATTTTTCTCCTCCTCGGTCCTGGCAGCAGTTGAACCACACAGGTTGGATTTTGCCTCATTTGTTTTTTTAGAGTGTTTGCTTTCTTTACCCCTTGTCTGATTTCCTATGCAGCAGGAGGTTTGATGGTCCAGTTCTGACTTCAAAGCTTTTTGACCTTTCCCTTTGCCTCTGCTAATGCTACCAGAGTTATCTTTTTCCACAGTGAGTGAGAAATCCAAAGAGATACGGTTCCTTTTATCCGACTTACTGCTTTCCTTATCATGGGCAGTGCTATAGACCTTTCCTTTCCCCAGACTTTCCAGCCAGTCCCAGGCCTCCTCCATGAGTGTCAGAGACTTTCTTTTTGGCCTTTTCAGGTCTTCTTGCTTCTTCTCACCTTCTTCCCTTAAGCAGGATAACATTGGCAAGCTTTGGCGATGCAGGCTCAGGGAGCCACTACTCCTCCTCATTCTGGAACCTACATCTTTCTTCCTTAATGGCGGACAGGGTTGATATCGTCCTACTTTTGCTTTGCCCATTTCATCCAAAACAGATGCTCCTCTGCGGAATAGACTGAGCTGGACCTCCTTGGACTGCTCACCGTACCTCTCCAGGGTCTCCAGAAGACGTTCCTCGGGTGTCATGCACCGCTCAAAGTCTTTAAATTTCTCCCGTAACGTGTAACGTCCGGGTTGACCTAAAGAACAAGCAAAGAATGAGGATTTGTCAGCATATCAAAATAACCTTTATCACCAAGTAGAAAATGTCCAGCATGCTGTGTACGCACCCAATGCTTGAGCCAGCACTAGGACCACTTCTTGGCATGTCGTTTCCCTTGTTACTCCACATACCACCCGTGGGATACCATCCACAAAAACCTTCACTTCCATTCTGTCCAGTCTTGGATCTGCCCACCCAAAAAAAAGAGAAGAGATTAAAAGCGTGTGGCACACTGACCAGAGTATCCTGTTGTCTGTGTTAGGGGAAGTGGTGGAGACAGCTAAATAACCCTCATTAACATTCACTGTAATCTGTCTGCCCATCATGTGTAAGTCAAGCCTCAGGGCTTTGACAAAATAGCAGAGTTACGCACCACGGTGAATAAAATGGCAAACAGTGTAGATACCTTTCTTTCATGCCTTTTCTTTCAGGATAGCAGAAAGAGCAAAATAAGAAAGATGATGGGGGCGAGGGGTGCGGAATAGCACATGGATCAGTATTAGCACATTCCCACAATGTCAGTTGTTTCAGTGCTATTTAGAATCCCAAACCATAACACAGGGCCACAAACCCCAAAACATGTACGTTACACCTGTATCTATGCACACTTATCTGGCTGATGATCAGGCAGAAAAGCACAGTGGCCCAAACAACTCAATCTCTACTGTCATGGTCTACTCGCTGGCGGTCATTCAGAAATAGCTGATCAACATTTGCTACTAAGGATGGAATCCATCAAAGATAGTTCTGATTTTTCTTTTCCTTTCTATCTTAAAAAAAAAAAAGGACTTCAGATATCCAGGAAGAGGATTCTCATTACAGGAAAAGGCTTCTGCGTGCAGTTAAGGAGTTGAAGGCATTTACACTGGTATGTCAGGCTCTGGTCAGTCACAGATGTCTCTATGGAGAGATGGTGTAGCTCAAATCTGTATTATATCAGAAACTGCCTTGGGAATATGAGTCCCAGAAAGTTAATTCGGGGTAGTAGCAAAATGTGTCTCTTATTGCATGTATGTTAGAGTCTATAACATTTTGAAGTAGGCTGCATGCAGTGAGTTACACTGATTAAGAATAAACCCAGTGCACAGGGGTGGGCTACTAAAGTTTCAGC
The DNA here is from genome assembly GCF_057382275.1 of Copadichromis virginalis. Classification (NCBI taxonomy): domain Eukaryota; kingdom Metazoa; phylum Chordata; class Actinopteri; order Cichliformes; family Cichlidae; genus Copadichromis; species Copadichromis virginalis. The sequence continues at coordinate 11,414,414 of NC_140637.1, forward strand.
TTAAGTGATTCATTTGGCCTGTAAATGGTAAATGGCCTGTATTTTATATAGCGCTTTACTAGTCCCTAAGGACCCCAAAGTGCTTTACATATCCAGTCATCCACCCATTCACACACTGGTGATGGCAGGCTACATTGTAACCACAGCCACCCTGGGGCGCACTGACAGAGGCGAGGCTGCCGGACACTGGCGCCACCGGGCCCTCTGACCACCACCAGTAGGCAACGGGTGAAGTGTCTTGCCCAAGGACACAACGACGAGACTGTCCAAGCCGGGGCTCGAACCGGCAACCTTCCGATTACAAGGCGAACTCCCAACTCTTGAGCCACGATCGCCCATTTATTGGTAGTAGAAGGTCATGGGGTAGAAGTCAGTTTAGTAGAGTCAGCTGACATGGACTTTATAAAGTCTTGCTAGGATTTGGAGGGCTTAGGAGGTCATGTAATAGGAAACATCTTAAAAATAATAAGAATTATTATTATATAGACTAAATGTGGTGTCAAAACAACCAACTGATCCATCTAAGAAAGTCTTTCGAGACCCTTTCTAACTAAGATCGTCTGCATAACTGGAATATTCTGGTAATTAAATAAGTAAATAAATAATAACAGAAAAGGGGCACTTGCTACAGAAAATCCATGGCAAAATCTTGTAGAGACTTACCTCTTTGTCCTGTCTGCAGCACAGATGCTCGCACACGTTTGTTCTGGGGAAGTGAATGTTCTGGTGGGGAGGAATAGTACAGCAATTAAGACCAATTAAAATTCCTGAACACATCACTGGGGGAAACTTTCTGATCCCACCCTTCTTGCATCTTTCCACTAAAAAAGGAAAACACAGAAAAACCAGATCTATATTACTAAATGTTTAGCGATATAAACCTTGACACGTTGCCCCGGGCAACATGCTCGTAGTAACATTAAAATGAAATGAAACACATATTTCTAGACTTCGCGTTTCGACTATATGCTGTGTTGTATTGTGCATGCACTCAGTATTGGCATTTGCTTTTATTATTTATTATTTAAAATTGATCTTGTGTATTCGTAATTACAGACTAGATGAAAGTCCCACCATGTTTTAGGACAAATCCAAACATGAATCCAGATGTGTGTTTTCACCAGCGGTAGATGTTAGCTCTGGGTGTTCCTCTTTATCTTTCAAGCAGGAAATGTGATTACAATCCAAACACAACATACTGCAGCCCTCCACCAGCAAATGTGAGCAAAGAGCAGACTCTTTCTTGTGCACCAGAACTTTTTTTTTAAGAAGAACAAGTTTAATCTTGTTCTTGGTACATTTAGACTCAGTGGCCTTTATTTATGCAGAAGTCTCCCTGCAGCTTTCAGAGGAGCAGATGAACATCCTGTAGAGGCTGGGAAGACTTTATTCATTTAGAGGAACTATAGGTAGAACTGTGTTAACATTGCACTTAGGAATGTTCAATCCCAAACATCATGTAACACCAATTTGGACTATTTATCCATAGGAATCACTCGGTTGTTTGTGTGCTACATTTACAGTTTACACTCGTGCTTTGGTGTTTCTTAAAATCTCCTACAATATATCCCCAAAACTAAGGGGAAATGTGGAAATCACAGGAAACTGCTGCATGGCCAGATCCAAAGAACGCCTGTAGAGCGGGAGCCGGACACTGTGACACCTGTTGTTATTTGGTAGTGTCTGGCAGTTTGGATGATGATGATAGGAGTAATATGAGATGGACAAACTTGGACACTCTGCTCCCTCCTGCCTGTCTAAATCACATTTAGGCTACAGCCGCCAATAACCTCTCAGGTTCATATTGAAGAGTGTAGATCTCTCTGGAAAGACGAAATTCTTGAATCAGTCATTTTAGCTGTTTATCCTTGAAGTTCACTCTCACGTGGCAGATCGATACACTCTGTTCCTTGTGGCATTTGAGCAGGAAGCACTGATTTTTCCTACTGAGGCATGTAGCTGTAACACTTTAGTTAGCATTTTTGTGCAAATTGGGCACACCAGCTAAAGTTTGAGAGGATTAAACAGATCTCTTCTGTTTAAGTTAATAGTAGAAGAAACCTGTCGTTACAATTACAAGGAAATGTAAAACAAGATTGTGAAGTTTAAATACTTGAAAGGTATTTTTGTGAAATTTGTGCCCTATTTTAAATGATTTTTAAAAAATCCTTAATTCACCTTTAATAATTTAAACATTCCCATTCTGGCATTTTAATTCCCAAAGTCTGAACTGACTGACTGCCCACGTCTAACTTGATCTCTTTAACTAGTAAGAGGAACCTTGACATTTAGAATCACATTCCCTAAAAATAGATGGCTTGTTGGTTTGTGTCTTCCAGTGCACAGACATCGGGAAATGGGAGCGTGTGCAACACAAATCAACTTCATATATTTTCATAATATATCCTGCTATTCTGCAGTATTTAGCCCTCCAGATAGATTCATTTTTATTTTGTCTGATTCTGTCAAAAGCTTTAGAGTTAAATGGAATTAAATTTTTGATAAAGCAGTAAAACTACATTAGAAAACTTCAACAGCAATGACAACTGAAAGAATTTATCCCAAGGAAGCACTGGAATATTTTCATTTCATGAATTACAATGAGACCCCAGGCTTTTCTCCCAGTTAAACTTTTTTTGTTATTTTATTTTGACTTTTTTAATCCACAGTAAGCTGCATAAGATAAGATAAGATAAGATAACCTTTATTAGTCCCACACGTGGGAAATTTGTTTTGTAAACCCAGTGCCTCCTAGCAAATCTTAACCGTTACCTGCTGTGCCTGTTTTTCATGTGTTTCCTGCTCAAAGCACGTTCTTTTGAAAGCCAAAAGCAACTGGAAGCTGCACACCCAAATCTGTATGAGTTTTAGCTCAGAAAATAGGCTTGGTTGTATATGATTACTTAAACGCATATTATTGTGCACAGGTTAAAACATGTATATGCAGTCCTGTGAAAAATAAGTACACCCGTAAGGTATGCCTAAAAGGTGATACCATGCAATACTCTGTCCAAGTACAGGCTTCAAGCTGATCAAAATGCTGGGGCAGGACCTTAAGATAGCGATGCGTTACCTCACGTTATTGCTGCTAAAGGTGGTAATCATTCAGTGAGGTTAGCTTGTTCTTTTTCACGTGACTCTAAGGTGATTTTGCTGAGAAATATTTGAATAGTTGAATTGGATGTGAAGTGTTGTGTTTCTTTAAGCAATGTCACATTTTCTCATTTAAAAAGCATTTCAGTAATACTGGTCCAGCCCTTATAGCTTTAAAAGCTTTAAAATGTTGCTTGTGTAAAGTACTTTTGAAATCAAATGAGGAAGAATTTGTGGGTAAGACCAAATGCTAGGTTGTATTAGGGTTTCAGCATCTCTGAATGGAGGGGGGGGGGGGGACTTCAGATAGCTATGTCCCTCAGAGTCTGCCAGCCGGTGAGCAGAATGAACACCTGTCCAGCAGTGACTGGGGATCGAAGATTATGGGAAGGGATTTAGAAGTGATGGAAATCAGAGAAGTACTGAGGGGCAGGAGTGTGAAGGGACTTGTAAGTGAGAAGAATGACTGAATTTAAGGCAGGACTTTGGGAGCTATGTAGAGTGCCGAGAGTAGGAGTGATCTCTTGCCAGGATATAGCGAGTTTTGAGCACTTCACAGCCTGTCCTTGACTTTACTTGTGGCTTATTATTTCAATAAGACGCTATTACAGAAGTCCACACAGAATCTGACAAATGCATGGGATCCTTCAGCAACAGGATAGAGATGTAAAATCCAGAGACAAGAGCTGACTGTCATCTGCACAGCCATGATGTTGTGCTAGGAAGCACCTTGTTGTGAAGTTGAATGTTATTGTCTCTACCACCTAATGATGGAACACTAACAGTGCAGACAGGGCAATGTGGGTGTGAGCTTCCTTCTAATTTCCTTCTTCTACTTCCTCGCTAATTATAATTTATGCAAAGAAGTGGTTTATAAGTCAGCCCATCTTATGTACCACCTACCATGTTCACAGCAACTCATGCAGCTATCATGGTGTTTCATAAGATGAGTCCCCATGTATGCAAATACCTGTCAGTTTGTCAAAACACTATGCCAGCCGGGGGGGTCCTGTATGCACACAGATGACTTAAAATAGATCTAGACACATATGAGTTCCACATTACATCAAGGCATGTTTCATGTGGCCACAGCGGGTTCTGGTTACAGTTGAGCAGAGGGTGCTTAATATTGCCCAGAGCAAGCACGGGGCTCCACACTTCCCAACTACAGTGGTCCAGTGCCTGACCACCCGCTACCAGTCCTCAGGATAGTTTAACTGAAGACCATCACCATGCCGAAAGTTTTGGTTCCAGGTCAGTTTGGGCAAAATGAAACAGGGACTTCATATATACTACACTAACAGAGGGGAGGTTTGGAGATTTTTTTAAAGAAATGAACAAAGTCTTCACCAGTGGTGCTATCATTTCATGGAATTTCTTAACCAGTAGAAGACAGAAGGGTGACAAAGATGTCCCCCTACTGCCCGACTGAGATGAAGTGATGTGCTGATTTTATATTACACTGGTCACACTTTTCTGTGCAGCATGTAGTATAAACAACTGTTTAGGCAATAAATCCACATTTGTTTAGCAGTGCCATTCCAGGGGTATCTTCCTTATGGGTGGCAGTGACAGCTTTAATGGCAGCTTCACTGGGGTTAAAAATGCACATACGTCCAGCGTGAGATAGTGATCTGTGTCTGCATAACACTAGCTAACTAGTGTTAATATGCACAATTCATTTAATACAATTCTATATCTATAAGATCTATTTTAAGCATGCGGTATATAGTCGTTGGTATTGTACTACAGGGGTGTGTATCAGCTTTTGGTAATGCACCTGTGGTTTACTATCAACAGTGAAAATAGCAGGAAAGGAAATACGATGAATGCTATTTGTCATCATGTTCACAGAGATTGTGTTTGCCATCCAGATAATTTTTCTAGGTTTGTACTTTCATTGTGATCCTTCTTGTAGTACATGCCCACCACAGAAAATCTCTGTCATTAATACTATTTTGAATGCTGCAGTAATAGTTGCTAATTTTAGGCCTGCCTTCACCAGGCACAGGGCAACCGGCCAGTTACATTATGCAAGAGTCTTTCAAAAGGTGAAAAGATGAAGTGCTGAAGCCTGACCACCTGCAGACAGGTTTGACTTCACAGCTAATAGAATTAAGTTGTATTAATTAGTACAACTTTTCAATTAAAAATACTTGTTGCAAATTATTTTGCAACAATTAATGCGGTAAAATATGACTGATTTTAAGACCTATTGATCAGCCACAGACAAAGTTGAGTGACAAATAATGTGGAAATGATTGAACCAATAATTCAGTTTACTAAAGGTGATATTTAGCTATGGCGATAGGAGTATTATGCAGTTTTCCGGGAGACCTCACCTGCTCCACGAGCCACTATGGATGATTTTTTTTCATCAATTGTTTAACACACTTATTTCATTGTTATTGTTGTTCTGAGATATAACCAGGCATGTTTTGTTTCCCCTTTAACCTGGACTGTCCCACCCCGACTGGGATTTTTTTGCTTTTTCACCAGAGGGAGGAAGTAAGTATCTAGATGGGAAATGAATTAGGGAATTTGAAATACAGATTCAAGTATTTCAAAATGCATGGTTTACTGCCTAGTTGTGAGGCAGTCACATCACCAAACCTGCATTTTTTTTATTTGAAAGCAACCTTTTCTGATGTTTTTTTTTTTTTTTTTTTGCGAATGAACACAAAAAAGGAAATGATGGGATAAAGTGCAAATTGACAGCATTTATTAATAAACTGTTCACATTCAATATCAGTTCTCCACAAACAGCTTGATCCATGAGGACTCAACTGAAAGTGAACATCTGCATTAATAAATGACTTTTGCCACCACGAAAAGCTTAACATACAGCGATGCACATATCAAGAACTTTAGGTGACAATCAAACCGTTTGGTACAGACAGCATATCCCAGGGCCACACAGTTAGTGCATCCTTATATGCATGACCATACTGCACATTTTAGTTGAAACATGTTGCTCCACTGGGAGCAGAGACACAATGAAACAATCTCTGTGTGTATTTTGAAGATGTGGTCAGCAGTTGCAACACTTAATCAATTTTAACAGCCATGTGTCCAATCCATACACATCCTCACACTGTGCCTTACATTAATGTCACTTACCCATTTATCACAAGTAGTCCAACATTTAATTTCATTATTCATGTGTGCAAGGTTTGCTACTGCATGCATTTTCTAATCTATGTTGTTTTATTTATATAAATATATATATATATATATAGGCTTTTATATTACACAACTTGATATCAACGTACTGTGGATAACGATAAAGTGTTTGGGGTTTATTCATGTATAACCTTCTGCATAATATTATCTAACCAATGCTTTTCCTAACACTTTCTTTTCTGGGTTTTATTCCCCATGATGCATCTCTCTCTCTTGCTGGGTATATCAGGTCAACAGAGTAAGTATGGAGAATGGCGAATGGAAGCCAAAGTCACTTCAGTATCAAACTCTATGCTAGAGATGTCACCTTAGAGGAGAATGTGTTGGCTCTTGCAAGTGCATGTAAAAAAGTAGAGTTGGTCTAGAGAGTATTTTTGTACACAGTGGGTTGTTAAATAGAGCTACAAAGGCTTTGCATTGTCACTGTCTCATTTTTGTGTGTGTTTGCATTAATCTTTGCGTGTGCGTATATATTTTTTAGCATATTTTCATCAAAAACAAGAATAAAAAGCCACTTACACTGTGGCGGATTAGGTGCAATTACGCAATTATAAAGAGAAGTGGACCTGGAGTGCTTCATCAGTGTAGTCCCTCAATATGCATGATTGTTGCAGGCTATACTGGAGGTCAGAGTTTCCCAGTTGTAGTGACTGTTGCCATGTATGCTTGTGCTGGAGCCTGTACACATCATTGAGGAATATGCTGTGAATGCAATGCAATGCAGTACATCATGTCCAAGATTTTCCTCCTTAAAATTTTTTCATTTTGTAATGTAGATCATAGCAGGCAATCCTGAATGTGGCCCGCCTAGTTTAGTTCGATGTTGCATGGTGTTATATGAACGGAATGCGTTTCTGTTACTTGAACTTTCTGTGCGCATCACAGAGACCGATGACAAGATGAGGGCCTTCGCAGAGCAGGTCTTTGCTTCTGAGACCAAAGACGAAACGATCCGCGATGAAATCTCCATGTTTGATGTGGCTGAGGACTGTCCCATCATCCATCATGAGATGGCCCACCATCTGCACACTGATGATGATGAGCAGAAACGGTGAGATGGAAGATTTTGAATAGTGATGCTACAAAATCATGATTTGCTTCCTGAAAGAACCACAACGACAAAAAATCATTACACAACTTTATTATTTAATGGGGGAAATTTGCTTAGTAGTAACAACAAATATTTGATCAATTTTGACAGAAAAATTAAGTCAGACTTCACTATCTCATCTTCCACAGCAAGAAGCGCTCCCGTACCATGGCCGTGCCCACGGGTGCTTCCCAGGCAGCTGCTACTGTAGTGTCAGTGGAAGTGGACACGCCCACCTATCTGGAAGTGCCTGTCTTCCAGAGAGTGGCTGTCATTGGAGACTATGCTGCTGGGGTACTGTTTATTTTCGCATAATTAAAAAACATTAAACTTCTTATGTTACACTTTGAGGTCAACCATAAATAACACCTTCGTCCAGTGGTGTAACTTCACAGTGTATTAGCACGTTGTGATGTCACTCGGAGGGGTGGTTCTGGGTGCGACAAGGTAAAAGTCTTTAAAGCTTATAAAAGTTATAGCATGAACTGAATTTTAAAAGAAAGTAGTTTATTAAGCACTATTCACAAATGCTTGGTAAGACTGACATGCATTTCAATCAGACTGGCTTTTCAATTGCAGCGACTCCTGAATTGGGTTTGAATTGGTATTGATAGCTTTAAAATTGAAACTACCTGTAGCACATTCAAACTGGGTCAAGCAGACATGAATGTGACAAGTGGTGAGTATAAATTTCACTGACTATATTTTGTTAGTGCGTGAGTGTCCTCACAGGCTACCTCCCACTATGAAAGGCCATGAGTGGAGCTCATGTGAGAGTATGCTAAAGTTTCAGGTTTCACCACCGTTGGTTTGACATTTACAGTAGAGCGAGAGAAAACTTTGGAGGAAGTGACTTTGCTTTAACTTTGGGCCTCACATTTGTTAAGATAAAGGTTTGTTCACTGCATATGTAACATGTTGTGTTAACATTACACAGAGCAAATGACTGATTGTGTAATATATACTCTTTTTTTAAAAAAAATTGCCATTGAGATGAGATTGGAGCAAATAAAAAGTTCTAGTACTTAAATTTGTTTTAACAGTATAGTATCCATCTGCTTCATCCATCCATCCAGTTTATCCAGTTTACGGTCGCAGGGGTGCTGGAGCTCATCCCAGCTGTTATAGGCCAACCTGGACAGGAAGCCAGTCTGACACAGGGCTAATGTGTTTCATTAATTCCACATTGTTTAACAGTTTACTGTTATCTCTCGTATGTGCTATTCAGGTGACCATGGATGACTTTGAGCTGGCATGCAGGGGTCTGTACCGTGCTTTAACCATCAGGGAGAAGTACATGCGACTGGCCTTCCAGCGCTTCCCAAGAACAGCCTCCCAGTACCTGCGTCAGACTGAAGGAGAATCTTTCAGACCGGAAGAACAATTGGAGCCAGGTGATAATAAAAGGAGATCAGGGTTAGCATGATTTGAAATGATCTTATGTAGAAGATGTGTACTTAATTATATGTCGCATCTATCCTCAGTCTTCACAAGTCCTCCAAAGGAAGGGGAAGACCCCTTTGATGTCAAGAACCTGCCAAAGAATCTGGGCTATGTTGCTCGTATGAAGGATGGTGTGATTTATGTGTACAATGACGCTGCAGCTGCTGACAAACATCAGCCAAAGGACATGCCCTACCCAGACCTCAATACCTTTATCGATGACATGAACTTCCTCATCGCTCTTATTGCACAGGGCCCAACGTGAGTCCTTTAAAAGTGCTCATTACTCTGTTTTTAGATTTTAGAACTGAAATTCATCTGATTTCAAAAAGTGCCAACACAATTTCTCCTCATTTTTGTAATTTAGCTGTAATTCTTCCTAGGTGAAAGTGCTATCAAAGCACAATTATTTCCACTTTATTTTGCAGAAAGACTTACACTCACCGCCGTCTTAAGTTTCTCATGTCCAAGTTTAATGTGCATGAGATGCTGAATGAGATGGAGGAGATGAAAGAGGTGAAGAAGAACCCTCACAGGGACTTCTACAATTGCAGAAAGGTAGTTGCTTTAAACCTTCTGTCAATTTAATGTGAAGTGACATAAAATAAAATACCAGTGTGATTAGCACAGTTGCAGGATTTTTCAGAAATCTGTGACTATCAACAGCTTTGTGCTGATTTTAACTGGAATGTGTAGTAGAGTTTAAGTAATGTCCTATTTATTTGTTGTGCATGATCATTTCACACATTTTCTATCATCTTCCTTACTTCCAGCTGCAGTGCAGCTCGTGGAGTCTTTAGCTCCCTCTTGTGACCGATCACATGTATTACATTGCACAAACAAAAACCTCACTGATCACCCTGCCATCTCTATTCCTTTCAAGGTGGACACTCACATCCATGCTGCTGCCTGCATGAACCAGAAGCACCTGCTGCGCTTTATCAAAAAGTCTTACCGTGTGGATGCTGAACGTGTAGTGCACAACCTCAAAGGGAAGGAGGTCACCATGAAGGAGCTCTTTCAGTCCCTTAACCTGCATCCATACGACCTCACTGTGGACTCACTGGATGTGCACGCTGTGGGTTTTTTTTTTTTTTTTTTAGTAATCTAACAACTAATAACAGACTTTTATTATAGTAAAGTAACAAGGCACACATAGTGACAGGATACATTTCCATGAAAGCCATTAAGTGTTCAAGATAAGAATAAAAATATGTAATAGTCAGATAATAACAAAAAAAAAACCCCAAACATTATAATTGAAAGATAAACCATCAGTTTTATATTATCTTTAAAGGATTGTACACATAGAACATAAAGATTATAGTGCTACCAAATTTACCATTTACCAGGACTTGTACCATGATGACCAATGTGCAGGAAAAACTGCTGCTGGGTGAGCAACGTGTGGCCTCACCTCTGTAGGCCACACGTTGCTAAAACCTGAAAACTGGATCAGATTCAGTAAAAGGATTAGATGTTACAATCCCTTACAATGCATTGGTTTAAATGGAGAGACTCTTGGAGGATGGCTGTTATGAGGAAAAGCAGCCCAGAAAAGTTACCAGCGGCACACGTCGTTGTGTACCTCAACCTTCGTTCTTTTACCCAAGATAATCTGCCATTTTTCCTTGGTTAGGTTTAGGGATTAGAGATCTGATCTAAGTGATCATATTAAAATTTGGGGCACATTGTCAGTAGTGGACCTTGGATTCATCAAGTGTTTCGGCTATAGGATAAACTTCTTTTCTAATTCTTGAGGAAATGTTTAAATATCAAAAAGTTTGTATTCTATAAAAGCAAACACTTTTATTAAAACCAAATGTGTCGTGTTGCCTGTTCAGTTTTATAACTTCTTTGGTCTAAATTATCATCTTGTATCTTTCTCTGAAGGGTAGACAAACCTTCCAGCGTTTCGATAAGTTCAACGCCAAGTACAACCCAGTAGGAGCCAGTGAGCTGCGTGACCTGTACCTGAAGACAGAGAATCACATCAATGGAGAGTACTTTGCCACTATCATCAAGGTTAGTTTCAAACGACTTCTCTGTAAAACTGTATAACTGTCACTGTGGCAGCTGAAGATCAAGGTTGTTATAACTACTTTATTAATATTCAGTTTTATACACTGAACTGGTGATTTGAGCTTGATTTGATCTTTGGGAAAACCAGGAAGTAGCCAGTGATCTCGAGGAAGCCAGGTACCAGTATGCTGAGCCCCGTCTGTCCATTTATGGCTGCAACGCCAACGAGTGGAACAAGCTCTCGAACTGGTTCGTCAGGCACAGGGTTTACTCCCCAAACCTCAAATGGATGATTCAAATACCTAGGATCTAGTAAGTTTTCAGTCTTCTCTTTGTTCTGTATAAACACACCAAACTGTCAGAGAGATGGAAAACTCTTACATTTATACATTTCATGCTTTTTCTTTTTGTTTGCCTGCATTAAAGAATATGCATTCAAATACTAAAGCTACCTCTACTGCTACCAAGAATGGATGAAATTTTCATTTAAATAATGCCATTTGTCCATGTTCTATCTCAGCGACATCTTCAGAGGCAGAAACTTTGTGCCACACTTTGGCAAAATGTTGGAGAACATTTTCCTGCCTGTGTTCAAGGCCACCATTGATCCACAGTCCAGTCCTGAGCTAAGCATCTTCCTCAAGCATGTGAGTCACTGTTCAGACACAAAAATACATGCTGAACCTTGATTTCCAATCCACACATAAAGATATAGCTGTAGAAAAGATTCAATCCGAATACTACGGTATAATCCCGGGATAATCCATTGTTTTCTACTCAATGTGTAGGTGACAGGCTTTGACAGTGTGGATGATGAGTCCAAACACAGTGGCCACATGTTCTCCACTAAAAGCCCCAAACCAGAGGAGTGGGACATCGCCAAAAACCCCTCCTACACCTACTACATCTACTACATGTATGCCAATATCGCTGCCCTCAACCAGCTGCGCAAGTGAGTAATGCTATTTCCATACATGCTTTTTCTTTTTTCATCCTATTGGATTGAAGCACTCGGATTTCTTTGTCAGAGATCATTATTTTCTCTAAACATTTACAGTGAGTATATATTTAACTCTTGTCTGAGTATGTCTGCTACTTTCTGTTGTATCATTCCTGTTCTTCTGCTCTCCAGACAGAGGGGCATGAACACATTCATGTTCAGGCCTCACTGCGGTGAGGCTGGTGCCATAACCCACTTGCTGGCTGCATTCATGACTGCTGACAATATCTCTCATGGCCTTAACCTCAAGAAGGTCAGTCCTCTGAATGCAGCATTTCATTTGCCTTAAAATGCACTTTAATTCATATGCATGATCAGGCAATTGCCAGACCAAGCAACCATAACAATAGTCTTAAAACACAATATAAGTCGAATCAAAGTAGAAAATTTTTTTTTTTTTTTATGTGTTTGCCTATACACCACATTTTATATAATATCTGTCTGACAAGTTAACAGTGATAGATTAAGTCAGCCTAACTCTTTAGTTGAATGTGGCCAATGATACAACTGACATGTAATTCTAGTATTGAAGTGTAAAGTTCAATTTCAGATTTGGCATGATTCTTGTGAGCAAGTTAAAACATTGATTATTGCCTATTTATATTTTGTGTTGTTATATTTGTTAAAAATATGAAGCTTGTAAAGTCACTGTTTTCCCCTCAACCCTTCACAAACAGAGCCCCGTGCTGCAGTACCTGTATGTCTTGACCCAGATCCCGATCGCCATGTCCCCACTGAGCAACAATAGCTTGTTCCTTGAGTATGCCAAGAACCCGCTGCTTGAGTTCCATAAGAAAGGCTTGGTGGTGTCTCTGTCCACCGATGACCCCATGCAGTTCCACTACACCAAGGTCTGAGTCTTTGGTGACAACATAGACAAATACACGCAGCCTGTTGTGCTGTTTATTGTTTAATATGTAGATGGACAGAGATGGTCAGCATTGATGATAAACACATTCTGTAAATCAGATAAATTGGTGTTGTGTGCAATTTTTTTTAATGCAATCCATTTCATATGATCTCAAGTTGAAGCAGGAGTATTCAGTAATATCAGTCTTGTTTTTTTTTTTTTAATGTCCACAGGAACCTCTAATGGAAGAATATGCCATTGCAGCTCAGGTGTTCAAGCTCAGCACCTGTGACATGTGTGAGATTGCCAGGAACAGCGTGCTTCAGAGCGCCCTCTCTGATGAGGTAAAACAGACACACACCTACAAGTCTGTACTTGAGTCAAAGAGAATAACAAGAGCCAAGAGAACATTACAAAATACATATATTCTTAGTGACACTATAGTGAGAACTACCAAAGGTGGTTTGAAGAACTTTGACTGTAATTGCCAGTTAAAACATTTCTTTGTGGGGTTCTTTTTGCGCTGCAGGAGAAGTGCCACTTCCTGGGTAAGGATTACCTCAAAGAGGGTCCAGAGGGCAACGACATCCGCAAAACCAACGTGCCTCAGATCCGTATGGCGTACCGCTATGAGACCTTGTGCTACGAGCTCAACCTCATCAAGGAGGGCTTGAAGTCTGAGTAAACCGACCGGACCCACCCTTACTTAGACACTACTCTCTTTTGTGATATGGAAAAGTTTCTACGTTTGTTAATCGCAGTGGAATCTCAAAGAAGCTGACCATTTAAAATACAGATGTTCTCTCTATTTAAGGAAGAAATGCTTTTACAATCTGCACATCTGTGACTTGCACATTACAGTATGTTTTTTTCAGTTGGAGAAACGTGTATAAGAATGGAAGGAAATAAACGGTGCAATTGCATTTCTGTGGTCGTTGCCAAATTGTTTACCCGACAGGAAGATCTTGTCCTACTGTGTTGCCTTAAGACATTTCTTGAAAGCTGTTTACCTTATTTATTTAACGTTTAGCAGCAAAATTACCTTAGGCTATAAGTCAAAACACGATATGAAAGTCAGCATTTGTTCTAACCTAAATGAACCGAGTTCACATCATGTTGCCAAGATCAAGTTTGAGACAAGGTATAAAGTCTAAAGTTCACAATTACGTTACAGAGGCTAAAGCTCTGCATCACAAACGTCATAAATTAAACACCTAGTTATGTTTATTAAGTTGTGCGATCGCAAAGATGGAGCTCCTAACCCAGTGTCTAGATTTCCCAGGACACTCAAAGACAGCAGTATTTGTTCAGTGTTGACAGCTGCAGGAGTTGAGGTGATGACGTCGTCTCTCTTGGAGGCTTCAGGCAAACTTTCTCACAGTCAGCGCGTCAAGCTCGACAGAAACAGTATGAGGGAAGCTGGAAGTCAAATAAAAGCACGGTAAACTATTTTTATTGTAAACAAGACAGAAATGTTGCATTACAACCCCCCAACACAGTTATTTGTTAACCACTTCCAGCAGTGCTGTCATAAATAATGGTGTGGTGGATAATGCATGTAAATGTTGCTTGTTCCTTTAATATTTGAAATCATTTCAGATACTTTTGTTGCTCCCAAAACTCAGTGGCATGTGTTATGATGTCGATATCCCGGTGGTCTTGTTGGACAACTGACGCCAGCAAACGTACAATTGCAGTGGACTAAAATACATTTACTTTTACAATATTTACGTTTTATAAAGGACACATAAAAAATAAAAAACGGACAACATAAAAAACTGAACATAACAAAAACAAAAAAACAATTTTCACCCAGAAAGTTCAATGAACACCTTATAAATTGGGGGAAACGACACTCGGTGAATTGTTATCTCTTATATTTTGAAAGTTACAACCGGAAATCGCATTTTCAGGCTGACTTGACGCTAATTGTCCAAAGACGGAGGGCGAGGAGTGTTCTGCTTTAGCAGCTTTTCTCTCCTCTGTGGCCACTTTCTTTGTGGTTGTTGTTCATGCTGTGTTTAGATATTAGTATAAGCGGTACGTTTTTATACCTCATAAAGTTTTCGTGCTCATAAGTTAAGTTTACCAGTCTGTAGGCTGCTTTTTTTGAACAACGGTAGCATTTTTTTTTTTTTACGTTATTGAGACCTTCCCAGATAGAACGATGAGACCGAGCGCAGTCGGATTTTATTTGCGGTTTTTATTTTATCGCCGGGAAAACGAGGAAAGAACATGAGTCCTGCTTATACTTTGGTAAGTAGTATGGATTCTATCACATCTACCCATCTTTCTATCTTTACACTTACTTCACAGCTTATATATCACTTTCTCGTAGAAAACCCTAGTTAAAATGTTCAAGGAGCTCTGTTTCTGCATTCAGTGATATCGTTAGCTAATAGCTGGCCGTAAAATTTATAGCTCTCCCACACTTCTCCAATCCTTGTGCTTTCTTCATATGGTGACAAGTCAACACCAAACGCCACTGAAACTATGGCAAGTTTAACCTGACGGTATTATGTATAGCTATTATCACGTTTTAATGTAAGTATCAATACTTTTTCTGGTTCAGTAAGTCCCTTTCTTCAACTCGGCATGCATCCAATAAATTATTTTTATTATTTTTCTTCTTTTCGTTTATTACACTGTACGATTTCGCTGGTGACTAAAACGTTATTCCTGTATTGCTGTTCCAGCCGGCGGTTTAACAGGTTTCACCATAACGAGTCCGTTAAGTTTCCAAGTTTCAGTTCTTTGCAAGGGCGGGGTGACATTTTTTTATTATTTATTTATTTATTTATTTATTTATTTATTTATTTATTTTTACAGTTGTTGTTGTTGTTTTTTTAAAACATGAGCCTAGTTTCCTTTCACTCAGTCCGCATGCATTCCTGCTAATCTCCAGTTTATCTCCGTTTATCTGGACATAGTAACTATTCATAACAGAAAATATGGAGGCAATTCAGGTCATAGAGCTCCCAAAGGTCTCTGTCCTTTAAGGCTGTAAAATGCTCTATGAAAATCATTTGTCTGCTTTGCCAAATATATAGGAAAATCAACTTGGTTAATTGATAACTGTCAAGACAAAGCCTCTTCGATATTCATGTGCCACTCAAGGTGTTATCACTGTGGTATTGTGAAGTAATGATGTTTAGATTGTTTATCTGCCTCAGTCTGTGTTTATGAGAGGACTTGGACTGTTTTGGCACAGCTAGCAGCAACAACTTGACACAAAACACAACATAAAAGCTGTTTGTCTGTCACTCCCTCATTGGAGATGTGGAAATGAATGCCTCTGTACCCCGCTGACTGCTGAAGGATCAGTCGTTTTAAGGTACTTTATCTTGCTCTGTCCTTTTATGTTGGTGTAAAGCAAACCTGCATTTTTCTTTTATTATACTCCCGACTGCCACTGCTGGTGATAAACTACAGTTGTACAATACCTCACCTCCAACATGTCATGTCATGCCACACGTCTCTGCAGGGCGTGTTGTGGCGGTTTTGAAGCTGCAATTAGGTTTAATTTAGTTGCCAACTGATGACTGGGTTCTCCAAGCTTTGTGTGTCCCCTGTCTAGTTTCTACATGGATGACTCAGTGAGTTTCACTAAAATAATGCTGGGATGCCACTCTGTAAAGCTGAACGCCTTATTAAAACGTTCATTTTGACTTTCCCTCTGGCTTTTCTACACAACAATGTACAGTTCACTGCTTTGGGACTAATATTTGATTTTAACTGAATACCATGGAAAAGAGGGAAGCTCCCATTTTGATATGTTTCACAGTGTTACTGTAAGTGGCCAGTGGCTGATATATTTCTGGATTTCTTGTATTTCCAAGTCAGTGTTTGAATATAGATGATCTAAACATAGCTTAAACCAGTGGTTGGGTGAAAATCTTTCTGCACCATAATTATGGACACTGCTGATCCTTCTTCCTGCAGCTCAGGAAACGCAACTCATGTCTTCCTGTACTACATACCGCACACAGACGAATAAGTGCAAGTGGGTCAGTTCGGGAGCTGCATTGTCATTGCATGGTCTGGCTATGATGGAGCAGCATTCCACTACAAACATACGTTTAATTTGGGTCAAACGCAGACAAAGGTGTCATTTGCAAGACTGAGTGACTGTCCGACTGTCTGTAGCTGAATCTATTTACTGACCCTCCTCCTCTCCATCTGCAGGAATGCAGCTCATAGTCATCATGAACTATGCTGTGGAATTTTACCATGTCTCCCCTTCTTGATCCTCATGTGCGACGTGTCCAAATAGTTTGGTTCCAGCGAAGCAGGAGCAAGAGACTTCAGCAATCATGTTGATGCCGGCTAAGGATATATAAATCAGACTGAGTGCATTGCAAAACAATCGCAGACATCAAATCTGTGCATGTTTGACAACATGTGATTTTTAGTTTAAAGTGCATATAGCAAAGGCCGCAGTTATTTAGAATATGTTGTCTTATATCTTTTTATTTTTTGTGTCTGATAAATAGTTAAACCACGTGAGGAACGCCTAATCTAGAGCTCGACCACATGTGGATAGGTGGGGTTAAAATGCTCCCCGTCATCAATTGTCGTTGGCTCTTTATGCAAGAAATGAGATTCGTGTGTTTTTCCGTGTCTCAAACGCTTCATGAAATCGCATAGACCAGGGGTCCCCAATCCCAGTCCACGAGGGCCGGTGTCCCTGTAGGGTCAACACACCTGAATCACATGATTAGTTCATTACCAGGCCTCTGGAGAACTTCAAAACATGTTTAGAAGGTAATTTATCCATTTAAATTTAAATCAGCTGTGATGGATCAAGGACACATCTAAAACCTGCAGGGACACCGGCCCTCGTGGACTGGGATTGGCGACCCCTGGCATAGACGGTCTTCCCCCATACCATTTAAAGACAGCCTTTCAAATGAGGTGCATTTGATTTGCTGTACTACAGGTGTTTTTGTATTTGACCAGCTATAAGGAGGCCTAGGAAGAAGGCATCACAGAAATCTCCTAGGCCTAGAAGAATTTTTTATTTTTTTTTTGGGGGGGGGGGGTCACTGCACACATACATAGTAGTGTATGTGTCACTGTCACTGTCTTTACTTTTTTTCTCTTTTTTTACTAGGTTTATTTTCAGAAACCAGCATTCACATGAGTATGTTCTTGTCTTCACCTTTGGATGCATGCTGTTTCAGGGGAAAGATTTCCCTTGGGGTTTTGTTTCTCTGATCCTACAGTGTGCACTGTGCTCTTTGGATGTGATTTAATTGTACTGATAAGTAATTTTAGTCTGTCATCTTCTTTTTAGGTTGTTTTATAAAATGAGACAAGAGGAAAACGATCCTCTGCCACCACACAACGACATGAAGACAGAACAGAACCAACAATAAACTTTGTGGCTCTTTTGATTTTGATTACAGTTTATGGATAATTAACAATAAGTAGATTCTGTCTGTTGTGGGGAAATACTTGATACATTTACCTATGGAGGATTCGCGATGAGCTGACACAATATGCTGGCTCTAAGAGCGGAGCAGGTCAGACGTGGGGTTGGTGAGGTTGTGCTGCAGAATGAGGCTCCCACAGCCAAGCAAGGACGGCCACCATTGAGGATACCTTCTCACAAGCAAGTCATTAACATCAAGGAGAAGATCTCCCAGTGGGAAGGCCGCAGTCAGCAGAGCAGTGGCCATGATACTGGAGTGAAAGTACATCCTCTGACTGTATCTCGGACTCTGTCTGGAGATCTCCTAGGCAATGGTTGTCCAAATGAGAGCTGGAGAGGCGGTCTTCATGCAAAAGCCGACGTCTCAAAAAGAAATAACTCGGAATTTGATTTTCAGGAATCCCCAGCACAGGCTGGACACAGTGTGGGTGGCAGGAAGTCAGAACCGGTGCGTAGTGGTTCCAGTGAATTATTAGCCACGTCGCCAGGAAATAAAACATTTTCAACGCAAATACTTGCATCTCCCAAAGTGGAGGCTACAGATAAACGAATCATTACTGCCAACGGTGACCAAAAAATAGGTCGTATCTTGGATGCTGAAGTAGTTTCTAAACCTCTACCTCTGTCAACTGATGATCCAGAAGACAACATGCCTGCTGGTAACTTCTACACTTCCCGGGGTTTCTGGCGGAAGCTTGAGGGAAACAGACTGCTCTGGGAGAAAGGCAGAGGATCATCAGGTGAAGCTAATCCCCCTCCTAAACCTCAGCGGACATTCCAGTATCGGGGAACCAAGAACAGTAACAACACAGGGTACATGGTACAATGGGACAGAGGGTCCTCTCATAACAATCACTCCAACACGAGAACCAGGAGGGTAGCTCAACCACCCAACTTCCCACCTCCTCCGTGTCCAGTTGGAAAGAGTGAAGGACTTTCAAGACATAAAAAGAACAGGTCAGTAAGTGCACAAAAAGAAAAGCATAAATAATCATAGAGTACTTGTTAAAAGTAAAGTAGAATGGAACTGTTGCAGCACTTTCTTTGATATAAACTATAGTAGAAAGGTTTACTGAACAGTTACAGTATATGTAGAGCAGTTTTGGGGTGGGGAGGGTACTGTCAGAGTCTGATTGCTGGCTGGGGTCCTGGTGTGATGTCACATGATATCTGGCAGCATTGTCGTCTATTGTCTAGAAATGGCCTAGTTCCTGAGCAGCCATGGGTCCAGGGTCATCTTCATCGGGCACACACACACAGTCCCTCTTTCATTATTTTAAAGGCCGAGTAAAACAAGACTAAACTGTGTCACATGCTTATATTATCTGTAGTCCTGTGAAAACCATTGCTTTTGACACATAAAAAGCAAACATTTAATCCTTTTTAATACGGTACATACAGACAAAGATGGTAAAGAAAAGGAGTGATCAATGGTTTCAACAAAATATAAAAAAATGATTGATAGATTTTACTTCTCTGCAGATAAAGAAAGTACACCCTTTGGCCTTAGAAACTAATATACCTTGCTGACAATTTGTTATCATGTAAAATATCTGAAGTTGTGTGTGGGTTATCCTGCGTGCACAATATTTCAGTGTTATTCAAATCTGACTTGGCCATTCCACCTGAAGCTGGTGCTGTCCTTCTGACAGTAGAACCGCGCACTTTGACACCAGCATTTGAAATGATTACAATACCAGTCAGCACTTTGGATGGACTTTTGACTGGTGCTGTCCCTGCAGATCCTGTAATATAATTTTTGTTTCTGATGACCTTTTATTGCATCAAAGGCTCTACTGGCTGAATTTCCTGGATTGGCCAGTCATAGAAAACTGGCAGATGTTTATAATACATGCAGTGTAAAATATTAATAATAGACTCGGGCATTTTGAAGACTTTAAAGAGGTTTTTAGACGGTGAATAATGGTAAAATATACTTGAGTGTAAAAGAGAACTTGATACTTGGACCATATGTTGTTGTTTTTTTAAAAAGGTTCTAATTATTGGCCTCTAATCAGGATCCATTAATTCTAATTTCATACATTTGACAGTATAATGAATAATGGGGTATATTTCCTACTCTATTGTTGAAATATAAAGATACAAACATAGGTAGGTGTAGGTGTTATTGATTGCAGTGCCTTTATCATTAGGTACCCTTTCAAAGAGGACGAAAGTTTGCTTGTCCAATAGATTAAAAAGTTTGAATGGTTATTTTTTTCACATGTAGGTAGAGAAAGTCTGTTTCCCCTCTGTTAGAGCACAGGACAGGATGTTTCATAAACTGTAAAACAGAGTTTCACAAACTACTAATTGTGCAATATTTTTGTTGTTACGTATTGTAGGCAATGTAATCAACCTTTTTAGTTTATGCCAGTAGCTCGATTCGGAGTCTTCCTGTCATGTCTGCACACAGGTAGCACAGGGCTTCTTGTTTACCATCTTTAGAGGAAGCTTTCATTTAAGCTTGTACATTATGAAGTATCTGCACCTGGCCAGGTATTTTATCACGTGAACTTTAGTAACATCGCAGTTTCAGTTTCTGCACTCAGACAGACTGTCCATTTCCATATTTCTGTACTGTCTGTGACACAGAAAAACTGTTACCATATTGCAACTTCTCTATCATGCGCTCAGTCATTTCCTTCCATGATGATTATTCTCTCTCTCCCTGCACTATCTCCTTGTTTTTCTGGGTTTCATATCAACAAGGCATTTTGTTGTCGGGCAATGGCTAAACATACAACAATAGAGTGAACAGTATAATGGTTATCTTTAGGTCAACAGCCTTTCTCACTGCCATCGCTTCTCTCCCTGTCACAGGAAGTCCTTTGAGTATGAGGATGCATCACGCCTGACGGCAGAGCAAGGCCCTCGGGCAGATGATGCCCTTTACCATGCCTACTCTGATGACAATATTTACGAGGACATCGTCTGTAAGTCCTATTCCCAATGTGGAGCTGATTTTGAATGAACTTCCAGAGCTTCTGATTTATCTGGCTGTTAGCACAAAAGACAAAGACAGGAAATCATAAAGACTCCTGGGTACCTGTCGCTGGGTTGATGTAAATTTCAGTATTCTCAGTTAGGATTTGGCTTATTGTTGTATAATCAGAATCAGAATCAGAATACTTTATTGATCCCTGGGGGAAAATATTTTTTTGTTACAGTGCTCCATTATAAACCAACATTAACAAGACAGACAATACGCTAACTAAGAATAGTATACTAAGTATACTATTCTTAGTATAGTATACTTAGTAGTACTAAGCATACTATACTTAGTACTACTTAGTAGTACTAAGTATAGCAGCTCAACTGATGATGTTTCCTTTTCCTGATTGCCCACAGATTTCCTACAGTTACTAGAATTATTCCTCATGTTCACGATGGAAAAACATGCTGTGACTAGTGGGATCAGACATAACACCTATTCACAATATGTAGTGTCTGTAAATGTGGCCTAGCTGTTTGATACAAGTGTATAATAATAGCTTTTGCATTGCAATGTCACAAATTCAGTATTTCACAGCACTTGGCAGATAGGTGCTACCATGCATTTTAAACAATTTGTTGTAGTTTCAGCAAATTTAGGCTGTCTCAGTTGCTTCTATGTCTTGAAGACGTCCAGGCATGCTGTCTAATCCTTCCCATCACTCTACCTTACCCTCAGGTGATGTGACCAGAGATAACCCCTATGAGGATGTCAAGCTATCTCCAATGTGTATCCCTATTGCAAGGCCTCTCCCAAAGGTAATGGATAACATTCCATGTATGTCCCGCTTTAATAGTACAGGAGTATTTTTATTAGTTATGCATCAATGTAACAAATGTGTCAACCTGAGAAACAAAGGAAGAAGGAATTATTGTAGTTTGATACCAAGTAATTATCTGAAACTGAGCATTAACTTAGCACTTCTTTTGTTCCAGTTGCCTTCTAAACCCCAAACGTTATACAGGTATGCTAGTAAAGTGGACAGGAAGGTGTTCCAAGCTGTGTCCAAATCTTCAACCATTGCAGACACTCCCAAACCAGCTGCACCACGGCGTGGAAGCACTCAGAAAATACACAGGATACCCCAGGTATATTTGCACATACAATTGAATTTGATACTATGGCTGGCTGACAGCATTTTTGGTGCCCATTTCCATGTGACCTGTGACTGACAGAGTGGCAGTGAATGATGATTCATGTTTTACGTAGAACAGAAAAGGAGGCGGTTACTTGTTGAACAGGAAGAAGCTGATGCTGAAAATAATAGATAGTGTTGGAGCAGTATGTGTAAACACTTTGTGTAAATTCAGACAGAAGAGTATTACGGACATCTAACCCATGGCTGTGGAAAGGTTTTGGACAGGGACAGACTTTACTGACAAGGTAAAGAGGGGAAAAAAGCGTTTTTTAAAATATATTTGTAGAAAAAAGAGGTTATGGCTTAAAAAACCCAATGTGACCCAAGTACCATGAGTTTGAGCTAGTTTGAAAAAGCCCGTCATGTTGATTTTGATTGTTTTTAGGAAGAGACCATTGTGTAACTTTTCAATAGTGTAAAATGAATATCTGAAACTGTAGTAATAATGAAATATTGAGTGAGTTGAGTATTCTTAAATATTTTAGACAAACCGCTTTTGGGAACTCTTTGAATATATTAAAAATACACATTTAGATCTTGACAATAACTCATTTATTATGTATTGTTCTGCTTCAAAACAGTGCTGTTATGGTTAGTTAGACATGTTACTTGTCATTGCCATACGAGTTTGTTTCCTCAATTGGCAGCGCTTCTTTTAAAAACAAAGTTTAAGCTTCCCGCTCTATGTTCTTTTAGAAAGAACAACAAGGGTATGGGGTTTTAAAAAAAAGAAGAAAAAAATGCTGAAAATCTGTAATATAATTATGTATTTAGTAGCTGTTAGTGGCTATATATCATAATTCCATGTAATCAGGATTCTGCAATGGCTCTAAAATTATGGGGCTGACAAGCACCTGTGCTTCTACTACATAGTATGTCAACAAAATCGAGACGATCTTTGATGACAAGCGAGGGAGGAAGAGAGTGAAGAACCAAGGAGTCACCGTGCGAGGTGAGACACAAACACATAGTGGCAGATCCACATCAACACATCAAGATTAAGTTGAGCCTCTTGGTGGAAATACCCATCTTTTGATGATACACATAAGGCCAGTCGCAGTCGGCAATGAAATGAAATTATGAAACAAAGACTTGCTGTCTGCATCTGATTATGGCCTGTCAAGTTTTCCCCATTCCTCTGCTTCTCACTAATCTATCCCGCCTCCTCCAATTTATATAAGCAGAGGAGACCAGCGGGACTGAGAGCGACCCTGAGGACGGCACCAAAGGTATAACAAACGTACAGAATCTTTCACTTTATGCTAGTTCTGGGTAAAGTTTACAGGTAGATAACTTTATATGGAGTAAATACTATTAGTTCCTAAAAATGAAAGTATAAATCCAGTGCTACGGTAAAACGAGAAGATAAAAACATCATATACTGTATAGTGTTAGTGTTAAATGATCACACCAAACATCTCCAAAGTTTTTAATTAGGAGCTCAACTAATGTTTAAAGGATAAGTCATTCATTAGAAAGATGGAGCTAAAACAGCTTGTTTCAGGCAGTGAATGAAATAAGTTGAATCAAGGCTCAGCATAAGATAAAAAGGATTCTTTATTTAGTGTGAATCATGCAACGCTGTAGTAGAGTTGAAGAATAAAAAGCAGAGTTAGAAATTAGCATG
The DNA here is from genome assembly GCF_057382275.1 of Copadichromis virginalis. Classification (NCBI taxonomy): domain Eukaryota; kingdom Metazoa; phylum Chordata; class Actinopteri; order Cichliformes; family Cichlidae; genus Copadichromis; species Copadichromis virginalis. Next base: position 11,438,289 of record NC_140637.1, read on the forward strand.
ATAGGTCATCATTGAGCAACCTTAAAGTAGTCAGTGTTATAGCTACAGTTTTACATTATATAGACATTAAGAAGACCTTTTATTGCTTCTCTGTGCTGGTTGGGATTTTTCCCAGGATAAACATGACTGTATTGTGTCACTGTGTGGTGTTGAACAGGCTCCAGGAGATCAGTTTACATCCAGTCTACATTGAAACGAAGGCCAGGCTACCGCACCCTGGAGAGAGACCTGATCCAGATGCAGCAGCAGCAGCTTTTCCAGATCTTTGTGGTGGTGTCACTAAGAAAAAGCTCCCAAGAAAACACCTACTCCCCTGAAATTACACAACAGTTCCCCAAAATGGTTAGCAGTCTGCACAACTCTGCTTTGTTCATATTGCATGAATTGATGTCATTTGTGACAATTTCACAACTAAATTGTAATCTTGTTTGGTGATATTAAGGGATTCTCATTGTACATAACAAAAAATCCTTTTGAGAATTTGTATACGGGGAATTTCCCAGGCTGATATAAGGCTTCTCAGATGGACTCTTTTGATGTGTTTTTCCAGATTTGGGTATATATTTGCATTTTTCTCCCTGGAATATAAAAGAAATGATCTCTTTAGGTGCATTCGACCACATACTTGAGACTGTGCATGTTTGTTGATTTTTAAAAAATTATTATTATTATTATTATTATTTATTTATTTTAATTTACAGGAAACTTTTAACACTTTTAATTTTTGGTGGTTTTTTTTGTTGTTGTTTGTTTTATTGATTTTATTGGATCTCTGGGAATCGACTGGCCTGTAGTAGCCTTGAGTTTTTCTCTTTCAGTTTGAGAAGTCGTCCCGGCTTTCTAAAGAAGCTGAGGATCAGCTGAAGGTGATCCCAAAGTTCTGCTTCCCTGATTCTCAGGACTGGAAACCTTCTGCACTGATGCCTAGGTCAGCTTAAACACAACAACAATGTTTTAACACCATGCCTGATGTATGCTGTGTCACAGCAAAGCTAAGCCAGTGATGTAATGGTAACATGAGACTGTATTATTTCTTCATCTTCCTTTCATTTTCTTTGTGTTGGAGTCCTTTTGTTGACTTTGTATTGTTCAGCGTTCTTATTTATGCCATGTTTATTACCCCATTTCCTCTTTTTCTATTAATATCTCCAGCTATTAGTTGTAACCCATAAATCACTGTTGCAATCACTTAAATTCCCCACAGGGATGATTAAAGTTTTGTCTGATCTAATTAAATTGGAGTGCTAAGGGGAATTGGGCATGCATTTTGTCTGTGCGGTTCATTGTTGTAATGAGGGTTATGCTCAGAACTTGCACTCCCTTCCTGCCTCTAAAATATGCATCTGTGCCAATACAAACTACCAGACGACAAATATGTACATGTACATATTTTCTGTTCTGTCTGTCTTTATTTAGTGTAGTGTTTTTCCTGTTTAATTAATTGTAATGAAATGATTCCATAATGAAATCATTCATATCAAGCCAGCTCTTTTCCCACCAATTTTTATACATGGAACATCATGGTTAAATTACCTCGGATAAATAGCATTATCTGTGTTTGCGTTGACAGCGAGACGTTTTCCTTTGTCCTGACTGGAGAAGATGGCAGCCGCTGGTTTTGTTACTGCCGTAAGATCCTGGTGAGCATTTGACTCAAATGTTCGTGTGTGTGTGTGTGTGTGTGTGTGTCATGATATGGCAGCCTGCCCTGTGCTTACTCAACATCTCTTAGGAGATGTGAGTCACAGACCATAAACCACTTCTGTATTAATGACAGAGAGCAAGAAGAATTTCATCATGTTCCCTTTTCCTTAGCCTGAGAAGGGTTCAGTTTTGTATGTTGAAATTATGACAAGTGTTGTGCTTTTCTTTTGCTTTGTTACTGCTATTGCAGTTGTCTTGTTAAGATGTCTGCGATAAACTTTGTTGTTGGGTAGTACAGACAGATCTAGGCCACATCTAATGTGGAGAGTTTTATATTTTGTTTTTCTCAACTCGCACAACTTAGAGAGCTTTTTCAGTTTTGCTGTTTCTCCAGACGCTGCTTCAGATACTGTGTCATTAACATCTATTTGAATTTCACTTCATTAACCTGCAGGTTATTTTCTTGATTAATCCAGTAATTGTGTTTGTAACATGGCGGAAACCATTGCAAAGTGTCTGCTGTAAATCCCCAAAGCATAAAACTCATGCTCAGATGTGGCGCCCAGTTTTCCTGCACTTAGAAATCTTCAATTTGCAGTTAGAGAATAACTTCATATGACTGCTTTCATAACAACAAAACGGTCCAGTCATGATTACAAAGAATCTCAATAGGATTTAATCCAACTTACCGGTACACCAAGTGATCACTTCATGGGTCTGCACCCAAATTATGCTCCAGCTTGCTTTTGTCATTTTTATGGCCTATATTCTGTGGATTGTGATGGATCCTGATCCAGATTAGCTTTATGTCATTGATATTCTACTTAAATTTTATTGTCCAAGCACAGTTTTTTTTGCAGATTTTTCAGGTTTTTTTATAGTTTCAACATTGGATGTTACGTCTTATGAAGAGGACATGGGGGGGAAAACTGATTGCCACTATGAAAAACATGGATGGAGACTTTATGACTTTTAGGATTTTCTACTCCTGCCATTTTAGAGACTGAGAGAGATATGCCGTGTTTAATGGTGTTGTAATGACATCTCTGTTTCTTCCTTTTTATCATTTGAAACTGTCTCTTTAAGCCCAGTGGAAAGGGGAAGAGACTTCCTGAGGTGCACTGTATTGTCAGCAAGCTGGGCTGTTTCAATCTTTTTGCAAAGGTAAAGACACAACACATGTGCACACATATTTCTGCTGATAGAACTTTTTACTGCGACATGAAAAGAGCTGGATCGACTACAGTTTAGTGCTAATCCCCTGAACATTGTGAAACCCGCTGCCTTAAAACTGCATGTTTAAAGATAGGATGAGGGTGCACTAGAAGATAATCCTGAGGAGTCACTGGGTGTGGGGTTCTTTCCCAAAAGGAAATCGTATGCATGTAACTGTGTCTCATCCATCCTTCAGCTGGCCTGAGGGAAATTAACAACCAGTAGTGTGCTCTGAAGGAAAACCCCATCTGCATGCAAAAATTGATTCATCTGGCTTTGTCTGACCAGATTCTGGAAGAGGTGGAGAGGCGCAGAGAAATATCTCCGGCTCTCGTGTACCCTTTTATGCGTACTGTGATGGAAGCTCCTTTTCCAGCCCCTGGACGCACAGTTACCGTTAAGAGCTTCGTCCCAGGCGCTGGGAGTGAGGTAAGCCTGAAACCAAAAGAGGAAATGTTAATTAGTAGTTTTGCTCCTTCTAGCCACTCCCTTCTGCAAACTCAGAATGACTCAAAATTTTAGGGTATTTGTGAAAACAATAGGGCTCAGCCATGCTGCAACATATATATGTGTTTTTAAACACTGACAGCAATCTGTTTGATCACTTCTGTTTTACAGAGTCAAAATATGCAAAGTAAGGATCCTTTCCAGTAAAACTCAGGGAGTGTGGCAAAGTCAAAGCCTTACATTTGGAAGTCCTAGATTTAAAACCTATATCTAAAGTCCCCATCTATCATTTGACCATTGACTATAACCTCTTAAAATTCAAGAGCTCAGCATCATATTCAGTTCATTTCAACACCGTTTTACTTATATAGCGAAATCACAACAGTTGCCTCAACGTGCTCAAGTTGAAGATCCTACTATAATGGAGAAAAAACCCCAATAATCATATTTTACTCCCTGCGACCAAGCACTTGAAAACAGTGGGAAGAATGAAAACTCCCTTTTAACAGGAAGAAACCTCAGGCAGAGCGTGGCTCAGGGAGGGGCGGCCATCTGCCCTGACCAGTTGGGGATGAGGGGAGAGAGTCAGGACAAAAAACACACTTATCTCCCCAGGTGCTTTTTATGCTTTTGTTTGGCATACCCACATGGAAAAACTTGTATCGGAGGAATTACAAGGCTGAAATGCACGTATCAGATTTCATTCTTTAAAAAAAGGAAAACAACCTCTAGTTCCCGGAATTATGTTTATTCGATATGTGGCTAGAACAGAACAAAACCCCTGGCTCTAATCATTCATAAGTCTCTGGTGATCTGACAGATGTTAAAAGATCGAACAACATGAACATGGGTATTCAGCATCCTAAAAGGCTTAGTTTTGCATAAACATTTCAGCCATTCATACACACTGTCAACAACTACAATTTATATTTAGCCTGACTGAGTGTGCTCTCATTGCTTTGCAAGGAACTGACTTTATGCCGACCTGTGGACTCCAGACTGGAGCATGTGGACTTTGACAGTCTGCTGGAATGTCTCAGTGTCACAAAACTCCTGCAGGTTTTCGCCTCCCTTCTGCTCGAGAGGAGGGTCATCTTTGTCGCTGACAAACTCAGGTATGATGTAGTAGCATGCATCTCACAGCAGGACCAGTCAGGCATTGATGGCTATAATACAGCAATATAGTGGGTAATTCGCTCCACCATGATATATGCCTTTGTAAGTTTGCATTGTTATGTCAAACTTCTAACAGTTCCTGTTAAAGCTGAGCACCTGTTTCAAAAAGTTGTGAGAACATTAGGTGATACAGGATGTAACACCGATTTCTGTCCAACATTGGTTTGGCTTTTGTTCACACCAAGTAGTTCATATGCTGCCCGGATCATGCATGATCCACTCTAGTTTGTCTGTGCTCAGGCTGACATGGAGGCTTCTTTTAACATCATTTGTATCCTTGTAGGATAACTAAAAATTGCTACATACACAAAACAGCTCAAAACAAGTCACACTGAATACAATTTTGAGCTGCTCAATTGTGAGGAAAGACAGAATACTCAGATGCTACATTTAGAGAGCAGAGTGGGATATAGAGAGCAAAAGAGACAAACTCGAAACTAATCAGACCTGGAACTTCAAGCATATGACTGGTATGTGTACAACCTTAGTGCAGAGTTATATGCCAATACCCGAGCAATGCTGCACCAATGTGTTTCTCTGATCCAGTTACCATAACTCACTTTTACTCTAGCCAAATAACCAAAAAGTAATATAGAAATGCTAACACTGGGTATAAATAACACATTGCACATGGTGAAATTAACTGTGTTTTACATCATTTAAGTAACATCTGTGAGCTGCTTGTTACACTGAGCTTAAAAAATAGAGACTGCCACATTAGAGAAAGTGACACAGTCTAAAATTAATTAAGAAAAATCAAAAGATCACATACACTAAATTACTAATTAAAAGTTTCTAATAGCATGGCAAGCAATTACTGCTCTGTTAAGTGCTCTAAAAGTGACTGATGGTAATTAGAAAGTTATTAAATGTAGATCGTAAGTAAATGTCCATGAGAAATTTTTTTAAATTTCTTTTCCAAGTAGCTTTATTTGAAATTTGGCTTTTTGCTAAGAGCAGCTGAAAATGTTGGGGGAAATTAGCGATTCACCTTTTAAAGATTGAATATCTTAGTGAGGCTACAGATACTGTTTGAAAAACACAAAAAAGGCTCTTTGGCAAAACCAAGAAAATGTTAGCTGTAGAAGTTGAGCAACCAGGTGAAAGCGGAGGAGGATTTTCACAGCACGCATGCAACTTTCTGTAAAGGAACGAGGAGTGTCAGCAGGAGTAGCAGTGACTGCTGAACTAAGAGGATTAACATAGATCAGTTGCATTGAGAGAATCCTTTGATACTTAAGGCGTTTTGCTGAAAGCTCTTACAGTTTATTGTGAGTGTTTGGTGGAAAAATAATACATGTGGCCATCCTCTATCTTTAGGGAGCCATGATTGATATCTCAGTGTCATGTGATCTGTGTGGGAATTGCATGAATAGTGTTTTGATAAACCTTATCTCATCTCTCATCTAATCTCTTCACTGCAGTGTGCTGTCACGCTGCAGCCACGCAGCCTTGGCGCTGCTCTACCCGTTTACTTGGCAGCACACCTTCGTGCCGGTGTTACCAGCCAGCATGCTGGACATCAGCTGTTCCCCCACCCCATTCCTTATTGGGGTGCTGGCACCCTGCCTGCCACAGGTGCTGGAGCTTCCCATTGAAGAGGTCTGTAAAAATAATTTTGAAAACAATTAGAGCTTTAAAAAGACAGTCCTGCCTGTGTAATGGTTTATTGGCTGTATATTCACTCCACGCATGCTGTTGCTTCCACTGTGCAGCAGCACACTGTAACTCACACTCACTGGACCTTTATATAACTCTTATTACACAATTGTTAAGTCTTACAGTTAGTAACTGTCAATTCTTCTTCTTGCTGTCTTCCCAGGTGCTCATAGTGGATCTGTGTGCAAACAAGTTTGTCATTCAGGTGTGTACACACAACGTATAATGGGAATGATAGGTGTGGTCTCAGTCAAAAAGATGGCTTTGCCTACACTTGTCCCTCGGTAGCATGCTGAATATTTTGAGAGTGACAAATTATATGGGATGTAAGCCCAGAACATAGTCCTGTCACAATCAAAACATTAAGGCTGATTCAGTGCTGCAATTTTGTCAGTTAACAGTAAGTCTTTTCAGTCATTGACAGACTTTTGTGTGGTTGTGCTCATTATATTAGTATACACATAATGAGTAATTCTAGAAACATCCCTCCATTCAGTTTGAATTTATGAATAAAGGGCTAAAAATCTTTGACTTGCACAGTGTGGGCTGGAGGCATTCTGCTCCTTTGGCCTGTTGCATTCTTGCACATTAAACAGTAAATGGCTACATTTCCCAGTACAGAGTGCTTTTGAAGTTTAACACTGGGTCTTGGGTTTTAAATCTAGTGCATGAAAAAACAATGTGATCAAAGCACCAAATATAATTATTTAGTTTGTCACAGCAAAAATTGAAAACACGAGTGACATTTGATGTTTTTATATTGAGGCTACTATAGATATTAACTATGAGACAATGTGACGGATTAAATGCATGGTTAGAAACTGCATCATGTGACTGCTGTTGACCCTTCTTGTGATGTGTGACAGCTGGGCGATGAGGACTGCATTCTGCCCAGTAAACTCCAGGCGGCGTTGCAGCAGATCCTGGAGGAGAGGCAAGATATTCTGAGAGAAGAAAATGGAAACACGTGTGGAGGTTGGTGGAACAGACGCGAAGAACACAAGATTTATCTACAAAACAGTCTCGCTATCACAAGATGAAGTTCCATTTTTAAAGTGGCGATGAGAAGAATATTTGCTGGCATTAGTTTTCATCATAGCACTATCAGTGTGTCCTTTTGTTCTGCCAGCTAAATCTGGCTGTGCAGAAATGAGCTGCAAATGTCAGCAGCACAGCAGGGCAAACCTACTGCAGATCAATGCACATTCTGTTTTCTGCTCATTAGTTCCAGTTGTGTGATTACAAATCTTTAACCAGATTTGTGTTGATGACCCCCTTGTTGTTGTTCTTTTTTTCATGTAATCATAGGCTTTTAGCATTTCATTAAGTATTAACCTTACTGCTGTGCTAACATTTTCCTTATTTAATCATTCAGACCAGCAAACTGATTTGAGCTCCTTGATGTCGGAGGCGTTTGTGCGATTGTTCGTGGAGCTAGTGGGACACTATCCACTCCACATGGTCGAGTCCCCCAATGGCAACAAGGAGCTCCAGCGGGACAGTTTCCGCAAATCTCATCCCTCTCGGGGAGTCCGGCAGTTCCTGCAGCTCTTCATGGACACTCAGATGTTTGCTGGTTTCATTCAGGACAAGGAGCTGCGCAAGGGAGGAGGAAGAGGTCATTTTTTTAGATGTTATGTTTTTTTCTGTTTGGGAATATTTTGTTTCCACTGTTAGAGTTCTGAAAAAAATAGGTAAAACTAAATCATTAGGCGGGAGACACTCATGCCAGCTGGAACTGTGCTCGATTTAGATTTCATTGCTTCAGAGGCTGACTTTACCTTTTAACATAATAACTGCAGAGCTGTGCCAATAAACAGCAAAATACAAAAGCAAAACAGAAATTTAGAATTCATCCAGCTTCACAGTGAAACGTAGCCAACGTTGTACATCTTGGTGGGACAGATGAATGTGAAGAATATAAAACATCATCCTGCAAGATGTTGCATAAAAGTTGAAATAAACAAGTCATTGTTTCCACATAACCGGTAAATGGATAAATAGCAGTGTTGAATCATATTAAAGCAGACATATGCATTAAATTAAATGAGTCACAACAAGCGAGCCTAAAACTGAGTGAAAACAATTTTCCCTGCATGCAAGCACTAGGGGCTGGGCGTATAAACGGACAAAAAGTATGCATAAGCCTTTTCCCACTCAATGCTATTTATAAAGATGTGCAGACCACACACATAAATTCAAACTGTGCATACGCACGTTTGATACGGTGTAAGTGAAAAATAAGGTGAGACAAACTTTGATCCTGCATGTAAAAGAGACCATGAGTATGTCAGTGTGATGGGAATAATGCACTTTTCTACTGCGTTTCTACATTTTTTGACATCTGGTCTGTGCGTAATGAGCTGTAGCATATGAAGACTGTCTAATCCTTTTTTTCTGCTACTGTCTTTCCATCTTTCCCACAGGTCTCTTTGAAACCAGAGTGGCTGAGTATCTGGATTCATGCCCTGAGCCTGAGCCAAGTGGTGTGAACAAATTTCTTAAAGGACTGGGTAAGTGTCACTCCAATAAATGTTCATTTTAAAAGGTTAGTGTTCATCACTTAATTGTTCCTCTTCTGCTTTTAGGAAACAAGATGAAGCTCCTGCAAATTAAATGAAAAAAAGGCCAACATCTCTGTAAAAGAAGGACTTTGTGATTAAAAACAGAACTCTTGTTGCTCCTGGTCTGAGAAATTTCCGTGCCTGTGAAAGAGTCTTCTGATAGAGGGTGAAAGGGACAAAGAAGACTTGATGTGGAGGAGCAGACTCATGTTATAACCATGAACTCAAGTTTGAGACCAGTGCATTTCTTACTGGGAGAAAACTGGAAAAGTGTGTGTGTGTGGGATATGGTTTTGTTTTTTAAATTTTACAAATTCTTTTGAGGACCTTAGAATCAACCGTTGTATCTTTGAGCGTGTGGTTATAACCACTATGTCCATTTACACAGAAACCTGTTTACTTGGAACTCTACTAACATTTGAATCGCATCAATCTTACATTTCAATCAAGTACTTTACATTTAAAATTTGTGTGCATGGATCCAGCCTGGTGGGTCTTTTGTGTCTTATACTTGCGCATGTAAATAACATTCTCATTGTTCCATTCCTGTCACTTGGATGTTGTGTCTGTGTTGTTTCTTCAGTTTGGGCTTAATATCTCTAAGAGAACGTTTCCGTTTTTCTAGGTTCAAACTCAATCCGATCAATTGGTCATTATATGGTTTTTTTTTAAAATTCTGTTTACTGGAATTGTAAATATTTTTTTTGACATTTTGCACATGTTCAGAACAAGTGTACAGTATTTGGAATATTTTTGTATTAAAGCATGACTTATCATACTTTTTAAATATAAGCTTCCAAGACTGTTTAATTCTCAGTTGTTTATTATACACAAACCTTTGGGTTCTACCTTAACCCTCTATAACGGACCAATTTTAAGCCATTATTTATTTATTTATTTTATCTTAGCATAGGTTGTCCGCTTCAAAATGTGAGTATAGTGAGATTATTTTTAGTTCATGTAGGTTATTCAGAAAGACCAGGAAGGGGGAAAAAAGCAGGGTATGATTGGTTGATGTAAAATAACAAAATACCCTGTTTATACAGGAAAAGACCATTTACATATGTAAATTGTAATTCTAGTGTTATCTAGTCTTTGTAGTGTCTTCATGCAAACTTTTTATATTTAAGGTTGTTGTCAGACAATTGATTTAACAGGGCAGTTGGGCAATAAGGGGCCTTGCTTTTCTAGGAACTATATTACATATAGTCAAAGCACATAGATTTTTAAAATCTTTCTGTTCTTTACACATTATTTTGCTCTTTTTTTTTCTGATCATCATATCATGTAAAATGTTTGTTCCTTTGACCTAAATTTACTCACTATATATGAAATTCACACTGATTACAAGCCTAACCTCAAAAGAGGTGAATAACATTCTTCTGCTTGTATAGAAATATAACGCAGGGTAAGACGCGTTTGCTGGGATGATACACGTGGCCTAAGAGGCAGTCGTCAGGTGAATGAAATCACGTGATGTTTTCGTGGCGAACAATAACCAGTACATCAGGATTATGACCATATGGGGGCGCTGTCTCCACGTCTTTCTACTCTAAGCTCCAACATGAAGCCTAACAGCAACGAAAGTGTCAAGTGTCTTTTCCCTATTTCAGACAAAATGTGCAAAAACCTGCCAGCAAGACACCTGATGTAAAAGATTACAGCTATTATTATAATTAAGTTTATTTTCATACATTCAGATTTTTAACTTTATAGTAAGACTGAATTGCACTCATTTGAGTTGTGCAGTGTGTAGATAAATGCTACACAGTGTCACATAGTTGTGTGATAAACTTGTCAAGAATTTAAGGTGTTGCAAGGGCTCCAAGCAACGCACCATTTACATAAATATGCAGGTCACTCGAGGCATTTCTTGTTTAAATATTTACTTGATAGTCAGTAAGAACATTGAGATTCAGCGTTCAGAGGAAAATACAGAGAAACACGTTGCTGCCCTTTTCCCATGGAATTTATGGACAATAGCAAACAAAAATCACCAGTCTTGGAATGTCCTACAGGCAAATTTACACATTGTTTTTAATCTGCCTACATCTACTGTTCAAAGACAAACGGTTTCCTTTCGCTTCACTTGACTGTAACCTACTTTTGAATATTTGTTCGTGTCTGCACGTTCCAGTGATCTACTTCCAGCAACTCAAAATCAGAGCCAATACATATAAAATAGGTCTGCAAAGATATTTTCATGTTTACAAGAAAAATGGCACTGGGATACAATATTTGATTTGAAATTTGATCTTCTAAACTCTTTCCATTATAATGTGACATATATATTAATTTTACCATTTTTTCAATTCAACTCAGTTCTATTTAATTAGATTTATATAGGCACTATATCAAAATGACAGTCACCTTAAGGTGCGATATATAGTGTAAAGTAAAGGTCCAGTAATTAAACAGAGAAAACCCCAACAATCAGATGACCTTCTATGAGCAAGCACTTGGCGACAGTGGGAAGGAAAAGTTCCCTTTTAACAGGAAGAAACCTCTGGGAGAACCGGAGGGGGGTGGCAGACACTGTGGAAGAAAGACAGAGATTAATAATAAATAACGGTTAAATGCATAGTGGTGTATAAACGCGTGGAGAGTGAAAAGAGGTGAACCAGCTCCAAACTGGGTTCCACAGAAAAAGTGCCTGAAAGCTGAAAGCTTTCTCTCCCATTCTACTTTTAAAATCCTAGGAGCTTACCACTGTGAGGTCTTTAAGATAAGATGGGGCCTGATTATTCAAGACCTTGTATATGAGGAGAAGGATTTTAAATTTGATTCTGAATTTAACGGGGAGTCAATGAAGAGAAGCCCTTACGAGGCACTTTTGAGACAATGACGTCATGCTTCGTTCAAACACCAAAGCTACTTTTCTAACACCACTGGTGGTGTTAAAGTCTTAACACCACCAGTCTACTAATTTGTTCACTATTATTGCTACTATTTACTACTAATGTTAATGCTACACCTTCGACAATACACATCTCTGACATGGTGATGAATATTCACAGTGATTGAAAGCAATTAAGTAAAATTAATTAACTGTGGTACTTGGAAAGCGTTCCATCCATTTCCCCGTTGAGACGTCTTTAATCACCTGCAGGTAGTCATTATTTCACGTCTACCCAAAGAAAGCGCTGCTGAAGTACAAGTTTGAAATTCCATGTTCTACATTTTCATGTGTTTTTTTGTAAAGCCGTGCCTCAGAGGCTGCCTCTGAAGTGCTCACAGGATGCACACACAGACGAAACTGCCCGTGAATTCTCTCTTTATCTGGGCCTGATTGTGACACTCTAGCAAGTTTCTCGACCTTGACGAGACGAGAAGCTGCAACTTGTTTGATTTTCATGGAAATCCAGATATTTACTTTGTTTACCAGCAGCTGTGACTCGTTCATTTTCATAGAAATCACCTCGTTCATAAATAGAGGAGTGGATGCAAACAATGAAGCTAAAATGCAAATACTAATAATATGCTTATGTTGTTTGTGCAACTATTACAACAGCGCTATGAGACCTCATGGCACAGCAATAGTTGTTGATAACAGTGCTACACCACATGTACTGAGAGTGGAGTTTATACATGTATTACTAGTTTATATTAAAACAGCTAAACTCACACTGTGATGCATGAACGAGCACACTGGGAACACGTCAGTGACAGCACACGTGAACACACCTGGAGTCACTTCATTTAATCAGGTGCTGGTGAATCGTGTTATTTGTCCTTCTGGGGTTTGGCCCTATGAAATCTAGGCAATATATATATATCAAAGTACAGTGCGTCCTCAGGAGGTCAGCAAGTTGACTGAAAACTGTGATATACAAGACAGAGAAGACAGTACCCAAACCCCATGAGAATTTTATTTGTGTAGGCTTCTCATTGTCATTGAGTCTGGAGTCAATATTTGATTACTTTCTTGTATTCAGTTGCTACTTTTACTGCTCCACTACTGTTATGTACACCCACTGTTTCCTGAGGTTGTATTAAACTGTGAGAGCCCCTGGTGACCCCAAACCCACAATGAATCTGAATGAATTCCTTCCACTTTTTTCTTTTTTTGGACTCGCAAGAGTCGTTTTCACTTATAATGTACAATATAATGCACTGTGTTCAAAACAATACATTATACTGCAAGGATTTTTGTTTTTCACTTTAAACCATTCAGTTCAATGGTCTTAAAACTAAATCCTGACAAGAAATCTTTTCCAAGATATTTTTATTTTTTATTCCTATTTATTCTATTTGCAGTTGTACATTTCTTTTCTTTTTCCTTCCAAGTAATCCAAGTGAATTTCCACCCATCAATTGAATTCATCCCTTGCAACAACACGAGCTGTCACAATCTTTTCCACGATTTCTGGCAACATTAACGGACACTTTAAAGTGAACGCTAATGTTGCCAGAATACACACATACTTACTAGAGGTTCCTGGTGGTGCGCAGAAAAAAAAAGACATCATTGTTGGTTAATTTTTTGTAAATAAGTTTTGTGGAAAATGTAAAGATTCATGCAAGTTTGTATTCTCATTGCATGTGTGTGTGTCTGAGCAGGTGTTTATTTTGTACAACATATCATTTTCCAAAAGTCATTTGGCCCATCTGCAGTAATGCATAATACTGTGTCGGCATAAGTACGTCCATTAATGCTGCATGTTGTCAGTTAAGGTCAGCGTATGATGGAAAATTATAATTTCACACCAAACAGAAATATTGACTGAACTCAGTTCAGAAGTTATTCTTTATCTTGGAAAGCTATGCACAGAGTTTCCATCCCCCATGGAAAATCTGATCAGCACGTGATCTCTTTTTATACGGCTCATTTGAGTCTCCGAGAAAGTCGTAAACATCCTCCTTAGAGCCATCGTTTTCTCGATAACAGTGACGACAACAAGGAAAACTGGAGAGGATAAACTCCTTCTCTATGACTGTTTTGAAGTCATAAAGATAAATAATAAGTTTACAGTCAACTGTAAAACACACCCTTTTAAATGATTTGTTTTCTTGTTTACCTGCTTTGATTTGAAGTAATTTTGAACCTAACCTGTCAAAGCTTTGTCCCAGATCTCTAACACATCCATATTAGTGGAAATATAACACCTTTATCCCAAATTTAAACTTAACCGGTCTGTTTGCCCTTCACATTTTTATTGGATGTGGGAAGTTTAACTTCAGCAGTGACCTTCTCTCAGGTCTGTCATCCGACTTGTTGACAGTAAAGACAAGAAGAAAAAAGAAGGCAAAAGTTTCAAAAACACTTCTTGGCAAATTTTGTTAAGTTCAGTCTCCAGAAGCCGTGTGCTGTTAGCAAAATTACACGGACCTTTAAATTGTCATTTAAATTGTCCGCATAATCATGTTACCCCTGTTGTAATGATAAGAAAAATTAAAAACAGGAATGCTTCATTAATTAGTTGTAACCTAATTTTTTATTTAATGAAATTTTAATTTGAATACAGTTTTTATTTTAACTTAAATCCAGACCTCAAAGCGTTAATGATTTTGGTTTTCACTGATCATTGTTACATACGTTTGTTCTCAAACTCCATAATCGTGTCATATACGAAGCGTGAAAGAGATGAGTGCAGGTATTGCGGCAGGTATCCTTCCAATGAGAGTTTTTCACAATCTTCCTGTGTCTACTCTCTCTTCCACATGAGTATGTACTATCTCTCCAATTAGATAAAAAAGACTCAGGCTGTCCTTGAAGCATCAACATAGTCAAATAGAAGATGCAAAATCAGATGAATGGGTCATCAAGATCCAAACAGAATCCAATGACTCACAGTCCTTCAGACCTTGCCAAACAGAGGCTCGTACTTAAAAGGATTTATCCGAGGGTTACTCATAAAGTGAAGTCTGACCTTCATCAAAATCACAGACAAATGCAAACCATGTAAACTAATAAATATTAACAGCAGTTGTACTTAATATGTCTTTATCGAACACACAAGTAACTCACTGTCCATGCTAGAAAAATAATGTGAGCCTATTTTTCCTAGCAGTTGTTTTTTAAAGCTACTTGGAGTCAGGTGATCCAGGGAACAAGCTGAGACGTGATAGAGGCTCTGTCTTTAGCAATCATTGAGGTAATCGATTACCAAAGCAGTCACTGAACTGGGTCATCTGGGGAAACCCAGTGCACCAAGTCACCAGTCAACCATTCGCTCTCACATTTACATCTATGACCAGCACTAATTAACAGGACACACACGTCCACATCTGTGGAGATGACGTATGAATTGCACAAAAAGAGGCCCCAGCCAACGAGGAGGATGGCGCCAACCACTGCACCATCCCTACAGTGTCTTCAGTATCATGTACAATTAGTGGTGGCTGTAATTGTATTGTACCAGCAAAACCAGATTCGGCAAGGGCAACAAACTACTTCGACCAGTTTGGGATGAAGGGAAAGTGAGGAGCTGGAAAAAGAGCAAAGAGACAGAAAACAAATAGAAGCACTTGATAGGCTGGTGTGACCAGTAACTGCAAACCAGGAACAGGTAGTTCCAGAACTGGAGCTACCTGCAGAGCTGTGGAAGAGAGGGTAACGAGAAACAAAACGGGGGAAGAGAGAGAGAGAAAAAAAAATCATTGTTTCATTGCAACTAAATGTCAGATTTAGAGCAACTTGTTACTAGAAGACTCTCTGCTGAATGTCACCTTTCTTCACGTCCTTGAGTTCATTGTAAAATTCCACTAACCCTGCTCAACTTAATGTTCAACTCATCCTTACACTTCCACCAAATGCTAGAAACTGCAGTCAAAGTATCAGAACTGCAAATTAGGTAAACATGACTCGGTTCTTGGAGAAGTTCTTGTTCTAGGATGCCCTCTGGACCCAGTGGAGGTGGTGAGTGACAGGAGAATGGCGGCTAAGCTGTCATCACTGTTGGACAACATCTCCCACCCCATGCAGCAGACTGTGACAGCACTGAGCAGCTCCTTCAGTGGGAGACTGCGGCACCCACGGTGTGGGACGGAGAGATTTCGCAGGTCTTTCCTCCCCACTGCTGTCAGACTCCACAATAAAGACTTTAACTGATCAAACACACATCCACACATGTGCAATAACACTAAGTGCAATAATCTTTTCTGGCATCGTTGTATTTTTACTCAGTTGTATATAGCATTTGTATTCTATTTTTATCTTATTGTATATTTTATTCTATTTTATTCTACTGTATATAGTATTTTATTTTATTCTATTCTGTACAGTTGTGTACTGTATTTATTCTTATTGTATTCTAATTTTTGCTTCATAACTTTTGCACTGTCCACTTCCTGCTGTGACAAAACAAATTTCCCACGTGTGGGACTAATAAAGGTTATCTTATCTTATCTTAAGAAACCCTCGGGAGAGCCTGATCATCAGGTTTGCACAAATTCCAGGAGAGATTTTGCCCCACTCATCTCTACAGAAACTCTCAAAATCATGTAGGTTTTTTTGGTGGCACTTGGTAACTCTGAAGTTTCAGCTCCACAGATTTTCTATAGGGCTTTAACTTTGTGTAATGTTTTGGGTCACTGATATGCTGGACATGGCAGCTTCAGTGTTCTGATTGAGGAAAGGTGGCTCTTGTCCAAGATTTTACAATACATGACAACGTCCGTTAACCCCTCAATGCTGTGTAGCTGTCCTGTAACCTTAGCAGAAAAACAGCCCCCAAATAAAATGTTGCCACCTCCATGCTTGACTGTGGGGATGGTCGAGATGATGCCAGAAAACCCCTTTTTTTTAACCTTGTGCTGACCAAAGGACTTTCTTCCAGCCTTCTCAGAATCATTTGCAGGTCCTTGAAACGAGCTTTACAGTCCACTCCCACTCCAGCCTTGTGGAGGTCTACAAGCTTGCTGCTTATGTCCTTTGACAGATCTTTGGCCTGGGAGAAATTGTTTCTGTGGACAAGTGTTTTTTTATGCGTGGATCAGATGGGCACAGAGCCAATCAGTGGGATCCAGGGGATCAAGTACCTTTTGTTTTGTTTGTTTTACTTTTCTGGATATTTGGTTGAGAGTCTGTCTCTCTCCATTAAAACAAAACTACCATAAACATTAGGGACAGTTTGTTTCTTTATAAGTAATCGAACTTAAAGAAATGCACAGGGAGCCACTGGAGACAAACGCTGGGGACTGGAGTGACGTCATGCAGTCTGGTAAAACATTAAGACGCCTATGTGCTGCTTTCTGAACTAGATGAAGGACAGAGATTCATGGAAATTTCTCGACAGGAAAGTGGAAAACGAAATTCATGCAAGCTGTAGATGCGAACATTTACAAATCCAGTAGGAGGCACATCTGAGAATCCTCAGTGTTAATTAAAAATAATCATGTCACTTACCGCCAACACTGTGCACATATTCCTACTAAAATGAAACAGCAGGAGATTCTGACCTTGGAGGCATGGCCATAGAGGTTGAGACTATCATATTCATTGTTTGAGTAACTGTCAGTTCAAGAGGACAGACAGTCAACATTGTGTCATTTTATGGCCTGTCTGCACAAACACATTCCCTTCTCACGTGTATCATTTCCCTGCCATCTATCGTGCAACATCATTCACTATAGAATTACACTCTCACTAAATCTTTGGCATGTTTATTATTTGGCCCAATACATGGATTCCAGGAAAGGGAATTAAACAAAAACAACAAAGAAAACATCTGATTGTACACCTTCTCCTTCGTCAAAGGCCGCTCTGCTTAGTGCCCAAGAAATGACTTTGCTGATACGATAGAGCAGTATTTGTGCTTGGGTTACTAAATAACTGAGTCAGTTAGGAAGCTGTTATTGCAGAGACATATTATTGCTAATGGCCAACAGCCATTAGTCATTTCCATAAGATGTAATGAGTAATCAAATAAAACACCCAACACACATCCTTCAAGTCATATAAATGAGCAGTAGCCTCTTCACGGTGGATGCCGTTGTTACTTTTGTGTTTATATCCTGTTAGAGGTGCTGATTGAATATCCTGACAGTCTTTCAAATACAGATTTGAAGAGAAGTCTTTCTAATCTCTGAGCTCTGACCTCCTTAATGGCGATCTCGCCCTCTGAGATCAAACATGATGTCATTTTTGTTTTCTTTTCTTAATGAAGTGTAGCTCGGAAAGTTTTGGAAAATGTATCAGGCTGAATTATAACGGCTTGTAATGTTGACCAGCAGCACTGCAAGTGGAGCGAGAGCCTGTTCGCATATGCAGCGGTGCTCTGGCGGGAAGATATTCCTCTATCACCACCTGTCGCCTTATCAGTGGCTACATGGAAATGAGACATGTATATGTATTGTGTATCTTAAGCACACTGGTTGTGTTAAAAAAAAAAAAAAAAAAAGGCAGTTTCAGTCTGTTTGCATTTATTTATTCTCTGAAAAAGTCAATCCTAAAGGTTTTTGTTTTAAGGGCACAGATTTGAGTGCTGTTGACAAGAAAATGAATGTTGCAGTCACGTCAATAATATATCAGATTGAGTGTGATTAGTGTGCTGTAGGTTATAGGTGTTTGTTTTATGTGTGGAGAGACAGTGAGCACAGGCAGAAAGAGGCATGAAAGAACATAAAAAGACAGGCCAGTAATGTGTACTACTCTCCTTGAAGTTGTGAGGCGTCTTCCTCCTCCCCTTCCTCCTCCTCCCTCCCCGCCTCAAGGCCAAAACTCTGTTGAGGCCATTTACATAGAGGGCTAAAAAGGGGAGCTGACAGAGCCTGACAGGTGACACTGAGGAGGGACAACTCAGAGCTGACTCTCACACAGCGAGCCATTACTCAGCCTCTGAACACGCACCCACTCGAACAAACACCACGGAGGAGGACCTCAACCTGAGCAGAGGCACAATTAACACCCCAAACTCCCTGGTGTGAATTTGGAAGTCAGTTGAATTTGACAGAGAAAAATGCTTTGCCAAGTTCTGAGGGAGTGAGCTGAGCTCGGCCCAACCGCGATCAAGACAGGAGCACATCTTAATCATCTAACAGGTAAACTGAACTTTTGTTCTTCATGCTGTTTTGAGGCAATTTTTTAAACAGTTTGTAGCTCACTGATGTTAAACTAAAAGGCTTTAAATGCTGCACTTTAGTGTTTGCACCCATATTTGATTATTTATTATTACTTATTACCCGTTAAATTGAACAAAGTCACACTCCAGGCTGTCTTTGACAAATGAGGCTGTTTTATCTCATCTCCAAACTGCTGAGATGCAAAGAGTGGTACCGTCACAACACATGTTCATGATCTCCTGCTGCAGCAGCCACATTTCACCAGTGGCTATCTGTGTATTCAGTTTATCAGATGTCTGCACTACTGCTTCCTGCATTGTCCTTTGCGCGTACACATGCTACCTGCTGAACAGATCTGTTTTTGCCTCGACCTAATCTCACGATCAGTTAAACCGTCTCGAGCCGCCCCTAGTTCAAACTGTCGGCAGGTCGAGTTACATTTACCTTTCAAATGGAGAACAGGTAGTGCGACACTAGAGATGGCAGTTGAGCCTGACACAAAGAAGCGAGGTGGGTGGGTGGGAGGGGGATGGGATAGTAATACACAAATAAGTTGTAAAAGAATTGTGTCAGTGGGATGGGTGAGGAGAAAAAAACATGTGCACCTGGTCAGCAATGTGTGATTGCAAAGGGAAGGTCAAAGCAAAGCACTGCGCAAAGACAAAGAGATTTAGTGGTGTTTTGAAGTGTTAAGGGTTGAGCAACGACTGAGTTTGAGTTAATATTTGACCTGATGAACAATATCAGGGTTTTTTTATAGCTTTTCCTCTGAATGAGGGCGTGTAACAGTTTGTAGCTGTAATTTTTTAAAAATCAAGAGAGCAAAGGAGAAAGAAATGGTCTGTGGACGCCAAGTGCAAAACCTTTCCTTTTGTTAGGGGGGAGGTTGTGTTGTTCTCTCTGCAGTGCACCTGCTGTCACTTTCTTTTGCACCAAAACAAGTGAAATGGACTCACAGCGGTTGATATCTCTAAAGTTTAACCGACTCTGTCCTATTACTGCGTATTGCTCGAGCCGTGTGCTAGGGCAGTCTACTAATACTTAAACAGAGCCCACAGGGGCTAATGATAAACTCTGAAGTATTACAATCTTTACACATTAACAGTAGAATATTTACAGGAAATTTCCAGAAGCAATCCCACAGATTCAACTACCAAAACAAGAACAAGAACAACCAAACAAACACAATGTCCCTGTGAGCAGATGTTTCTTTCTAAATGAAGTAAATTTGTAAGGTCAGAGAGTCAGACTATAATCTGTGAAGTGTCCTCAGTGCATTCCTTCTGACCAGCCACCAGACTGAAACCTGTAAAAGTTTAACAAGTTTGTTACCAGATTAACAGACATGGAAACAGAGCAGGAGATGTCACATCCAGCCAATCAGTTTAAATTTAGCTACTTTATTACTGTAGATGCAGGGAGCTTGCGTGGGATCATCAAACGACTTTTCCTCTTTTCGTAAGACCTTGACCTGGCTCAGTGTGCCTTTAAAACACATGAAATACAATAATTAGCCACATATGAACCTTTAAGTAGGTGTTTAAATATTTGCTAAATCCTTACAATGTTCAACGTTTGCTTGTTTTGCGTAAGTGTCATTTTGTGGTTAATCAGCGTTGGTAATATTGAAATGAACTGAATTTTCAGTGTGCTGCATCAGACACTAGTCACTGGGAGTGTTATCTGGAGGTCTTCTACCTCGTACTGCAGTGCCACGGGCGTCCAGTAAAGGGGCACGCCCGACAACTAAACCGCAATTTGAAAGAGAGTGTAATTGATTCAGAATCCGCGGTTAAAGGAGTCTTTAAACTGATAAGACGGGTGTAATTATACCGAGAAATCTGTCCTCATCCTACTGAAGCATTCAGCAGACATGTGGAGGGAGAGAGCTCCCTGTGCAGGAATGTGAAGGGCAGATGGAATGATTAGGTGGAGAACAAGCAGGGACTTTGTGTAGATGGGAGAACTGGGACAAGACCGGCCCTCGGGGCACAGAGAGGAGAACACCTGTGCTGACATCGTTCATCCCTAATCCACAAACACACAGAAACCCTCAAAATGACTGACTTTTAATACCAAAACTACAACATTAGGGTTCTTTCCTAGGAAGATATATAAAGCTTTGAGTTTGAATGGAATAGGGACTTTTATTGTGGATTCATTTTGAGACTCTCCCATTTTTCACACATCAATGAATCGGTTAATATTTCCAGAAGAGTAAAGAAATAATCCATTCGGCTGTTTTAGAGGGTGTTCATCAGATGTTTTAATAAAATATAAAAGAAAGTACAAGATAAAACACAAAAATACAAAAAAAGACAGGTAAAGGATCCAAACAAATTCTATGAGTCACTATTCAGCAGGCAGTTAGACGTGATGTAAAAAAAGGTGACGAAGTTAAAACTTGAAGGAGACAGTATCTGTCGTAAAAGCCAACCAAGATAAGCTCAGCGTGGTGCATGTGAGCTGTGATGACAGGACGTCTTTTAAGAGGAAGTACAAACCAAAAGAAGGCTCTCTGTGTGGAGGCTCTCCAGCCTTCAGTGAAGCCGCTTTATTCCCACCAGTTTTAAACAATTATATCAAAACTGGTTAGATAATGTAGATTCTTTTAATATTCACTGCAGCTGATGAGAGATGCTGTATAATACACTGAACAGTCTTGTAGAGACCCCAGAACGGGAATGGATTCCCAAAACAATCAGGGTGACTCTCAACACGAGTCCTCACGCTTTACATTTCCACAATGAAGACATTCACCCAGCGTGAAAATCTGATAACCCCGTAGGTGTTGACCAGGATGTTCAACAAACAGCGTTCAACAAATAACAAAAAAAGAGATCCTTGGCTTTCATTGCTTACTGAAGACTGACTCATTCACTCCCTCTACATTACAACACTAAACTACACAGTGCGCATCCAGCAGCCGTTAATAAGTTCTATGATTTATAGCAGAACTAAAGGTCTTTGGCTTTTCTTTTTTGAGGCCTGATCAAAATGTTGTCATGACTGGCGCTGTACCTGCAGCACTGCCCACACTGTGTAGGGGCTGGAGGGCTTCTTTTCATTTTGTGGTCACTTAACTGATTTATATCTTTGTGCATGCTGCCTTATCACACAGCATATTTGACCCGTTATGCATCGTTCCCGAAATACTCCTTGACAGGATAAAAACTTTAAACTTTGTAATATTATCAGTGTACCAAGTGAGGCTAAGAACACTAAGGATTTATCCAGTATGACTGGATAAATCCTGCCTTGGCTAGGCATGACTGTAAACTGTTGCAATTTCTATGGCATTTTTAAGAACTCTGAATACTAATCTGTGCATTTCACTCCAGCAGGGACTTCAGGACAGACCAAGGCAACAGCCTGAGAGCCCAAAAGGAGAGTTGACAAAGGACGTCAAAGACCTCTAAAGATGGAAGATACCCAGCAGGTTTGGCACGTGACGATACCCTCCCAGGAAGACGCTGGAGAGCTGCAAAAGAAGGTGTCAGTGGCAAACCAGCCCGAGTGCTCCATCTGCTACAACACCTACGACAATGTCTTCAAAACACCCAAGCAGCTGCAGTGCACCCACACCTTCTGCCTGGAGTGCCTTTCCCGCCTCAATGCGCTGTCCAACCACAACAACAAAAACCCCACCTTAGACATCCGTTGCCCCATCTGCCGGCAGGCCACTATTTTGCCAAAGGAAGGACCCCCAGCCCTAGCCACCAGCCGCGAGGTCCTCTGCGAGCTGCCCAGCCACCAGCAGCAGGAGGAGCCGGTGTGGCTGGAGGGGGAGAGGCTGTGCTACAAGAGCAGGCAGAATCATAATAGCTCAGGGGACCCTGAAAGTCCTACGGCCTTCTGCGTCTGCATTGACATTGGGTCCTCCAAGATGGACACTGCTCCCGAGCTTCCACAGCGCCATCTCACTATGGTGGACAGAGTGGCTGACTGCAAGAAGATGATCCTCTTCATTCTGCTCCTTGTGCTGCTTATTGTGGTCGTTTTGTGGCCTCTGCAGTGCGTGTTCAGCACCGGGAATATGCGCTGCTTCAGCGAAAGCACCCACACGACCATCAGTACCACCCCCAACCCCAACATCACCAGTGCCATGTTCAAGAAACTGGTGGGATAAACATTGAAACTACCTGGACTTCACTTGTAAATGCTTAGAATATTGTGAATGATACATTTGTACTGTTGTGTGACATTTTAATTATTATTATTATTATTTCCAAATTGTCTTAAAAGTGTATTTTATTATTGCTACACAGAAACAGCTCCTCACATTTTCAATTTGAAAAAGAGCCGCAAAGCTTAAAGCGTCTATGTGCAAACTTTTTTAGACATTTGACTTCAGTGCCTCCCGGTGGCGGTTTAAAAAACTGCAAGCAGGCAAACAGCCCGTAAAGTAACACTGACTGCAGCCATTTTCACCAGTGACATGTTATTATGGTGTTATAGGGCAAAAGAATTCTTGACATAGCTTGTTTTGTTTTTTTTTACGTTATAATGAGATGAAATTTCTTGTTCACACAGACAACCATAAACTGTAGATAAAGGATGGACTAGCTTCAGTCTGTAAAGTGAAGCCAACATGGATGCGCCTTAGCCAGCAGGGAGAACTACGTACTTCTCACCTGATTTATTACCTCATTTTTCTAAAGTGGGTGGGTCTTGTCATATCACAGCCACTCATTATGTATATTTAAAACAATAAAAAATAAAACTAAAGGCTTCAATGGTAGACCATGAACCAGCAGCTATGTCCATCTTTTACAGTCTGTGGACACGACTGATTTACAAATAACACCACACAGTGAAGCGAGACCAGCTTCATCTGTGTTTGTTTAGCGGCACAGAGAAGATGAAGAATCTCAGCACTTTAATCTGCACTTGTATTTTGAAATTAGACATGATTTTTGCTTTCTAGCAGGCTCAATGGACTGGAGCGCAGCTGGGTTAATTTATTGTGTCTACTTGTACACAACCAGGAAAGCTCAGAGACACTGGCACATGAAAGTTGAACTTTGCTTTGCAAATGTCCGTCTGGCAGCACGAAGAAGTGTTCCCAGTATGTCAATGAAAAACTATGTGTAAAGTGTGTTTTCTTAAGACCTTTTCTACAAACTTTAAATAAAAAAAACAAACAAAAACTCAGATTATGATTCTGGAAAATAAATCATTTGAACAAAGTTGAATCACAAATTAAGTTTCTAAAGCCTCAAACAGACACAAAGCTACTCACACCCTTTTATGCTAATTAAAACAAAGCGTAATCTCATTATCAAGTTAAAAAACAAACCATGCCCTATGTAACCATTAAACCGTCACCATAAAAGCCAGCTCCTCCTTTGTCTGGACAGGAAGCCGTCTTTATTTCTTCCTGGATTCTGTGTGACATGACGGAAAAAGTTAGGTTGTGGGGGCTTTCCAGAGCTCACACGTGGCATATGGATGATAAGAGCATTATGTTGATTCGAGCTTCATTTAGAGGAAGCCATAAAAGGAGAATTTCCTCAAGTACCAGCTGAAGCTGCCGGTAAATGTGGTTAAACAATAAATCCAGGCGAAAGAGAAAGGTGCTGAATCACGGCCTCGAAGCAGTTTCCCCTAAATAGAAAAAGGAAGTCAAAATAAATACTTCTTAATAAGTTCTTGTTAGTTGGAAATAAACTTCTCTACATTTAAATTGATCATTTCCTATAAAGAAGCCTTTTATAAATGCCTGCCTCCAATAAAGCAGATTTGAACGGCCAATTTTCTTGTGACAGGCAGCAAAAGAAAACTAGCTTGTTGAAATTCAGCTAGGAAAGCACTAATTTCACACTCATCGCCTGTTTTATTTGCTCTGGAGTTCTAAAGCATATTTTCTTTAAGCCACTTCAACCATGAAACACTGGTGTTTTTTCAGTCTTTCCTCCCTTGCTTTTAGTACGAGCAGGTTGGTGATCAGTACCGTGCTGTAAAGCTTTTACCAAATGAAATGACAAATGGAGTGACTAAGCATAGAAAGGTATGAGCTTGTCATTAGCACAGCCCATGATTCAGTAGCTTGTAGAACCACCTTTAGCAGCAATAAAAGTTAAAGTAATGATTTTCTGTAAGACTTTATCAAACTCTCACATCACTGTGGAGGATTTTTAGCCCACTCTCTTCTTTACAACATTGCTTCACTTCATTGAGATTTGCGGGCATTCGTTTAGGTACAGCATAAATGTTCCACCCAAAGATGAGGTCTGAACTCTGACGGGTAATTGTAGCACGATGATTCTTTTCTTTTTCAGACAGTCTGTAGCAGATTTGCTACAGTGGGATCATTCTCCTTTTGCATGACCCAGTTTGAGCAAAGCTTTAGCTGTCAGACAGATGGCGTCATATTTGACTTGAATACTTTGGTATACAGAGAAATTCATAGTTGACTCAAAGACTGCAAGGAGCCAAAGTCCTGTGGTTGCAAAACCCAGATTATCACCTCTCCACCACCATGGTTGACAGCTGGTGTGAGGTGTTTGTGCTCATGGGCTGTGTTTTTGTTAAACATAGCACTGTGCATTAAACATCTTCACTTTGGTCTCATATGTCCTGTTCCTGAAGTCTTGTGGTTTGCTAAGATCCAGCTTTGCAAACCTAAACTACTGTACTGTGCACAGGAGAAAGGAGGCCTTCTCCCAGCAACTTTTTCATAGTTCCAAAGTTTTGTGCTATCATAAACTTTAACATCAACTCAGGCCTGAAACGTAGCGCTCATGTCTTTGGTCGTGGTTTCTCTTAGAACTGCATGGTTTGACCTCAGTCTGAATTTGCTCAAACGTCCACTCCAAGACAGACTGGCACCTGTCCCAAATGTTTTTTCCACTTATAAATAATCCCAGTCTGGAACGTTGGAAGTTTGAGTTTTTGGAAGTAGCTACATATTCCTTCCCAACAGCAGTTGCTTCTTTCCTTTATGCAGAGATGCTCACATTTCTGGATAATCAGTAAATCAAATGCCTTTGATTAGCAGCACCTAGCTGCTACATTACCCTCTTCACTTCTTTGAAAGCAGCAAGTCCTTAGTTTTTCCACACACTGCTGCACTTTGGCTTATTTTTGTAAATAATTAAGCAGCTGTAATGAGTCTCACACATTCACACACTCACACCTGAGACTGTATTTAAATGATATGAAGACCTTGGTAAAGACCCGATTATTTTTATGAAACGTACCGATATGACATGACTGTAGAATGAAAGATTCTCTCTCCTTTGAAGTAACAAACTAAAAGAACATAAAATCAAATGAAAACATTTAACCTTATATAGTGCCATCATAGATTTTTATTAAACTATGATAAATCATTTTGTTGCTCTGACAGATCATCGTGTCAGCCGTTGTAGTCTATACAGCAAAAAACAAGGCGTCTGGGTGGAGCCAGTGCAAGAAAAAGAGCAAAAGGGAAAAGCTTCCACTGAACGACACTACTCATTTCGGGTTTACTGCAATCAGAGGAACAGGGGGATGAAAAAACAAAAACTAACAAAACAAACAAAAAACCTCCGAAATGCACACACATTGAACTCATGTTCAAGTAAGTGTAAGATGACGAGCAGAGTGAAAATACCACATTACTTCTGCAAAGCTCTGTGTGCGCTGGTACAACTCAGAGCCTGAATTTTATCATTGGTAAAATTACAGATTTACAAAAAAGTCAAGGTACAAAAAAAGCAAGAACAAATAAAAATCAAAAACTATACAATCTGAAACAAAAAACAAAAGATAAACACTGATGGCAAAAATTTAGTGCACTACAAAAAAAAAAACAAAAAAGCTGACGAACATCCACACAGCCTGAGGTTCAGCAGTTTCACACTTTCAAGTACTGATGTTTCACCAAATCATAAACACAATCTGACCAATAGAGGCAGAAGAAAAATACAAGAAAGAAAGAAAAAAATTATCCCAGCGCAGGACGAAGAAAACAAACCAACAAGTCTCATTCATTGGACATAAATCACAGTTCATGAAGAGAAAAACAAAAACAGGAGGATTCACACGCCATCAGTGCTCGAATTCAAGGGACGAACAAGTGGTGCAGCATTTTCTTCACCCACAGACGTCCTGTGGGCCTTCACCGACATTCATGTAAAACAGAGCTTTTATTCACATAAGAGTCAACCATTTAAAGAAAGAAGAACTTGATTGTGCTTGGCTGCATCATAAATTGTGTTCATTTCAAAAATAACATTAAATCACAAGCTGCACCTGCGGGAGTCCAGCTGTAAAGACGAACGGTGTGAACGAGTGCCACGCAGTCACGCTTTTATTTTGATGCTTGAATAGGAAAAAAGTGGACTGAACATATTACCAAGGGTACGTTCCACCGGTCAGACATTCAGTAGTTTGTTGGGGTTTTTTTATATAAAAAAAAGAAAAGAAAAAAAAAAGGGGGGTTTTCAGGACATTGAGTGACTACGGTTTAAACCATCTAGGACAGACTTCCAACATTTCTACGCTTCTATTTGCACAGGATATTTTGGTGCTGCTTCTTGAGGCTAAAAGTAGCCAACAAGCTGCTGCACAGCCCTTTGCACAGCGGCACCGCTGTCTTCCTTATCACATCAGTGACGTCAGCTTACTCTCTCTGCTATCATCAAGCCTGGATTACGGCCATCTTCTAAATTACTTTTTGGAGACAAATCTATTCTTCAATCTCGGGGTGATTACAGTGGGCCAGATGGCCATCTGCCTCACTGTAATCGCCCCCCTTTCCCTTGTCTCCTTGTGACAATCTACCCCCTGACAGATGTTGAACAGCATCAGACCCGCTGATTAACAAGGACGACCAGTCAAACTAAGCTGCGAGACGGCGGTCGGCTGAGCACGACTCCGACCGTCCATTCAGGAATCCTTTCCACCCAGTTTTCTGTCAAATATGGACTTCAAATATCTAAGAATGATTTCTTACACCACAGCGCATCTTTATAAATATATATTTAAATAAACATCAAAACATAACCATTATACCAACATCAGTAAAAGAAAAAAAAATGACTTCATGGACAGAACAGCCCTAGTTTTCATGAATGACTGTTCTTTAACTGGAGGTCATGTTCACGTTCATAGACAGTCGGGGCAGACGGGTTTTGTCCCGACAGCGAAAACAAATCACCTCCAAAATTGTCAAAGAACAGTGGATTGCATTTGCAGCTAGTGAGATTATATATAACTCCTTCACAATACAAAACTTTGATAATCAGTCATATCTAAATAAAATTTATTCACTTTCACAACTTAAAAAGACAACTTCATTAAAGATTCAAAGGAGGGAGGGGACTTGCTTGCCCGTCTTGTGACTGGGGTCATGAAGCAGGTTATGCAACTGCCCTTGCCATCACTCAGCGGCCACATTAATAACCACCACAGCTGGACAGACAGAACACAGCAAAAACGGTCTTAGAATCCAATTTAGACGACAAGCAGCCAAGACTGAGAAAGAGATAACCGAGTGAGTCGGGGCAGCGTGCGGACAAACGGCTTAGTTTTGACCTCTTCCCTTAGTCCCACACAGCTACGTTCACTTGAGGCCAGGCCGGGCTCCACATTTAATATCTGTCACCCTAAGAGAAAACTGTTTTTCGCCCTCATGTAGACTTGCAGAGTAACAGTGGGTTTGGGTTGGCTAGATTACAGACACATCCTGTGACAAGGCACTTGTGCTGGTTAAGAAAGGGAGAAGCATTAGCACAGGAGGGAAGAAAAAGGGCAAGTGGAAGTGGGGGGCCTGAGTAAGAGCACTATGCTGTGGACTCCACAGAAGTCCGGACAGACAGAAGTCCAGCAGGACGGTGGCAGCAGACACATCAGCCCGCCACTTTCGGTCCACGCCAAGATCCAGCGATGTGGAGTGTACCGAGTGTGGAGCCCCCCCCACCCTCCCAAGGGATTTTCAGGAGCTGAGAAAGTGAAAGAAACACAGACATGTAGACCAAGTACGGTTTGGATTTTACATTTCATGACTTGATGCTCGAATCAGATCGAAATTATAAAATAAATATAATGACGCTGTTCTCAAGCATCACTGAAGTTACACAAACATGTCCTCAGTCTTTCTGGCAGGGATCTTATTTACTCATTTATTATTAATTAGATTTTTATAACTTCACTCAGGACATTTTGATATTTAGGAATTTATTGATCCATCATGCTGCTCTTCAACATTCCCTGTTGAGTGCTGCACATCAAGCAGCAATAGGTGCAGGTTTAAGTGCACCCATTACTTACTTAATACTTTCTACATACAATCATATACGCCTCCAACCACACGCTCGTAAACACTGATGCACAGCTAAAAATTTGAAACTACCCATGAAAATTAAATCTTTTCCATATTTGTATCAAAGTTTGAGCCAAGAAAGACGGAGAGAGGCTGAGGAGAATGGTAGTTAGTCTTTTATGTTATGCATTTTAAAAAATATCTGACAGAAGTCCTCCAGAAACAACACGCCACATTCAATTAATGCATTTTAAATACATTCAACTGTAATCAATGCTGTATTCAGAATACGTTTTGTGCCTGTGACCCCAGAATCAAAGTCATGATTCATTCCCTGTAACACTGCTGGGTTCCTTGTCTTGGTGCTTATATTAGTCACCATGACAGAAAAGAATGACAGTGTGAGAACTGAGGTTCATTATAATTTGAAATTAAATTCAGTCTTTTGTTGCTCTTAAAAAAAAAAAAAGAAAAAAAAAAAGAAAAAAGAAGGGAGCACTGGTATTCTTTAAAGCCAACTCAGCTGCTCCTGGCTAACCTATAATTTAAAACTGAAAAAAATATAGGAAAAGTACCTTTCTGCTTACACACGGAAAATTAATTCAACACTGGAAGAAACAGAACTTTCCGCCATCAGCGGAAGAACACCTTGAGCTTTGATTTTAGGGGAAACATTTTCTGACACGTCAGGCTTAAGTTAGTTTTGTTTTGTTTTTTCCACCCAAAGCTACATTTACTGTTAATGGAATCCAGCACGTGAAACCAGAAATGCTTGTGGTAGTTTTCTAAACTGACTAAGGCAGAAGGAAAAGGAAACAATGAAACAAACAATGTTGGGCTTTTTTTTTCCTAGCTTAAAGGATGGATCTCTGAGAAACATGGAAATAAAAATTGACACTTACAGAGAGGCAGACAGAAGAGGAGGTCCACGGCGCCGATTTTACCTCCTGGTATTACTGCTGAAAGATGTCTGAGGGCTTTTGAAGTTTATGTTCTCGTATACGCTTGATGAATCGTCGTTTGTCAGCCTAAAAGAGAAAATAATCGCTGTGAAAATGAACCCACTGTCAAACCCTGTTTAAGTCCTATGATGACATTTTTTGAACACGTGTATGCCTGATGGACTTACACAGAAGAAGAGCGTGAGGAGGTCATGTTGTGCTTGGACCTCGAGTTGGTCATCTGGGGATATTTGATATTGGAATATTCCCTCTCTGTCATCTTATTCCTCTGAAAAGTGACAAAAAATAAATTAATCTGTCATCTACTGAAATTACTCAATCTCAAACTGTAACCACATTCAGCAGTGAAAGAGCAAGTGGTAAACACGCCTAACCAGCTGACATGCTGATGATTTGCCTCTCAGCTCTAGCGTTTAAAATGTAACTGACGGACTTTATACGGCTTCACTGCTCCGTCAAAAATCTAATGTTTTAATACAGTAAAAAAACACTAATATAGCCAATTACCTGCTCCTCCTCCAGTCTCTTCTGCACTGTGTCTATGTACTGCTGCACAGCCATGTAGATGAACTTATACTGAGCCTCTGTTTGCACCATGCCTGATCTCTGCTGCCGTACCCTCTGGATGGTCTTTGGGACATCGATGTCGCAGTCGAGACCTAAAACACGCAGATCCAAATGTTAGCAGAACTGAAGCACAAAGATATATATCTTTATTAAAAAGTAAAGGATTCACAATCCAGAAAGTTTCATATCTGAGCCTCATACCTTGGCGGTTAATAATGTCGATAAGGATGTCAATGACGATAATTGTGCCAGTTCTGCCGATGCCTGCACTTTAACAAGAAGAAGTTTAAGGTTAAAACCATGTGTAGCTACAATACTTGAAGAAAAGCATCAGAATCCAGGTGAAAAACAGTTATGAGAATATTTGAGTACACAAGTATAAGCTGAGGTTTCACTTGTTTTTATTTCCATTTATTGCTTTAAGGGAAAAAAAAAAATCAACAATTTTCATCAACAATCCCACCATTAATGTCTGCTGATGTAGACCGTGAAGGCAATGGACAATTGTGGTGCTTTCAAAGTAGTCAGCAGAAATCAGGCCCACTGTTTACAAATGCAGATAAGCTTAAAATGTGCTGACAAACTGCTGAATTGACTGCAAAACCAGAATATGGACTGTTGAGCTGCATGAAACCAAACCCCGCTCAAACTTGACTGGTAAACAGTGCTGAGACAACCAGAAGGCTTCTGCTATCTTGGTCCTTGCTTACAGACTGTGCATAAGCACATCTCTGTTTATAGAGGCGGATTTATCTGAAGCCAGCTGACCGCTGTGTTTAAGAGTCAGGTCAGTGTTGTCCTTGTGTTTACAGTACATGTTTGGATGGGTGTGTTAAGAGAAAGAATACCACACTAAAAAAACTGTTTAAAACATTTGGTATCAACATGTCTGCAAACGCAATAGACACAGTGTGTGTGCAAAACTGTACGTCTGAATTTTTAAAAAAAAAAAGTTTTTTATGTTAATTAATTTGGGATATTTTTTTTTCAAGACATTGCATTTATCGCAACAATGTGTGTGTTGCTTGTTTTGATATATCCATTAAAAACAGATCAAACAGCTGCCTGTTCTCTACAGACTTTTAATAGTTAGGCCCTCAAAATTACCTATTATATTTAGTTATATTCAGCGAGATTAAGAGTGTGTGTGTTTAAACCTTCATTTCTGAACGAACACCGAGCTTGGGACTTAATCGGAGGTCGACATTGATTGTGGCCGACCACATTGTGGTCACACTATATCGGCCGAATTAAAATGAAAATTAAAACTGACAAGTTGTTAACCAAACTGGCGTTCTTAACTCCAGATTATAAACCTTAATCATAGCACACCCAAGTGGCCAACTGGAAAAAAAAAAAAAAAATTAAACAAATTCAGTTGGTGAAATTTAGGTGCTTACGATTAACCCTTACAACCACAGGAGCATTTTCAGCTGGGGCCAGCCTGATTGACATACATTGTGTAGATTTGCACTTTTAGCTCATTTCAAAGGGATTCTGCTGATCTGGTGGCTGGACAGACTGCTGAAGTCCAATGTTCTTCCTCATGTTCACAAAACCACTTTGAACTTGCTTTGTGACTAACTCTTTGTGACTATGAAAGTAAAATGAAACTTGTAAAAGGAAACAATAAATAAATATGTAAACACAAACACAGCCAGCTTTAGTTTCAACTATGAAACTATATTTAAACTATGACCAACTCACATTAAGAGGCCAAAAGTGTATATGCCACTATACCAAGTGCAGACTTTAACCAGCAGGTAGGGTTCCCAGGTTCTTGGTATTAATGTCAAAATTTGGCCACAACTCCAAATGGATATTCATCAAACAAGCTGGGTTTTTTTTTTGTTAAGTCTCAGATTTCAGTTCCTGGTTACAAGGAATTAAACCTGATGCTGAACTAAAGGTTTCTGATTCTGGGACACTTTCCAGTTGTAAGGAGCAGTCATCAATATTTTTATAGCCACTCTGAGTAAACTGTAGAAACCACCAGGAGTTCAGCACTTTCAAAAGTAGTCAAACCAGTTGCCCAGTACCGACAGTGCTATCACAGACAAGTCACTGAGATGCCAGTCGCACCATTTTGATATCAACAGACTTTCATCTTTCAGTACATCACTGGCTGATGGGATGCCTGCATATTAAAAAAAAAAAAAAAAAAAAAAAACAACAACCACAACAGCAGATGCTTCTAACAAAGTGCTTTATGTATGTGTATGCAGAAGAACATAACTGTTATTGTCAGTGTGAGAAACCGATCTCTTTGTTGTTGTTTTTTTATAATCCCAACCCAGAATTAGTGAAGTTGCATGAGCATCCTATAATAAAATAGTCCATTTTCTTCCTTGTCATACCTGCAGTGGACGACAATTGGCCCAGTGTGTGGAATGGTGCTCTGGGTGCGGTTGACCTCCTCTAGGAACCAGAGGACGCCTCCAGGCTCGTTGGGCACTCCGTGGTCTGGCCAGCTCAGGTACTGATAGTGCCAGATGTACCTCACAGGCTCCTTCTATAAGTGACAAATATGATGAGGTGAAGTTACCAAAAAACGATTTAAAAACAAAAAACAAACAAACAAAAAAAAAACAGAACTAGCTATCGGAAAATGAAAACCAAAGGATTCCTAGAACCTAAGACATTTCCTCTCCAAATCAGCCTGATGAGACTGTGTTAATGGAAACTCACAATCAAATAACATCATAATTCTCAATAAACCAAAGTGTTGTTTGTGTTGTCACACCTTATCTGAATAGCCTACGTCGTGCTTCTGATCACATTTCTTCTGAATAAAAACTGAACTGAAACATACAGACCTATTCTGGAAACTAACTGGAACTAGACTGAAATGAAAAGAAAAAACTCAAATCAAAATTTAACCCATTTAAAGAAGAACTGTAATAAAAGTTAACAGAGGATATTCCATCTCTGTTGCTATAGCCCACCTAACATCCAGACTGTGTGTGTGTGTGTCCAAATATCACCCCTGAAATATTCAGTGTTCCTCACTGATCAAAGCAACAGCCTCTAAGCTTTCATTAATAAACACAGAAAAAAGAAAAGCAGGCACTCTGAACTTTTTGCTTATTATTGTATACACGCGCCAAACGCAGCATTAGAGATTTATTTATTTATGCATTTAGCACAAGAAAACTGAGCATGAGCACTGGATTGTGGATCTGTGAATCCACAAGTGCAAGCTTATAGTGTACAAACACAAGCATGTGCATGTGTGGTGTGAGATAATTTGTCCTCAGGTCAGTGGGTCGGCTCAGACTGGGAATAGAGCGTTCCCTACCCGGTCCAGACGTGTCACCTCCAGCTTCCTCAGGATATGGTCTTGTGCTGGCCGCTCGTCCACATTCCTCACCAGCACTTTTCCAAACTCCTTAGTGGCATGAAGGTCTGGCCAGTAACGGAAACATTTGTTCTAAATCAGAGCAAAAAGTAGGATTTAGTTTTCCATCCAGCCTAAAAGGTGACTGTTTGGCAGCAAAGGGTAACATGGATGTAGTTCTTAATATTCAACTCAAAGCTTAGATATCTATGGTTTTAAGTCTGCGGAAAGTTTTAAACATAAGCACAAATCTTGCTGTAATTGTTTTTATTTTCTTGGTTTTAAATACGTCTGACGTATGAAAGGGTTTATAATGGTGCATGCAGCATCTATTTACATGATGTACTTGATGTGTAAAGTACACAAAAATAGAAGAGCAAGTCGTGCCTGTGTGTGTAGATCTATGAATATTTTAAAGCATGCAAAAATGCCCAAGTGCCTGCTGCATTAACGTCTTTTATCAGTCAAACTGATACTGAAAAGACACAAAGTGTGCATTAAAAAAAATCAATAAATAATAAAATGAAAAATGCACTACAATGCTGGGAATGAAGCTTTTGATACTAAAAATTCCTGAAGCATGACCTTCCAACACTGTTTGATTTGCCCTCTCTAATGAAAAATACTGCTCTGACTGACGAGTATTAGACCATCGAAAGAACCCGCTCATCTCGAGCAGCTTTTCAATCAGCTTACATGTCATATCAGCCATCTTTCTCCCCTCCCCCCTAAACTTAACACACGCCATCATTGCTACTACATGACCGCACACCAATCTACAGCCATCTAATAATGCTTTACATCTGAAAAAGCTGAACAAAAATGAGTGAGAGCAAACCACCAGTATTTCATATAGGGCAATGCATAAAATGTGAGCATTTTAAATTAAATCAGAAATATGTTTTTATGTTGACAGTTTTTCTCTTCCATCCACTGAAACAGGATAAAGAAAAAAGATAACAGCAAAAGAAAAATTTTATCAGGAAAAGTAAGACATTTCCATTACGTCCATTAGCTTTCCTTTAGGTATTTTGTACATGGAACTAGAGTTTCACTGCCCCACAGACCCTCTGCTAAAATATAAAGCTGCATATTTGGGGGACGCTTGCTGCAAACTGCTCACCCGTCCTCGTTCCATCTCCTTTGTGGTCATGACAATTACATGTGAATTCTCCTGATACACCATCTTCCAGAAGTCAACGACTGTGTTTTGTAGACACCCTTGGGTGGCAATGAAGACTTTCCCCTCCTCCACAAAACGTCCATCTTCATGCATACTCTATGGGTGTGAGCATGAATGATAATTATGCAGCTATGATCACATGAAGATGAGAACCTAGCATGCTACCAGATAAATGTTCTCAAAATCCCAGGAATACTCATTATTATTACTACTACTATATTTTTTTATAATGCATTTGTTGATACACGTCTTATCTAATGCTGAACACACTCACTCTGATATAGTTGGCATTGATGTAGTCTGAACCAGGAACATCAGGATCCATTTCCCTGATTTCAACACGTGTCGTGTCGACTGAAAACACAAAGTAAAAACTATTAGTACACAACAAAAAGTCTACAGCTTTGTGAGACCACACTAGATTTTGTCCCCTCCCCAAACATAACATAAAGGCTGTGAGCCATCAAAGCAAAACTCTGCATGCTCTGCTTAGGCCTCTATGTTGTCTATTTGTGTCACTTTCCACAGGAAGTTGGAGAGGCAGGAAATGGCAGGCTGCTGTGTGACTCACAGGGGAGGATATTCTTGTATCTGTTTTTACTCTTGTTTTCTGGCTTTTGGCCTTCTTTCCGGGGATACAGCAGTTTACACTCCTGCTGCTGAAGTACCTGAAGATTGACAGCAAAACAAAGAGAAACACAGAGTTGGGGGAAGTTTCGAACAAAAGGAAATCCACAATAATGGAACTGAAATTTAAAGGAAGACAATTATATATGAGCTACTCTAGATTAAAGTTAACAGTGTAATGGGCTTTTACTACAGCAGGGGTCACTCTGGAGTGGAACAATAGGAAAACGGCAGCATTCACATTGCACAATGAAGAGGAAGCATTTCACCATACGAGTTGTTATTAACAGCACAGTTCTTTATTTATACTTCCTATTAAAATTCATTTTAGAGGCCGGCTCTGCTTTTGAAGAATAGATATGTCAAGCAATTATATCAATCTTTATTTCCTTTGCAATGATAATTAAAACCAGGTGTGCCATGAATTAGGGCTGCCACGATTAGTCGACTAGTCACGATTACGTCGACTATCAAAATCGTCGACGATTAATTTAATAGTCGACGCGTCGTTTGAAGCTTTGTAAGATCACAAAAGACGCAGGAATAAGTAGTAGGATTTAAGAGTGTAATAACGGCCTGAAACAGAAGATGGCAGCACTGCATGTACAAGGATGCCAGCTGCCGTTAAACCCTGAAGAAGAAGAAGCTGTGTCCCAGAATTCATAGCGCGGCCATGCTCAGTTTCCAACAATGGCGGCAGCTAGTTAGTTTTAATGTTACTCTTATTATTCATTCTGGGTCACAAAATAAACATTTTACACATTTTCAGGCGCGAATGTAACTGTGTAAACCTCAAATACGGCCTGATATCCATTTATGAGGACATTATACTACTACTGTTATGTGGCTCTGATTTTTCATAAAAACAAAAATCAGGTTTTTCTTTGTTTATACATTTATCGGGCCCCAATATGCCCAAATATCAAAGAGAAATTAAAAATGCATGCAGTGGAAGAGTTCGGGTCTTAGGAGGTTAAACATGATATATAAGTCACTTAGAAAACTTAAAATGTTATTGTTTGGCTTTTTTCAGTATTTTATTTGTTCCTGAGTAAATCGGTTTGGCTGAGATTAAAGTTATAGTTTTTACACAGCTGAATAAACGTCAAGCAGACAGCTGATTATCAGAAGTGTGAGATGCTCGAGAATATACTCCGGTGTCCTGTTATATTTTAGATAGCAAGGAGCAGACGGCTGAGTTTATTAAACTTCACCGAAACAATCTGCAAATTTCATTAAAATTTAATAAACTATCATCTTGTCTTTATTTTTAGCTAGCACATACCTTAAACACTTAAAGCTGTAAGCTAATGATAGTTATATAAGAGCAGATGCTGCTGGTGCAATAAGCTGTACGTTTTACGTTCAATGGATGTTTGAAATGATTAGTCGACTAATCGCAAAAATAATCGGTGACTAGTCGACTATCAAAATAATAGTTTGTGGCAGCCCTACCATGAATACAAATCCAGGTAGACTAGTTATTATTCTTGCATCGTTTTCCTAATTTCCTTATCCAAATAACCTACACACCAAAAACCTATTTAATTCACTGGGAAGCCGAGTCTCACCACAAGCAGTTGACCAATAACGAGACAAACCTGCACGAGCACTGGGCTTATAAATATGAGATAACTAGCTACTGCACCCTGACGTAATAGAAATGGTTCACATTATTGAATTGTCAGTTGCATGAAAACGACATAACAAGAAGATGAATGCATGCCACAAGATAAGCTAAGCTTCAGCCAGTTTCATTACTCAAAGTTTAAGACAGCTGAAATACATTTAGACTTCCCATGACAGACAAAGAAATGAATAACTAAGGAAAAATAAGACCCACAGCTGTAAGTCTGCACAAATAAATGACAGATGAAAATCAACAACAAGCAGCCAAATGGGTACCATTTTTTTTATGTATTTTATATAGTATGAGTAACATGTCACATATATGAAATATGAATAAAAAAAATGAGGCTTCTTTCTTAAAACATACTGCAGTGGTTAAAAGCTGGACTCACAGGCTACAGATGGCACTCAATACGATAACATGAATCAGTTCCCCCAGTTATGTCAAGCCTATATGACTCAGCTCATCAGGTTATTAAATTGATTTTAATAGGATAGAGGATATAAATTGAATGAGTGACTCTGGTAGTGAAAGTTTAAATGGTACAGACCTCGAATTCTTCCCAGAATCCTTGTTTGGGTTTCTCAGAATTGTCTGCTACTTTGTTGAGCTCTCGTACCCGGTTTTCAATGTTGGCAGCATTTATCCTCGTGGCATTAAAAGGCTGTCATTGCCGGGTTGGGACAAGATGATTAAAGATTTGATCAGTTAACAGACCAGAAAAAAAAAAGAAAGCTATTTTGACACAAGAAACCTTTTCACATCAACCTTAAAATTTGAACCCAACTAATGCCTTTAAAGCCTGGATGCTTTCATTTGTTCAAATGCTCCCATACCTGTTTGAGGTGTACTACAATGCCACTTTTTTCCACCATGGGGTTCTTTTTATAGTGCTCCACCAGGTCAGCCAGGGTGTCAAACCTCTCACCACCACCCACGTCGTACTTGCCGTCCTGCTGAAAACAAAAGTCGATAATTCAACAACTTCACAGCTGGCCCGAGGAGTTCTTTGAAAAAATAAATAAATCATGACCTACTTAAAAATACAAACTGCCCAGGTTAAACTAGGATGAGTAGGCATTGTAAGCCACCAATCTGAAGCCACAAACATTACCCAACATCCTCCTTACAAGATTCAGTAGATCTTAGCGGGCCTGGAATTAAATATCTGACCTGGTAGTGTATCATCACATGGGTGACCTTGGTCTTGCGATCCACATTGTCATGTTTCTCCTCATTAGTGAGAACAGAGAGGACAAAGTCTCCCGGTTTACTCTGGCTCTCCCGTACCAGAAAGCTGCCGGCTTTGCCTTTTTCCGTGAGCAGTTTTTCTGCGTCTCGACCTGAGAGGTGCCCGTGGTACCACCTGGAGAAGAGTGAGAGAACTTGAGTCTGGAAACAATGATCAGTGGCAGACTGAAAACTTAAAAGATGGCGTTATGTGAAATATGAGGCTTTCTCAAAAGTAAACCCTAGAACACCACGAGAACCAGAAATCCTGACCATGTGTTTGACTGCCAGGTTTTCATGGTACTAGACCATTATTACTGCATTTATAACTACCATTCACATGTTTTCATTTAATTCAAACAAAACTAATTACTCTCCTTTTGCTATTACTATTATTAATTTATCTTTATTTTTTTAACTACTGCGCCTAAATTCTGCCCATTTTGGATATTTTCGGTGAATATCTGAAATTAATTGTGTGGACATCACACAATAAATACAAAGTTGAGGATGTTGAGACCTTTTCAAGAACACAATGCATATTAATATTTTTGAGTTTTGGGGGGTTTGAAACATTCGTCAGGCTTTGTTTACCATCATTTTCTCCAATTAGTATAGAGACTTTAAAAGCAGTCTTTGGGTGAATGTTGTAAGGCAGAACAAGTCAAGGAAAAAAAAAAAAAAAAAAACCCCCAAAAACTTGACCAACTGAGTGGGAGGACTAGTAATACGCTTCCTGTTTCAAAGGAAAAGTTCCATATTGTACCTTTGAGGCTTTAACATAATGCATGTCTATACATGTATAGTGAGCGTAGACTCCTACTCAGGAGTGAGAGTGTCTCTTATATGACTGCCGCCTCACTCACTTACTGATGTTAAGATGAAAAACTTGCATGTCTGCATTTTTTTTTTTCCCTGTGGTGAGCGAGAACACGCCGGAAGCTCTGACAAGAGATGCATGTAGAATGGAAAAAAACCACATAAACCAAAACCATACATCACAAGTCGTTCTAAAACCTAAAAAAGAAACTAGATATACATATTGCAATGTGCAGATGTGCTGAAAAAGGAGAGTAAATAGCCCCGCTCAGCACAAAACTGTATTAGATTATCATTTTTGTGCAAATTATTACAGAAATATGACCACCTAGCTTTCTAAAAAGCTTCCCGTAAGTGTGTGAGTGCATGCATGGATTCCTAGCATTAATACAACAGATGCAGAGGTCTCCTGTTTCAAAGGAGGTGTGTAGGTGTGACGAAGTGCAAAGCTGCATCCAACCTGTGTACACGCTCTGAAGGATGTGTATATCTGGTGAGTATCAACAAAA
The DNA here is from genome assembly GCF_057382275.1 of Copadichromis virginalis. Taxonomy (NCBI): domain Eukaryota; kingdom Metazoa; phylum Chordata; class Actinopteri; order Cichliformes; family Cichlidae; genus Copadichromis; species Copadichromis virginalis. Next base: position 11,478,109 of record NC_140637.1, read on the forward strand.
AAAACAAAAAACGAAACAAACAGCAGTATCGCCCACTTAGTTTGTTCAAAGATTTGTAACATTTAAACATGTGACTGTGAAGTGCAATTGCATAATGTTGGGGTGTGTGCAGAGTAGTGCATTAGCTCGACGTATTGCATGTGTAAACATGTTTATACACTTTTGTGTACATAATGAGTTAATGGCCGATTTGAGCCCAAATTATAATTGACATCATTATAACGAGTCACTTAATGTCACCTGATATTTGCCATGTTGTTTTTTTTGTTTGTTTTAAAAATATATATTTAGTACCCTGTTTGAGACTCTGTTTTTGCTTTGCAATAATTTATTGCCACATATATTAGCAATTAATGAAAAACACATCCTTGTAGCAATGAATGAAAGGGGTTGTTTTGAAGCCATAATATCTGAATTTAGTTACGACTACATTTCATATATTTACAATATACTAATCTTTTAACATCTTATCAAGCTAAATATTTAATCTTTTTATTTCTACTCATTCACAGTGTGGTACTCATTCATTGTACCACACTGCCAGCTTTCTTATCCAACTTGTAAATCTTACACTGAAAAGTAGATCTCAAAAACATAATACTTAACAAATAATATAACAATGCTCCTGACTCTAAAAGATTGTTTTGCCCACAGTGTTTTTTCCCCCCCTACAGACTGACATAGACCTCTACCACTGCACTGGTGGTTCTCAGGTGGTTTAACTGCTTCTCCTGACAGGATGAGATGCAGTAGTGTAACACCCTGAAGCAATAACAGTAAGAGTTAACCGTTTGTGGCCAGGAATATAGTTATAAGTCTTAATAAAAGTAATCAGGCTGACCTCAGAAGTTTCTCTCTCTTCTCTCACAGTGTTAGCTCTGTACAAATATTATTTATCTGCATGTGTGGGCATTCTACATGTACAATGACAATAAAGGGCTATTTCATTCTTTTTTGGCACTGGCACCTCTCAGATGTGGGGTCCTTGCAGTTGAGCGGATATTTAAGCTCAATGACGTCACCATTCCTCTCGCGCAGGAGGTCCTGTTGTTCAGTGTAATACTGCACCAGCTCGGCCAGTGTGGCGAACTTCTCGCCTCCATACAGGTCATAGTAGTCACCAGTGTTCTGGATCTTAATGTGGGTCACCTCATCCTTACGCCTGACGGGAGAAAAAAAAAAAAAAAAAAAAAGAAAAGAAAAAGAGGAAATTCAGTCAATTATCATTTATTTATCATGACTGTAAACAGCAGTAGACTCACTCCAAAGTAGTATTTTTTTCTCTGTGGAATTTTCCCTTTCACTGGTTCCCCTGCAGACATGTAGGCACCAAACACATAAACAGCCACCTACACAAATACAGAGTATATGCTCATCGGGAAAAGGACGGTCAGAGGAGGATGGGGGAAGAAAGAAAGAAGAAGAAGAAAAAAAACAAACAAAAAAAAAAAAAACCCTCCCCCAAGCATTAATGCATATAAATTATAAATCGTCCAGCTTATCAAGTAAGCCGTTCCTATTTTAAGATCTAAAGAGTGCAATCATTTCACCTGTCTCCTTTATTTTCCTGCACTTATCTACCAATTGTATCACTTACCAAACTGGGGCTTTTTCAAACTTAAACACGTTGTTTTATATAGCAAAAGCTTTTAAATGACAAATATACAATTCAATAAGCAGTTTTGATAAGCCATGTCAAGATAATTAAGACTAGGAACACCACAAAACTGCAAATAACTGATGCATTTAATCTCAAATCAAACATTTTTGACTTATCTTCTCAGCAAGCATGATCTTTTTTTTTTTTTAGTTAAATCCTGTAGTTTTCATATCCATTTGGAGGAAGGCTGTACTGTGATTGCAGGAACGAAACACATGCAGCTGGCAAGTTTAAAGACTGATAAGCCACAAAACATTTGGTACCACTTTGCATATTCAAAGTCCTCTGGCTGGTTTGAATAGGTACATATGAATGTGAATGCACACTGACTCACACAGACACATATGCTGTACTGATCTATAATACATCTTCCTGAAAGCAAGTGAAGAAGAAATTAAAAAAAACAACAAAAAAAAAAACACCTCAGCTGATAAATGTACTTTGTAGATGGCAAATGGTAAAGCAGATTTACATAGCAGTGATTCAGTCCAACAGTTTTTCCCAAGAGAGAAACAAAACATTTTGTAAACATATTAAGTAGGACAACACACACACATGCACGCACACACACACACGCTCACAACGCCCCCCCCACCACCACCAGATTTAGGGACCACAGGGGAGTTAGTCAGGCAGTACAGACCATCTATCTAATCTGCAGGTCGAGATGCAGCAGTCTCTTCTCTCTTTCAAAATGATTATCAGTTAATGGTCATATCAAATAGCACAAAGCCCATTTCCCTCCATCACTTTTTTGTTGTGCTAATGAATTTTACATTCCTTTTTTCTTTCTTTCCATCCTCCCACTCAACATAGCATTAATCCTATCCTCCATTCTTGTATTTATCTGTCCCATAATCTATCCTTCCCTCCACTCCCCTCTCTCAGTGTCCTGGTAATTGCTTCATGGCTCTATTAGTGGCTGTTGGCAGGATGCCACAGGTCTATAGCTGCGTTACAGGCCCCTCCTCAACTCTCCGGCCAAAGCCTCCTGTTCTCTAAGAGTTTAACACCATTAACTCTGTAATGAGGCAAACGCATCCTAACACATTTTCATTCTCTTCTCTCAAAATCTGACATTGTTTAAGAAATCCATATAAGTCATAAATGCTTTGGTCATTTCAGTGATCAGGACAGAATTTGTTTTGTTTCTGGATCACTCCAGTCTGTTCCAGTACATATTAACCAACACTGTCACCATTCTGACAGGAGTACATGCATAATTACAGTTGCTGGCATTCACAACCATAACATTTATTGCCATTAAGTAGTAACTCTGAACACCTGACAAATACAGCATGAATTATTAGGTACATCAGCAAATGTGCAAATTATGTCAGGTCGCATCCTGATGCAGAAGAACAAATAAGAAATTTGATTAAAACTTCCAAAACGCATCGGATGGTTAACGATCCAGCAGTAGAAGACAGCAGTTACGTGCAAAGCTAGCAAGCTGGTGCCCATATCCTCAACGCATCATGCACAGCTACTCTAAAGACAGTCTCCTACTGCTGCTGAACACATACGATCCCCTCCAACAACTGAAAACTGTTTTTAATCTTCATTTTATCAGGTTCATTTACATGTAAAGAAATGAAATGATTATTTATTTTAAAAATATTTAAAAACAAAAACAAGCATGCAGGAAAATCAAAATGAAAAGTCAAGGAGAATTAAACCAACTAAATGTTTATTATCCAATTTAAATGCTAAATCAGTGTGTCCAACAACATGTCCTACCTGTGACCTGGAAATGCATCTTACTGAACAATCCATTTGATACATCACAGGTGATGTATACAAGAGGTGTGACAGATGGACTCTAAATAGAAAAGGATTGCTCAGTAAAGGCTGTATTAGTCATTTAAAATGATCCGCTGCGATTTTAATGCCTGTACGTTTCAGCGTTATGGTAAAAATGGTAAAAGATTCAATGCCAGCAGAGTCTCACAGTGTGTTGCACTTCAAATTTAACAAAGTAAATGTATCATCAACACTGTTAAGCTTATGTGACAGATCATGAAATCCAGCAGCAAGTTGCAACAAAACAATGGAAGGTTGAAGTAGCCATGTCACATGACTCAAAGCAACGTCAGTTAAAAAGAACAGATCAGAAGCATCGATTTCTCATCGTGTTAAATGCTCTGCTCCTGCTTTCTCGTGTCTCGGATGGAAGGTGAGGAGAGCAATGCAAAAATGCAAAGAGAGGATAGCATACATGGGAGTACACTAATGCACCTCAATTTCAATGAGTGATTTTTGCTGTTTTTTTTCCACTGACCTAATAACCTAACATCAAATATAAAACGGGCAGTAACACAACTCATTTTGTTTATTTGTTTTGTTTTTTAAGCTCAGAGTGAAAACTAAACTAGGAAAGAAGGATTAAAAACATTTGTAACAACAACAAAAACAACGCTATGCATGATCCAAGCTCCCGAGCAGCAAACATTACTGACCAATTTACCAAATTATCCCAAAAATACAGAATATTTAGCTTTTAGTCAGATGACAAAATACATAACCTTTACAATCTTTAACTCACCAACTCAGCATATATACACACACACATAGTGAGTCACAGTAAAATTTAGTAAGTTTGATTTAAAGCTTGATTAAATTTGCATTTAAGCTGCACCAGAATCCCCTTTTGCTGAAAACACAGAGAGCATGCAACATGACAGTGCCCTTGATTATGCTATGCGCCGGTTTACATGGAGGGAACCCAAGTGAAAGCACAAAGACACATGATTTGCACTTCCTCTACATCTGATCACCACATTGTTAAACTGCAGCTTATTAACAACCAGAGCTGCTACCAGATCACAATACTGCACATGTGCAGTATTAGTCTCCATATTCTAGCCACACCACTGCATAAAAGTGAAGGGTTGTTTTTTTTTTTTTTTTTAAATATAAATAATATATAAATCAGTTTTTCTAAACTAATACACTGACAAGATGAAGTCCACAAAACACAGACAACTGAGAAATGGACTACTTAAAAACCACATACTTATCCATCTGCAAAGCCTAGGACATAAATTATTGCTTGTTTGCCCTAAAGCTAGTCCAAGCAATATTTTTGCACTAATAGATCCTGACACTTCTGAGAAATCTCTTTTAAAGTACACTTATCAACCTGAAGTTGATACAGTTTTGGCCTCTACTTCAGTTCCTCTTTATGTGTTTTTCAGTACAACTACACCCTATTAACCGGACTTCTAAAAGAAAAAAAAAAAGGAAAAAAAAGACAAAAACAAATATGTCCCAAAAAGAATTTCAGTATTTAAGCATCTTCTACATCTCGAGACTGTCCCAACAGAGAAAAAACAAAACAAAACCCACCATAGCAGAGTGACTTGTAACAACTGAGAAACCTGCCTGTCAGCCTACATTTTCATAAGCAGGAAAAGGTATCCAAGCTCAAAGACAACCTCTAATATTTGAGCATATGGACAACAATCATTTCTACTACTGGCAGTTCATAACAGCTATCGCTGGACTAAACAATAGCTGTACTTCCACTGCAATTAGGAAGGTGAAGTCTAAACACGAGCTGAGGAAGTAAGCATCAATAATTCATGAGTAGACAGCATCCTTATGGTATTGTATATGGAAATGCTAAAAACGGCTCCGACAGCAGTCTCGGCTGTCGCGTCACTCTCTGTGCTGACCTGCATGTCTTTTTCAAACTTTTAAGTCTCCAATATTAACGGAGGGTGTTAAACCAGGCAATCTCATGAAGTGAGAAAGAACATTAGTACAGAGACCTGCTGAAAAGATCGTTTTCCCCATGCTGACTAAATATAGTGTGAATATTTTTCTTCTGCAAATTCAGTTAAAATTCACAGATTGGTATCCACAACAATAAATGGTGAAATGCTACTTGAACTTGACTATAAATAGCATGGATGCAGTGGAAACACATCTGAGTAAACCCAGGCTAGAATTACATAACACAGAGGCTTGAAGAAAATCCAGTCGCTCTCTGTGGTAATCTGCCCTGCAAAAATTCTCTCTTAAGATTGCCCTTAAAATTTCTCCTTGAGTTCTTTAGAGGCTATAAAGAGCATGAAAAATGATGGAGAAAACTTGACCAGACTTTTCTCCTTATAAAGTTTGCCTCGTATATAAATTAAGGCCAAACTTTTTCCATCGCAAACTTTCCCCATCTTTGAATTTTCTGAAACTCTGAGCTGATTACATTTTCAAAACCCTCAAAGAGCTCTTATTAGCGTTTTAGACTTCAGAGAAGCAGCTATGTCCGACCCCCTCCTTCTTATGTTCACCTCGTGGAACAGAGTAGATGGGAGAAAGGGGAGAAACGAGGAGATGATGTTCGGAGGGAAAGATAAGCAGGGAGGGAGGGATGGACCTCAATATTCATATAGTTATAGATGCCAAGACTGACTATTACGATAATCAGACATGAGTCATTATGGCCTTTCCAGGCAGCTACATTTGGTTCTCTCTGGGGTTTTTTGTGCGATTCATCTAAAAATTAGCACAAGCTTGCACAGTCATATTTTTGTAATAAACACAAAATAAACCTTTATTCCCATTTCTAATATTTTCTGCATTACTTAAAAATGTTTTTATGTTTTAGATGAACTTCAAGTGAAACAATTAACTCAATTTCATACTTTGTTTTGTGTATTGCATTCAACATATAGTATAGTGAGATCAGTAGGTGGCAAACAAGCAGCTTTTTTTTTTCTTTTTTAAATTGTCAAGTGTTTTTATTGTGAAGTTACACAGACTCTTCCTTGCCCTTAGTTCAAAGTGACCTACCTTCCGTAGCAGGTGGTGAGTCTCTGCAGCTTGGCCACTTGACCTCTTTGTGCATACATCTGTGTTTAAGTCTGTCAAGATCACAAGCTGCGGCTACAACTTACTCCACCGACCTTCCTGTGTGTGACATTTACTACAACCTCACCGCAAACACAAACCACAGGCAGCGAAGGTCAAAGCCTTAATAGGCCCCTCACTCTTTAACATCTTTTAAAAGCCACTGCCTGTCTAACTACCCCGTTTCCCTTTCATCTGTTTTTCTACATTTCATTCTCCCTCTTACTCGCTCACACACTCTCCCTTGCCTAATGTCACTGCCAGCTACAGTCACAGTAACAAATGCGTCTGGGCTTTCTTCCAAGAGCTTGGCCGACTGATCCATCTCTTAAAAGCTTCCGTTGCCAAGGAAGAGCCACTCTTCAAACTCTCTCTTCTTCTGTCTCAGTTTGTTTCCTGCTCTCCGTAATCACCACAGCATGTAGTGCACAGTTTATTTACCAGAAACTCCACACCACACATACTACACACAGTGGTTCTTAAAGAGATTAAGAGAAATAAGGCGTGAGTGACAAGTTTGAGTGAACACTTTTCTGTGCTTGTCTAACTCACTTTAATTTAAGCCTGCTGTCCAAAATTAAGATTTTCTGGTTGTGTAGTGTCAAAATTGACAAAAATCACACCATGGAAAGTGTTATCCAACATGTTCTTAGAAACACTTGCGCAAAACAACTCCCGTTTGATACAATTTCTCTACCCACAGGCGAAATGTGGAGTCACTTGCTGAGACACCAGTTTCTGAGACTCTTCTCAGAAAAGCCTAGTCTCTCCTGAGAATTTAACATCCTACATTTTTCAGACCAGTGCAGTGTTACGTCTTATTCTCAGGCTGAAAACTGACCAGTACAATTCTCGCTGAACCGAGCACCTTACCTTTGCACTCCTGAGGTTTGTTTGTGTAATTTTTGATCATGTAGTCACACAGGCTTAGTTATTTTTAGACATGGCTAGATTGCCTTTAAATCACTGTGCATTTCCTCACTAGCCCCTGTCAAACACCATAATCAGTGTTTTCCATAGATAATCACTTGCCTCTCTAATCAACCAAGTAGCTTGTCCATATGACAGGAGACCCATGCATTTGAGGATTTAACTTGGTACTGTTGAGAACACTGAGGTTAAGTGGGGAGCACAGATACGTTTACCTGACAGAGAGGGTAAAATCCCCCGGGTTGCTCTTGCTCGGCCGGGCCAGAAAACTGCCGTGGACTCCCCGGGTCAACAGGAGCTGCTCTGCCTCGATTCCGGTAATGTTGGGGTGAAACCACCTAAATATTTGTGCACAAAGAAATGGCAAAAAACAAAAGACTAATCAGTGCATATATAACTGCCATACATATTCGAGTATTTTACATCAAAAACGTTGATGGACTTGCAGTGCTTTACCTCCATTGGTGTACAGACCTGTTATATAGAGTGGTCAAAATGGATGTACTGTAAAACTGGCTTTTGCCTACAACAGTTTATACAACACTGTACAAAAACTATTGATTAATTCAGCTATGTTTTATATGACTGCTTTCTGCTATCATGACACTGGTGGACTAGCATACAGTGTGCCTTATTTAAAAAGTACACGTTCTTCCTTGATGAGTCAATGAATACATACAAACTGTATGTCCTGTTCTGGTTTGAAAAGGAAGGACACCAAAGTTTACAGTTCTGCAAAGCCAAAGCTAATAATTGCATGTTACTTCCTCTCTTGCCAAACATGACAGGCAAATATTTATCCCGACCATTTCTCAGGTACAGTTAGAAGAAAAATGATCATGAACACTTTGGGTTCACCATGATTGCAGAATTGATTTCTAACAGGAATACAACATGTAGTGTGGGCTTCACCTTAGGTGGCAATATGGAAATAGTTTGGCTGAACACAAATATACATTTCATGCTTCTTGAACTCACAGTGTAATCAGTCAGTGAGCACACTGGAAAAAAGTAAACTCTTGAATTTAGTGACTCGTAAAACCCCCACTAATAACAACCACCACCATCAGATGTTTCCTGTTGTTGCTTTTGAAACCATTTCTGGAATATTTTTGATTAAACATGTTTCTTCAGCTTATGTCACAACATGTGAACTGGGTTATGTTCAAGCTTAAGAGTACAAACATTTTCTTCTTTTATAACCAATGTGTACTTGGGGAAAAAAAAAAAAAAAAAGAAAAGAAAAAGAAAAAGATCTTTTACGGTTTAATTACTAGTTCTGTTGCTGATTACAAGGCCCTGAAGTATTCTCAAAGCATGATGCTTCCTCCATCATGCTTTGCATTTAAGATGAGATTTAAGTGTTAATGTGTAGCATAACTTCAACTCTCTCATCTGTTCATGGAACACATCCAAGAAAGGTATGAAATAATTCAGTTTATTTCTAGAGGTGTGATTTCCTTTGTAGGTTTTGTCTATCAAACATTTCTTATTCTGATATCGTACTGAATATTCTCCACTTGTAGACAGTTTGCCTTTTTCTTAGTGATTAATACGTCGGTTGTTAGAAATGCATTTGCAGCCTTTTGCAGTTGTGCATTTCAATAACGCTTCATCTAATACCTCTGAAAGTTGTGATCGATGCACCAAACCTTTTTGTTAAGGAAAGCAGACTTTATAAACAAATGAAAAATACAACTCCTTGTGTGTCATTAGTATTAAAGAGGCAGTGAGAAGGTAGTGCCGTAATGTCCCAGTGAATGGCTGTATATCAGCTGTGTGGATTTAGAGCCCATGTTTAAGCAGGGATCATTGGGTTAAACCTCCCCAACTAATGTGTGCCATTGCCGGCTAATCCAACGCACCACTAGCCATCCAGGACTGCATTATTGTATCAAAGTACAGAGAGCTGACAAAACTGACATGAAATAGAATAAATAAACAGTACTTTGTGGTCCATCATGGGTGACACAAAAAATTGCAGTGGTTCAGTGACATAATCGCTTTTATAAACAGGCTCCAAAAACCGTGCCATTTTCAGAAATGTCAACACATTTGGCAAGAGCGTAAAAGCTCTCCAAACTTCACTGATAACAACGTCATTCTCTTCCTATAATACATGAAATTCATTTCTCAGCCCACAAACTACTAATACATGATCAGAGGTTGAGCAACGAAAACTGGCACACAGGTACAATCTCATCTGGATTAGATATTAAAAAAAAAAACTTTCCAAAATGAGTATGAATCCTAAAATAAAAAGGCATTTCACAAAAGTGTCACATGACTTCAGGTAGCCAAGATTTTGAAAATTATTGAAAAATGGTGATATCTATCACACGTCTTTGTCAATATATATTAATCTCTGCACTGTAGTTCAAGTCCCAGCAGACAATCTTTCAGTGCTATATAGTCAAAGGAGACATTCAGGAGTCAAGTCCTCCAAGAGAAACAACAGTGTCAAAACAGAGACCTCGTTACTTACAATAAAGTGAAACTGATTTATACACATGAATAAATTACCATTATTGTGCACATGATCTAGCACTTGGCAACAGTATAACCAAGACTTCCGGGCACGACACCAAAGGTTGTATATTAATACTTTGAAAACCAAGTGCTCTTCACTCCCACTGCACACAGAGAATATGAATTGGACAATCATTTAACTGCATTATTCCTGAGAAGATAATATCTGAAAGCTTTAACAGCGGGCGAGCATTTAGGCGTTGCCGTTTTTGTACACTGTATGACACAAACTCATGACAGTAGGATAAAAATAAAACTCATGTGTCAGCTCAGCAGATCTTGTGTCACCTGAGAGCGGCAAATACACATGAGAATACTTTTGTGGTCACTGCTATTGCAGGGTCTGAATCTCAGCTCGAGTTATGCGACACAGTGCTTTCTATTAATTTCCTTAATAACTTGAAACCACGGTAACGAGGATAGGTAAGCCTGCTCTTGGGGCTTTAGGCTTTACTAACTTGAGGAGAAAAAAAGTATCAAATTTAATACATTTTAAAAGGATGAAATTCCTTTTATACACAGTCTTAGATATTGATTTTTATTTAAGTCACGAAGTGAAACTGACAGCATCTACACCACAGAGTAGCCTGACCTGCTTTGACAGTGGAGAAACATGAGAAGAGTGTGGGAGAGACAGGTGGGGTGAGAAGCAGACAATACAGGTGCAGGGGTAATGATGCCAAATGTAAGGGCGTGATAAATGACAGAAACTAACAACCTTGTTGTTGTTGTTATTCTTGTGTATGTTGGGCGGGGTCTTCAATGTAAACAGACCAGTATGACATAAAAACCTAAAATTTATGAATTCATGTGAACAGAGACTCATGTCCAGTGAAAATGAGACCCTCAGCCAAGACCTGAACCTGACCACTTGCAGCTAACAGACCACACCAGCCATCTGACAGACATCTGACCCAGACTAAACCTGGCCTCCCTCTTTAACTTTACCAGGGGGCAAAGCAGCACTACAACACGTTCATGCTAGCAGACAGATCATAGGGGAGACTTTACAACTAACTTGGAAATGTTTACATGAGGATTTGTCATAAATACGTACAAGAGTAGAGGGTGAACTGGACAAGGCATTCCTTGTAGCATTAAATATCTCTGCAAGCCTATTGGGGATATTAAACATGGACAGACAGGAAATGACTCAAGGGCAGTGGGAGACTGATAAAAGTAATATCTGAAATACTTAACGTAGCACATTCATCTGGCCGAGTATGTTGTCTCCAGATAGCAAAAAAATAAATAAATATATTATAAACAGGAAAACTGTTACGGGCAACACAATAACGATATTCCCTTTTAAATATAATCAAACTTTCAGGCTAAAAGAGCCTATCTAGCCTATTTCATTTTTGCCTTCCTCCATACATGTTTGTCATGTACTGTTCAATTCAACAAAAAGTTGTTAGAACAAAACCTCAAAAAGACGGCCTAATTAACCAAGTTCTTTAATGTTTTTGGTACTGATGATAAAACACAGCACTGAACTGTTATGGTTGAAATTAGTCCAATAGATTCTTTTTTAAACTTTTTAAAACTTTAAATATATAAATAACAATATAAAAACTAACTATATCTCTGTGAATTATTTAGGCAACTATAGTAAACATACTTTCAGAATCAAAGCAATGACCCATTTATATGGATTAAATGTTGCACGCAGGAAAGACAGCTAAGGTTAAGACAGCACCCAGTCTTGAGATTGATCGACTCTTCCCAGCATCTTTGAGAACGCGTCAGGGGACCTCACTACACATATAGTATTTTTCACACAAATATTACTTGGGAAGGCTGTGCAAGTATGTATGGTGACTTATTTTAGGATTTTATTATTTTTATTTCTTTGGCCATCTAAGAATACAATGGATAATTCCCCCCACCCCCACTCTTGTTTTGAATATTCAGCTGCCCCTCTAGTGAGTCTCTCATCCTACTGTTAGTCTCCAGCTTCACCATACTGAACTACAGCTGGTGACAACAGCCTTTATATTTCCCTGGGGATCCGCTTAGAGAGCAATGCTAACCAGCAACTGCAGCAGGCTGAGAATTGGTTTATATATTGCTACAGAGACTGTAGAGCAGAACAAGAACGACAGTGGCCAGCTGGAGTCCAAGTTGCTGGAGCTGGAGGCCGTCAAATGTAATGTAAGGTAATGTAAAGTAAATGTAAGTGTGACTCACTTGACAGCTAAATATTTTTAATAATAACTTCAGAAAGTGCAGGAGTACATTTTTCATCTGTAATTCAAGCTTTCATTATTTTGTTACAAATTAGATTCCTTTAAAAAAAATTTTTAAAAAGCCTGTGGTTTTTGAGTGCGCTGGTAATTTTCCTTTTGCCATGAGAGTAAATTATTTGTAAGAGCATTTAACCAAACATTTTTGTATCATATCATGTTACTTATTTAGGGATGGGAATAGTTACAAGCAGAGCCGGCCAGTGCCTTTAGGTTACTAGAACGAGGAGCCAATAACAGGTCATGGGTGGTGGACAGATTTGTGGTATTGTTTTTAATCCTATGCAGATTTATACTGAAAATAAAATCAGTGGGACACAAATACCTTATGTCATTAATCCATTTCTAATCCATCAGAGCATGTCTGCAACTCCACAAGTTATCACAACAATAGAAATGGGCTGGACCAAATATCGCTGACAACAGAAGCAATTACAGCAGACTGTTCACTGTGCCAGGTTTACAGAGGCAAGAGTGCACCTCCCCCTCTGTGCTAATACAAAAAAACCCCAAAAACAATACAAAAACCCAAGACACAAACAATTCAACAACATTTGTAACAACTAGAGTGTACTTCTAACCTCTTAACTTCACATTGACACATTGCATCAGTTATGTCAAGGCAATATTGCATTTGTATGCACACATTAAAAAAAAAAAAAGTTATTAACTGCCAGGTCTCCACATGCTTTCAAGTTTCCATGTTATACTTAAATTCTTTCTTCAATGCATTTAATTAATAAAAACTATAGATATAAAGGCATTATTAAAAGGAAGAGGATGTGCTAAAGCAGGGTTAGGGACATTCCTATTGAAAACAAAAAATAAATAATACAAGACAAGCTGAATGGGATCATTTCTGCCCTACCTCACCATTGTGGTCGAAGCTTGCCACAGCCCCTTGCTTCAGCAGCCTCAGAGCTTAGTAATCCAGCACTGGGCACTGTTACACAAGGGAGGGTGGGAGGGAGAGAAGGAGATATAGAGACGAAAGCGGGAAGGGTGTAAAAAAGTGTTAAAAGTGTTACTGGGTTAGACTGAGTGAGACAGAGACGACAGAAGTGGAGGGGGTGCTTTGTAAGAGTGTGTGAGAGAGAGAGTGAGAGAGATAATGTGCAAGAGGAAGAGTAGACAAGGGGGAGGGGGGCTTTAATCTGGGATTTGGATGAGCATGAGCGGGCCTGATACCAGCACCCGTCAGTGCTATCAGCAGCCCCACGTCCCCACCCCCTCTTCCCTCCTTTGCCACCTTAGATGAACGTGACAGGCACTAGCTGACTGGTAAACCACCATCTGCCGTTCTCCCTTCAGTCTCACTTTCTGTGCCCCAGTTGTACCCTCAGAGGTCAGAGGGTCTCACGCTAGAGTTCACTCTGATCCTAAAGCTAATAGAGCCTTCTCTGGCTACGGGGTCCTCACCATCTTGTCTGAGGCTAAATACAACAGCTGTGTTGCCTGTGCCTGGAGATTAAACATGCCGTAGTTACACCAGATCATAGTTAGTCATCGCCAAGCTAAAGCCCTCAATCCAGCCAATTCAGCAGTATGCCATTAGCCTATTAATTTCACATGGGTGGGTCAGGAAGCTTTACACATGAGTTAGAAAATAAATGCAGAGAACAAAAGCTGCAGTTCAACTCTTAACTACCTTACAGTGAATTTTAGATTGTACAACAATCTGAAAGGACCTGTATAATCTGACTGAATCTACTTTAATTATTATCAGTCTAGTATCTGCAAATACTATTATGAATGCAAACTACTTGGGGTTAAACAAATAACCACCTAAAGAGTGACTAATAAAACAAAGCACCTGTAACCACATAAGCTGTTTTGGGAGTTTGTAAATATCATCCCAAAGACAAATTCATACTTTGCTCTGTTCACAGTGTATGTGGGATATGCAGTCAGAGCTATAAATGTGTGTGCAAAAACTACACACCATTTTAGGGGTTAGGTAGTCTAGTAGAAAACCATTGAGATTCAAAGCTGCCCAATTTATCTCATGAGATCCTAGTACTACTTTTCTTCTGATGCCCATAGATTCATGTTAAGTTTGAAGATTTAAAATGTACAAATGAAAGCATTAAATTACAGACACACTAGCAGAATAATGCGCAATAAAGTGCAAAATTATCTCCTGATCACAGCTTCTTACATACCAGAAGTATGTCAAATTGTAAATATCTTTCCAAGGGCCACTTTAAAACTGACAATTAAAAATGTTCATCTTTATACAATGTTAAGTCCCTGCTTTAAAAAAAGAAAAGAAAAAAGTATGTAATGGCCACATTGTTACAGTAGTACAGCACACATCTAAACTCAAGAGACTACTTCAAAGCAACTCCCCTACTAATGAAAAACAATGTCCCCAAAATTATGTTGTTTAAGATGAATTTATATAGGAGTGAATTCTGAAAAGTCTTGAAAGCAAACTCAACAGCATGCCGCGTCTATAAAGCCTTATCCATATTCTCTACCAGCCTCGTTCATGACTACAGGAGTGACTCAGGGCTTTCCAAGAATAGGATTGCCTTTGACAACCACCAGACGCCCCATTTCCCTGCATCTGGCCTTGGGCAGTGAGGAGAGGAGATACAACACAATGAGAATGAGATTTCAAATAGTCTGGTATATATCTGACGAGATGTCGACAGGAAAGTAGAGGTAAAAAGTGGTGGTACTGTGGGAGAGACGGGGGCAGCTGGGAGCTGCAGGTTAAGCCTTGGGCAGCTTGTGGGGAAACAAGCCTAGTGTGCATCCAGCCACCACTCTATCCTCTTACATAATGTCTCATGTTCAATATAGGCTATTTAAAGCATGCCTGTCTAGGCCTGCTGACAAAAAGGTGATATACTTAGTAGCCACAGTGCAGCATGAAAGCCTCTGCTAGGACTATATTGGTCACAGACAAGCCTGGGGTGTGGATTTTGGTAACACTGCAGTTATTTTTAGCCCTGCTGATGATCTGGAGTATTTACATGAGGTGAAAAACCCACTTCAATAATTCCCTTCTGTGTAGAACAAGTCCTTTCAATGTAGTAGAAAATGCAGAATAAGAAAAACTGTGCCCACGTATGAATGAAAAAAACAAAACAGCAACGTTACTTACACATACAAGCCAAAACATAACTCACTGATTACAAAATTGCCTGTTGTGATAAGCAAAACTGTTAAAAATAACTGAGGGCAATCATAATTCTCTAAGCACGCAAAAACAAGTTATACTGTAGCGCAGGGGATAGAGTTTTACATCAACTAAATAGGACTTGGGAAGCTCTCGGTAAAAGCACCAAACATTAGTGGTTAATCAATAACTTGTGTTTTTTTCCACAGACATATGCAAGCCTCTTTTTTAAACCATATAGAAATCACAGAAGCAGATATGGAAGGCAATTACTATAATCACTAAATGCCAGATTTGTTACTGTGAACGGCAAAAAATATGTAGAAAAAGCAATTCTAAATGCCTCGCTTTTTATCTTTAAATAACAAAATGGTAATATAAAATGGTTTATGAGATATTCTCTCTCACGCTACAATAAAAGCAAACAAATTTAAAGGGGCTTAACAGTTTATAAAGGTACTGCTCACTGGCTTGCTTTAGGCATTTATTCCAGAGGAAAATGTTATCAATCACAAGCTTATCATTTAATGCAAATGCAGCCTGTGCTGATACTTTGCTAAGATTTACTGCACCTCATTTTACTATGCAAAACCCAGGGAATGCTAGTTTAAATGTAATTCATGTTTAAGACCTGTAAGCTTGAAATAGGTTGGCGGTTAACACTACATAGATTCATATTGCACACACGACTTTCTGCATGTTTTAATCCACATTTGCTAATGTTCTACATGTCTAACAGACTGCAGGATCACTTGGCTGATAAGAAAATTGGTAACTGGTTGATATGCTCAGATTGAAATCTGTCCAAATTAAGACAAGCATAGCTAACACGGCAGCAATGAACAGACATGTGGGATTTATCTTTCTATCAAATCCCCAGTTTGCTACAGTGTCAGTGTGAAACGTTATAGTTAGATGGTTAATATTAGTCAGAGGGGAGTCACTAACTAATCTTCTCCAGCTTACCTTTTACCAGAGAAAGCACTTTTTAACTGAATCATGAGATAAGCGTGACTAATATTCAAAGTCTGCTATCTACAGAGAGAAGTGGTAGCGGTGGTATTAACCTGATCAAAGCTGAGCTCGGATTTGCACAACTATGAGTCTGGGAGGAATGAGGCTCTGATACGTTAGACATCAAATATTTAGCATTTACCTAAAAAAAAAAAAAACAAAAAAAAAAAAAACATGTCCCTTCTGCTTTTTAAGCAGGTTACCCTTAAATGTGGGATTCAAAGACCGCAGGCATGTAATGTTTTGTCTAGTGTAGTCTATTAGCATTGTTTTGCGCCTGTATAAATGAATAAAATAAAAGCATGTATCTGGTTTTAAAGAAGAAAAAAAAAAAGTGTGTTCAGAGCACTCATGGAAATGTTGGCAGTGCTATCTTATTCCTCCACATGGGCTGTTGTTTTCCTGTCGGCTTATCGAAAAAACTGACTCACTGTTCTCAGCTGGTCAAATGAGTTTCAGTGACAGACGAGGTCTGTTCCATAAACAAAAGAGGGGCAGAGGTGGTTTCCAATAGTGGAAAGAGTTTGCAACACAGACGCAACTGGCAAAACAGAAATGGAAGTGCGATGTAAAGTGATTCATCATTACATCTTTCTCTGGGCCCACAGTTATGCTGAACTCATTACAATGCCTTATGATTGTTAAATTTATGGTACAGTCACAATGAGGGACAGTACAGATCGTTCCTCTATGATTTAACCGCCACAGACCTGCAGTGAAATAATAACAAAATACATGGAAACTCCGGACCGCCACAATATTATTATGAACTAAAACCCTTCCTGATATGGGGTGTCGGAGTAATATCATCAACAACAGAGTGGGTTGGTTAGATGGCACGTATTGTAGTATTGTTCCCCTGTGGTATTTCAGCTCAGGAAGTTCAGAACAGAGCTGCGGAGCAGCAGTCATACACTGCAAAAACTCAGAATCTTAGCAAGTATATTTGTCTTGTTTCTGGTCAAAATAATCTTATCACAAGACAAAATGAACTAAAGGGTAACATCCCAGTAAGATATATTAACTTGTTTTTAGACAGTAGATCTTGAAACTATAAATTTTTCACTGTTCCACTGGCAGATTTTTCTCTTATTTCAGGCAAAAATATCTTGTATTAAGTGAAAAAAATCTGCCAATGGAACAAGTGAAAATTTTCTAGTTTCAAGATCCACTGTCTAAAAACAAGTTAATGTATCTTACTGAGATGTTACTCTTCAGTTGATTTTGTCTTGTTTTAAGTGTGATGAGTTTATTTTGACTAGAAATAAGACTTGCTAAGATTCTGAGTTTTTGCAGTGTATGTAGGACAACCAGCGGCAAGGCATAGAAACTGGCAGAGATAAAAACCGCTTTAACCTCAGTGCTCAGTGCTTTCTTCTCCTTCCTCTTAGCCTGGTGGCATTGACCTCTAGAGAAATTGGACTTAGTTGCCGCTAGTGTCCGCTAACTAACAATTGTTCATTATGATTTTTGCTAATGTCTGTAAAAATGCAAGAACTTGGCTGCATGAAAAATAATGAACTTGAGCCTAAAAACAGAAACGACAGCATTTTTTCCCCCACCCGTGTTGACTGAAGAAATTAACTGGCTAGCACTACTGAAATTCTAGAGCATCACTAGACACAATCTATCCAAAACTAATTTAATCCAGTAATCCGAAGCATATTCAGTGTTTGGGATACGAGTTAAATTTTAAAGTGAGTTACCAAACTATTACTTGTCTTTTGGTTCTATTTTAACTTGCAGACGTGGTTCATCTACTTTAAGTCTCCATGTGCGCACACGTTGTTTGGTTAAGCTCTTTATGTGTTTATTCAAAACCAAATAAATAACGAGGGGGGGACATCAAACTGAATGGACTCGCCAACATGACCGCAACAGTTTTTTTCCCCAAACTTTTCCAAGTTTACCATAGATTTCAATTTTACTCAACTGCTTATGCAAAGCTGAGACAAACACCGCACTATTATAAACAAAACTGTGCACGGTGTGTATATTCTCATACCAAGGTCTAATTAGAACTACAAGTGCAAGGGATGCAGGTGCTGCAACATCACCACCGCCATATTTTATTTAAGCAAAAGTTCAACTGTAATGGCTAGTAAATAATATATACTGAAGCATATAGTAGCAGTATGAAACATGAGTTAATATGAAACAAAGCATTAGACGGTTGGCCAAACAATGAAAAGGCAAACTGTGCACAGCTTTAACTCAAGCATGTTTCCACAGATCAGAGCAAATTTATCTTGTAGTGGGGTAGAAAATTATTCATGCTTTTCTACCTGAAAACCTGCGTAACTCAGCTTCAAGCTGTTCAGCCAGACTTCTGAAGAAAACCAGTTGTAACTTCCTGCTTACCAGTTTCTTTTAAAAGGCTACTCATGACCTATAAGGCTTTCCATGGCCCGATGCCAGAGTACAGTAATGAACTCTTAATTCCTTACTATCCAAAAAAAAGCCTCTTAGATCTGCTGGGCTAGTTCTGCTAGCCGTTCCAGAGTCCACATTAAGGTCAAAGGGTGACACAGTGTTTGTTGTACTGGCACCTCCACTTTAATGCAGTCTTCCAGTTAGTACTCAATCTGCCGAAAGAGTTTCTGCTTTGAAGTCCTATCTTAAGACAGTTTTTAAACACACTTGCCTTCTTGTTTGACAACAAGTTTTCTGTTTCCACAATACACCCATAATTTTTAGTTTCTTTTTTTATTTATTATTCTGCCTTTTGGATGTTTTGTAAAGTTATTTTATATGCTTAATTGTGTACTTGCATATTGCTCGTGTTTTTTCTTTTATTTCACTGATGGTTGTTTCTTACCGTTATGCTGCCTATGGACAGCACTTTGTGTTTGCAGCTTAGAAAAGTGCTGTACAAATGAAGGAGCTGGCTGTTCCCTCATTTCCCAAGAGGTCGCCACAGCGGATGGATCTGCATGTTAGCACAGATTTTCTGCCAGATGCCCTTTCCAACACAACCCTCCCATCTCTCCGGGTTTGGGACCGGTGCTAGTAATACACTAACTCATGCCTTCCCAAGACTGGGTTTGTGTCTCCTCATAGTCTCGAACGTGGAATCTTTCAAGTGTAAATACATTTTCTTCATTTTGAAAGTCTGCCACCAATTTAACATGATCCAACCTATCAGTATCAACAGTAAAATCTAGCTGCCAACATTGCATTTTCTTGATTCCACAACAGCCATCATGGGCAAACGAGGGGAAAAACAAAAATGTCAGCAGTCACCTTGTATAGAAAAGCTGTTTCCCCATCTCAAGTCTCTTATAATAGATTAATTTCTCGATAGTATGTGAAATGCCTCAAAAATAACCATAAGAAGAAACTGGAGAGGATCATCCATGAGCAAATCTAACACTTTGCATACAATAAACCCATTTGTTTTTATAGCCCTTAGTACAGCCTGCCTGCTGCAGTACTTAAATCTTCCCGTCTCAAGCCAGAGAAATCATTCAGGAGGATCTACAAATCATTACTAGTCCACAGATGTACATGTGATCCATATTATCCAGCCCAAGGGTTTTTTTTGTGACATGTCTGCCTCAGTATTAATTCATGGAAAGCAGGCAATCCTGTCCCCATCAAACAGATTAGACTATAAAAGTCGCAAAGATCGTTACAGACAAATACTGTCAGTAAACTAACAACACACGTGTACAATTCACGTACACATTATTAAATCCACTTAGTAATCACAGCTGGCAAAACTTAACCTTTTGTTAGTTCTTTTTTTTCCTTCAAAGTTTAGACACAGCATTTTGATGAGCAGTTTCCTTACTGGTATCTCTCTATGTTTTAACCCAAACTCCCATTTGCTGTCGTCTTATATCGTTACCTTTTCCACTTCTGTCAGGATGGCACATTGTGATCTTTGCACAGTACCAACTCTGAGGGAGTATAGCAACAATTTCCTATATGTGTGAAGCCAATTTGTCTTATTGTGGACTGAACAACACCCAGATCTTTAGAAACATATTTAGCCTTTTTCAGCTTTGTGAATCTTTTCTACAATCCTATGAGAGTGTTTCACAAGAACTGCACACCTTCCATGCCTGTATTTATAGGAAAGGACACCTCTAGCACAACTGGCACTTCCAATCTTATTAATTAGATTACCTGACTCCATGTAGCTTTTAGAGAAACTCTTAAAACAAAAGTTCACTTATTCTTCCTCAGTCTGAACTGCCAGTTATTACCAAGTGTGTGCAATAAAGAGATAGCTGCCTCCACCAGTGTGTGAATGTGAGAGTGAATGAATAGTGGAATTGTAAAGCGCTTTGGGTGCCTTGAAAAGCGCTATATAAATCCAATCCATTATTATTATTATTATTATAAGGATTTGCTTTCTCGGAAACAAATGGGGAAAAAAATTGTAGTTCTAAAAACAAAATGAAAATGTGAATTACTATAACAGCCTGGAAACAGTGAGGTCCAGGCTTAGGAGCGTTATTTAACTGTAGCAGGTCACGAAATTTGATATAATTTCCAATTTCTTTTAAACATTTAAGCATTTCCAGGCGGGTTAGAGCAGTAAAATCGGTCTTATATCTCAGAGAAAACTCACATTTAAAACACAAGCCTATAATAGTTTCTTTGTATATAGTTGGAAAGGCGAGGCTTCAAGTAATAACGGGGTCTGTGGTACGGGGGGGAAAAAAGTTTAGGCGCCCTGCTCTCGAGCTGGCTGTCTCTCTATCGCTGACCGCTCGTGCAGTGATAATCTGAGAAGGCTCGCGCAGGCTCGCGCGGGCTGTGAAATATTACAGTGGGATTAGTGACAGTTTAAAAAGCAAACTCCAGCTCACCTGCGAGATGTCATAGCAGTCTCTGAAAGCTGTCAAGTGCCCTCAAACGTTCCCCTTCTGGCTCCGCGGAGTTGTTGTGAACACTGAGAGGATGTGTTGAACCTGCGTGCTGGGCTACACATAACTACCGACACGCCTTCCGGTTTTTACCTTCAAAACAAAGGCCTCATTTAAGGGACGGGGGCGTAAAAGGGAAACCCGGAGCGGATTCATTTTTATGTCAGGCTCTTGAACGTATATTACTTTTGAATTGCAATTTTATTTCGCCTTAAAAAACTGAGATTTCAAGCTTCCACTTCTCTTGTTAAAAAAAAATCAAATGATTTATTTATTTTATTATTTCTACAAACTAATTCCGACACTGGTTTGTAGGTGTTTCTTTTGGGGGAGTAGATGTAGAAACCTGTGTAAATGTGGTGCACACCAAACGTCATATCTGACAAACTTCAAGATATTTTAGCCCCAGATTACTGTCTGGAGCTTATAACCAAAAGTAGATCGTTAAGCCCTCACTTCTGAAAAAACACAACAAAAACACCTAAAAACTGCACACCTGTGGCTAATTAACTTAAAACAAGTGGCGTGTTTGCTGCTGTCAGCTGTCATTTCTGTCGCCATAGCTGCTTGTGCTAACTGTTAATGTTTAATATAATTATCAGTAGGAGGATAGTGAAGCTGTAAAGTAACAATATAAAACAGATTTTTTAAACAACTTATTAGTAATCAACCTCTTTTGTCTGCACAATTGTAAAGCTCAACTACTGTCTTTACAGATAAAGCTTATCTATTTGTTTAGCATTAACATACAGATATACACACATACATAAAGAATGGTAGTGCTGGTGGTGCAGGAGTGGAGTAAGCACTGAGGCAGAGCAGCATTGACGTCACCAGCCTGTGGTTATCAGTGGAGGTTAATCTACTAAGGATGGATGGGCTTATGCAATTGTCTGTGAGCTCACAGGCTTCGCATGTATGGATTTGCATTTCCACTGTTTGACCCAGTGTTCTGCTGCATCCTGCAGACAAACAGAGATGATAGAGTGGGAATTTCTGCTCTCTCTGGAATTTCTAGTAGACGTCTCTCTCTCTTTATCAGGTGCTGTGTGCTTCAGGCTGTATGAATGGGTTTGAACGCAGTTTGTTTAGGTGCGGTGATCAGCTAAAAATTATCCCGCCGCATTATGGGGAGGACATTACCTAATGATCGATACCTTGGTGGAAATTCATGAAGACGCTGAGAAATAACTTGTTTTAGTGTTAAAATTGAGCGAGAGAGACTTGAAAAACAAAGTCATTAGCATTTATTGGCTGGGATGCCCTTTGTATATTTTGTGCTGCACCTCCAGGTGCATATTTTAGTAGACAAGTGGTAGAAATTGACTTTGGCTTCTGCATGTGTTGGCGAACACGATCAGTCAGGCTTAAGAGTTTGTGTGTGATTTGTGTTGGGAGGTATTACAAATAGCTGCACTCATTCAGTTTTTATCACCCTGCAGACCCAGTGTCCTGTTGAATCTAGAGGGGGGTGTAAATGGACCTGAGAATACAAAGCCCAGTTTCCCTCGGGGCCTGGAAACCAGGATGTCCCCTCTACCCTGAGGCGGCTGCTTCTATATGCTAATGACCTTTGACCCCCATTTTTGCCTTGAGACTTGCAAATCTGCCTGCACAAAGATTGGAAGAAGTCTGGAAAGGCAAACAAAGAGGTCTTACACTGAGAGTGATGCAACTGGATAGCTGGAGCCCAGTCAGAGATAAAGAACTTTTATTACCATGTAGACATTTAAAAAAAACAACAACAGAAAAACACAAACAAAACTGTAACCTTGGTGGTGGGAAGCCTTTTACACAGAGGGAAGAAGTGTTCGACCATGTCCCAAAACACAAATTTAGTCAGGATTTTTCAAAGAACAGCCTCTTCCATCATGCCATGGTGTTTGGCTTAGGTATGATCTGATGAAATGCGTTCCACTCTGACCTTTGAACAAACTGCACTCCCCAACATGTGCTTAAAAAAAATTTGAAAATCCTCTGTCTACCTCCAAAGCTCTTGCTAAACTCAGCTCTTCTCAGAGCCACTCGGTTTCTCAACACATTCATCAAAATGAGCTTCCTCCATCTCCTAGTTTCAGTGAATCCCGTCTCCCTGGAAAGGTTTGAGCTGAAACTGTCCACGCCCCGCTCTCTCCTCCGTGAGCCACCCGGGATCATCATTTAATTCCTTGTGTACATGTTCTGTTTTGTTTTGATTTAATTCCTGGAAAGAAAGAAAAACCCTTTAATCAAACTACTTGCAGTTATTAACTCGAAAATGATCTTTCCCTCAGTAGGATCCCTCACTGGGCAAAACTATTTCATCCACAGCATTTCATATAGTTTTAATTAACACAAGATGCGGTGTCTTTCTCTGTCATTAGCAAGGAATAAATTAAACTCATTAAATCTCGAGCTTAATGAAAATGCTCGAGACAGATTTGGGATGCGCTGAATGATGTATGAAGCTGTGCAGCAGCTACTTTTTGTTCTTTTTGAATCTGGGACTTTCAATTAGCAGCAGGCCACCGCAGACTGCTGTTTGATGAGTTGAATTATAAGAAGTAAATATCACTCTAGCCAAAAAATGTTGTTTATAGGCGTGTTTACGAGCGTGTTTTTTGCTTTAATTGCTCTTAAAAACTGCTTGGCTTTGGATATTTTGAATGTGAGCAGAAGCCTCTTGTTAGCACAGAGCTGTGATTACCTCAGTTTGTGGTGGAAGACTAATGATCCTGATATTCAAGGTTTCCACTAAACTGCACTTAAAATATTTTAAAACTGACCTGTATATGGAAATACCACAAGCAGCCTGAACCACTGATAAAGGCAGGACGGATCCATGCTTTCATGTTGTTTACACTAAATTCTGACCCCAGTCATCCAACCAGCCAACATTTTTCCAATCTTCAAATGTCCAATGTTTTAGAGCCCATTTGAATTGTATCCTCAGTTTCCTGTTCTTAGCTGACTGGAGCGACACACGCTCTGGTCCATCTGGTCCCACGTGCTGTATTCAGAGATGGTCTGGTTGTAAAGATTGGTTATCTGAGTTACTGTTGCTTTCCTGTCAGTTCAAAACAGTCTTGTCCCCTGTCCTCTGACCACTGGCATCAAGACGGCATTTTTGCTCATAGAAATGCTGCTCAGTAGATATTTTACTTTTTTGGACAATTCTCCGTAAACCCCAGAGATGGTCATGTGGGGAAGACCCAGTAAATCAGCAGACAGCCTGGTCTTAGTATTGTAGTCATGGAACAACAGTGCTGCATTCAAAGTCACTTAAATAGCCTTTTTCCCTCATTTTGATGCTCAGTTTGAACTCCAGCAGCAGCATGTCTACATACCACAATACACACCCCTCGTCCAAAGGCAGCCTGTCACAACGCGCTCCATCCGGAGATGGACCCCAGAAAAGGAGGATGCTCTGAGAGACTGCTATGACACCACAGACTGGGATGTGCTCCTGAGCCCACATGGTGAGGACATAGAGGGGGCGACACACTGTCTTACAGACTACCTCAACTTTTGTGTGGACACGGTCGCCCCTGCTAAGACGGTACGGTGTTATCCTAATAACAAACCGTGGGTAACACAGGAAGTCAAAGCTGTGCTCAACATGAAGAAGAAGGCTTTCAGGAGCAAAGTGAAGGAGGAGATGAAGGCAGCACAGCGGGAGGTGAAACGCTGCCTGAGGGAAGCAAAGGACACCTACAGGAGGAAGGTGGAGCAGAAGTTGGAGAGGAACAATATGAGGGAGGTCTGGAATGGTGTGAAAACCATCACAGGCCACAACACCAAGAAAAGCACAGTGGGGGGGACTGTGGAGAAGGCAAACGAACTCAACAACTTCTTCAACAGGTTTGACCAGCCCACAACCCCCTCACCCTCACCCTCACCCTCACCTTCACTACAGAGTCCTCTCCCCACTCTCCTGCCTCCCTCGCTTCCCCCCCTTCCTGACACCATGACACCCCCCTCCTCCAATCCCTCTCTCAGCAGCAAGACATCTCCCCCCCTCCCCTCCTCCCAAACACCTCCCAGTGTCACAGTGGATCAGGTCAGGAGGCAACTGAGGAAGCTTCGCCCCAGAAAGGCAGCAGGCCCAGACAAGGTGTGTCCTAGGATGCTTAAGGCGTGTGCTGCTGAACTTGGGGAGCCGCTACAACGAGTCTTCAACCTCAGTCTGCGACTGGGGAGAGTGCCCGCCCTATGGAAGACATCCTGCATCGTCCCGGTCCCCAAAAAGAACCGGCCCAATGAGCTGAATGACTTCCGACCGGTGGCACTGACGTCACATCTTATGAAGACTCTAGAGCGGCTCTTCCTCAACCTCCTCCGACCACAGGTACAACATGCCCAGGACCCACTACAGTTTGCATACAAGGCGGGTGTCGGAGTGGAGGATGCCATCCTGTACCTCCTACACAGAGCCCACTCACACCTGGATGGGGGAAAAGGCACGGTCAGGATCCTGTTTCTTGACTTTTCCAGTGCCTTTAATACCATCCGGCCCTGTATGCTTCAGGAAAAACTGAACAGGATGGAGGTGGACCCCTGCCTGGTCGCTTGGATCTCCGACTACCTCACCGACAGACCACAGTACGTCAGGCTGAAGGACATCACGTCTGACACTGTGGTCAGCAGCACAGGAGCACCACAGGGAACTGTGCTGTCCCCTCTTCTCTTCACCCTGTACACCTCTGACTTCTGCTACAACTCTGAATTATGCCATATTCAGAAGTTTGCAGATGACACGGCCATCATGGGGTGTATCTGGGATGATCAGGAAGAGGAGTACAGAAGTCTGGTGAGGAACTTTGTCGCATGGAGTCACACAAACCACCTGCAACTCAACACCTCAAAGACTAAGGAACTGGTTGTGGACTTCGGGAGGTCCAGAGAAGGTCCACTGCCGGTTCAGATAGAGGGGGAGGAGGTGGAGGTGGTCAACAAGTACAAGTACCTCGGGCTGTGGGTGGACAATAAACTGGACTGGTCATGCAACACAGAGCACCTGTATAAAAAAGCCCAAAGCCGACTGTACTTCCTCAGGAGGCTGAGGTCTTTTAACATCTGCAGGAAGCTCCTGAGGATGTTTTACCAGTCGGTGGTTGCTGGAGTACTTTTCTATGCTGTGGTGTGCTGGGGGAGCAGCACAGCAAAGAGGGACTCATCCAGGCTGGAGAAACTGATCAGGAGGGCTAGCTCTGTGGTCGGCATGAAGCTGGACACTCTGGTGACAGTGGCAGAGAAAAGGACATTAAAGAAACTGCTGGACATTATGAACAATGCTGGGCATCCTCTGCACACGGCCATAAACAATCAGAAGAGTCTGTTCAGTGACAGGTTGCTTCTCCCCAAGACAAGAACTAACAGACTTAAAAACTCCTTTGTCCCACACGCCATCAGACTGTTTAACTCCTCTCTGGAGGGGAGAGGGAGGGGAGACAGGAGGACAAAGGAGGGGGGAACAACTAAGCTGTAGTGCCTCTTCACCTCACTGTACAATACCTTGTGCAATACTTTTTGTAAATAGTCAACAGTGCAATAGACTCAATACTTGAAATGTGCAATTCACTTGTATTTTTATTTTTTATTCCTATTTATTCTATTTATCCCCTTTGTATATTTTATTTATATTTGTCTCTGTATTTATATATGTGTGTGTGTGTGTGTGTGTATATATATATATATATATAACAATTCTGTAACTGTAACTTCGGTCGTTGCTGTGCTTTTTTTGGAAGTCGAATTTCCCAGAGGAACCCACCCGAGGGATTAATAAAGTTCTATCTTATCTTATCTTACCTAAATGCAGTGGGTTTTGGCCACGTGACTGGATGATTAGATATTTGTGTTAGCATTCAGTTGAATAGCAAAACGCCCATTCCCGTTAGGTAAAACGATAATGAGTTGGTTGTTGCTGAGGGCACTTGTTCATGTAACACCAGTTCTTAGAATACTCAAGTCCCCCTGTATATATATTTAAAAAATCCTAGTTGTTCACATAAATCAGCAGTGCATCATCTCGTCACGTGAAAATATGTGAGCTTTAAAGCAAAGTCTGCAGTGACCAACTTAGCTGCAGGCTACACTAACCTTTGCTAAGGAGCACTGCTTGTTGCACAAATCTCTTTAGTGATGACAACTTTGATTTAGTTTTTTCAGACAGGAAATGGTGTCAGTTGGTTTGAGTTGGGGTGACCTCTTACACAGCTACATGACAAGGTGTTTATTACAAGCTCCTTCATACACGCACTCTTCCTTTTCTGCCATCAGTTTGAAGTAATCCAACAATTTTGTCCACTGCTACCTGGGTGAAACAATTTAACAATTCAAGCTGTTGATGCTGGAATAATGAAATAACTAGCCCAAAGTTCTGATCCGTACTTAATTGGGAATCTCTGGAAGATTAGCAACTCTATTCTGTTGAAAAGAACAAAATCGAACCAGGGAAATGTGAGATGTTGGTAAGGCCCCACGAGCACAGATGTGCTAAAATCATTCCAAGAAAATGACCTGTATACTTCCTAATGGTTGAAAGTTGTAACCATTAATATTTCAGTTTCCAAGCTGCTTTTTTCCTGCTAAAATAGCAAATTATTGTCTAATTTAGATCACTGTACTTTCTGGAATGAATCATTCAAATGTTGCCAAAAGAGTGCTATAGCCACAACTGGGCCTAGTATTCCCCTAATGTTTGAGCTATGAAAGTCACCAATGAGCAAAAAATAAAATAAATCAAGTAAACATGAATAATTCTCTAACTTTGATCTCTACTCTATTATCTCATATTAGAACTGAATTATGCAGGGTGGCAGGAAAACGTAAGTGCTGTAAGTTCTGACCTGTAATCAGTAATCAAAATAAATATTAAGCTTTGATGTGGCACAAATTAGGACAAAATGAAGATGACAGACAAGATGAGACTCCATTTGGTTGACGGTTTATTTCATGGTGGTAGGAACACAAGACAAAGGTCATAAAGTTAGTAATGTTCAGGTCATGCCACTCTTATCGGTGCACTGCCCTTTGACGAGGTTTGCGCAGTCAGACAGTAGTTTACAGAGGCCAGACATGGAGGGTAATCCACATGTAGACATAAATAAGGAACAGAAAATAGATTCAAAAATCAGTAAATAGAAGATTTTTTTTGTAAAAAGCCAGATGGGATATTTGCGTAAGCCCTCTGGGATATTTTTTTCATATGAGTATGAGCATTATTACTAATATAGTCATTATTATTATTATTATTTTGTATTACTCATTTACATTATCAGAATGAGGCTAATACACTGGCTAAAGTAACAAAACAGTTACATGGATAACGTCTTCGTCACCTGCTCGCAGTTCAAGATGACTGGTTTTTAAGGCAATTCATAGTTTCCATCCAAACCATACATGGACTGCAATTGTCTTTTGTGTGTGTGTGTGTGTGTTCTCGAGTCCAAGTGGTTCCACCTGAAGTGGTCAAACTCCAAGAAGAGTGTAATAAAATAAGACCAGTTTAAGCTTTGAGAGAGTGACTGCTGGAATTTTAAAAGCATCTTGGAACACTAGAAGAGGGATTCCTGCCCTGGTGCGGACGCACACAATCAGCTTCAGTGCTATTCCTCCCCCATTTACAGAAGTATAGAGCATCGTGTGGGTGAACAGACAAAAGTCAGACATGGCTCCAGTGTATAGTACTAAAAACATAAACCTCCACAGATCACACGTTGTTGCTAAATTTACACTTAAAAATTGCAGGGCTGTACAAAAACAGGTTGCTTGATGACTTTTAAGGAGGGAAAGATAATTAGGAACCTAAGAGAAAAGGAAACGAACAAACGAAAAAGTACAAGACCATTTGATACTCAACCACGAACAGGCATGATTTAGTCTCAGAATATTGCCAAGGTTCTCATATCAAAACAAGTTTCTTTCAGTCATTCATCGAAGCTTATTGTGGTTCAGCAAAGACGACTCCACGTTGCAACAGTTCACTGAATTGTACAGGATTCGCACTAGTTAAACAAACCCATGCGTTACTAGGTTAGATCGCAAGTACTGAAGGATTATGTATGTTTTCCCAGTTTTTTGCGGCTGCTATGGCTTCAAAGGGTCACAATAGCGTCAAAGTCTCTCTCTTTTTCTCTCTCTTTCTTTCACTCAACAGCCGAAAGAAGAAAAAAAAAAAAGATTCCTCCAGGAATGTTCCTAGGTGAAATACAAAAACATGAATTTAAGTCTCAGGTAGAGTTTTTTTTCCTCTTTTTTTGTGAAGATTTTTTTCTCTTTGTGTTGACTGACTGCTGTTTGACAGGACATTCCCAAGAGAAGTGGCTCTCGTGATAAGATCTCCCTTTGCCTCCTTTCTGTCTGTCCTTTTCTTCAGTCTTTGCTTTCAGCACCTCCTTAAGGTCAGATATGGTAATAACTCTTCCCTTAGACGCCATTAAAGGCCCTGCAAAAACTAACTGCTCCCGAGAATAATACAGAAATATATATCTATCACAAACAAAACAAAAAACAAAAAAATGAGGAATGACCAGACTTTAAAGATGTCTGTGAAGCCTGTACTTTCTGAAATCACTGAGAAGTGAAAATAAAAGAAGAAAAAGGAACCTCGATTCGTTTAAAACAAGAACAAAAAACGCCCCCCTCCCCCGACTCCCAGTTATTCAAAATAGATTCTTTTTCTTGGACTCAAACAAACAAACAAAAAAACCCCCAGATTTTTCAAACCAACACTGCAGAAGTGCATGCATTTATAGTGGTCATCATTAGTTCATCTGCTGATTGTAGAACAGAACGCACAATAGTACAGGAGAAGCACAATTTCTCCAACGAGAACCCATCTTACATATTCACAGTCTCAGGTATTATTTATATACTCTATATTTATAACATCTATCCATGTCTGTGATTCATGTCTTGACTTATGACTAATAATATGCAAGTCATTGTTGCACGCAGCGCTCTCTCTCCGTCACATCGGGTTGCGGTGTTAGTGAGTCATATTTCAAAACTAAAGGCTTGGATGGGATTCAGATCGAGTGGAGAGATTTTTCTTTTCTTTTTTTTCCCTCTTTTCAGGGTGCTGTGAGATGGGGTTGATCGAGTGCTTATGACTGTGTACTTTCTCACTGTAGCAGCTTGACTGATTTCTGAAAAGTCCCATTAGGAAAATACAGTGGACTGAATACCAGGGCTGAATACAGAGTTTCTTGACTGTAGTCGGCAGCTGGCTGCAGCATCGAAGAAACGCACGCACCGGCTACAGCATCCATCTCTCGTGAGGGAATGTGTGTCTATCAAAGATGTATAGGCCATGCTTGGGGAATGTGGAACGGCAGATATGGCACCGAGACAAGGCAGTAACCGGAGATCATCAGCAGGGTCCACCGTGTTCAAGTAAAGGATGAGAATAAAAAATAATAAAAAACAAAAAACTGGTAGGGCTGTTTTTTTTTTTAAAAGATTCTTTAAAAACATCAAATGTGACATGGATTTAATATCTGTGGTTTTCACCGAGGTGCCTTCTTTTTGGAAAAAAAAAAAGAAGGGCCTTGAAAGAAAAGGAATTTTTTACTGTGAACGGAGGTGCGGATAAGAGCAAAATATATAAAACAAAAATGAAAACAACATATTCATTTTCTTTCCATATAAAAAGCGATGAGAAGTATACAAAAATAGAAAATAATTACAGCAGGAGACATGGGCGCTATAGAGGGTGCGGGTGGGAGGGTTTCTTTTTCTTTTTCATTGCTTGCGATATTTCTGTCTTTGCTGGAGTTATTTGGCGGCGGAACAGTGTAATATTCTGGGGCTGTTTAAGGCGTCCTCCACCAGGTGGAGATCCACCCCGTCCACCACCACGTCCTTGATGCAGCCAACGAAACCCGTGCTGTAGGCCTTAGGCAACCGGCGGGCAACCGGCAGCTCCTCCAGACCACCTGAGGAGGGACAGGAGATGAGGTTACTTTGACTGTGAGTCACTGAAAAGGTTATTTCAGTCAAATCAGCCAGCAGTTCCTTTTTAACTTTAAACTTTTCTTTTTTTCACCTGCAGAAAAATACTTTGCACAACTAGTCAACTAATCTTAAAAGTCAGTGTAGTGCCCCTTTAAAGATCAAACAGCGGGATAAGGGTTCGGCTTTTGCAACGAATTAAACTGGAAATATCCATCAAATAGCCAACCTTTGAAATATTTTGGTACAAACTACAAAAGCAGCTACATGGTTTTGTCAGGTTGTATTACAGCCTTTGATATTTTTCACTATGACACCAGCTGATGGACATGACAGGATGACAGTGTATTTGTCAGACTGCCGTGATCAAAGTGAGATGGAGCCTAGCACGGCAGTCACACAGAACTGAAGTCAGACAGAGAAGAGAGAATGTTCTTTTAATTTGACACGGTGTATAAAGTACTAAAAAAAAAAAAAACACTACAAAAGAAAGGTGGTGACGGAGTATAAAATGATGAATGCTTAACATCCTCATTATTTTTAATTTGTTTCCATCTTTGGTGCTAAGTGCTCACTGCCGTGCTGTAAACTCCCCGTGTATCACATGTCCATCACTTAGTCTTCTCAGCCCTCTGGCAGCCTTTGTGTATATAGAAGTCTGATTTCTTATACGTGCTGCTCTTTGCTGCTCATAGCTGAGTTGGCCCTGAGGTACAAAACACAACAGCATCCTGAAAGCAAAAGAAAACTAAAAACAAAACATTTCAGAAATGGTCACTTTTTTTTTTTTTAATGTTGTTGTGTTTTTCGAACTCTGGGCCACCACTTGTATACAGCTGCTAACTACCCACTTCTTCTCGTACTTATTTCAAAGAAACGTTTGCAGATGTTAAAGGTAGAATCTGATCTATTGAACATTGTGGACTATGCTTAAAAGCTGAGTCTGTGCCAGGAAACCAACCAGTTTAAATAAACTCTACTAATTCTGCCAAAAAGAGAATTATGCTGGAAGCCTGTTGATGGCTACAAAAAGTGTCTGATCTATGGGCAACTTCCTAAGCCAATTATTAGTGGGGGTGTATATGTTTAGCCTTTATTTAAATATTTGTGATCCTGTGTGGTTTAAGAAAATACCAAATAATTTCAAACTTGTGCACCAAATTCTTGTTTTCTAAAGTCATTAAAGATGTATGGTGTAGAATTATCTCACCCTGGAAAAAGAACAGTTCTAAGAAATAATGAAAACACCCCAAACTACCATGATATTCATGCCCATGATAAATGCTATATAAACTTATGACCACAACCAGTGTTGGGAAGATTACTTTTAAAATGTATTCCACTACAGATTACAGAATACATGGCCCAAAATGTATTTTGTAACGTATTCTGAATACTTTGGATTACTTAATATATCATCATGCTTTTTACAACTACATGAATGTACTATTGCTGTGTGATCTATTACTATTACTGAAGGCAACTCGCCATAACAATACCAAATAGATTTAAAATCTTAATATAAAATGAGTAACAGTAGGGTGGACATTAGGTAAAGCTGCACTTTTTGCCGCGATCTCGTATGGAAAACTATTCCGCGCGTATATAAAACAGGTCCGCGGCTCCGAACCGTAGTAATGGGACCTCTGGCTAATACGTTAGGTTCCGTGTCGGGCTCGTAGCTGAAAACACGATCACAGTGTACAGTCGAGTCTTAATAGCTTACATGTTAGTGTGCAGTACGCAAGATCGACAGCGCACAATGTGCTTTGAGGTAGCAGCCAAGAAAGGTGAAGTTTGTGTCTGTGAACACCCGTGTGTACACTTGTGTGCACACCTGTGTGGATCGGCACACTTGTATTCAAAAGGTTTCTCCATGTAACGATCTGCTAGGGAGTGTGGGGAGCCATAGCCCCGTCCCCCAGGGCATGAAGCAGGTGGAGGAGATCCAGGCCCCAGAATACGAGGACCCACCCTCCTGGGAAGATCTGAGGAGAGCTCCAAACGAGAGGTCACCCAGCAGCCATGGAGCAGAGGCCAGAGGGGGTTGTAGTGACGTGCCTGCAGGCTCTGCCGGCAGCCAGCTGTGCCAGAAAGGACCGGGCCTCAGGCCCAGAGGCCGGTACATGGGGTGCCCGGTACATACATGAGCGCCCAGCCCCAGACACCAAGAACCACCAACACACCAACATCTGAGGGCATCGGGCACTGGCAGGGAGTGTGGTGAGGGGAGATAGGCCTCCATACCTCGGAGAGCCTGAGATGTTCCCAGAGAGGTGGAGTCTATGACCCAAGATGACATAAAGACACAGACGAACAGGCGCACACAGACACAAACATGCATTCCCACCTCCATATACACAAACAAATACTCGGCACTCACCCGACATGGAGACAGACACAAATAGACACTGTACACACATTCACACTCCCCAAACATACTCTATATGCCAGGTTCAGGTACCCCTGCCCCCAGAGGGGCAAACCGTACCCGGACCCAGGAGAAGCTTCTCGGATGAGAGGTGAAACGTCTTCAAACAACTTAAAGAAGTCCAGACGCTTTTCTTTCCAAGCTCCTTAGACTTCCTTCCTTGGACCACTTTTAATAGACACTGACCACTGCAACGGGGAACACCTCACAAGGGCTGCAGATCTGGAGATGCTCTGAGCCAGTCGTCTAACCACCACAATTTCACCTTTAGCAAACTCTCTCAAATCATTACGGGTGTAATTCTTCCAGCTCTCCTAATTTTTGGGTGCCTGCTCAGGTTCCTCTATTGATGGTGTTTTGAGCAAACATAAAGTAGTCATTAGTGTCTTTCTCACTAAGACAGTGTGAAACATCTTTATTGAGAATTATTTTGAATCTGTTCTTAGGGGGAGAGAGACCATAGCTTCATTTTCCATGCCTTACCTATTTAGCCCTCTTTTCTGTTTCCCTCTTTGGTATCTACAGGGTCAGAACCCTCCTGCATCCCTTTTCCTCTTTACTTGATGCCCGTGCGACTCATTTCACCCCCGCACCTCCATCTCTTCCATGTTTTGTGAGGCCGAGAGTTCACATTCCCGCTGAGCTCTTTACATCCCCTGTCCCTGCCCGCATTAATCGGATTGTGTGCCTCAGAATCAGGAGTCGACAGGGCTAATTTCATGCGAGTTACAGATGAATTAATGATGAACAGCGAAAAGGGGATTTAAAAAGGGAGAAGGGCTCTCGATGGGAGGGCTACGTGAGGATTATATATTCTTGCTGCAGGGCTCGCTCAGCACCTGTTCCACTGCGCTGCCTCCCCATGTGTGTTTGTGTACGTGTACCTGAGAGCACGAGCACACCTCTTACATGCGGCGAGGCTCTTTAAATGTCACTCGGGCTGCTTCTCCTCACAGACCTGCGTCTTTTTTTCGCTGCGCACTGTGCATTTTAAAGAACAGTCTGACTTTATTTTGCTGCCCGTCTTCAATGTTATTTCCTCAGAATGTTCAATCCAGCGGTGCTGTGTGTGTTCTTTCAAAAACGATTTCTCTGAGCCAAGTTCAGCTTAAATTGAACTCGAGGTAGATAACGGGCCGACTTTGGTCATTTTCAATTCAGGAGAGCAGACAACATTGGAGTTAGTCAGATAGCCTTTCATTTCTCAACTCAATACCTGAATAGGCTTGGACTTTTTTTTTTTGCCTAAACTGCAATCTTTTTTTCACCTGCCAGAAGCATTGACTTCATTGCTCACTTTTTGGCAGCCCAACCAGTGGCTAGGATGAAAAAGCACTATTCTGCACAATTACAAGCATTGCCATGCTTTATGTATGGCATAGCTAGGCACATTTTCAAGTCTGAATTAAGAGTTCAACTTTTTCCTGCATGTGTGGCCACCTACCCAGCCAGAGTGCTCCATCTGTGTCCAGCTGTGTTGATGCCAGAGGTGATGACCCTGTCACCGGTGCCTCGTTGCCAACCTGTAGAGAGCCGTCTCGAAGTGCTCTAAAGAGGAGAAAGACAAAAGGAGAAGGGCACTGGAAGTGAGTACGTGTGTGTCACAGCGAATAGCTTTAAATTGCAGTTTCGTTTCGTTTGAGGCATCAAGACTCTATTGCTCGACTGCCAGTATACTAAGCACTCACATAACTGCCTTTGCCAAGCAGTGTTCTAAACGTGCCTGTCTACCAGCTAACAGATGCCGTTAGAGCACCATTTATTTGAGGTGGCTCCATGTGGCGCATTAGCACACACTTAAGAATTGTGAAGACAGAGCTGATTTGAACCCCGCTAAAGTGGGCTTCCAGCAGAGAGACTGCCATTAGAGGCAAGCCACAAACACAGCTAGCTATGCAGCTTTGTGAGTCGTATGCCACATGCTGCGATTTACACCATCATTACCATCGAAATGATGTCATCTTCTCATGCGGTCTCCCTGTTAGTCTGGGATGAGATTTGGCCTAGTTCCTGTTTGAAATGGATGGAGCAGCTTTTCAGGGATCGATTATTCCCGCCTTACGTGATGAAACCGAACAAATTATCCCCCCACGTGACCAGTCGCCGCTATGCCGAACGTAAAATGCTCACCGACGATAATGCAGGGGTCGCAGGGAAGGTGTTGAGTTTGGGCAATGAATTTATTTTTAATGAAGAAATCCATTAAAGTGACATCACCATGGGACAGAAAAGTTCGGCACACTTCGTGTTTTTTCTCTTCTATCCATTATTCATTTACTAAATGTTATTTTCTCTAATTCAAGTGTTATTTATTGTTCTTGCACATGCACCTACAGTCACTGGCCACTACATTAGGTACACATTTTCAACTACTTGTTAACACAAATATCTGGTCATACATGTCACCTTGGCATTAAGACGTAGCCTAGACGACCTACTGCAGTTCAAGCTGCGCATCAAAATGTGGAAGAAATGTGATTTAAGGGACTTTTAACATGGCGTGGTTCAGAAATCTACTAGGATATACCCACAAAGAAATCTCTTACTGATTCTCTGGCACGAAGAAATTATTTAGTTCTGAAGGCAAAATGGGGTCCAATCCAGTGCCAGCAAGTGCAACTAATAAATTCAATTCAAATTTTATGTATATAGCACCAAATCATAACAACAGTTACCTCAATACACTTTATATTGTAAGGTAAAGACAGTTTAAGAATACAGAGAAAAGCCCAACAATCTGATGACTCCCTCTGAGTAAGTGCTTTGGCGACAGTGGTGAAGAAAAACTCCCTTTTAACATTAAGAAACCTCTGGCAGAACGTGAGAGGAAGACAGGAAAGTGAGTGTCGGTGAGTGTCTATGCACCTGCTACAGGTTTGTATAGACAAGGCTCAACTGTATCAAAAACTGTTTATGATGTGACTGACTAGTTTTGTGGTAAGTACAACGTCATCTGTCCTGACAAACTGATCAAATAAATTCTGTTGTTAAAGCCACCCCCTTCCAGCTGTGGGCCCTTGCGAAAATTGTCACCTGCTGACTTTGAGAAAGTAACTCGTGCATTTATTTCATCCAGGCTTGACTACTGGAAAAGCCTGAAGGGCATTTGTTTTTGCACTTTGCACTTTTTGCACTTGAGACCCATGTTTGGTAGTAGTACTAAGCTTATGCATTAAAGTGCATCAGACTCCACCTCCGGGTAGCAACACATATGCAACAGGTTTAGACTTCATAGTTGGCTGCATGGATTAGTGCAAGTTTGCACAATCTAAGGTCTCAAGCATTAAATCTGTTAATGATTGATTTCACACATTTTGTAATCTCTAAGTTACAAAAATGTCCCTGAGGTTCACTAATGTGTGACAAAACATGAAACTCCATGAACGATGAGACTTTTTCAGACTAACATCACATGCATTTTCTGACTGTTATGAAGCTTTTGAGTTTACATAAAACAAGGGGAATACCATAGGTATGCATATATGATATGTCTCGTGAGCCAAGTTTTTGCAGAGGCAAAGTCATTTTCACTTCTCTGGTGAGGCAGAGGTTCTACGGTTTGAAAGTCCCAGTTGTTAAGATTATAGCAATTTAAGCATGTGGTATGTCTACAGCTGTCCTGAGAGGTCAACGACAGTTCAAATGCTCACAGTCTGCTTGGACCTTCGTCTTCACTGCTTGCAGCTATATCAATGTTATTCATACTGTATTTCTATTCTTTTAAATCAAGCATTCTTGCAAGTCATCTACAGAGCAAAATACAGTGATGTGTATGAAAGGGAAATACACATACAAATACGCATTCACTTTTCTTATTTTTTTTACTCATTTATTTCCTGCCTATGTGTGTGTGTGGATATTGCAGGATGTTCTTCCTTTTTGAACATTCATTACCGTGTCAAAGCAATTTGATGCATAATATCATCCTCGTGCATGACCAGGCATGAAAATAACGTTAATCTGGAACTAATCAGAGTCATCTCAGTGTGAAGGATCGCTGTGTAGCCGAGGATTCATGCAGGAGATCACGGTGTGCAGCAACACAAACACAATATGGATTAATTCTAATCCTGGTCTAAATGTAAAAGCTTCCATCACTGATCCCCTGTTACCTATCGTCTCCCGTCTTACCTGCTGGCCTTGATGCGTATCCAGCTGTTGGTGTCAACACGCACAGTAGAGCGCAGCACCACGGGTTTGGAGCCCAGGTCATAGGTCATTTGGACATGTCCATCTACAATTGCTAGGGCAATGTAGTCTGAGCGCTCCACGCCCTTTCCGCTCCACAGCACCAGACCCTGGGTCGTGTCAGTTCGGATGCTTAGTTCAAATTTGTTCACCAGCAGAGCCTTCTCGCTAGAAGGAGAGAAAATACATGTTCATTTATTTGTCTGCTACATCAGAAAGATTTCTAATCTTTAACATACCTATGGATATTGCATATAGGAAGCAAGGGTCCTGTGCTGTCGTCTCAAAGGTGCATTACCTGTGATGACATCTGGTTCTATTTGCTTACATATTTAGAAAGAAAACTTTGTAGCTTTAACTCTGCAATCACATGCTAACAGAGTTACCGGGATTTTGAAGGAGAATCAGGATGCTGGGTGAGTAGCAGGGGGCTGTTTCGCTATTAGCTTTTCTACATCCTACTGAGCCTGAACTGCACTGCTGCCTACTGCTTCCTTTGTTGCTTTGTGCATTGCTCTGTGTGTGTTGTTTAGGCAGCTGTTTGATCTCCCGTCTCTTGACTGCTACAGCTGCCAGGGTGATTTGGATGCAGAGACTAGGAGACTTCCCTTCTATCCTTAAGAGGCACTGTAAGCCACTGTCACCGCTGCGCGAGAAAAGTACACAGAGCAATGTGCCTCTGCTGAATTCGTGCACAGACAGACAACACCGCACATCCATGTCTGCATACAAACACACTAACAAAGGTCCTCCGTGAGTCCACCAGAGATACAGCAGACATCCAGGCAATCATACCTCATCATTCAGTCTCTGCACATTTGTTTGCACATCAGCAAAATGGAACTACTTCCAACGTCTTCAAAGGGTATTTAAACACAAAGACAGAGACAAGGTGAGGGCACGTACGACAAAGAACCAACAACATGTGGATTCAATTAAAACAAAAAACAAACAAAAAAACAACACCACAGACCTGGAGATAGATTTGACAAGACAAGACAGACAACAAGGCAAGGGAGTCAGCACAGCAAACAGGGAAGCACATGGGAGTACAAACAGGACAGGAAATGGGAGGGAATACAGAGAGAATGAGAATAGCAGCTCTCCTTAACCTCGAGGAGATTTTCTTCATTTTTTTTTTCCTGTTTATCTTCCATTAAATGATGTCTAAACAAAGCAGCAAGATGATATTTAACTTTGGAGGAAATAAACTTTGAAAGCTCATGCCAAAAATGATGCCAGTCGCCTCAGCAGAAGCAGAGGGGGAAAAAAGGATTTTCTTTTCCAAAAACATGCTTAGGTTACAAACATCGACCCCCTTGATTAACCAAAACTGCTGAGGTAAACAGGAACACACACACACACCAAAAAAAAAAAAATTTCTCCAGAGAAAAAAAAAAAACTAACAAAAAATACAGCTTAGTGAACCTTCTCCTGGCAAACCCTCAAAGAGCTTACAGGGCCCAATAAATCTCCACTGGAGCGGATTGTCAGTGATAAGGTCAAGGTTATTAAAAGTGCTGAATATATCATGAATAAAACAACGGCGGCGCACAGCGCTCTAGATCTCATATACACCGCAGACTTCATAGATTTCTGCTGTGATGCTGTTTCTTTTTGGAAATGGAAGAGTTTTATCTTCTCGGATTTTTTTCAAAGCTGAAAAAGGCCTCTCAGGGTGTGGACCTACGTTTCAACTCTAGGTGGCAGTAGTGCTTAGAATAATAAAAAGCCATGTGGGAGGACAGCTATTGCAAAGAGACTGCAGCTCTGGATGGATTTGTGCTGTTATCAGAGCTCTTAACTTTTTCAGAATTTATTGAAGCATATGCAGAGGCTCTTTGCCTTTCGTATTGGTAACTCTATCTCAGTAATGGAAACAGTGTTGTCTCTGCGGAGGAGGATTTAGCCCTGTGAGAGGTCGACGAGGGGTTGTCTGGAGGGAAGGGGAGGAATGAGGAGGTGATACGCAAGCCGACAGCACCACATTTTTGATAGCTTTGAGAGACTCACCTCTGGTCGGATGGGTTCTCCAGAGACTCGGGACTTAAGGGAGCAGGGGGAGAAAGTCAACGGCATGCAGTGTAAGCGCAAGGGGCAACAAGGAGAAAGGGAGGGAGGGAGGAGGGGAGGGAGGAGGTCTAGTTTAGGCCTGGAGCTGCAAAAAGCATAACTTATCTGCTCTACTACAATATCGACCACGTCAAATCGATAACAACTGTTGTGTGATCATAGGAAGAGTGTAGCTTAGCCTTGATAACACCACAACCATAAAAAGGTTCTTAAGGGAACCGCTGAGATTAAGATGGATGACTAACTCTCCAAAATGCCTTGGGATCAAGCATTTTTTAAACGAGTGAAGCATCAAGATTAAGCACATTCATGGTCAGTGTCCACTGAGGTGCAGAGCCCGCTTTAAGTCAGCGTCCAATTATTGACCAGCTCCTTTATATTTATGGCTCTGCACGCTACAGTGCTGCACCAATTACCTTCTGTCCAGAGATGAAAGCAGCGAATGAGAAAAATTGGGCAATTGTCCAAAAATGGGGTCAAGCGCGTATCAGTTGAGAGTCATGGCCAGATATGATTTGTCTCTGAAATAATGGAGCTTGAGCGTAATCGACCTGAGCTTCCAGATATGGAGGAGGAGGAGTGATCAAAGGGGTGCTGTAAATAGTAACCAAAACATTAACCCAGGGTTAAAGTTTGACATTTTGGCCTTAGCGCCACTTAATGGCCAAGAAATGTATTCATTCCTTTTACCAGATCAAATCCCACCCAATTGATTGTGCTCCTTTAGAGTGCTGCACCAAGAGCCTGGTATGGTTAGATTCACCCTCATTGTGGCTCGTAGTAAATGTGACATCCATTAAACTTTTGACAGTCTGGCTTCAAGGACCGCTGTCCCCTGCTGCTAAGTGAGATTGATGCCCATGGCTACACACTGAGGAGAGAGATCTCAATTGGAGGTCTAATCTACAAAGGGAGACAAATCTGTGATTAACATGTCACAGCCTTTCTGTACAGTCGACTCTGTAATTATTCACAATTACAGTTAGAGATCTGGCAAAAATGAAATGACAGAAGCCCTGGCATGGAGTGGAACTCTGGGCGGAATCCAGTCGGCTTAATTTGAGCCGAATTCTGTTTCAGCGCTTTTTTAAAAAAGAGGTTACTTACCGAGCTAATGAGCAGGAAGAAAAACCTTTAATAACTAAGGCATGACCGAGGGTTTTCCCGCGCACAAACTCCACAGGCACCAGAAACTAGGTTGAGTTGTATTTAGTATAACCTCCTCTTGTAGTTTTCAAGGGGTCTCATTCATTTCTCACATTAGCGCTTAATGCCATTCAGCATAAAGCACGTGGCAATTCATTTTGTTTATGAACGAGCTACAACCATGCATAAAATATTGCACATTCTCAGTACAGCAATTCATTTTCTCGGAGGGCTGTGCACAATGCTTATCATGCAAACATTCATGCTTCCCTTTGCACTGAAAGGAAAAAAAGACAGGAGCTAATGACAATGCATGATGCATTAAAAATAAGGAAACCTGTCAAATGAAATTATGGATATGGGCCTTGGATGTGAAAATCTGGCTTTAACGGTTAAGATGAGTTCTGTGTGGATATTAAGACGGGAAACTGAATGTGCTTTAATCTTTGCATTTGGGTTATCAAACATGGATTTAAAAAAAATTTTTTTTTTACTGCTGTTAGTCGAGCTGGATTTGAAACTTGGGTAAATACCCAGTGTTAAAGTCTACTTACTCTGGGATCTCATTGGTCAGTTGGCTTGAGTGAAAAGGAAAGACAGTGAAGGACATTCACATGAAACAAAGACACATGTGGACAAAGACAAGGGAGGTCAAGGACAGAGGACGAACAACTGGAATGCTAACGCCATCAACAAGCAGCAAAGACACATCAAAAGGCACACACGGATATGTGATTCTCCAGCCAGTTGTTTCTGAGTGAGTGTGAGGTATGAGCGTCCACGGCAGCATGATGATCTGCACACCTCTGAGTGTTTGTGTGAGGAGCTGCGAGTCGAAGATATAGAGCCGTATGCTTGACGTCGTTTCAGGCTCGTCACATAAACATTTTTGTTTATTCCAACCTGGAGGCGCTCTCTTGCCAACCTTGTAGATGGATGGAAGACTAAAAATGTCTCATCAGTTGCCTGAAGTGAGTGCATTGCTGTTTTTTTTGTGTTTTTTTTATACAACAGCCCCAGAAATCATTTTCCAACTACGTCATCAGCTTTCTTTCCCCATTACGGGGAGTTAAAATTGAAGCCAACACATCTTTGAAAGCTTGATGAAAAACGGTCATCCACACATGATGACCACATCAAAATAGGATGAGAAGTTTAATCATGTGTGTGCTTACTGTTCAGCATCAGTGCGAGCTACGGGGTAGACCACAGGGCGAACCGAGCATGCTCTGGGCAACACTGTGATTGTTAACTGTCTCGCTAATTAGTGAAATCCTGTCAAAAGCGTAGCGGGACTTGCCACAGACAGAACGATGAGCTATTAGCCCCAGCGCTGATGATATCATCAACACTGTCATCACAGCTTACCACGGGAGAAGATGGAGAAAAGAGGGGTTATTTGGCTAATAGCTTCTACAGCAGAGATGGTGGATGATGCTGAACGGACTGTAGTCTTTCTTACCTCCTGGTAACAGCGTTGTGGTACTCGATGAACGTCCGTCCGTCAAAGGCAATGGCCTCGGTCTCGCCAGCAGACTTCTCGTGGATGGCTGTGAAGGACAGGGGCGGGGCGAGGAATGATGAGAGGATGAGATCGCACCAATCAATAAAGATTCAGTTATCAGAGCCGAAGGCAATGAAGTGTGAGCATGGGGTAGGTGGATTGGTGCGTTGGCCACACGCCCAAGGTTAATGGCAAAAGCAACGACTGAGTATGTAAGACAGATTGGCCCCGAACGAGCGCACGTCTGGCAGAGTATCACGAAGATGATGAAAGGAATGCGCAACCCCTTCCTTTCATAAATATTCAGTTGACACAGTTCATCATTTTCGTAAGTGCCGCGTTAGTTTGAGATCAATACATAATGAGAGTGACATAAAAGAGACATCACATGTCTAATATTGGCATTATTACCTCGCAATGGCAGAGCACAATGGAAATAAAGGTCTTATGAGCAGAAAAAATTGAGACTCATATTTTACCTTCTATAGAGGCAAGCCAAGAACAAGCAGTGTTACATGAAGCATCACTGATTTCAGTGCCACTCATACTATGCTTTAAAAGCAGCCCAAAATGCTATGCTTCTGGAGTAAAACCAGATCATCTTGGATGAGGAAATAGAACAATTTGTACGGTTACAGTGATTCACTGAAGCCGCGCAAAAACATGATAAGGTAATCTCAACCCAGCAAGTATTGTTAGCCACTGGATTACACAAAGAGAAATCACACTGGTCCTTAAAGTAGGGGTAGGAAATGTGTTTAAGAACTGAGATTTTCTGTGGTTCATTCACTCAGATTAGGATAAAGCCAAATGTAATGTATGTGTTAGGACAGATGACAAAAGATGGCAGCGGTACTCACTGTTCTGGCAGTGCTGCCCTGAGAA
Organism: Copadichromis virginalis; assembly: GCF_057382275.1. NCBI lineage: Eukaryota > Metazoa > Chordata > Actinopteri > Cichliformes > Cichlidae > Copadichromis > Copadichromis virginalis. The sequence continues at coordinate 11,521,506 of NC_140637.1, forward strand.
GCCGCTGAGGCATTCGCAGTTGTAAGTGTCCAGCTGAGGTTTGCAGCGGCCACCGTTGTGACAGGGCTCCCTGGAGCAGGGGTGATTCTGGAACATGGCTACGCTGCTGGAGCGCAAGGCATTCTCCTCCCTGAGGATGGGCGTACCCATCAGAGTGATCTAGAAGCAGTGCACACAGGGCGTTATCAGCAGGTGTTACCTCAGTCTGGCTTCGAAGACGTTTACGAAACAAAAAGCATGCATCTCGGCAACTAGCGACGTTCTCGCTAGTGGCCGCATATTTCAAAAGGCACCGAGAGGAAATAAATTGGATCTGAGCCACAGTGGAGAGTCATATTTCGGATTTCTGAGATAGTACATCACTAAAATCAAATATCAATTATTAAATAAGCAGCAAAATAAAAATGTGGAAAACATCACGATGACTCAGTGGTTTGATTGTACTTAACCAGGGATGTCAAACTCATTCTACATCGTGGGCCATCTTTGATCTTTGATCCTAAGCGGGCCGGACCAGTGAGACTCCTGAGATATTTTAATATAACAAAAAGTAGTGCAATTTCATCAATACAGCTTTTCTACATGTTGATTTTGCTAATTTTGGCTTAAACTGTAGTAAATAAATCTGTAAAAATAGAGAAAAAAGTCTGTCAGCTCAATGCACAGAAAGTCTTGTAATAAAAAAATGGAAAATATTTGTTAATTAGAGAATGTCTTTTTTCTTTTCTTTCTTGTTTTTTTCAATGTAAAAATCATAATTTCTGTAGTCTAATTGTTAATCTCTTACTTATTTACTGGTGTAATGTGAATGTCCACACAGTTAAAATGTGCTCCTTCACATTTTCCAAAGATATTCTGTGGGACAGATTTTTTGTCAATCTTTGACGGATTGATACTGGCCCCCGGGCCTTATGTTTGACAGCCCTTTACTTATTAGTAACCAGGCAAAAACAAAATCTAAAAATATATTAAGATATTTTTTTCTCCAGATGTTGTTGAATCCTGTTTGGAGCAAAGAAATATAGGATATCATCCTTTTCTGACTAGGCCACACCCATTTCACACCAAACAGGATTGTGTTGTCTTATATATATATATATATTAAAAAAAACACAGCTCTTGTACGCAGGTGTCTTCTGTATTCGATCAGTTATTTCACTGAGATTTCACTGTTTGTCTTTGTGTTGACCTTCAATAAAGAACAGAGCATACTGGACATAATGTGCAGTAAATACATGCTACATAGTTCAGTGGGGCTAGCTTTATAGCAGTGTGTGTGTGTGTGCGCGTGCGTGCGTGCGTGCGTGCGTGTGTGTGTGTGTGTGTGTGCATGCGTTTGGAGACAAATCAACAAAATCTTATAAACACTCCTCATTTACTATTTTTGAAGACATGCATTTATGTAATAGTCTTAGTGACCTTTCTTGTCATGCTCGTATGCCTATTACCTCTGATAAGTCGTTTAAGGTATTAAAATTATCTGATTAAATTCTCGCCTCCTTAGCACACCACTTGAAGATTATCATTTACCACTCTTGATTGTTATCCAAAGGAACACATCCATGAAGGGTTTTGTGTTTTCTGCCGAACCATCCTTAAATCTAATTATGGCGACACATCCTACAAGTAAATAAATGCGTACAGTGAGGCTGTAGATTCAGTTTAACACGCACCTCTGAAGACAAATCCCCTGCTGCTGCAGACCGAAAATTGCCTCCGAAAATTACAACACGCGTGTTAAACAGTACACCAGACTCGGAATACTTCCTCATAATTAATTATTCCCTACAGGCCAAGCAAGACAAACGCCACATTTAGCTTTTGATTTGCTCGAAACTGTCAAGGGAAAGTTTGGAGAGGATAACTAATGACAACTTTGCGCAAACAGTAACATCCAGCCTTTGTTCTACCAAGTTATTTTTGGCACTCTGAGATGAGATTTTTGCTGGAAAGTGGAGGAAGAAAAAAAAACTGGAAAGTTGTCAGGGAAAGATCTGAGAATAGCAAAATGGAAAGACTTCAAAAATGTGCATTCTATTATTAGTGTGCACTAATCCAAATGAGCACAGCCACTGTCCGTCACAGAGTGAGCTCATAATGGAAAATTACTAATGCGAGGGCTTATAGCAGTACAGCGAGTAACTTATCGCTGGACTTTGCTGCTGTATGTCTAAGGTCATTAAAATAACATAGAATCGAAAATATGAGTTAATGACACATTAATTCGTTTACAAAGAGACATGTATAAATTTACCTGCTGGACTGTTCCCTTGAAGCCTTCCGTAAGTGCAGCGGCTCTTGCTAGTCGGCTGTAATCGGGAGCTCCACCAACAAAAAGAGACTCTTTCAGGTTAAGATCTACGTGCTGGTTCTGATGAGAAAGGACACAGACACGTTTCAGCTGATGAGCCAGCGATGCACCCCGCAAAAATAGCTCTACATCTACCTCTGTATGTCTTTATTGACTCTTTCCCATAACCCATCATCAACTTTTCTCAAGAGTTTCCTATTTAGAACATATTGGTTTATACTTTTACCGCAGTCAAGGGAGCCAGGAAATAAATTGCATCCTTTTACCCAAGATATAAAGCCTGAGATTAATACACATACCACATTTACAGACATGTCACAAATGTCCCATAAAAAAAGATTTAATACTAAAGCCAGCAGAGGCTTTAACTGAACTTCCTTGCCTTCCTTCCACGCCAATACACTTGATACATTACAACATAATTGATTTCTGTGTCTCTCAGAGAGAGTGGTCAATTATCCTCTATCTGTGCGACATAAAAAGAGACTACAAAGGAAAATCAGAAGCAGGCTGGGCTGGAGATATGGATGGTTCTTTACAGACATCTCTAATGAATGGCTGATTATAAGCACCGACCTTTCAAACGGTTGAGTGTGGAGACACATTAATTGCAATTCATTTGTGCAGCAGGCGGCTATGAAATTCGATTCTTTCCACCAAACCTTTGGAACAATTGCTTTGCATTAGCAAGGTGCCTCTTTGCTACTTTTGCATGGGAGAACTGGCCCACTTCAGAAGGAAGGAATTAATGATCTTTATTTTATGTAGGGCAGTAATTGCCAGAGGGTTAAAGTGGAGTTAATTGTTGTAAAAATGATGGAAGGGGCCAAATAAACTGGCTTTGTGCAGGCAAGCTGGCATCAGGCTGGCTTTTATTTAGGATGCGATTTGGAGTGCGGGAGGCTGTGGTGCTTGGCTGAAGCCCGGGGCTGTGTCGCTGCACCTTGAGCCGCTTCCAGCTGAGATAGAGCAGAGACTTTGGCCAAAGCGGCTGGACCCAGTTGTGGCTGTTGCCTCTAGGCTTTGCCAAAAGTTGTCACCAAACTGTAGGGCAAAGATGGCCACCTCAGGCTCTGTATGCAGACATTACTGCTCTACAACACCCATCTACTCTGCAGATAGAGTTACAGAAACATACTGCACCTTCCCTGAGATCTTACCCCTTCATAGAGTGATACTCTGGAATTTAAGTACTCACTATCTATGTCAAGCTACACTTCTATGACGCTAAGTGAAACTGCATGCAATGGAATGGTAGATCATGTTCTAAGTTTTCCCCCTCTTCCAGGTAATAATAACCACCTGTTGAAAGAGGATGGCTGGTTCCATGGGGTGATTCTTGCTCAGTGATGTTCAGTGAGACTTGTGTCGTAATGGGTAAAAGAGTGAGCGAGTTCATGATATTATGGAGGATTGTTCTTGTGCATAAAAGTGAGAGCAGATGACAAAAGAACAGCCAGGCTTGGCTTAGCACCTCACCGTCTCCTACGGTATATATCCTCCTCACCTCCCATGTCTTCGCTCTCACTTTCCGACAGGCACGCGGCACTGGCGTGATATCCCCGCCTACGGCAGACTAATGAAGACGTTTCTTTGTTGCTAAAAACAATGGCCATCGCAAAGATGGCTGCTTCTTTTCCTTCTTACCTCCCACCTTCCCACCCCCACAGCAGATGGACCGAGGTGAAAGCCAAACCTTGTTCTTTAGGAGCATCTCCTCTTTGGTGCTGTGTGTGCGTTTATGAGCTTATGAAAATGGCAAAGTTGTTCTACAGAACTGGCACCTTTAAAGCTGCCTGCAGCTCTGCAGAAGTACCCTTTTTTTGGTCTGTGCAGTTGTTGCATGAAGAGATGAGGGTAAGAGGACACAGCGAGGTGGCTCAAACAAAATGCGGGGCTGAGGTGTGACTGGGACTTGTCTAATTACCTTGCGTGATTTCTTATTTCCAGACAGCACATCATAGAGAAGGAAAGAAAATAGGGAGGAAGAAAGTTATTAGGGTAACTAGAAAGTGTCTGTGCACAAAGGAGCATGCAGATCTAGGCAAATGCAAAAGCTCACAAAGCACACACATACTATAACACACGCACCTGCAAGAGTATTAAAAAAAAGCCGCTGTGAAGCACTGACATGTGAGACAGACACGTTAAACAAGAATATAAAATGTGGACAGCACACCTTTGCATTATATACATACACACACGAAACCACAAAGCTGTGCAAGTGCGTATTTACACTAGAGAACATGAATGCAAATAAGACAGTAAGTCTAAGAAGGCCGTGCATGAAACATACGATGCCATTAGCAAAAGATGAAAAGGAGGAAAAAAAAAACACTTCATGGATGAGAGTCTATGAATAGTGCCACTTAACCCAACCTCATTTATAGACCACAGCCATTCAATATGAGGTGAAGTAGATTATTATTTCTGTTATCCGAACCTTTGAAAGTTTGTAGTTCATTACGTCAGCAGCCTGAACAGACTTTGAAATGAACATGCTATATGCATCCATATATGTTCCTGTGTGCGACCACCTTTGATATGATATAGGTTTCTCTGAGCAAAGCGTATTGTAACGCCTTCCTGGTTCTTAGCGCTGAAGTGGGAGAGAATTAGCTTAGAGCAATACTGGATAGGGTCTCTGCAATGAGCTCCATAACTAGTCTCAGCTCATCCCTTGCGTCCTACCAGCCCCCCACTCATCTTCGCTTTTCCCTTGCTCTCTTTCTTTAATAAGATTTTCTGCCTCCGTTGCTGGAGTAAAACACAATTACCATACGGACGATGGGGAGGCAGAGGAGGGGTGACTGAGCAGCGAGAGAGAGGGGAAAAAAAGAAAAAAGCAGTGTTGCATCTTAGAGGAAGTTGATGGAGTTGTCAGAGTGCATGTTCACAGTCACAAATTACACTGTTTAATATAATTGGATGACTTGCAGACTTATCAAACTATTAGATCGCCTTCATTTGGAACCATGTACCTGCTTTATTAGTCTAGTCGCCGGGTTTAAAATTTTCATTACGCACTCTCTCGCTGCTGCTATCTCCTTGATCTGCCTCCACCTCCCTAGGCAGCACCCTCAAAGGCTGGATTTATGAAATTGACTGTATACCAGCAGAAAAGGCTGCTTTTTGAATTTGGTAGGTAATGCTAACTTTTATCTCTAGAAAATCAGGAAGCTTGAAGAAGTATTACAAAATTAAGACTGCCCCTTCTATATTTACAGCTCTCCCTCTTGCATTGCTGGATTTCTGGAGATAGCTGCATACTTTAGGTTAGAACAAACTATACGCTCTGGGACTGTGTACAAAAAAAATCAGCAAAACTGGGTAAGCAGTAACTTGGACACTACTTATAGGGGCATGATGTGGCGTAGATGAGGCATAGGCACACAGAGGGGTATATACACATATAAATACAGGCAGACATAAGGGTAAGGATAGCACTGGCCCCATGCTAAAAGCAAGATAACCATTAGCAGTAGCTTGGTGGGTTGCGGTTTTCTTACTGGTGCCTCTCCTCGGACAGCACCCTTCTTGTTCACCATGATCTCTCCTTTGCGGTTGGAGCGCTCCAGGTTGATGGTGTTCCACACATTCAGCTGGATCCGTTCTTTACTCCTGAATCACACACATGCACAGTTTTATATTTCTCTGTTTTCTTGTTTGATAACTTAAACCCTCTTAGATTCTCAAGTCGTGGTAACCTTATGGTGGCAGGTCCCTTCCCCAGGTCGTAGCGAAACTCCAGGAATCCACCGCTCAAGGACAGTGAGATGAAGTCTCCTCTTCCATCTGATTTTTGGCCGTTGTAAAAGATCAAACCATTGGAGTCGTTGGCCATGAAAACCACTGTCATGCTAACCTTTTGACTGCAGATGTAACAGAAGCAAAACACACACGTGAGTTTAAGAGGATCTCCTAGAAACATCTCCTAGATGTTTTTCTGTGTCTGGTGCATCAACACTGTTTCTCCAGTATATAAAGACATTGTATGTTCTACATGCTCACACTTAGACAGCATTACTTGTTTCCGTCATTGTCAGTTCAGTCCAGGCTTAAAGAAGGGTGTTGGCTTTAGGCACAGAACAAGCTCAGTCTGTGAGACCTACGTGGTATCCGGTGTTCAATAATACATGTGGGTTTCACACTGAGGCATGGGACTTACCGCAGATCGTGCCCGTACAGATGTAGCCCCTTCAGCTCCAGGTAAGAGTCTCCGTTGAACAGTGGCATGTAAGCCCCTTGCCTCTCAACCACTGGGGGGAAAAAAAACAAAGAGACGGTATTGAACCGCAGGTGTCGTTTTTGCTGCTGACAAAATTGAAATTCAGGGATAGTCAGTACATCTTTGAAGAGCCTGTCAGCATTAAGGCGAGAGATGGATTTGTGTTTTTATAGCTTTTGGGATTAAGACTTTCTCCTGACGGAAATTCAAACAAAAAAATTAAATAAATTAAAAAACCCTTATGTCAGACTGATTACACAGCCCGCCACTGTATAACAAAGGACCTTTGGAGACATGCGGAGTTTAACACCACAGCCTGGGACCTATCAAATAATGTGGCTATTGTATTTTGGCAGGCCTTTTTACAAATTCATGTCTTAGCAACAGGGTCTACGTCTGGCTGTCCCGTCTTTTGGCTGTCTGGAGTGATTAGGACAGGCACTGTGCCATCCCGCTAACAAGTAGCTTGACATTAAAAATCGTTCAAGTGTCACTGTGGGAGTATGTGTTTATGGTGTTGCTTGCAAAAGCTACAATCACTGAGAGGAATGTGCCACGCTAGATGCTCACACATATACACATACCTATCTATGTAGCCGGCAAGAAAGCTTTTACTCGTAATTGGCTGGGATTAGTCAGGATGGGGAAGGGAGACATAGAAGAGAAAGCTAATTAGCTATTGTGCAGAAGACTGCTAATGATGATGACGGCACGCACCGCGCAGGAGACGGAAAAAGAGTCTGGTGCACGCAACAAGGAATCCTTTGCTAAAGTGAACACTTTAAGAGCTTCTCAGAATGTAGTTTCCTATAGAGCAAGTCTGGAGGGTTTTTCTTGTTTTTTACCTAGCGCTTGAACTGAAAGCACATCGATCAATAGGTGAGCAGAGGGCAAGGCATTGGAAGAGGCTGGATGACCAGGAAAGCTGCATGATGCGTGGGTGACTGAGTTTGACGACTAAGAAAACTTCCGTCAAGTTAAAGTTTCCACAGCTGGTCTTTGGTCTTTAAGTCAGAAGCGGCATTTAGCGAGCCGTTGCTTCTATTGCTAAGTCAGTGGCAAGCTCTGTGGCAATTTTGTTGATGGTGGAGTAATGACACCCAATTAGTACTTCTAATAAACCCACAGTATCAAAAAATGAAATGGCAACAAGCAGCTTGAATACACAAAAAAGAAAATCTCACACAAAGACCTAGCTTAATGTAACTGACAAGCCCCCTTTTTTTGGTCTGTGTGTGTACTGCCTCAATCCTAATGATTGTGCTTCCATCACTAAATTGTAATGATTTACACTATGACAGGGTAAAAGCATTGAGTAAAGTAGGCCATTCAGTACTACTGGAACACCCTTGAGAAAAGTCCTTGACTGTGAATATTATAGCAGCGAGCTACACTGACAAACCCCTGGTGGAATTGAAATGGAAGCCACAGCTCAGCTAAACCTGCGCGCACACACGCGCACATGCTAAGATACAAACACTTCATATTACGACCAATTCACCTTCAGGCTTCTGATGAGAGCGCTCTAAGCTACCTGTCTTTTTAACTGTTCTCAGTGCAGCCCTCAGAGGGGATGTCCGCCTGGCTGCCACCTTATCTCTGAGCTCCTCTCGGGGGCTGACACTCTGGCTGACTGACGCTCCCATTAATCACCGCGGGCAGGAAGGACTGATGCGATTAGTCATCTCATTGATTCGTGTGAAAAAAATAGCCTTTTGGAATGGGAGACGCTCCCGCTCACATGGCATTGATTTTGGTTCGCCTCAATTTATTTTAATCACCTGCTAACTTGGACTCGAGGCGAAGGAGAAAGAGGCTATTCCCATCTGGGTTTTTTTCCGAATTCCCAGGGTTACAAGGTTGCGCGTTTCTCTTTTGTTCAGGATTTGCATCGGAATATATTCTTTTTAATTCACACTTGCAGAAGTCAACTTCTGCAAGCATTCATGACAACATCTACAAAGGAAGGGAGGGATAAACATGAGTAGACTTCAGAATGCCACACCGCCCAAAGTGCTAATGATGAACTTCAAAAGCAGCTGAGCTGTGCTCCGGTCTTTTTCCCAGCAGCAGCCTGGTTCTGCCATGTGAAACTAAGTACCAACAAACATGTTTGAACACAACACCTGTGGGCAGAAAGGCAGGGAGGGAGGCTGCATCCTACCCACTAACAAGCGTAGCAGAGTCGATGTGGTGAATGGCCGGACGGGGCCAATCATCTACCTCAGTTCTGTATGCCACCAACCCTCCCTTTCCCTTCCACCCTGAAGGCTTTTGCACCCCCCCCCCCCTCCCTTCTTCTGCATTTGATCTCCTTTTTCGATTCAGCGGGAATGGAAATGTCACAGAAGAGGGAAAATAGGCATGGAGGAGGGTGCTACACAGCAGACTCCAGACCAAAACTCTGTTGTGTCCGGGAGAGATTACCGTTCTCGCAGTGTCTTCCTTCACGTCCCATGGGGCACTCGCATTTGTAGCCTCCCTCGGGCTGTGCCTGGCACTGGGAAGACGGATGGCACCTGGTGGGGCTGCACGGGTCGTGGACGTCGGCACACGTTAGACCTGGATGTAGACACAAAAATGTCAGAAGGGAACCACCAAGGAAACATGCAACAAGCGCCAACGTATTCAACCACTGACTCTTTTGTATTCCACTTGAAACGAGGGGAAGACAGAAAAAGGAGAGAGAAGCGGGTGTATGAGGATTTCCTCTGTAATAGAGGTCATTTTCTAATAGGATTTAGAAATATTACACGTCCAGATTAAACAGTGGAGAGCCTTCCTGCCACGCGGCCATGTTTCTAGGCCAACGCCAACTGTGGGAAAGGCTAGCAGGCGTCTGGTGGATGATGGGTTTGCCCTCTCCCACAGCCCATCTGAATTCACCCGTTATTACTTTAGCAGTCAGAGCCTGTGGTGAGGCGAGTGCTTTAATGAACCCCATCCACGCTGAGCTCACAGGGCTCCCCCGTTTTCCTCACTCCTGCGTTTGGAAGCTGTATTTTATCCTCCACTCTTAGCTCCTCGCCACCATGGCTCTTTTTCACATCTATTCTTCCTCTCTCGTCTTTTTAACTCTATTACTCTCTCCCCTCTCGCATTCATCCAGCTGTCCTGACATGCCCTCCCTCTAACTACAACTCTTCCCGCCCATTTGTTCTGTCTTCTCTCTTTCTGCGATCTGTCCTGTTCCTTCGAGATAGCCAATCTCGGCCACTTTTAAATGGACATCGTGACAAAATTAACTTCAATCTGAGGGCGCAGGCATCGGTCCAATTCTCATTAACACCATTTGTTGTACACTGGGTTGCTAGCATAACTTCTGTCACAGCAGTGCTTCTTCAGATTTACATGCCTCCCCAAGCTTCTCAGCACCAACAAAAACATAAAGGCAACAGTAATACAACGCAATACTTTATTGATCCATATTGTATATTCAAGGAAAATGGCTCTTAAACCTCGACTGACAGGTTGTTTCAATAACCATTAACCTGCCCCCATTTGTGGGTGAAATCCTTTACTATTCGAGCATAAAAGTTAGATCTGACAATTAAATTGCTTCTTGTGTGAAACTTTCCGCGGTAAGCTGCAGTATAACCAGCGAGGGGCACGCTTGGCTAGGCCCTGCTGGTGTCTGCTCTTAACTATATTCTCTCTCTCAGCTGCTTGTTAGTTGCCATCTGCTGGAGGGAGAAAAAGACGAGGAAAGGAACAGTGGAAGGAGAGATAGGCCAAAGGCCAATCACAGAGAATTAGTTCAAAGTTTTTCGTGTTCTTTGCACTGCGTCAACATTTAAACTCCCATTTCTGTGCTGGACACACAGATTTGATAGTGTTTACAAAATGACTTGCAGCGCTGCTGCTGGGGGCATGAGTTACACTGTCAAATTAGCCTGTCAAGCTTACTTAGGATTTGTGAGTCAGGCATGACCACAGTGAATCCCTGTGGAGAAGGCAACACTGAGATGTATTAGCAGAATTTTAACTACAAGGTGTTAGGAAAGTTTGAAGATTACATATGACTAAGGCATATTTTCTACTTATTTCCCCACGCTTATACTGGAACCAACTTCTCAGAACTCCATGACTGTCCATAACTATTAGGAAAATCTGCTCAGCATCTTACCCCAGAATCCTTTGCTGCACTTGCAGTGGAACATCTCGGCCTCCTTCACCTGGCAAGCACCGCCATTCTTGCAGGGATTTGGCAGGCAGGGGTTGTTGCCGCATTCACCCACCCCGCTGCCGTACAGACTTTCGCCCCCGTTCTCCTGCAGGTTGAGGTTCCGGTTGTTGACATCTAACATGCGGATGCAGCCCACCAGACCGACTGCCAACCCTGTCCTCTCCTTTACACTGAAGACAGACAGGGGGGAAAAAAAGTTACACTACTAAAGCTAACTGAATCACACTGAACCTGCAGTGAAGAAATGCCATACTCTATGAAGTATTATTAATACACTTCATTATATTTTCATAAAGGAAGAGCTAGATGAAGACTTTTCCAAATTCACCTCGGATGTTGACCTTTTTTTCTCGAACATCTGATCATTTCTGATCAAAATTACTACTATTACTGACACCGGCTTTGTACCAGGGATGCCACAATATCATATCACATAATTACAATCATTCACATAAATGGCATTATTTTAACCATAATTCCAAAAGAAGTTGGGACACTGTGTAAAATAGGTGTGTAATTAAAAATAATAATAAAATAATAAACATTTTATTTATATCACTTTCTCATATTTACCTCATATTTTATTCACAGGAAAACATGTGAAGTTAAAATGCACCATTTTAATTAAAACAAAAGGTCATTTTGATTGTGATGACAGCAACGTGTAGCATCACAAGAGAGACCAGTTTCCGGACTTTTGGGAGAGGAGAGTTATCCCATTTTTGTCTGATATAGGATTCCAGCTGCTGAACAGTCCTGGATCTTCTTTGTTATATTTTTATTTCATCCTCCCTATCGCTGCCAGTTCCACAGGCACTAATGCACCTCCATTGATCTCCTCTTTATTCTGGCGGACACAGCGTCCATGTTTTCCAAAAAGAGTGTCAAATTTCAAATCGGCTGATCACAGAACAGTTTTCCATTTTGTCTCAGTCCATTTTAAAGCTTTGACCCGGAGAAGACGACGGCGATTCTCGATCATGTTCACATATGGCTTCTTCTCTGCATTGTAGAGCTTTAAGCAGCATTTGTATAGTTAAAGCTCAGACACAGTGATTTGTGTAAGTGTTCCTGAGCCTGTCCAGTGATTTCAACATACTGTGCCCCTCTTAGACACCCTTTTTAAACCCAATCACGTCACCGACCTCTAATATGATTAACCTAATTAGTTGCAAAATTGCTCCTCCAGCTGTTTCTTTTTAGTACCACTTACTTTTCCAGCTGCCCCTCTCCAAACTTTATTGAGACACTTTGCTGCGATCAAATTGTTCGAAGACAAATGAGCAAGATTTTTCATTAATCAGTAAAATGTTTCCTGTGTTTAGATTTGCAAGTCACACTGTCCCAACTTTTTGGGAATTAGGGTCGTACATTAATTGTACACGTATAAATAAACAGGTCAAAACACCTTCCATCAACACAGTGTTAACTAAAACAATATTACTAGCATGGAGTGGGGGGCAGATAGTTTGAGTGTGTCCACAGGCTTGCAACTAATGACTCTAATACACTGCGATTTGATGCCTACTGTCCGTGTCCTCAGCTAGCTGCAAGCTCTGGGGCTGAAAAATGAAGCAAACAAAACAAATCCCAAAGTGCCAAAAACTGCAATTCTTTGAACTTCCGATTGAAGCTGTACTAAAAGCAGATTCCCGTGTTTAAATTCCCAACTTTACAGCAAATTTATGACTTAAACGTTTCTACTAATTTTATAACATGAAGAATTTTTTTTTCATAAAAGCAATTTATTTTAAATATTCCCATATTGTTATCCTCCTACTCTTTAGTGCACTTCTATTAAGACCAATGGATGAACAAGCAGCAGATGGGGAAAAAACAAATCGAAGATGGGGCCGCGCTCTATGAAACCAGTCTAGGCAACTATCCTCACATGACTTAACGGAAGGTACCAGATGAATACAAATAACGGCAGTCGATTTATCAAAAAGCTGCACATGGCTAATTTTTCCCTCAAAAGTCTCCGACTAGGTTACGGGCCACTGAAGTGGGATTAACATTAGTTAACTCTACACTGAATAAAAAAATGGCAAATCAGCAAAATTTGCATAAACAGAAAACTTGATTGGTGCCGCTTGGAATTAGCTAGATACTGAATATATAAAAGCTGTAGAATGAAATATTAAAATGAGCCACAGATGATGGACTTTGTGTCTGCACATCACTATTAACACAATGGTGTGACTGTAACTGCAATTCCAAGGTCTTACTCTTGCTTGATGTCCTCAGGCACTCCTCCGATGAACAGGTTGGTGTCGAGGTTGAGGCCATCTGTGCCCCGTGGGCTCTCGCCCTCGATGTGTGGCTCGCTGTCCACGCTGAGCATGGCGTTTCGGCGGTTGCGAGTCACCACCAGCTGATGCCAGCGGCCTTGACTGATTTGAACTTTGCTGAGGGCCGTGCCTGTGCCCGAACCTGTGTTGAACCTGAAAAGGGATGATACAGAATAAGTTAGACACCTCACTTTACCAAAAGATCCCTCTATTTCTGCTGACTTTGATACTTTCATCAGGCAGGTATTTTATTTTTCAAAATATCCAACTTGACTACAATGACTACAAGAAATCTGCTCATAATGCTCAACAAGACAAAGGTGGAGGAAAGAAAGAAGATACAAAAGTGTTTATTTGGAATTTCAGACTGGAGCATGTGACTGAAATGACTGGAATCACATCCTCATTTTTAATTCAACCTTTTTTCTAATGAGGTTTTGTTGAGAGAAAAAGGCCGTATCATCACAGAAAAGAGCCGTCGTGTATGTGCACCCACACATATGGTAGCATTATCGCAACCTGAGAGCAATTATCTGCCACAAATAATTAGTTCTTCTCCCCACGTCTTGGATTTGCAGAGCTGTGGGTGTTAATCTCACAGCTGTATTTCTAGAATTGAGGCAGAGCTCTATTTGAAAGCACAAGTGACTAATGATCTCCTTTAGTTTGCTATTGATTTTACCCTGAATAGAGCAATCTAACCTGGCCAGGTTGGGAGAAACTGAAAGACCTTGCAGGGGTCAAGGGTGAAATGTGAGAACCAGAAAGACAAGGGAAGCTAACATTAGAAATAAAAGGTCCGAAAAAGATGCACTGCAGCATCTCTAATTAGCTCATTCTTGTCTCTTCTGAAGATGTTCCCGTCCCCAAATGATTTTTTATTCATACGTCTCCGGCAGAGAGAAGAGATTAGTGCTAGTGTTTTTGCAGGTTTCTGGCAGGAAAAGTCTCGTCTCTCATGAGACTAGAGCAGTTACTGTCAGCTTCAGTTTAAAGTGTAATACTAGATATTTTGCCCACATAAATCTCCAGTGTGCATGTTAAAGGGGCAAAACACCAGTTTTACATCAGGATCAATTTCCTAACGGTGACCCAGCCGGCCTTTAAGTCTGCAAATATACTCCATCCATTCCATGATGGAATAAAAGCTGTAGATGGTTACCAAGAAGGGATGATGAAAAAAACATCATTATTTGTTTGGCTACATTTGATTATTTATTCTTCTATTTTTTGCTTTGGTCCTAGAGTGATACTGCCCCCACCAGTGTTGACAGCATGCACAAAAACACACTTGTACCACTTCAAACCTGACTGCTACATGCACAGTTCTGATGGAAAAGAGTCATTTAAAGCATCTAAGCTGAAATTTCTTTCTCATTCAATACATCTGTAAATACAAACACCACATTTTGTAAATACAGATTAGATTTTTCCTTTGTTTATCTGTGTGATTAAAGATAACATATAAAATGTGCACTTGGGACATTAGCATATATTCCCGAGTATATATTCCTTCCACCTGTAATCATGTGAACTGTAGCTTTTTCTTTTCCCGGCACAGCCGTTTTTCCGACATGTTTACTCACTGTAATTATTTGCCTCATTATCTTTAGTGCCGTCTCTTTGTTTTATTCTTATCTGCATCTGTTGTCAGCTGCTGCTGCAATGACCCGGTTTCATAGTGTTGATCATTAAAATTTCATCTTATTTTTGCCACGATGGATGTGAAAGTGAAAAGCCCACTGAATTCAATCAAAAAACAAAACATCAGGACCACTGATGTTAGCCGACAAGGTCCCTCTTAAATCAGCTGACGTTCACCTGAGCTCCACCCTGCCGTTGACCAGAGCAAGAGAGATGAAGTCCTTCTTGCGATCCTGGCCGTTGTAGAGCAGGATGCCGTCCATCTCAGAGGCTCTGAACTCCATGGCGATGCGGACAGTGTGGTACGCGCTCATGGTTGGGAAGGCCAAGTAGGACTGGCCTCCAAATGACGGGATGTAGTACTTGATCACTGTGGAGGAAAGAAGACAACGAGACATTCTCGTCATTATTATGTGATTTGCTTGATTGCGGTGTGAGAGAAGCTTCATGCACGTTATGATGCGTGAGCGGCACGTGACAGAAAATGAGAAGAATTCTGTTTATTTTACAGGATTGATGTTTTCACCAAAGGCTTGATAGGTTTATCAAAAGCAGAAGGTGCAGAAAGAGGAGCCATCGTGCACAGTCTCACACGCGTGCACACACAAACACACACAGGAAATGTTTGTTTTTTGTGAATCTACTTGACAATTCTGATTATTATCATGCATTATCTCTCCTGGGCTCCTTTTTTTTCCCACCGTCCATCTGTCTTCCTGTCCGTCTCTCTGAGGAGAACGGCATCTAATGAGCTCTCGCTTTTCTAATGACTTGATTGATCTCGGGGAGGCTGGTTGTGCAGTTTTGTGTGTATGCGTGCATGATTTCATTTAAGCACTCTAACGCAAAGATCCACACTGATTCTCACCAGCTAATCCCCATCAAAGCAATTAGTGTCAATTATCTTAAGACGCAGCTGCGTGAGGTTGCTCCCCATTTCAGAAAAATCCCAGAGTAGAGTAAGAAAGGAAGGAGCTGCGCTTCTCTAAAAAGTTCTCCCAGGTTTATGGTTTTCTCTGCGGCCTCGGCTGGATTTTGTGTAGCCTTTGGTGCACGGCTCAGTGGTCGCTCATTTCTGAGATGTTGGGCCTGTCTGAATCACTCGAGATGAGCTTGAAGCGCAGCAGTTGGGGAGAAACTCAATCACACCTCAGCTCTTTATTTCCAAGGGTTTTCTTTTTTCTTCAACACCGACCGTAAAACTGACACTCTGTACAGTGCTGTGATTGCTCGCTGATAAACCGTCGAGCTTTATACGATCCAATAAATCCACATCTGTGGCCACATAACATTTCATTTACATATTTCAAAGCTAACTGAAAGTCATTACTCCCACTGCCAATTAAGGTGTCACCTTGCAGACGCTACAACCACGCCAAACCAAAGCATGACGCGGAGAATGCATTTCTTCTTTCGCTTTAAAATAGCGTTTTATTTGATCAAGTGTTTCTAATATTTGATTTTTTTCCTATTATAATGGTATGTTTCTGCTACTTTATAAATACATCAAAGCACTTGAAGATGTGGTTAGTAGTGATTATAAAACAGCTAAAAAGCATGATTGGCACAATGAAAAGTAGAGTGCCTAAAACCCACTTAGCTGCTGCAAAATCTCTGTAACCGTTAGCCTTTGGTGGGTTCTTTGAAATTGCTAATTGCAAAGTAGCAAATTACAGGGAAAGTCTGTCTGAGCTCATTTTCTTAGATGAGTCTGAAATAAGCCGAGACTTTGAAACTTTTGATTTAAGAGTAATCAGAAATATGGCAAAAGATACAGTTCCTAAAGAAAATGAAAACTCTGTGCTGACCCACCCTTCTCGCACACAGTCCCTCCGCGGCCCGCGGGGCACTTGCAGTTGAATTCGCTGCCGTTTTCCTCGCACGTGCCTCCGTGGAGACAGGGGTGGGAGTCGCAGGGCTTCTGCAGTACCTTGTGGTAAGGCCTGGTTGTGAAGCGGGCAACGGTAGTGGCTGGAGGCAGGGCAGTAGTGGTTAGAGGCGAGGTAACCGGCACCAATTTATGTCTGCCGCTGAAGGGCCTGCGGGTGGTGGCTGTCGGTCGACGGGTGATGTAAGGGGAAGTTGTAGGAGGCCTGGTCGAGGTGGTGGGAGCAGCTGTGGTGACTGACGCTGTGGTGGTAGTGGTAGTGGTGGTGAAGATGGAGATGGAGGACAGGCCTGTCAACAGAGGTGGTTGGAGAACAAAAGGATTTGGAAAAAGGAAATAAAAGGGACATTAAAGTATGTTGAGCCTGCGGTTCTGAGACTTTCTATTCAAGACCTGTAAAACCTTTAATAAACTACCTCATGAATAACTTAAAACTCCCTTTCATTTTATTAATCCCTACACACTCCTGTTAAGTCCACACTGTATTACCATAATTGGTGAAGCGAATATTCTCATCCTCCGGCTTCTTCACAGAGATGCTGGTGTCTTTGGAGGCCTTTAACTGTTTCAGCAGGGCTCCTACGATGTCCTCCACGGTGAATCTTGTATCTACAACAAACAAGAGGTACAAGCATTTAGAGCAAGGCCTCTGAGGAGCACTCCAAAGCAAATACAAGGCTTGAGCTCCTTAAATGTTAAAAGGGATATATCAAACAGCCCTATGTATGACAGTTGGGAGGGTCTCCGTGGACCACTTGTCCTCCAGCCGTTGATTGTCCGGCTTTTTTCCAGATGAATTGGTCTCATAATGTTCGCCGCAGATGTTTGCTTTACAGGCCATGGAGGAGCGGCACATAACGGCACCCGATAACCCACGTGAAGGATATCAAGGGCACTAAATGAGGCTCATAAAACGATGGAATAAAAATAAAAAGGAACGGAGGAAGCTGATGTTCTGTGTGGTAGTTTAAAGAAGCAGCTGCTGCATATGACCCAAGATCCAAGAAAAGTATTGTAACATGATGATATTTAGACAATACCCAATTCCTTAGATATCCTGCAGGTCCTTCAGGTTTTAGATGTGTCCTTGATCCAACACAGTTGATTTAAATGGCTATATGACCTGTCTTGAAGTTCTCCAGATGCCTGGGAATGAACTATTTATTTGATTCAGGTGTGTTGAACCAGGGTTATATCTAAAACCTGCAGGACACCAGCCCTTGAAGCCTGGAGAGCCCCACCCATGGTTTAAAGCACGTGTTGTGCAAATTTCAGAAAGCAAGACTATCCAAGCTCATCTATTTACAAGATGCCTATTTTTCTACTAAAAATGTATTCATATCTCACACACCCTCCTCGCTGAAAGCCAAATGCACAAAGCTCATCTATCTCTCTATAAGGATCTCTCACCTGGTTTGAAGTGAGCCTCGACATAGGCCAGGATGGAGTTGCTGGGTGCCAGGTTACGGACACGAACGCTCATAAAGTCTTTGTGCACCGCCGACTTCCTAAACAACTCATTGAGCTGAGGAGAAGAGAGAGAGAGCGAGAAAGAGTGGGAGGAGAGAACGGACAGACAGAGGAGATGATAAATGAGGCCGGTAATGAGCTCCACGCTATCACGGCAGCGAGTCCAATTCCAGAAGACTGTACCCTATCTCTGAGGAAGAAAGAAGCTGCCTCTCAAATTGGGGTGCATGGAAGGAACCCATTGGGTGTGGGTGCACAAATTGACATTTAGCTGCTGCCCTGGCATTAATTATTGGAACAAGTTTTCAGGAGGAGCTAAGATAAATGTTGAGCTACCCTGACATTATGATTGGTTTTGCTACTGATGCTCGTTACTGTGTGCACGTTGTAACAGCCTGAAGAGCTCTTTATGAGGTTTGACTGAAGTGGGATTTTTTAAAATCAGCCAACAGTGAT
Source organism: Copadichromis virginalis (assembly GCF_057382275.1). Lineage (NCBI taxonomy): Eukaryota > Metazoa > Chordata > Actinopteri > Cichliformes > Cichlidae > Copadichromis > Copadichromis virginalis. The sequence goes on from NC_140637.1 coordinate 11,539,980, forward strand.
ATTTTAACAGTTATAAATACTGACGCTGCCTTTTAACCCCAAATCTGGATGAGTATTTTCTCTTAAAAATGGGCCATTTTTATGCTAGAAGTAAAAAAAAAAAAAAGAAGTTATGTGCACTAGTTTAAATTGTGAATGTATCACCTGATGTGATTCTTTTTATTAAAAGTGACCTATTCATGATATGTACACTGTAAATCAGCAAGTCCTCAGACAATAATGAGGTGAGAGCTGATGGAAGAAGCAAAAATATTTAAAAAATAAAAACAAAAAGCTGCTAATCAGTGACAATGAGTGACTGAGTGGACTTTGTTGGGTTTGAGGATTCAGTTTGTTAAAGATGATTTCCTTCATGCATTAAATGTCTCTAATTTGTGGGCTGAGGTGTGACAGCAAAGTCGAAAAATAAAATCCTCCAAAACTGGCTTAGTCACGGTGGGCAAACTCTCCCGTGGACACACGGTCCTCAAAACCACCTGGTCTTTCTTTTCCGCTTCCTTCTCTTTCTCTTCCACGTGTTAATTTATCTGCAAATTACAACAGGTTGTTCTGTCAGTGAAACGAGCGGCGGGCTGATTCGCCTTCTTTCTATATACCCGTACGTTCAAGTGAATGTGTCCTGGCGTGTATGCTCTGCATGTGCTCAGTGTGTGTGCTGGAAGATGAATAGGGGGTGGTTGGCGTCAAGTGGCACACTAGGCTTCAGAGACACACAGGCTGATAGTGTTAATGAACACACATGCACGTACACACACACTCACAAATCACTGTGAGGTAGAAGATTAGGTCCCAGTGGGGCATAGTGACACTAATTCAACAGCTGGTACATGTGTACTGTGTACCTAAGCGCGCGCACACACACAAACACACAAAGTTCCCATTTCATCAGAGGAGCAAGACCCTGGCTTGACAATAGAGACATTTGTTCAAAGGTCTAAGCTCAACATAGAAAACGGACAGTGGAGAAATTCAACCAGGGTAACCAACACGAGCCAAGCTGTGATTACTGTACAGGCTCTGTGCCCGCCTGGGTTTTGGCTACAGCTACTGGCATCGTGACCATCAAAACTTATGAGACTCATATCCAGAATAAGGACTTGAGTTTTCAAATAGCTGAAAAATCATAATTAATCTCACATGAAAAGCTGCTTTTTGAATACTGTGAAGTGTCTGGCAAGCAACTGACAAATTATTCTTTAAACAAGTCTGCAGAAAGCTGTTATTTATTTATTTTATCTATTGGTCTTAAGCTTGAAGAATTTCTTTGTCTGTTTATTTAGGCCACATTCTTTGGACGTTATTAATACTTCTGTAGTATATATATATATATATATTTGTGTGTGTGTATATCTGTGTGTAGATATGTATATAAGTCTCTGGAATTCCTATTTTGATGTAAATGTTCAGGGGAAAAAAGGAAAAATAGAATGGTAAATCTTAATATCTTCACCTGTGTCAGGCAGGTACATCTGAAAATGTTATTCAATTTCTTTACATATTCATGTCTACAGATCACAGATTATAAGAGAATTCTAATATTCCCCTTTTATTAAAAATCAAATATCAGATAGGCCACGTTGTCTGCCTCTGATATGATGTATGTTCCTCTCTAAGTGCAGCCAGCCAGCAAAATGTGTGGTTTCTTCTTTTTTTTCCTTTCTTTTTATCATTGTTGTTTTTTTCTATCAGATGTCAGAGCACAGAAATCACTCCAGCTCAGTGTGGCAGAATATTACTCAGCTACTTCAGGGGTGTCAAGTCTGTAAAACGTGCGATGAAACCTGCCTGAAGGAGCTGAAAGAATCTGATTAGTCTGGCTCTCGGGAAGAGTTTTAGTGTGACACGATGCTTTGAGTGTTGTCTGAAAAGGTTTCCACTAATGACAAGAACATTCTTGGGAATACTAGGAGAATTTTGTAGCATTACTCTCCAAGTTTCCCTAATGGCAACAGTGGCAACTGTCATTTGAATCAATTACATCAAAGCAGTTTTAATTTATACTTTTTCTGGACACTTTTTTGACACTTGAGGACAGCAGAACAAGCTGGAAAAACAGCAAAGGGCATTAGGACATTTAAAAGTACTTTAAACCTCATTAAAAAGCTTATTTAAAAAGCTGAGAGCTAGCAAAGGGCAGTATAAGCTGAGAGATGTAAATGTGGATTCTTTAATCTATTAATTAATCATGAAATCGTGTGACAGCAAATTCAGCCACTTACAGCGCCCTCTATGCTGCGGGCTGTCTCTCCAAATAGCTCGGACTTGGGGTCCTCCATCTCAGGTGTGTAGATCAGGTCCTGGCCATCCACCTGGTCCAGGTGCAGGGAACCGCTGAACCTCATGGTGGCTGGAAGAAGAAGAGAAGATACAGAAACACTGTGGCTCAAGCCCTCTTCTTTCACTCATTCCCCGCTGCCATCCCCCTCGTTTCAGAGCAGTGCCAGTTTTGGGTTAGTGATGGATTGTGTGTTTGTGTGTGTTTGACAAGGAGGGGTTAGTGAAGTGTGTTGCTGATCGTCTGGGGCTTTAAAAAAGGTCTGCAGTTTGGCCATTAAAGGTAGAGGCGGTGGATTTGTGGTGGTGGAACAGGTGGACTGTGAAATATGACAGAAGAGATGAACAGAAGGTGGAAAAATGGGCCAGTTTTACCAGACCGAGACTCGTCCCCAAAGCTGGCCGTGCCATGGAGGGCTGGGTAAAAAGACAACAAGTTAGACAGACACACAAACACATGGAGGAAAAAAACAACACACACTAAAGTGAAAGCAACCCACGGGCACTCAAAATAGTGCCTTCCTCAGCAAAGAGAAAGCCTCCCTGTACGACCTTGGGGGTTATGTTGTCCGACATCTATCAACTCTATATGGTTTCTCGGTACTGCCGCCAGAGACGTGCAGTGCGATATAAAGCTGAAAGTCGAAGGTGTTTATGTGTGTGGTGGAGAACGGAGGAGTTTCTGTGCCGCTCATAATCAGCAGAACAAATTGCCCAAATCAATCATGGCAGCCCCTGCCTGAGCAATGCCAGAGAGAACAGGACGAGCACTTGTATGATTATCGTGAAAGATAGTCATAATTGTCTCCTTAATGGAGGCGGACCCATGACTGACACAGCCTGGTTAAAATTGCATGAGAAGGACAGCAGAAACTACCGATACACACACAGGCGCGCGCCGCTGCCCTCTCGCTCCCCTCCCTCACCATCTACAGTACTTTCACGGGCAGCACACATCGATTCACAAGTGACGGTGGCCATAAAATAGAGGCAAATGGACACAGTTTGGAGAGGGGTAAAGAAAGAAAAGAGAGGGGGGACAAGCGAGATCTGACTTCTAATCTGCAAAGAAGACAAACATCAGAAAGGGTGATTTTCCAGACCACTGCCGTGACGGACGTAAAGAGAGGGAAAGAGAGTGATAAAAAGACAGACAGAGCTATTTGGCTATCAGATTCTAGTGAACTGTAAAATGTAATGGATATGTCAGACTTCCCCAGGCATATGGAAGAGTTTATAGTATCTGGAGCTCAGTGTGCCAATAACTTTCACATTAGCATTTGGCAATTATCCCCGATGCCATTAAATTTAACATACGCAGGACCTAGAGTCATTTTTTTATATTACACTATACTGGGAAATATACCCAATGCAATCTATAACCAAGGTGTTTAATTTTTTTAAATATGTCAGTGTGGGCTAAACCAAACCTTGAGCCTTTTCCACATGTGATGTCCTAATAATCTGAACAACGAACAATTATTTTTTCCCCCCGTGAGACAGCCCGTCAGATATCAATAAACTGTGTCGTACAATGAAATAGCAGCCGATGCACGAGGCAGAGGGATGTGTCATTTCACTTCTAATGAGCGGGAGATTGGCTGAGGCCTTCTCGGGAGAAGAAAAAAGAAAAAAAATCCAGCGTATTGATCAGCTTATCGCGCAGCTCGGTTTTACTGGTAATAACACTTGAGCTGAATGAAGTATCGATCGCCAGTGTGCAGTCATTGTTAGCTGGGATAAATATTTACAGGCTTTTGCAGATTCGTTTTAACAGTTCTCTTGTAGCCCGAGCTTGTTTCTATCATCAGCCGGATTCGAGGCTAAATGTCACAGGGTTCAACCTCGACAGAACCTTTCATGTTTCACCTCTCCCTGCCTGTAAATTCTGTGAAAGAAATAAATGGCGTAGGGCTCTGGATGGGCAAAGGTGGCCTCATATCTTTAGGTCATGTTGCAGACTGAGTGGCAGTAAATTCTGCTGGTTTATTGAAAGGCTTAGGGGACCTTCACCGTGCCAGAAATGCAACTCCATGCACTAATTTGTGGCCCGAGCTCTTTCAAGTCATGACCCAAAGCTCCCCCGAGAGCCAGAGTGAATCCCTCTTTTCACAATCAGTCAGACTACCACGGCTAGGACAAATAGACGGCAGATTTCAACCGAGGGATGGAGAGAGAGAGAGATAGAGAATTGAAGGGAGAGAGAGAAGCCCTTTATCTTTATGAACTGAGTGTGGCAGGAGTCACTGATTGGTACAACAGCGCTCGTCGGCCCCTTCTAGTCTCTGGGCTCACTCGCTGCTCAACTCCAGAGAGAAATGAACTGATGCAAGACTGGATTGAGATTGACTGGTTTGAGAGAGAGCGAGAGACAGAGAGAAAAGGTGACAAAGAGCTCAGAAGGGAACTAAGGAACAGTGGCGCGGACTGATAAAGAGAAGAGCGCACGTGAGGGTGTAGGGGTGCGAATTCAAGAGGAGAGGGAGATTAAAAGAAAAGGAGCGAGGGTGAAAGAAGAGAGGAAAGAGCGTTCAAGAGTCTCGAGCAAAACAAGAGAAAAGGAAACTCGCTGAGGATCTGTTGGTTATGACTAATATCAGGGCGAGACTGCAAAGTGTTGCAGAATTCATAAAAATGGATTACCAAGGTCAGACTAATGGTTTCACTGTTTCTGTTTTTCTTTTCTTATTTTAATTTCCTGCCACCTGTCAATAAGCTCATTTACATATGATAGAAGTGATTCATAAAAACACTGCTGCAGAGGAAAACCAAAAAACACCACCTGTTCTGAACAATTAAGCCAAACGCTCCGATATCCCGATTTGTAAAGTCAACATTAGAGGTGTAACACGAGGCAAATGGTGGCTAATGTTTAGAAACACAATACTGAAAATTGGCCCTTTGGCCGACTCACCGAGCGAAACAGACAGCAGCGGTGGTCGAGCGAGCTAGATAATGACTGAATCAGTGAAGACAGGGAGCAGGCTTAGAGTCAGGAATGATGGTATGTTTTGATTCTGGTGGCACAAAGAAACGCATCCACTCTTCCTGTTGCGCGGGATGGTGCACACATTGTGCGACTGTGTGTGTGTTGGCGACAGACATTCAGACTCGCAGCTATTTATACGTTTCTTACCTAAACAGCGAGCAGAGCAGAGAGACGGAAACAGCCATATAAGCCGGTTTCCATGTTTTTTGTTTGTTTTTTTACTTCTGTCCTCATATTCTGTGTGCTACTATTGGCCGGCGCCTGTGCTATCCACCTACAGCCAAGCGACTGCATCCCAGAAACCTTCTGAACACAGCAAAATCAGAAGAAATAGGTCTCCACAGATAAAACTCCCACACACTTTATATGTCATAAGTGATGATTAAGGAGGATTTTTTACTGTATATTATACTTTTAAATATTTATATATATTGTTGTTCAATTTTCACATGTCAGCAAATGAATACAGACTGAAATAGATGGAAAGCAGTGCCTCTCTGAATCACGACACTGGCAGACTGACAATGACGAGTAGTTGATTTCTTGCACTTTTGTGCAATTATTCTGACTGTGTTTCACGAGTTAACTGAGAGTCACTTTAATTATTGTAATAACAGAAATTGTCCTCCGACACAGTATTCCTTAACAATATGTTGTGCGGATAACTCTGTCTGGATCAATAATCCATTGCAACACTATTTTTAGCATTTTGCACTTTTTTTCCCTCTAAAGCTCAAGACAGCACATCAATTACTGATGTCTGGGGCAAAACAGCGCGAGGCCACGCAAACAGAGGAGGACGACAAGGACTTCCTCAGGCAGCAGAGGTTACAGCTGGAAAATTTGGGTTTTTGTTTTGTTTTCTGCTTTAAATATGGAGCTGTGACACGATTAGTTTGGAGGAAGAAGAAACTGCCAACAAGTCCCTCTGAAACCGTCGTTACCACATTTGAGTGTGTGTGCTTGTTAAATAAGGTGACACAAAGCGTTCAGTGGTGAGCTTTGCAGAGAGATGTGTTAGCTGCTCTCTTCTGCTTGCAGCCTTTACACTAAGCTAATCACCTCCTGGCTCCAGCTCCATACTTAATGCACAGGCATGAGAGCGGTATCAGTCTTCTCATCTCACTATTGGAGGGAAAGCCAATTACTTTTCTCAAAAGACCCATGAAAGGCGCCCTCCATACAAACAGAGCCCGAGCTTCTGCGACTCAAAGCAAGAGCTACAGAAGCTGGTGAAACAACAGCAACAGACAGAAGACGCAGAAGACAGCCGGGAAGATGTTTAGGTAATTAGAGAGTAAAGAAAGTCGTTTTCAAAGGTGTGCTTGACTTACAGGGGCAGTTGGCGCCCTCTGGAGTACTGGATGGTGTCTTGCCATCAGGGCAGCAGCCGAACTCTGTGTTGTCGCAGGACGACCTGTCCTCAAGTGTGGGTAAAGTGGTGCTCGCCATTGTGGGACCTGAGGGTGATACACAGAGGCTCATAATAGTTCATGATTACAGCTTACGTTACAGCTTATGTAGGAAACCCAGAACAGAGCTACAATTTTTAGGCACTCAACACCAGCAGTGATTCCAAGGTCAAAAACCTACAATTCCAACTTTCTCTCGCGTCTACACACATTTGTGTGTTTGTTTTAGAGTGCTGACCAGTGATTGGACACTAATAAAGGCATCTGTCAGGAGTGATTATGTGGCATTTTCACTAGAACTGATTGTACACCTGGATCTCTTTTTGTCAGGTAGAGAACACTTAATGGGGAGTGTTGCCAGTCATCTCACACATGGCTCACTTTTAATGATGGGAGGATGTGATAACTGCTCGCTGCAGATTGGGTGAGTTTTACCTTCAAGGAGTCCCAGGAGGACAAAAACAACATACACTCGTGTTTGTGTTACTGTCACTGCATATCTGGCTATCTTGGGACATTACAGACATAAAAGTGGCTCGGCTTGCTCTATCTGAAGAATGAGTGTGTATATAACAGCGGCGAGCTTCGGTCCACTCTAATGATGGTGTTGGCGGAGGGGGAGTTGTCTCGGTGTCGAGGCGGTGCACTTTATGGCCGCGGAGAGATTAGAAATAATCGTCGAGGCAAAGAGCTAGCGGCTAAACAAGCCATAAACACGTCAGAGGCGAGGGACGTCCTTCTCAAGGACATGCGGTCAAAGGATGTGGAAGGAGGAGGGAGGAGGGAGAAGGGGGCGGGGCAGAAGGTGGGAGGAGGCTGGGGTTTATGGGGCATCTGCTGGCATGTGGTCTGCACATTTACAGAAGCATCGGGCAGTGCAACTCCTATGGAAGCCATGAAAGCTGTCAAATAAACACAGATAAACACAACGACAAATACACACACAGATTTGTTCGGATTGCAAAAATACCACAGGCACAAAAATGTGAAAAGGTGCACCTCTGACCTACTCACATTTGTATGCTCAGATGGTGACATGTGCACTCTGGATTGGACAAACACAGTGACACGAGGAACAGGAGATAAGACTAACACACACACACACACACACACAGACGCAAACACACAAAACAGATGACGAAACAGATTAGTTCAGTATTTCAATATCCAAAACTGTCCTGGAAAATCGTCTAATCAAACAATCACAAACTGACTGTTGAAAAAAAGGAAAAACATCCAGGCACACTTGGGTACACATTCATACGCACACATATACACACAGTCACAAGACGCCAGGTCTCCTTTGCAGACAAGCTACATGCTCCTTGCATCACCGAGCACTCTGGTCAGCCTCTGACAAGAGAATAAATCTAAAACTCGGGGAGCAGGAACGAGAGGAGAGGGGGAGCAGGAGGAGGAGGAAGAGCCGAGGAAGAGCACATTGGGGCCTTGCCGTTCCATCAATCTTATCCTGTTACTGCGAGCTGTCAGGTGAGGTGGACAGACGGATGGAAGGCAACATCAGAAAAAAAGAAAAAAATCAAAAAGAGAGCACTGATTGAAAAGTCTTAGTCGTCCTCTTGTTGTTCAACCAGAGGCCCGGTAACCGCCAGAGCCCAGGAAGGCATGTCGGGAAAGATTTGAGACTAGTCATGTGACAAGGTATGCTGGCTCATACACTTGCACCTCAACCTCCCAGTCACATCAGCCTGTCAAGTCAGGCTCCAGAGATCCTGAGATGCGGACCAGCAGTTCCATCTAGAGTGTATTTTACAGAGCTTGGGTTTTGTTTTGCTAGCTGTTGAGAGCTGGTGGAATGGGAGGAAGAAAAACGCATGGGCGATGTAGCAACAGTGAACCATGCAAATACATTCTTTTCTGTCTGAAATTGAGATATACATCTTATGCAAGTGGAAATGACACTAACAGCACCTGTTGACAAAGATTTCTCTTCCCTGCCTGCCTGCCTGTGACATTTGTCTCCTCAAAAGCAATTTGCATACAAATACATAAGCCTGTGCCTATTTTTCATTTTCAATTAACAGATGATGGCATGAATGCATTATGATGTGAACTAAGAGGAGACTATGAGTTTGACCAGCCCCTTTTTTGAGAAAAACCTCCTCTCCCTACACACACACCCAAAGCTTTATGGATAATGAAGTGAAAGAGCAGGGATTTACCGACAGTCTCCTCGGCCCCACTGGCCTCCGTTGGGATGCCGCTGCTCTCTTCTTCAGTCGCTTCGTCCCCGCTTGGATCCCCACTACCCGAGCCTTCGAAGGAGACTGCGGCGGCCGAGGGAATTGGACCGCTGCGAGAGGATGTGGAGGCGGCAGCGGTTGGGCTGGGCTGCGGCGCTTGCGGCTGGATGTGGGTGGAGTGGTGGCTGGTTGCTTGCGCACTTTTTTGTGTAGGGGATGGAAAGGGGGTGGTGGTCGCAGGTTGCTCGAGGGTTTCGATCCATGGAGGCGGGACGCCGTGGACCATGTTAGGATGGAAGGGTGCGACGGTGGTGATGGTGGTGGCGGCAGCAACGGTTGCGCTTGGGGTGGTGGCGGGGGGGTTTGGGGTGGGTCGATCTGCTGGCTCAGAGATGGTTTCTGGTGGAGGGAAGGGGAGGAAGCAAGGAATGGATGAATGACTGAGCATAGATGGAAGTGTTGGACTTTGTTTTACTTAACTGCAGTAAAACCTCAAAAATCACACCAGAGGAAATAAAAAAAAACATAATTAGCCAATAAACCATAACAAAATCACTTAATGATTATTACAACCTACTGCTCACTATAACTTTTTTTCACTCACTATAACTCCTGTATTCAGTGAGTGATTATGTCTCTTCTAATCTTCTAACCCATCTCCCCGATGTTCACCAGTGTCATTAAGTAATTACATTAGAAACCACACACATACACAAACAGGCCTGTTTGTACAAGCAGCCCGTGATTAAAAAGCCTGCAATGGATGAGATGTCAGAAATCTTTGTTTCAGGGGTCTTAAGAGTGAAAATGGAATATGCCAACAGATGACACATCGCATTCGGGCATGTGCACTCCGCCTGCAGACAAGTTATGTTTCCCAAACCAGGTTAAACTACTCCAGTTGGTGTCAGCGCATTGTGTGGAGGGTATTTGTGCTTGTGTTTGTACACATATGGCATGCATTCGTGTGCACAATATGCATGTTTGTGTGTTGCTGTGCCAATGCCTATGAATTATATATCCATATTCAAACGCTGCCCTCCAGTAGCACAGCTTTAATCACCAACAGCCAGTGCCTCCGGTGATGAATGATTGATAGAAATGGGGCAGAAAAAAAAGAAAGAAAAAAAAGCCGGCTTTAACTCTGGCTTCAAAGAGCGCTGCTTGCAGAGAGCATGAGTATCCGTCAACGCCACCACAACACACTCGTGTCAATACACACACACACACACACACACACACACACACACACACACACACACACACACACACACACAGAGAGAAAAAGAATCCTTCCACGTGAGGGGAGCGAGAAGAGCCTCTCTGTAAAGAGCCCATCATTACCAATGCAAAAAGCTCTGGTGCAAAAGGACAAACTGTTGGCGATAAAAGAGAGATAAATGGGACAAAAACTCCTGCGGGAGATAAGTGAGTTGGCAGGGAGATGCTACGTAAGCGAACACTTCAGATTTAGCCGTGGCGAGGAGTCACGGCAATATTGTCATTATTTCTTCGCTCCTTGCCGTCCCACGAGCACAGATGTGTGTTAGTGAGAAGGTGAAATGAAGAGGAGATTAAAAAATAAAAAGCTATACCGTAGACATGCGCCTCATTAGGATTCGCCTAACATTATGTGTAGGACTTAATTACACCGCTATAATCGCTTAGTTGATCGGCAATTATTCACCGAGGTGTGAAATGTGATACCTACTGAGACGGCAGAAAGCCCGGGAGACGCACAGATTGCTTAAAGCTCGGAAGATATTTGTAATAGAGAGATTTGGAGTGCATAGAGGAGCGATGCTATCACCAAGGAAGGTGGCATGCATCGCGTTTCCTCTTGGCTACACCTGTCAGTCTTGTGCCAAGCTTAGCGTCAAGCGGATTGGTCCCTGGAAAGGGCCTAATGTGTGTTTGGGTGTGTGGGCATCTCCAGAAGCAAGCTCAGCGACATGGGATAAAGCAAGAGAGGAGCGCTCGTTGGGAGAAAGCAGAGAAGGACTGACAGCACAGTCTGTTCAGCTGACGCTTCTCTTAATCACGTTTAACAGTCCATTTGCCTTTTTTTTGCTTTATTTCCTCCCAGTCGAGCACTGGACAGTAATGTCACAGAGTAGAGAGCAAAATAAATCATAGTCATCTCGGCTTGCTTCAGCTGTGTACTTATTGTTGACAGGTGATTATTAAGATTGTTTGTGGAGTCAGCCACCCTCAGTGAGGAGGAGGGATTCGGAAAGCGCAAACTGGAGGAGAAAGACAAGGAAGCCACAGAGGCAAGGAGCGGAAATGATAGGGAAAAAGAGCCTGACAGAGAAAGGGTTTAAATCAGATGGAAAATACAGGTTAACAAATCAGCAGCAGGGAAACATGGCATGGCAAACTGAACGAGGGAGTGAATAATGGCACAAAAAAAATCGCAGGACATGGAGGAGAAGGCAACAGAACCCTGACTAGCAAGCAGGCAGAGGGCTGCCTGTGCCATATGCTGGCCTTCGTTGCCAATTTGCTACAAACTTACAGGTAATAACACCATATGGGAGAGGCAGGTCATTGCCAACATGGTGGCCATTTCCTCCCGCTGCCAGAATTTGTTCACCGGTACAAATGCCCTCCCTCCGGTGCTCGGTACAGTGTTTTATGCATATTTTTTTGAGGATTCTTCTCTTATCGCTTCATCTTTTGCTGAGACCTAGCAAAGAAGCCGGCAATACTCCTCTCCATACTCTGCGGCTGCTTGGAGGAGACTTCAGAGAGAGCCGGGTAACATCACAGCTCTCTGTCACAGGCAGAAAGATTTGAGGAGCTTTTTCTGCAGGCTTGTAATTTCTTTCCTCAGCCTGCCCATTAGCGGCAGACTGCACAGCAGCAGCAGAAGCAGCAGTCACGCTCCCTTGTATAATAAAAAGTTGCAACAGATCAATGATGTTAAAAAAGATCAATATTCACTCATTTATAGCAGAGCCCTTGGCACTGCTCTCCTGTCAAACCACGGAGCAGCTCGGCGAGCATTGGCATGCCACGGCGCTGTGGCCCGGCGTCTGGAAGCGCTGCGTGTAAACAGTGGGAGGGAGGGCGGGCTTGGCTCTGGCGTGGTGAGGGGTGGAGGCAGAGCAAATGCTAATTCGCACCCAGCCACACGTGAAATTAGCTCGAGATCTAGCTCCCGAGCCAACAGCAGCGCCAGAACAGCAACCCGCGGTGCGACCGCATCCGGGTGAAGAAATTAAAAGATCCTCCGCGGCTGCTGGTGGGGCCCGAGCGCTCGCCTGTCTCTTCATCGTCCCCGTAGAGATAGAGAGAGAGTCCACTGCGAGGCGTCTTCGTGCCTTCTGTGTATGCAGAAATGCTAGGTGAGGGATTACACACAACCCACATCTCTATTGCCAGGCAACAGAGGAATGTGAGACCAGACTGGATTTTGGCTCCATTTGCTGGTAACCCACGGCACTGAATTTGTAATTACCAGATGTTCAGGGACTTATCAAAGCCTTGTCAATTCCTTACTGAGCATACTCCTTTTTTTTTTCTTTTTTTTTAAATCCGACTACCTGAAACTACAAATCAACATACACTATATCAACATCCTTTCCTGTCTGGAATACTGCCATTTCAGTCTGAAGGGGATCACTCAGGGAAGAGGGGTAAAAGGGACGCGTGTCTCTGCATGAGGTCATTTGATCCACTAAATGATGAGGTGAATGAACATTTTTCTACCTGAAAATGTAAGACACCTGGCAGTGGCTCGCGGCCACAGCTCCACAGCTGGCGTAGAGCTTCCTCCTGCTCTTGCCGGCGGCGTCTCTAGAATTCTGCTGTGACGCAAGCTGGCAGTCGGCGAGACCACTTCACTGTACATGAAAGCTGTGGCCTTGGCAAGGGTCCCAGTGCCTATTACACCGATCCAAGCAATGTCCATCAGCATGTGGGCTGGGATGGAGGGGAGGGGGGACAAGAGCTGTACCTTTTCCTGAGTACACATGTACTCTACATGTGCAATCATACTTCAGCAGCATCGTGTTCCTGGCAGCATCAAGCTGCGAAGGGATTGATGTATTCCCCAACAGGGGGTTTGAAGATGAAGCCAAATCCCAACAAAGGGACTGGAAAGCAAAGAGGAAGTGTCATTGCTATCTGGTGAGTTTGCAACGCACAGACTCCAGTCAAACTTGTTTTTCTTTTCAAAATAAATAAATAAATCTCCATCTGAATTCTGAGATCCCTGTAGTGTGGCACATGCTTTCATTCTCACCAGGCAGTTTAAAACCAGGAGGAGAGACAGGCTTGTTCGATATACAGAAGTGCTATTGAACATGATGCGTGTAAGATGCTTTTATTATATACTCTTCAGCACTTGAATTACCTTAATAAGAAATAAGCACAGCTGCTCGAGTGTGTGCAGAAACATTTATTTTAAGATAAATGTGCTCTCACAGTGCTCTGACCTTACTTTCTGAATCAGAGTGATGGATAGGAGGAGAAACAGCAGGAGGGGGTTAATTTGAGGCCCTCGGCACTGCTCATTATCTTTTGATCAGGGACTGACAACAGTTGGCCATCCGTGTGTCTCGTTATGCATGGAGGTTTCTACGAGGCTCACCTGTGCACTGTCCAAAGTGCTGCACTGTGATGTCCTTGTCCTGTCTACAGGCTATGGTCCTCAGCTGGCACTGGTCGGCATAGGTCACCCCATCTGAGCCGCACACCTGCTCCACAGTGACAGAGATGGAGCGAAGGGAGAACACGTTAACTCCCTACAGGCAACTACAAGAATGTGTTTCCATTCAAACAACTTATTTCTTTAGACAGTTTGAAAGACACACCTTGGTTTTGTTTTTCAAATCGCAGTCAGGTGAGGGGCACTCACAGTGGGCCTGGCCATTCACCTTAATGCAAGTGGCTCCATAGTTACATTGTAACTCTTCACAGGAAGTTGGGGCTTCAGGACCTGTGGGAGAAACAAGTTTACACTGCTATACGTTCTGTACGCACTATATGGACAAAGGTACTGGGTCATCTATGCATCCTGTTAGAGCACCACTCTCGAATTCAGTGAGCTCTTCATTCTTTCATCAATGACTGTGAATGCAGGCTGCATGGTTAGGTGCTTGATTTAAAAAGTCTGTGGCAATGGGACTGAAAACACCTGAATTTAAAGATTAAGAGGTGTGGCCCAACACTTTTGTTCAAATAGAGTACTTTATATACAGCAATGGAGACTGTGAAATCAGACTATAGCTGGCAACATTTCTGCCACGTTTTGTTGTTTCGTAGTGATTTCCTCCTTTATTCTGTAATCCTTGTTCTTTCCTGTGAGTGTTATTTCAACACGTTCTCACTCCCAAAGAGTAATATATATAGTAATACACTAGGTGACAAATCGTCAACATACTACACTTCCGGGCACCCAACACGTTCGTAAATGATGAGATCGGAGAAACGATTAAACTTGAGAACTGTTTGGAATCAATCTACATGTGTTTGTTCAATTTACTTAAAACGCTTTGGAAAACACTATTTAACGTCACTAAAGTGCTGGTACAGGTTAGTTAGTGTTAGGGCTGGAATACATGGCTTGAACGTGTATTACCGCAGGACCGCCATTCTGCTGGATTTCACCCATAACCCGGCGCGTAACATAAGAACGCGGAAGGTCACCTTTCGCGTTCCTCAGGAACGCTGCGGAACGTGACAAATCGTCGGGATGTTACGCCTCGGGAGTGAGATTGGGCTGGTTATTTCCATTATTCATGTTGGCCTTCCCTTGCTTTTTTTGTGTATTACTGCCCTTTCATTCCTGGTTCTTTGTTCCTAGTATAGGTCCAATCATGTTTGTCCATCTAATATGCTTTCAAGACTCCAACCTTTACTTTCTGTCAGCTGGTTTTGCTGATGCTTAAGGTTTTGAATTTTTGATCCTGGTCTCCTGTGTTTGGCTCTTTGAAAACATTACAATTTCCTGTGTATCAAAATGTCAACCTTTCTGTAGGTACCAAAAGTTCGGCCAGTTAAACACCCAGTAAAGAATAAAATACAGTTGAACACAATAGTTAAGAACTGAAATAACCAAAACATGTAAAGAAAAAGTCTTTAAAAGCAATGTAAAAGATGATACTGCATACAGCAGTCACTCTGTCTCTCTTGAGTGTTAACAGTGACGTGGGAACAGACTATAAGCTGCTGGTTTAGAGTACAGGGATAGCAGTTCTGATATATATGCTGGGATCAGGTCCTGAGGGGATTTCAAAGTATAACAACAAACTGTGTTATAAGCCGTCTAGCTATAAAACTTTAACCCCAAACAGCGAATAACAATTCATCTGCACTGCTGACAACATTCATACTATACTTGTGCTATTGTGCCACAGTTTTAACCTCCTAAGACCCGAACTCTTTCATGGCATGCATTTTTTATTTCTCTTTGATATTTGGGCTGATTGGGACCTGATGAATGTAAAAACAAAGAATTACCAGATTTTTTTTTTTACTTGATTTTTGTTTCTGAGAAAAATGAGAGACACATATGAGGACATTCGCTTTAAATTTGGATAGAACAGTGTCAGTATAATGTCCTCATAATTGGATATCAGGGCCCTGAAGAGCAAAATTTAGTATTTTGGTCTAGACAACCCATAATTTGATGTCTACATATGTGGACGCCAGGTCCTAGGAGGACTTGTCGCACTCGGGGTGATTTTATAGTGTGGAACGAGTGAGCTGAAAGACTTCATCCTTGTCTTGTATTCAGCATCTTTACACCAACCGTATAACAGTGATAATAGAATTCCCAAATTCTCTGAGTTTCAATTATTCATGGCATGCACAGCAATTTTCCAAAACTGCTGCACAAAAAAAAGTTGATCTTCTGAGGGGCCCAAAGGTGAGCACTCAAGATCTCTCCTCAGTTCTCCCCTAAAGACTGTTTGAAGCCTTGAAGCTGTCGCAGCAGGATCTGCTGCAGGGAGTCCACCATCCACCCACCTGGATGTGAGTGTGGGGTCTTTGCATTGTTTCATCACAGAGGCTTAGAGCACCCCACCCTTTAGCTCCTGCTTTTATGTGCTGCACCCTCCTAGTACTCGTCCTTTTTATCTGGCAGGGTGTGTGGCGAAGAGCCCCACCACTGTGCTGGGACTGCTGGCTTCATTAAGCATTTGACTTCCAGTCGATATCTGATGGTGCATCTTAATCATGGAGCTGCAGGCCCCCACAGCAGGAACTAACCTTTCCTTCAACCGGCTTTGTGGCTTGTACAATCACCAGGGCTGTTTTTATTATTAATCAAAAGTAATCAATAGTCCTTAAACAGAGGTATAAACCCACACATTCAAAGAACAATGAATCATCACAACTGTGTAGAGAAAATAAAATATCAATGGGAAATGTGTCATCCACATGCCATTTGTACACTTGAGTATTTTCCTAATCACTATTGATCAGCTCTCTTGCAGCCACTTCCTTCTTTGCCAGTAAAGCTGATGGATGCAAAGAGCCGATGAAGAAAGAAATGGCTGCTTCCAGGCTGATCCACAAATCAGATAAGTGACAAAAACCACTTTGGAATGATAGAGAGAAGCTGGAACCAAGGAGAGAAATGTGTGTGTGTTTGGTTTCTGAATGCCCCACACACTGGCCTTGATGCTCTTTCTTATTACCTTTGTCGCAGCCATTCATGCCCATCTTGCTCCCATCTGGACACACGTTGCACTTCATGCCCTTCACTCCCGTCTTGCAAGAGCACAGACCCGACATCTGCTCACAATCATCCCGGACTGAGCCCGTAGCGTCGCAGTTGCATGCTGCCGTGGAAAGGTGGAAAAAAAATGAGAGAGATTGATGAGGGGGGAAAAAGGCCAGTCAATTAGCGACGACGGCAGGAAGAGAGATAGGAATAGCTCGGTTTATAGTCTGTACAAACTGTGCTTGAAGCAACCTTAGCCTCTGTAGCGTTGTGCTTGAGAGACATCTTTGTCTTAAGTATCAAGGGTTGGTAATAGTTCAACCAGCCCTAGGGGCCACAGGAGGAGGACAAGAAGGAGGGGAATGAGTACGTAAGAGAAACTCAGGAAAACAACGCCGGGGAAGGACATCAAGTCCATTATGTTCCGGGAATCAATGACGTGTGTTGTTTTCCACTCCTCTCCTGCTGAACGTGGTATTGGCGTGTGGTGTGCTGTCTGCTTGCTTTGGGTAAACCTTGTTAAGGTCAGGCCACGGGTGAGGCACCTGCAGGCTTCCTGCTGTTGACTGAAAATGCTCTGTGACTTGGGGAGCTATGTCCTATGATACCTCAGCGGCAGGATACGAGCTAGTCACCATATTGCATTACACCAAGACAAACAAGGGGTCCCGACCCTGTTCTTTACTCGAATACAAATGAGAATGGTTCATTCAGTACAGCCTTGACAGGTCTAAAGGACAAAGTAAGACATCTTTCCACAAAAACTCTCATCAAATAGTTAAGCTCTATAAATATATGGAGCTTAACTAGAAGAGAATCTAATTTGACTGACTATATTTTATGGATATTCATTTTATAAACTTCTGTTCTAAAAAGGGTAGCTCGGAGGCACTGCTATTAATTCAGTGAGAAATGTATTGTCAAACTATGGCTCTTATCTTGAGAAATATGACTCTCACTTATGTAGAGTGGATTCCAGCCATGCAGATTTGGATTTATTTGGCAAAGACTTTAGTTTTACAGACTCAGAGGTTTTGGGTTTCTTCCCAGAAAACATTGGGGGGAATAACTAACATTGTTTATACTCTGGAAAAAAAAATTGTTCAGTAACTATAAAAGTAAAGTAGATCAGAAGAAAAGTGCACACAGAAATATTGATGGTGTATCTAGAGCAGGCGGTATGAATCATACAAGTCAGTCAGGACTTTGCAAACTATGAAAGTTGGAGATGTCTGCGGAGATGCTGGAGATGAAAGTTCCAGATCCTGACAAGTTGCTGACAAGACCCACTGACAAGACCCACTGGAGATCAAAGCTGAGGCCCACGAACTAAACCGACTTTGACATCTCTGATCTAGACTAACTATTTCACTATTTCAGGATTTCTGAAAACCAAATAAAACCTCTCTGCGTGTTAACACTTTGATGTGCATGGATTTTTTTTCGGTGTGTGTGTGCACAGACCATTTGTGGAGAGGAAATGTAAGGATTGAAAAGTAACATACATAAAATGAACGTCATCGAAATAAAACACATTTGCACAGCTGATCAGATACAAAGAAGGAATTCCTCACGAGTGCAGCCGCTCATGTTCTCTGTCACGATGCCGCGGAAATTCCAGAAGCCCGGCTCACAGCGGTCACACTTCTGCCCTCCGACACCCGGCTTACAGGAGCACTGCCCGGTGGTTGGATCGCACGTCCCCTTGTAGGAGCCGTAGATATTACACTGACAGGTAGCTGAGGGGAAAAGAGCAACAAGGAATTTCACTTTTCTACAGCAAACTTACACTGCTGCTGTTTATAGATCCCTGTAGCTTATAAGAGTTGGATAATGCTTACTGTGATGGATACTCTGTATTAGAGATTTATGCTAGGCTCAAATGTCAGCTAAACCCTATTCCGCAAATAAAAAGGCGGATAAAGCGCGCTGAGGTGATTTTCCTTTTTTCTAAATCTCTGCGTATTCTTATTTCTCCGTCTGCATTTTCTCCATCCATGCTGTATCCCCTGGCTTACAGCTCGATGCAAGCCTTTTCTCTTCCATCTGCGCGCTATCATTTGTCAGGATCATCAGATGAAGAGATTTTTCTGTTGATACAGCGCAGAATTATCATAATTATTCCTTGGATTAAGATGAAACGTTTTCGGCTCTGCAACTTTGCTACTGTAATTGCAGTCAAGGACAACGAGGCCCATATGCTGCAAACAGCCTGATACTATCTACTTTTTTTTTCCTCCTTTTTTTTTTTTAAAAACTCGTGACACACTGACGGGTCAAAGTGGGACACAGAATAGGACTCACCGGGACATCCTGCCTGTCCAACTCCTAAGGCGGCCGTCACATTGTCTGAGCAGCAGCCGTACACTGACACGCTGCAGTGCTCGGATACCGTCGGGTCCGGCAGAGATACGGCTGAAATCACCGATGAGGTAGGGAAGGAAAGGGAGGGGAGATGGAAGATGGAACAGGGAGAGAAAGAGGAACACCAGCATTTGAGTGATTACTGTAGGGTTTGTTGATGGTGGTGGAGGAGGGGAATTAAACAACACAATCTCTGAACAACATGTAACTTTTTTGCCAACAATGAGATTGGCTTGAGGGGCAGAGGTGGAGAGCCTGGCAGTCGGCTTCAAGATAACAATTCTATTTGCTACTTTCTCCACAATGACTCAAAATCAGGGGGAAAATGATGCTATTACCTCCAGTGAAAACAAACAATGGCATTTCTGGTGAATGTGCAGAAGCTGACATTTACCACCTACTAGAAGGCATGTTCTCTTCATTTGTTCTTGTCTAATATTACGAAATTGCACCGCTGCCCTACAACCTTCAAAAAAAGAAAAGAAGAAGAAGCAGAAGAAAAAAAAAAAAAAAAGGCCTGCTGCATAATGCGAAGGAATTTGCCAAGCAGTTTCTGCCTGCGCACACTGTGTGGAGAGCTCCTTTGTCTAAGGATGCACAAGACGCCAAAATAGTGTGACAGCACTGAATACAGAGCCACATTCAGCAAAATAAAAACAAATGCGTTCCTCAAACCTGGCGCTTCTCCAGAAATTGGAAGAGAACAACAAAACAGTCAGTGGGAGGAAAATAGGATTTGTTTAATGGCCGGAGCAAAAGCATCATTGTTCACATTTTTTCATACTTTGGAGTGAAAAGTAAAGTTGTAGATAGAAACGGGAAAACCCTTGGTTTTCTGTGTGTCTCTCTATTGCCCTCCCCATCGCCTCTTTTAGTGTTGCTCATTTGGAGTTTGGAGGCTGGAGATACAGGGGCCATAAATCACACTGTTACTGGTGTGGATATGAGCCTCAGCCTAATGGTGATGACTCGGCGCGCTCTTTTTCCAGTGCTTTCCCACTCCAGAGATGGGCTTTGGACACAGTTCATTTAACTTGCCACTTTTCAGTGCTCCATTCGGCTATCTGTACTGAGCCTATTAGGACAAGGAGAACTTTTAATTTCATATGTTCTTCCACCCTTCAAGGGTTTTTCTCCATTGTCCGGCACAATGCACCTCGCTGTGACATGCAATATTACCCTCACATTTTCAAGGTCCACTGCTGCGCCTTCTCCGCTTCGCTGATTGTTGCTGGTCTTTTATATTCCTGCAAGGGCACATCTGCACATGTGTCTAGTAAGCCAATAAAAATTTCAGTGGATTATATTGAAATCCCTGACCCTGATTTGAGTTTGCAGGCGGCAAAAAAAAATAAATACTATTTTAAATGCTACAAGAGGCAAACTTTACAAATGTGCATGCAGCAGACGGCTGTGTTGACACTGTATGCAAAGTAGGTAGCTTTTCAAACTGAGAACCTCTGAAATACAAGGTTGCTTTCATGCTCCGCTACTGAGAGCTGGCATGTTTTGATAAAGTTTATGGAGCTGAGGTCAAATGAAGTTTCTCCTTACATAGCTAATGCAGAGGGCAGTGAAATTCCCCAAGATCTGAGTCCCCCCCCCCCCCCATTAGCCAATAGGAGATGAGAACCCAGAGGCCTTGTACCCATAGAGGACTCTTCAAAAAAGGATTGATTATCCATGGATGGTAGAGAAGCGTGACAGTCAGTGCCCAAGGAGGCCAGCTTAGGAAGGAGAAGAATCTGCAGAGATGTGTGTGAAAACACTGGCAGCTCCTTCATTCTCACTCTCTTCAAACTCTCTCCATCCTCCTCTCTTTCAGACCCAGGGGGAATCAAACAGACTGGAATGATCACACAAAATCCCTTAAGTGCCTTTTGCTCTGCTCCCTGGCCTGTGCTAGCAAAAAGCTCTTCATTTAACATAGCCACAGAGAGGAAGATGGTTAACCTTTGCTGCTCTGCCACTGATCTCACAGCGTTTGTGGCTGATAAATGTCATTCATCACATGCAAAGAGAGGGAGTTTATATTAAAGGAAGAGGGGAAAGTGGTGTCCTGAGGGCTAAGAAGCAAGCTCCGGAGCACAGGTTTATTGCTTTAAATTCTCTGAATATCTGGACAGAAAAGTGAGCCTTTATTACTATCTGTTAGTTCACACTTGGGCCCGAGAGGAAGATTTTTAACTCTGCTCACGAGCCGGCCCACGTGGACTAGCCACTTCCCAGAAAAGCTGGAAAGCTCAAAGTGTGCTGAGTCAACCTTCCCTGAGCAAATTACACAAACCCACACATCAAATTTAACACTGACCTCCCATCATTTCACTTGCTTATGGCTAACCAGGTCACACTGAAGAGAGACACAAGCAGTGCTGTCAGAATTACACTCAAACTAGAGACAATTACAACCCCATCGATGGATGGAATGAGTGGAGAAATGGGATGTCAGCGACAATGAGACTTGATGAGGGTGCTCTTGTGCACTGCAATGACATCGACTCTGAGTGGCGTAATGTACCGACCTGCACAGGGTCCCTGATTTTGAATCAACAAGTGCTCTCGTTTCTCACATCTGGCCTTCTTCAGCTCGCACTCGTTGCTGTAGTTTTTCCCATCGGAACCACAAACCTGCAAAAAGAAAGACACAAAGCAGAGTCTGAAGCAGCGTCTAGCTTAACCCCTCAGCTCTTTTTGCTCTACCTCGCTTCAGTTATTACCAGGCCGCGTGTTTTTACCGAGGCGTGCCCTGTATTTAAAGTAAAAGCGCATTCACCTAGACGCTGAACTAAAGAGCCATTAAGTGGTTAGTTCGGTTGCTTTCAATAATACTTCACGGCCTTTGTCAGGTGGCGTTTTTACTCAGTTGTAATGGACGTGGTTTAATCAGGTGTCATCAGTTTCACCACACTTAAGACCATGCGGTGACACCTGAGCCACATCCGTGACAACAAAGCAAGCTGCTGCTGCTCATGACGGTAAGATGACCTCGTGGGAAAAGAGGATATTTTTTTTGCTCCTGCTTATTAGACAGGTCTGTTTCTGTCGTCACTGGAGCTTTCTCCTCGTGTCACGTGGTGTTCAGTCAGGTAAGCCATAAATACAGTGTTTCTTTCCCCTGTTATGCAGACTATGTCAACCTATATGTTCCACTGACGGACGCAACATAAACACCATCTCCAGCCTTATGCCTCGCCTTTCTGATGCTTAATTGTGGATGTCACAAAACTTTCTTCTGCCCAGTTACTCAGTTTCTGGGATCCTTTTTGAGTTTTGCGTTGGCTTACAAATTACCGAGGTTGTACAGTCATGCTGTCTCCGAATAAGAAATGCTGCGAAAAGATTTTCCATCTGAAGCTGACCTTGAAAAAGTCCCCCGTGCCTTCATCCACGCCCCCATGTTTTACAATTTTGTCAAATTTACAAGAAAATAAGAAAGAAAGTGGCCCCTGATGGATTTTGTAACAAGCAAGGTTATTCGGCAAATTCAGAAGACATCTAGATTTCTTTTTATGCTAAAGACAAAAATTCAGGAATAATTTTCCATGTCATTTTATAGGAGATTGGAGTTTGTCCGATGAAAATGTCAAAAGCAGATGTGTGCGATTTATGTTTTTGCATTTTGCTTTGAAGGGACTGGAAGATTTAACCACATTAGCAGCTAATGGCAAATGATTTTTGAAGGCTGTCTTACCAGGCTGTGAGGCACACTCGTGCAGCTGTATTCACAAAGGCATCGGTCGCTTTCGTCTTCTGCGTCTTCGTACCACGTGCCTCCAAATACGAGACAGCGGTCCTGTTCACAGCTCTCCTGACCCGATCCAGACCCGCCCGAGCCGCAGTCTGCATAAAAAAAGACACACAATATCATTAACAAACATATGCACACACATCACAATCTATACATCTAGCGGGCATCATAGTTTTATTTGTCTTGAAGTTAAAACTACATTTAAACACTGTGGGCGCCGTAAAGTTAAGATAATGTACATTTCCCCTCATGATGGCGAGAGGCAACCAAAGGCGCTGCTGGTAGTACAAGATAATGACGGTGTCTAGCAAGGGCCACCGATTGACTAAATAAATTAGACATCTCTGCACCACCAGTGAGGCATCCTTTCATTTCAATTACATCAGAAACAAAAAAAGGGGGAGGGAATTATTAACTCCGGCCTCCAAGTGTGCGGAGAGAATTGGTGGCGAGGCCTGCTTTATGGGTGTCTGCTTCCCGATATGAGAATGCAACTAATTGCAAAGTGTTCTGTAAAATCTAATTATCTCCCAAGACTTTAAAGAAAGTTGTCCCGGCAACTCTTTAACTGCGACCCTGAAATGGCTTTTTGCTTGTTTTAAAAATGCACGTCTGTGTATCGCAGTAGGAGGAACAGCTAAGGCTGGCTTAATGTTTATAGGGAACGAGGCAGAGCAAGGACAAATAAAAACCCAATTAGGGGCCAGGATGTACAGCTCTACAAAATGATTTAAAAAGAAGCACCAGAAAGGGGGGGGGGGTGGTATTTGACAAGTGGGTTGATTTGAGGAAGACAAATTTGGGGAAGGGAGGGGGGGATTGCAAAGTGCAGGCAAAAAAAAATGGGAGGATCTGGCTTTTGAAGTTGCAAATTTTACCTACAGTGGAACTCCAGAGGGAGATTAGGTAAACGTGTGTGAAAGCGGGGGAAAGAAAGCATGCAGCATGAAAGACGGAAAGAATGTCAGACAGAGCGAGGCACCTTGGGGGCTGGCAGAAAGTTCATTTAAAACAAATTTGTTATTCAAAAAAGGACTACAGTTCAACTAAAAGCTCCCAGCGCAGGCAGAAGACTCAAAGCGCATTAGGTAATCGAGGTCTTTCTTTCCCTTCTCGTCTACTTTTAGGGCTCGTTCGGCTCAGTGTATTGATGCACTACCACTAATGGTTAAATCAATGTCATAGTGTAATGGAAGTATCACTTAGCATAAACTGTCTCCCAAAGTAGATTATGGAGCAGGTCACAGTGCACGGTGCGGGGAGGGGCCGATGAAGCCCCGGCTGTTCTTCGATATGGGTCATCAGCTGTGGTGCTGGGAGAGATCTGAGTGGTCGATACGGCGGCGGAGACGTCGCTTTACTATCTGTGCCTTCAACAGAGGAGTTGGAGCTTTGTGAAGAGTGCCCCCCCCCCCCCACCCCTCCCCGAGAAAACCCCCCCAAAAAACTAGGAACCATCAGTGCTTATTAAAGCATCGCTCTGTCTCCATTTTAAAGCCCCAACCCTAATCCGTTTACTTGAATTTGCCATTGTTGCAACTTATTGATTTCAAACCACAGTCCGAGTTAAACATAACATTTTGTGACACAGCTAATGCGCTGCGTAATGGCTTTCAGCTGCCAGTGACATTATCGCAGGTACTCGGCGTCAGATGGCATCTGAAAGTGAGAAGAAGAGATCAGAAACAGAAAGGGAGCTCAGCAGCCTGTGGTCGGCTTCCTGTATCTGTTTACTGTTTGCCAGCTCAGCATGACGCAGTAAAAAGGAAATGCCGGAGTAGCCAATTCATATTCCACTCAGGTCCCTTCACACAGACAAGATAAATATATAAAAAGAGGTAAGACACTAGAATGGAATAAATAAAAGTGAAAGGCGAGGGGAGGGGGTCCTAATTAGCTGTTGTTCTTTGATGTGCCCGTCACCCACGCTGCCTATGAACCTTTCAATTAATATGTCCCCAGCCAAGATGGCTGCATCAGCTATTCTCTCCGTACTGCCCATCCGTTTCTTTTTACTCAGTCTTGTCAGAAGCCTGAGTCTATTTAGCCAGGGGAGCTCCATTAAGAAGCCAGAATTGAGCGGCGGAGAGAAGAAAGGAAATGAATTGCATAAGAATAATGTCCGAAAAAGACAGAGGCTTTGACAGTAGAAATAATAGAGGAAGTGAAGAGGAAGACGGTATTGTCTTGAACTGTGTGCTACTGAAAGTAGAGGGAAGAGGAGAAAACATGAGAACCTGGGTAAATTATAGATGACGGAGGGGAGGGGGCTGTAGATGTTCAGCAAACCAGATTTGTTGTGTCAACATCAATGATCCAGGAGACATCTGATATTTCTATGATACCTCTGATATCATGACCTGACTGAATGTCAACATCTATGACATTAAAGAAATTCTCCCTCTTTGAAAATGACAACGGTTTTGCTCCCTCTATCAGTACCACCTTCTTTGACTTATGTGACAGCACGTTAGCCTAAATAAAGTTCCTGTAGGACGGAGAAGCATCACAGCCAGTGGGAGGATGGGGTGTTTTTAGATGGCAGGAGGAGAAAAGAAGTTTTGTTGCCTCAACGGAAGGTTAGAAGCCCCCATGATGAATGGACCGTGAAGGAAAAATGCGCTGATCACACTCCGGGAAGCTCTCGTGCCACCCAGCCACTCACTTGCCTGTTTTTTCATGCCCTTTCCTGTCTTTTGGAGCTTGATCACATCCGTGCCGTGTGAGGAGCGACGAGGGTGAGGATCCAGCATCGCCGTGTGATCCTGCTCTCATAATCTTGTTTATTAAATGTCTATTCAATTAAAAAAGGGGGCTCGGGCCTCCGTAGGTGATGCACTGCTCTCAGTTACCACTTTGTCAGTGTCGAGAAAAGGAGCTGAGGCCAGGCCTACCCGAGTGTGAAATTAAACAGGTGATAAATTTCCCTGTATGGCCAACAGTGAGAACACTGTCATTTTTCATTACTGCTAAATAAAAAGGCAGGAGAAAACAACTTCCATTTTTATGCCGTGCGCTCCCCTCCTCCCAACAAGACTAATGAGGATGGTTTTTAAGTCAGGTCTACGTAAGCAAATAAATCAACACATTCACTTCCTCTCTGGGCTTATCTTAGATTTGAAGTATGGAGTGGGGAGTTGCGCATACTGGTGATGTAGAGCCCTGCCGCTGTCTACAATAGAGCCAGAAAAAAAAACAGAATTACATTTTGTGACAAGGGTGCTGTATAACACAGCATGTGCTCTTAATTTTGCCAAATCTACCACTGATACTGTACATGTAGGCAAGGGTGAATCCATCAGCAGCAAATCCTGTTTAAGACAGGCAGGAGGAGAGAAGTAGAACAACTTTCTGCAAATTGGTTTTGACTGTTTTACAGGCTTCCTGTGGAGGGTCCGGGTCAGATTTGAGGGGGCCGAAAGAAGGGGGGGGGGGGGACAGAACCGTCTGCTGCCCCTGGGGTGAAATTTATTGATTTCCACCGAGCCCTTCTCCACCCCTGTCTGTGAAAGCCTTGGCGCCCCTTTTGTCAAGAAGGACAATTTTGATGGAGAGGAGTGCAAAATGGAAAGAGATGTGAGTGGGTGGGACAGCAGGGTGCGATGTGGAGAGCAAAAAGAAAAAAGAAAGGGGAAAAAAAGAAAAGATTCTATTGTGTAAGCCTGACAGTTCTCTCTGAATCAAAATGAGCAAGCGATGGGAAAAAGGAGAATGCTGAGAGACAGTATGGTAGAGAGAATAAAATATAAAAACAAAGCCATCAGCCACTGCAAGCAGAGCAATGCCCTTGGGATGCAGATGAGAGTACTTTTTGCCTGATACAACCAACAGACAATGAGGAGTGTGTAGCTGCGTGTGTGCGTGGTGACAGTAAGTCTGCACGTCTGCATCGAGGGCATACAGTTTCACATTTCTTCATGCTCCACATACAAAAAAAGTCACTTATCTCAGTCAATGAAATGATGTTAAATCGGCCACAAGAAGCTTTGATGGTGCGATTCGCCTCGCAGGCCTGGGGCCAAATACGGCAGACAATGGTAGTGGGGGGGTTAGGGAGGAAAAAGAAAAAAGACCCCTGGCTGTAGCAATCAAAATGGAAGTGGATTCCCCCTCATCTCTATTTGCCCTGTCCTCCATCTACCCCCTCCTTTCTTCTCTCCAGCCATCCCTCCTGCCGGCAGGTGTAATCTGCTCCCCTTCACACCTTGTCAGTAGATGACTATGTTCACTGTGATGGCCAACTAGCCACGAGGGAACAGCAGCATTGCCACTGTCTGCATTTAAAACCAGAGGCTGGCATTTTGCTCCCTCCAGAGTTGTCCCCAAGAAGGGGATGAGCGAGGGACTGTGATATCCCGCCTCAGTCTGTCAGCGCTGATCAAGATATGATCTGCACGGTGAATTAGAGTTCATTTATTCAGAATGCGAAGCGATGACAAAGCTACAGGCATGGAAATGAGGGATACTCACATTAAGTGCCATCGGTCACGCATTTAAAAGCCTAATTGAATAGAAGAGCTAGATAAAATGTGTACCCTAGCTGTCACAACACAAACAAACACAACCTAGCCCCCCTCCTAATAAAAGCCGAGCATAATAATTCGTGCTATTACAGCTCGTGCTGCGAATTCAGGTAAAAGTACATGCAGTAATCACCAGCCTACAATTCACAGATCATCTTTTTAGCAGACATAATATTCTCAGGCTCTAATATACTTCAGTCATCTATACTCAGCCCTTACCTCATTTTTAGCTACCTCTAATGCATGGAGCATTTAGCTTGGGATCCCATCTACAAGTTCCAAATATCAAATGAAAAACTGTCTGCAATTAATTAGTTTCAGTTTATTGAGGCATCAAGGAGCAATGGGGGGGAAGCGGTGAGATCAATAAACAAAAACCAGCTGCAGCTCATACGTTGCACAGCACGCTCGCGAACAAAGTCAGCCAGACAAGCAGCCAATGAAAACACTGCGTTGAAAACGTACAGCTGACCTGAGCTTAATCACCCAGAAGTCATTTCTGGATTTCTAACAGGTTTTGTTTACAGAAACACACCGCGGCTGTCGCCTCATGTTTTTTGCAGTGTTAAGCCGACGCAGACGTCGCAGCTACGAATCCACAAACGACTAAATACGGCACCGCAGGTCGCTTGATAAAGATAATTACACCGTTTCAAAGTCCATTTTCCTACCTTCGTCGCAGCTGCCGAGCCTCGCCGCGTCAATTCTCGTCATCTGCGTGCAGGAATGTCTGCGAAGTTCACACTCATTGTCGTAGGTGGTGCCATCACTTCCACACACTGGGGAGTAGGGCTCGCCTGAGCACGGCGGGCACTCACACCTATTCTGGACGCACCGGGCACCCATGGCACAAACAGTGTTGCCACATGTTTCTGTATTAAACACACAGCAGAGGGGCAGGCCACAGCATGACTGGTGAGTTATTTTGATGGATATGATCCACATGGACATTCAAAGTCATCTCTGGAATATATTTTTAAACAGGATTTCTCTTTTCCTTTTTCTATTTGTCATGCACGCTGCTTCCCCTCGTAATATATTCCACTTTAAAACATATACAGCACATGCTGCTGGAGCAATTTCCCATCTGAGAATTCAGTTTGACAAGTTTGCTTGTATTTGAAGTGCCTGCAGTTTTATGAGCTTCCTGATGGGCACTATTTTTACATGTCATTTCCATATTTAACTCAGAGCCAGAGGAAAGAAATGAATCTTTTACATATGAACATTGCACACTTTTTCCCTAGCCTAATATCAAATCACCAGTTTGTGCTAAGATCGCTGATGTGTCCTTCATATTTATACTAATAATGACACACTGAAGATGACATACTGTAACTACCAGACATATTCTCCATAAATGTACGCATTACTTACTGCACTCTCCTTGGCCGACCACTCGGAGGTCCATCTGTTGTTTGCAGGCCCGCACATGCAGCTCACACTCGCTGTTGTAGGTGGTACCATCGCTGCCGCACACAGGCTGGTGGGACTTGACACACTCTGACGGACACACACACTGCTTGCTCTGGGCATCGCAGATTGCCCCAAAAGAGCAGTTGGCACAGGCCTCATCTAGATGGGGACAAGCAGGCAAACAAATGGTTAAGTGTGTCTGTGCATGTGTGCTTCCTGTGGGATTACATAACCTTGGCGCCGAGGTCTGATTCTAAGAGAAACACTGTGAGCTACATTAACACTGCTCGTATTAATGTATGGTAGACTTAAAATGGATTCTCTTATGTTATCATTATGCAAATGCAGTGCAGTGCAGTGCTTTTCAGCTCATCTTACTTTCTGATGATGCTTGAAACATCACTTAAGTGAATATAAAGTTGCGAGGGAATGAGTTTCTGGCTACTACAGATTCTTAAAGTAGTGTTGGTTTGTCATTTGGTCTTTCAGCCACAACATTAAAACTACTGACAAGTCAAGTGAATAACACTGATTATCACATTAGGATATAATGTTCTGCTTGGAAACACTGGGTCCTGTCATTCATCTATATGTTACTTTGATATCACACGGGGTCATATGATTGTTGGGTTTTTCTCTGTATGCGTTGCTGTAGGGTCTACCTTACAATATAAAGCACCTTGAGGTGACTGGTGTTGTGATTTGGCGCTGTATAAATACAGCTGAATTGAATTACTTTGACGCACCCATTATCATTAATTTTGAAAATGTTGGAGACCAAACTGGTGAGGTGCTAAGCAAAGAAACCAAAACTGTGCCAATACTGGAAAAAGTTCAAACTTACAGTACAAATATTTTACTTTACAAGCTCAGTATATGGAGTGAAGATTTGGAAAATTCAATCTTACTAGAGGATGGAAAATCAGAGTACTGAGATCCCACTTAATTACACACCACAGAACTGGATGCTTCAGCCCTAAGTCTTTGTGGCATAGATCCAAAAAGATGCTGGAAACGTTCCTCAGAGATTTTGGTCCATACAGACATGATGGCATCGCACATAGACTGCAGCTTTGTCAGCTACACATCCGTGATGAAAATCTCCAATCCCACCACGATCAAAGGATGGCCAATCCATCTAAGTACAGTGAACTTGTGTTCAAGGAACCAGTTTGAGGTGATTCGATCTTTGTGACATGGTGGGTTATCCTGCTGGAAGCAGCCATCAGAAGTTGGGTACACTATGGTCCCAAATGGTTGGACAAGGTCTGCAACAATACTCAGGTAGGCTGCGGTGTTTAAATCATGCTCAGTTGCTATTAAAGGGCTCAAAGTGTGCAACAGAAGTATTACACCACCATCAGCAACCTGAACCATTAATACAAGGCAGGGTGGAGCTGTGATTTTATGTCGTTTACGCTAAATTGTGACCCAAACTGCTGAATGTTACACCAGAAACTAAGCCTGATCAGACCAGCTAATGTTTTTCCAATTTTCCATTGCCCAGTAGAGGTGAGCACATTGTAGCCTCGGTCTTGACGAGGCATTTCTGACCAGAAAACCTTCATTCAAATGATGTTTTGTCCCTAGAGATGACTGTGTGGAAAAATCAATTTCTGAAATGCCCACAGTAGCCCGTCTGCCACTAAAAAACACGCCACCTTCAAAGTCCGTTTGAACTTCAGCAAGATGTCTTGAACACGTCTACACGCCTAATTGGAGTTGCTCCCGTGTGATTGGCTAATTAGATATTTGTGTTAACAAGCAGTTGAACAGGTTTGCCTAATAAAGTGGCTGGAGAGTTATGTTACTCCTGACACATTGCATTGTTATATAAATAGACAAGGCACCAACGTCTAAAGGAACACTAAAACAGTTTGGGTAGAGTGACACATGAAAAGAATATTTTAAAAGAAATTCCACTAAAATCAAAACTCTTTCTTCTTGGTGAGTGTTTAGATGGACACGGTAACAATGGAAATGAACAAAAGTGGAAAAATAACTCTGTTTTTTAAATGGATAAAAAAAGAACATTTGTATTCTATATGTCTCATAATAAAAAATGTCTCATTTGTTGCATTTTTCTCATGCAAAATTATGCTAAGAACTAAGCATGAGAATCAAGGCAAACATTATTTACTATTCAGAGCTACAGGAAATAACCTGTTTTCCCATTTTTCCTGGGAAAACAAGGAATTTGTATAAAGCTTTATTAGTGTACATGAGGTACATTCACATGATATTAAAGAATACAGAAAGCCGCACACATGCCATTTAAAGTTTACTGCATGTCAGAGGTAAAAACTATGCCATGAAATAAAAAAACTTCCCAGACAGAGCCCTACCACAGCACAAATCCATGGAGGAGGATTTTAGAAAAGATGCTAAAGTGCATGAAGTTCCCAGGAGCACAGTGGGTTCCATCACTAAAGAAATTTCAAGCCAACCAAAACCAGTCTTTCTGGAACTGAAACTAAATAGCTGAACACAATGAGCTTTGAAAATTGTCACCAAAAATAGATGAAGCTACCAGAAGGTCAACCGCACTCAGTCAATCAGGACTTTATGAGAGTGGTCAGAAACTGAAGCTAGTCCTGAGTAAAATCCACAAGAGGGCCATGCTAGAGTTTGCCAAATTACACTTAAATCATTCTGAAAGCATGAAGGAAACAATTCTCTGCTCTGATGAGACAAGAATTGAACTCCTTGGCCGGAATAGCAATTGTTGTAAGTAGTGAAAGCCAGGTACTGGATGGGAGTAGCCAGCACCATTTTTTGGGAAGCCTTCTCAGCAGCGGATGCTGAAAAGAACTAGCCTCAACTGAGTGTGACAAATCACGCTTTCCCTTAAGATTGTAAGGCTAATTATATATGGCCCAAAATATGCTGTTTTTCCACCGCTTTTCAGTCAGAATCAAGCTGAGAACATCTGTATTCTCTCGCCAGATGCTACCAGAAAAAAAGCAAAGAGAGCTTTTGAAATCCTTGATTTTAGTATGAGGATTTATCTAGCTCATCTGTTGACTGATTGGCTGAGACAACGTTTCCCTCAAAAGAAACAGCAGGGCAGGCTCAGGGTGCTGACTGAGCCCTCATGGGGACATGAAAGAAAAATGAGAAGGCAAATCCAAGTCCTCATACACAGAAAAGGCTAGTAGTATAGACACCTTTTCCTCTGACACCAATTACACTGGGAGGATTGCATTAGCACAGCTCACTATCACATTCAATTAGGGGCAGGCTAATACCCACCGCTGATTTAGCACTAATTGAGAGAGGCAAGGCTGGCTGCTGGAACCCTCCACATTATTAATCTGTTTATTACTCTTTTAGAGCCATTCATTTCCTTCATCTCTCCATCTAATGTGGGCATCCGCTGCTTTCTTGATTAACAGCTATCCACTTAGAAGTGGATATGGCAAGAAACGTGGCACTTTATGTACAGTACATGGCCTGTGGGAGCCTGTAGGAGCAAACGTTTCATTCTGTGGAGGTGGAATGATCAGTTCTATGAAGATATGCTTAAATTAAACTGCACGAGCAGGACATTCAGGGCAACTGTCTATGCTAAATTCATGTGTGCTTTTGCTCTGGGGCTATTTTTCACAGTGTGGCCTTCTGTCTTGAGTTTGAGTTTGGGGACATCTGAGTGCCTTGGCACCCGATGACATTTTTCTATAATCATATTTTAGGCTCCAAGTTTGTTGCAACAGTTTTTGGATTGCTCTGACCTTTTCCAACATGTCACATTTTTTTTTTGCAGAAGGACCTTTACACTATTTTGCTGTTGAAGACCTGACCAGCACAGACCCGTTCAATACTCTTGCTATCATCTCGGTCACACACAGCAATCCAGACCTCAGCGTCGGTGGCTGACCTCACTGATGCATTTTCTTTATAGGATGGGAGCAAATTCCTGCAGATTCCACAATCTTGCAGAAGATTACCACACCATACTTTCACAATGGGGTGTCACATAAGAGTGGAGTATTGAGGTACCATTATTGCTTTTGTCAGTATTTAATGGCTAAGAGTACTTAACAATTATTTTCATTGCTCTCGAGGAAAAAAAAGAATCTCCCCTGCACAGCTTTTCTATGACAAAAAAGAAATAAACA
Organism: Copadichromis virginalis; assembly: GCF_057382275.1. Lineage (NCBI taxonomy): Eukaryota > Metazoa > Chordata > Actinopteri > Cichliformes > Cichlidae > Copadichromis > Copadichromis virginalis. The sequence continues at coordinate 11,572,706 of NC_140637.1, forward strand.
TAAAACATAGTAAAAGTGTACTGCTGTGGTCGTGGATCCTCTGTGGCTGAGACAGCTATAAATCAGGAAGTGGAAGTGGTGAGTGTTGTCCTTTATCAGGCCCTGTGTCCTGATAGTAGCCTCGCTTCTTTATCAGCTCCTGCCCCTCGCACCTGGCTCTCTGCACTGCCTGATCCTCCAGACAACATGCATCACAGACAGAAGAGGAGGGGAGCCTCAGTTCAAAGCCGGGAAAAGAGAGGAGATTGTTGCCATTACTGATAATGTTAGGATGTGTACTTTTTGTCATGTCTGATCTCTGAATCAGTCGTCTTCAAGTCTGTCATCACCATTTCTGGGTTTCAGTGGTTTCTGAAGGCAACCTCGCAACCATTAAAAGTTCAAAATTTAAGGTAAAAAGTCTGGCTGGCCATTATGAAACACAGACATGACAATAAAGAATGGGAGATATTACAACAGGGGATCTTTCATCTCATGCAAATGCTTTTCAGGCGCAAGAACCTAGAGAAATATAGAGTATGACACACTGTCCAAGATCAAAGTAAGATATTTTAAAGCCTTTTTGTGTGAGTTCTGATTAAAAACCTGACACAAATATTCACTAAATAGCTTAAGAGTCAGCTAAAATTAGTTCTGCCTTTACAGCAGAATGATTCAGGCTAATAATGGCTCAAAGATGGCACCATTCTCTGGTCCAAAAACAGCTGCCAGCTGTGAGTATGGAGATCGGCTGATCATTAGATATGCTTAATAACATTTGGGCAACCATTTAGGCAGCACTGGCACCCAGATCACGGGAGTTCGAATGTTCGCCATTCAGAGCAAGTCTGCCATGAGTCTGGCAATAAGGTGTGCTTAATCTAGACTCTGGCTGGGGTATACAAGTTTGGCATATGTGAAATCTACAGTATGTTTCTAAACTGTCTGAAGGTGCTCTCTAAAATGGTAATACTGGCATGGCAGGGAGCAAGGTCCAGGTCAAGCTGAACATGGTTGCATGGCCTAACAAGTGAGCTACGGTGGTACCCACACAAACTGTTCCTGAGCCTGGGCAGTGATTTCCATGTCTGTTTTTGATACAGTGCCACCTGAAGGCCTGAAGATTGTGGGGTTCACATGTTGAATTTCCTCCTTGTCCCTTGCACAAAGAGTTCTCCGGATTATCAGAAACATCAGATTTAATATACCCTAGACCACAGGTGTCAAACTCCAGGCCTCAAGGGCCAGTGTCCTGCAGGTTTTAGATGTGTCCTTGATCCAACACATATAAATGGCTAAATTACCCCCTCAACATGTCTTGAAGTTCTCCAGAGGCCTGGTAATGAACTGGAGGCCTGGAGTTCAACAGCCCTGCCCTAGACTTGGAGATATACAATGTTACATTGACAAATGTTATTTTGAAGTTTGTATATGTCATTTTTTCCGGACTGGTGAGCCTGTAACCACCTTTTATTTTTGAGAAACTCTCTAAGATGCTCTTTTTGTACCCAGTCATGTTACAGACATATTGCCAGTTAACCTAATCCTTTGTAAAATGTATCTCTAGCCGTTTCTTTTTAGTACCACTTAGTTTTTCCAACCCTTTGCTGCCCATATACAAATCATCTTGAGACCTGCAGCCGCCATCAAATTCAAAATGAGCAAATATTTCTCATGAAATAGTAAAATGGAGCATTTTAAACATTGTTTTCTATGTTCTACTGTGAATAAATCATTGGTTTATGAGATTTGCAAATCATTGCATTCAGTTTGTATTAACGTTTTAATAACATGGGATCCAAACTTTTTTGGAATCAGGGTTTCATAATATCCTCACGCATGTCTTTAACTATCAAAGAAAACCTTTCTTCCTTTGGATGAGGACCTGCTAATATTTTGTCAAGGTCCCCTTGGAGTCCCAGAGATCTGATGTTAGCAACTTTGCACTTTAACAGTTTGTGCTGCTGTGTTTGGACAAAGTGTTTGTGGAGCTGAAGGTGAGAAGGAGGAACAGGAGTGGGTTGGTAGAAAAGTGTCCTTGAAAACATAAAGAACTGACTCATTGAACAGAAAAAACAACAACAAAGACCCTCCAGCTTTACAGCATTTTTTAGATATCCTTACTGGGGAACACCTGAACTGCAGCTGAGGGGGTCTGGGAGGAGTAGTACCTCAGGATTAAACAGAAAGAAGCATGTTGCTTTGTGTTTTGAAGGCTTGTGAACATGCCTGGGTGATAACAACTCCCCTGTTGATGCATGCCTGGCCAGTACACTATTAACTCTGCCCCCCACTTTCTTTGCGCCTCATCATCTTATTTACCTCCATCTCCTTTCCTATGAACATTTATCACATTCTCCTCCCTTTTTCCCTCTGCCCTCTTTTATTCTCTCATTTTTTTCTCACAAGCTGCCTCTGTGACCTATATTTCTTACTCAACTGAGAATATCATTTCCAACACCTGTGGGAGAAAAAAGGGGAAGTTGTTATTTCTGTTTCTCAAATGATTCAGGCACCTCTGCTCTCATCTGTTTGGGTAGTCAGCATGAATGGGCTTTTTTCCTGCGGTGACTGATATCCAGCTGGGGGGTCTATTAACCAAGTGTACCTCTTCCAGCCCCTGTTACAAGGTGGCCCGCCACTCCAATGCAGGAGGAGGAAAAATCTCTGAATAATAACAAATGTCACTCATATTGCTATCAGGTTGCACCTGAGCCATATAGATAACCACTATGTTTCCAGGCCGGAGGGATAGAAATGAAATTATGTCTGGGCCCATGAGAGGCAATAAGCTCCCCACACACACACACAGTTAAGTTCCCTGTTGTGGCACTTCTCTCACCCGCTACACTATTGCTACCCTCACAGCCTCACCTAAGCTCCTACTTCTGAGCCTGGCAGCCATAAATATGACAGCGTACACACTATAGAGCATTTGGATGGAAATAACAAAACGGCAACAGTAAACAAATGCATCCTTTCCTTGGTGAGTGTTCTGGAAATCATATAAATGAAATAATATAAAGACCAACAGTACTGCCGCCCCTCATCTCTTTATATTTTGTTAGGAAAATGGGAAACAGGTGCACCGATTTATTCAAACAAATTCAAATACACATGGAAATACACAAAGTAAGACAACAGTAAAGTTTGAGGTTTTACAGTTCTAATAAGGCTGAAAGTTAATATTTGGTATGACCACCTTTATTATTCAACTCAGCCTGAACTCTCTTATGTAGACTTTCTGTAATGTCTTTAAGTAGGAATAGTTCTTCCGGCTTCCTGAAGGACATTCAAAGCTCTTCTTTGGATCTTGGCTGCCTTTTGTTCCATTCTCTATCATGATGATCCCACACTGCTTCATTAATGTCGAGGTCTAGGCTCTGGGGAGGCCAGTACATGACTGATAGTGTTCCACTGTGGGTTTTCTTTTCTTTCCAGGTATGCTTTTACTGGCAGTTACACTGGCATTTCGTTTAGAGAGGTTACACCATGTTTTACAGATGAATGTAGACACCCACCTCTCTACTGACCTCCTCTGTACAGTACAGTAATGTATATCTTGATGTATAAGACCCGTTGCCACTTTTCAGTCCAACTCCTGTTTAATTTGGCATATCTCAGCCTTTTCTCGCTGTTTACCTCACTTAAAGATGGCTTCTTGATGGCCACTCTTCCACTGGGACTATTTCTGATGAAGGTTTGGTGAGCATTAGCTGAAGGTCCAGATGCATCTTGGATCGTTTCCTATGTCTCCTTATTGTTTTCCTATTTCTTAAGGACATGACTTTTAGCTACAATTGATCTACTGTAGTTGTTTAATCCTGCCAATTATTCTTTTGTTGTTAAAGCTGTCAGATAATAACTCTTAGGTAATTGCTTTTTTGGTATGAAATTGAGTAAATCATAGTGTAAAGTGGCTTAACAAGCAAAAAACACTTAACTGAAAATGGTCAGGAACAAGATATGGACTGAAAATGTGTGAAAAAACAGCCAATGTCCAAATAAAAATGACGAAAGAGCTTCTGGAGAATTACTGACAAAGAAAAAACACATATATAAGAAGGTCTGGCTCCTTGGAAATAAAATCTAAAGAAATGAGGGGGGGCTCGAGACTTTTGCACAGTCTGTATATTTTGTAAGCCTAATTATCACCAGTGCTGCTGCTCTTCTGCAGTGCAAAGGTCAGACATTCTCATTTTATTCACCTTCTTTCATATACCTTCATATATCTTTAACAGTTAATTCCTATTCTTCCGACTCCACCTGAAGGCAGCACATATTGTTTCGCTCCTTTTCTGCCTTGTGAACCTGTATAGTATATTAGTGAAGGGAATAGCTGGTGATAATTAGGTGAGATAATAGCTTAAGTCAGTCAGTTGTTATGGTGCTGAATAAAAGCCCAGTAAAGCTGTGCAAACAGCCCAGAAATAACCCACATTATCATCGCCATCATTTCTCGGCTGGCTCGCACTTGGCAAGCCAATGCCTCAGCATTTTTATGGCACCATTGCGCTGACGCAGGCCTGTTCCTCTGGGAGCCAAGAACCATCCATAGTGCTGGATTACACACAGAGTCCCTCAGCCCCGCCAGCTCGTCCTGCCTCTCGCTTTTTAAAATAAAGACTATTCATTACCGCGGAGGGACTCCGAGCCGTCTACCTGTGGTGTGGCACTGACGGGCCTGCCCACCAACTGAACACTGCTTTAGATCTGTTTCTCTGCGGCATACATCCTTACACGCTGGAGTTCAATTAAGAGAAAGCTGGGAGGGGAGGATGATAGATGTAGTACACAGGCAGGCAGAGAGTCCACATAGCAACTCTCCAGGAACTAACTCTGTCATTCTAAGTATAAAACTCTAAAAAAACGAGCTCTGTTAAAAGACTTTGGTTCCTTTGTGCAAAAAATAAAATAAATAAACAAGTAACAACCATAAAATCTTTTCACACTTTAGATCACGAAGAGCAAACTGATTGTGCTGCACTCATCATGTTTGAAACTGCTCATCTCATCAACAAATACAGTACTGCAGAGGCCAACAGACTTTTGCTGTCGTCAAAATATGCAGGAAAAAAAATCTATTGCATTAAAATTGAGTTACACAGACAGTCTGGCCATGGGGCTAACAGCCACTGTACTTCTGCCCAGTTTGAGTAAAAAGTGAATGACTTGATTGTAGACAAGCAAGAATACTCAATAACCAATTAGAGTCCATGGGAAAATTGGCGTTGCAAAATGGCATTATGCCACGGAGTACTCACTGAGTGGCTTTACCAAGCTGCAAAAACCTGTCCATATGGCTGTGTGCCAGCATAGTGGGTATAGAGATATTTTTACCACTTGAAGCTCCACTGTCGCTGGTATACTAATGACTAGCTGATACTCCGGCAGTGAAAGACAAAGCCAAGTGACTCATGTAGCCAATTACAGAAAAATATGCACCGCGCTCTGTTTCATCAAAAGCAAAGTGCATCTTCACTTAAAGGTCAAAACAGGCAAATTGGAGTTGTGGTGTTGCTATAGAAGGGCTGATGATGAGCACAGAGGAACAGATAAAGAGTAACGGACAAGGGATCATGAAATTCATCAGTGTGTTAAGTATTGATTTGCCTTTGCTGGATTTGAAACGGCTCCCAGTGGGGTCACACATGAATATAAAGTTATGTGTGTTAATTGTTAACGTCTGTGGATTATAATTTTGCCTCTCCGCATTGTGGTGCTATTAATTAATTTGCTAAATCATATTCCGAGATCCTTCCATGTCTGTAAGCTATGATTCACAGCATTTCACAGTCATGTCTCCTCACTATAGCTGACTGCATGGGGCAATGTGACCGTACGAGCATGACGCTAATTTGAAATTCATTACTGAGATGCAAGCACTTTTATATTTGGGTTTTGTGACAGTGAGTACTCACCGCAGGGTCCTTTGTGTTGGATGCTGATTTCCTTCTGCAGCGCACAACCCATCAATCGCATCTCGCAGGGGCTGCCGTAGGTCTGGCCGTCGGATCCGCACACGGGGTCGGACGTTTGCGGGCAGGCTTCGGAACACTCGCACACCGCTTCGTTGTTCTTGACCACACACTCTGCCCCGTGACTGCACGCTACATGCAAGCACGGGCTTGGTATGTTGAGATCTGAAGGCCGACCACCCAAGAGACAGAGATCACAGTTAGAGGCATGGTAGCAAACAGTACAGCCTTAGTGGTCGGGGAGAATATAAAGTTGAGGTTGGAGAGAAGTCTGGGGTTGCAAAAGAGCACAGGTGATAGTGAGGTAAGTTAGAATATCGCTACAAATAGAAGCGCTGGTTTTTGTGTTAGAAAGGGTTTAGGGAGAAACAGAGATATGATGGAATATGCAATGCAGCCCTAGTCCTGTGTCACCTCAACTTCCTTAGTTTCCTATGTCATTTCCTTGCCTTTGTACCTATCCTGATGTATCCTGAATCTTTGAAGAGTCCACGGAATCCAGAGGCACGAGGACAGTGGATAAAAACATGTCCCTGTAGCACAATAGAGATGAAACAGCCTACGAACAATGGTTGCACTGCCTTTTTTTTTTTCCTGCGCGTAAACGCCTGGATTAATTGACGTTCCCAGTGTGCCCCTTCAAAGGCTGCCATTTGCATCTCAGTGAGAGCCATTGCTTCAGCCAAAGCTGGTTGAACTGACATGCAAGAGCAAGAAAAGGAAGAGCACCAGGGATAGAGTTTGCTTTTTGAGAGAGTGAGAGAATTAAAAAGAGAAAGAAATAGGCGAAAAGAAGAAAGAGCCCTCTGCTTAATAATTCAAAAAAGGCAAGCTCCTGGGCAGAGGCAGATATGAAATGTGAACATCAGAGAGAGGTGTCTGCCTCAGTCTTTTCTCCTCACACGCCAACTCCAGCATGACTTCATTAAAACGAGGACAGGATTTTGTACCCATGGTTCTGGTAGCGGCAGATGGGTGTAGGCCAGGGCCGATAAAACCTGACTTGATCAGAACAGAGTGAAAACCTGATGAAAAAAAATGGGCGTGAACAACGCTTTGATCACAGCCTCCCATCCCATCACTTCTTTAAAGCTTTATGTACCAGGGAAAATATTATATGGCATCATGTGCTCTCTGAGTCGGGGGCGCCGGCATGCGTGCGCGAGCGCTGCCGGCTCAGCCCGACGGTCGGAAGATTGAAGCCTTAGGTGGGATGGTGCGCACTCCGGTATCGAGAGCGAGCGAAAGATGATAGCCTGGCGCCGTAGTGGTTTTCATTTAGAAAGTTTCACGCATGAGGAACGGATCCCTCTGCTAAATGTGGTGTGTCTGCAGATTAGAGGAAAACGCAGACGGAGGCATCAAATAGTTTCTGATGAGAAGCCGTGGTTGAAATGGAAAGTGGTGCCGTTTCACAACCAAAGCGAAACAAAACTTGCTTCCTCCTTCTGCGCCACCTTTCTTGTGAGCTTTGGTTAGATGAGTAGAGGTGCTGTCATGGAAACTGCCCTTTGTAATGACGCCACCCATGGCTCCATCATTACTGAGACCATTATGGGATTAGATAGTAACACGGGGGTGTTGTGGGTGGGGGGCTGACTTGGCATGTGCGAAGCCCCATGATTCATTTATCAGCTCAGGGATGTTCAGCTGAGCCTCAACTCGTAGCGCTAACACGAGGGGGGAAATTATCAACTGATAACGCAGACGGTGGCAATTAGCTTGTTGCACTCTGATGAAAGAAAGGGGGTATGTGGGATAAAGATCAGTGTTATCTACATAAGACAGATCATTTGGCTCATCTGTCTGAATTATGATCACTCCTGAGCTGAACTGCAGATATTAAAATAAAAATGAGAGCAGATGTAACATAGTTTGTCCACGACCGCCTACTTTTTTCCCACAACTGTAATTGAGCAAATCTTTCCCGATCTCGAGCGCGGGCGCTCTCATTTCCGAGGGCGAGTGTTTCAGATTAAAGGGTGAAACACCGTTATTGATTTCTGCGTTGGGAAGGCGAGCTGGCTTTTCAAAAGAGCTCGGAGGTGCCACATAAATATGAAAGCTGCTCAATGCCGCTTAATTCGGTGCCGCTTCAAAAACAATTGATTCCCTGTGATCTCATTTCAACGCCTTGTGTCTGTGTGTGTGTGTGTCTCCAAGTGCGTGTAACCGTTGTACGCTTGTGATCCGAGCTTAACTGTACAACCTTGGCCTGCATTAAAGTTCACCAGCCCACTTCCCAAGGACGGGCTCCTAAAACACAACTGCAGCCTCCGATAAGGCCTTTGTCTCCCATTCTCTTTGTTTCACACTCATAAAAAAGATGAAAGAATTCCCCTCCAAAACTATTTTTTTTATCATCCTCCACCTCTGGGGGGCAAAATTTCTGCCTGATTTATTAACTGGAGACAATATACGAGGGTGAAAAAAAAGACAATCTCCCCAAGTGTAAAAAGAATCTTGTGACACAGTTAAAAAAAGAACTGAAGCTGTCTTTTTACTTTCCCTTGGATGCAGGGAGAAGCTTTGAAATGGCGGGCCTAAGCTTGGTCGCTCACAAGCCTTTTCCAGCTCTCTTTCGCTCTCTGGTCTTCTCCCAAATAGAAAAATCCATCTCTTCATGCATGTATCAGTCCTTCTTTCAGGCAAGTCCAGAATACACTATAGTTTCTGGCTTTAAAGTGTTCTGATTTATGCACGAAAATTAGCTTGACAGTTAGATGGGAGGTGCCAAACACATAGCACAGTAGCCAAGGCATTGTTTTAGTGGCTGAGCAGGTGCAGTGAATTGTCTCTCATGGATAGAGAAAAGTGGAAGGAGAAGAAAAAAGGCACGAATACTTTTCCCTCTCTCTATTCTCCAATCAAGGATTCAGCTCTGCTAGTGTGTAATCTGCTCTGTTTCTGTACTACCACACCGGCTGACAGGACTTTACATTCCGGGTGTCGCCTCAGTCTGTATCCTCTCCTGCTAGGAGGCATGTAAATTTATCCATTTTAATTAGTGCGGTATTTTAATAGCATGCCTCCACTTCGGGACTCAGGAGGGGATTACTTCGGGTTAGGCCGCAGTGTCACTAGCAGACCACGTCAAATATTGAGAGGACACGTTCCTCTGATTCCCTGATTGCTTACCTGTCTGCCTGAAGTCTTATTATTGCTCACTTAGTGGAGTTATATGACAGATAAAGTGCCAAGGACACCACAGTGCTGCTTATAAAGCTTAACGGCTCCTTGTTAGGTTGCGCGATGGCACGGCGCGCTCCGGTCAGACTCAGCTGTGACTGTGGCTGCTGCAGTCAGCGGGCCCACACTGTTAACCCCACCGTAACATGTCGCTGAAATGCTGGGAGATTATTTTGGCGAGCGTTTCCTCCCATCTCCGCTCGGCTCATACATATGTTAATTGGACTTTTCCCCCCTTGGGTCTGTGTGCAATTCCAAATCATTCCCTATATTATGCAGGGCAGTGAATCAGTGTAATCCAGGTGATGCTTGCAGTGGCCAACTGGCAGGAATAATCACCTACAACTGCAACCCATTACAACACAGGATTCCAATAGGGTGCAGCCAATCTGCAGCAAAACCCCGCCTTCTGTGTGTCTCCACTGCCAGGGCTTTGATCCGACTCCCTTTACCTCCCTCACATTAAAAACATTTATGTATCATATTAGTCGAGGGAGAGGGAGGTGCAGAGAAAAGGCTATATTAGCATACAGCAAAAGGCATACCCGCAGGCTGTGTCTGTCTACCACTGAATACTTATCACAGGCAGGAGGTGAGTCGAAGCCTCTTTGTGCTTGTACAACTAAGAATGTGTTGCTCTTCAAAATAGAGACGAGCAAAAATAACACGGGGAGGGGACACAAGCTGGCATCCCCTGATCTTTTGAGATATATCCGTCAGAGATGAGATGATACGCAAATATTGTTGGTCTAATCCAAAAAAGGTGGTGATCTAGTCATTAGGGTGTGTATGTTGCAGGAAGTTTAAAAAAGTAAAGAAAAAACGGCACACCAGTTCGCTTCACTTACTGCATCTCCGATCAAATCAGGAGCTACAGCACGAGGAAGGCCTAGGAAGACATTTTTTAAAAAATGAAAAGAAAACTGTTGAAATTGAAAGAACTGCATGGCTGATCACACCCCAACGGAACACCAAGCCCGCCTCAAGTCACTCCTGACACCCCGTTGACCCACATTTCTCTGCAATTTCTGCTCAATGACAGCCTGCGGGCCGCAGTAAGTGGACCGGCGGTCCCTAGCTGCCGTCAATCAGGCTCCCGCGGCACTTCCTCTAATTAACTTGATTAGCAATAACAGCACTGGTGATCTCAGGCTGACTTACACACTCAGGCTTCGCGACTGTTTGTTAGTCCAATCACAAACGCGCAGGGGGGAGATGCTCATCAAATAAACATGCAAATGATAAAATATTCTGCACAAAGTCTTGACACCTAAGGTGACAGATTTTTTTCTTTCCTGCTTTGCAGAGCTCTTTGTCAATGACAATGTGGCTTCCACTGAGTGATTTTGTGTTAACCTCCAGAGGCGACAGGCAACACATTTCAAGCAACTTGCACTTGCGTGAGCTTTTCTGCACTTGTGATTGCGCTCGCTCGCTCTCTCGCACACAGCTGTGTACACACGAAATGACAAAAGAGCCGCGGATAAAGATTTTGTGTCCTCAAAACCAGCTCCTTCATTTGTTCACTCCTTGTTTATGTGTGCGTGTGTTTCTAATAGGCTGCCTTGTGTTACTGATTTTACTGAATCATTCTCCTTTATGTGCTAAAAAGCAACACTGCTGCTTGTATTTTTGTTTTATGAACAACATAACCACCAATTCAGAGGGCCCTCTCTACTTCGTATTCTGTTAATACCAGACGTGAGGCTAGTACATGAACGGGCTCCAGGGACCTGTGGTGAGCAGCTATGCACTCCTGTAGTCTTTTCCATTGATTACTACTGAATATGCACCAAAATAGCATGCCCGCTGGGCAGGAAGTAAGCTGCAGCGCAACTTTGGGCCAAGATAGAGGAGAGAAGGCAAAGATTTAATTATGCATTTTCACTGCAAAAGTAATTAATTTTACACACAGTCTGGTTCCCTCATATCAAATAAATAGATTCCTTTTTTAAAAGGCATTTTAACAAGCACAATCATTTATGTGGGGAAAAAAAGTTGTTGAAAAGATACTTTCTTCCAATTAATGGGCTGTCTCGTGTTGCTTTTTTGGTTTTCAGCTTCAGATTGACTCAGTGTCTTTTTTGGCAGAAAGGCATAGCAAATATACTTCGTAAATACAGGAGCTAGCACTTTAAGTTGCTCTGTTATTTCACATCACTTTTATCAATGGGGAAATTTTATAGAATCAGAATACAATAGACTCAAACATCAAAGAGTCTCCCATCATTGCTCGGTCCTCTAAATATAGCTGAAAATACAAGAACATTTCTGCAACAGACCACGCTACATGCACACTTCCTTGCTTAGTTTCTGCTGATAGCCTGCTGTGCTGACAGAGGGGAAGAAAAACAGGATTTCTTTGCATTAGCCTAAAAGTATTCTTGTGTAGTGTGAAACACTTAACAGAGGCCATCTGGGGAGATTTACAATCAATCTCAAATTAACCACTGCAGACATTTTCTTGCATTTTATTCAAACGTCGGATGAAGGCAAGTTCGACTGCACGTCGGGGTTGCAATTATGTTTTAACCTGCTATTAAAACTGTGTGTGTGTACTGTAGAACAGCAACCTGGTCTATGAATAAGTCACACAAAGTCCAGTAAATAATTGAACCTCTTTAAAAGTTGATAGATCTTTTCCTCTGTTGGTGCCAAACGACTCTTATGTTTCCATCTTAGAAACCAAGGCTGCTGACCTGTCCGTCCTCCTTCCCAGCAGTCTACTCTGATTCATTTCCAGCAAAAGTCATTCGCGTGTTTACAGACCTCTGGAAGATTTGTGACTGTCTGGACTTAAGTAAATCAGCTAAACGTCACGTGGTGTCTTCATCTCTAAATTGAAGGTTTGGATATCAATCAATTTGGGGGTTTTTCCCCCCTAGGGAGGACAGCCGTCAGGACGTTATAGACATGTTGGGTTTCTTTACAGCACAATCCATTGTGGGGGTGAGTACCGGCAGGGGAGGGGTGACATTAAGGGCTGTCACCCACATGAGAAGAGATTTATGACTGTGTCAAAACTGGAGAATTTCATCCGTTTGACAGCTGGCAGAGTGATCGATCACTCCACCTAACCCACCACTCAACCAGTGAAACAAGAGAATGAAATGAAAAAGCTCAAAAATTATTAAATACCACTCATTTAATTGATCAGATACATGAAACTTTGCCTATAATCTTGACATGGTGGGCAACTGAGTGCGTGGGACTGTTTGACACAGCTCTCATTCTGATTTGACCTTTGACAGTACTGTCATGGCTGCAAGTGTGTTGGCACGTGCGTTCTGATAGGCTATCGATTGATTCTTAAGAGAACTGTGCTTTGGAAGTCAGTTCGGAAGATGCTCACATCCTTAAATTATGTGCATCTGTCAGGTGAATCTTTTTTGGTTTACAGTGAGAGATGTACACGCTACAAGGTTGAATATAGTTTCATTTAAGAAAGAAAGAAAAAGAAAAATTAAGAGTGAGAGTTCTAATGTGATTAAACACATGGAAACACCGACACACACACACACACACACACTCCTTGCATGCATATCATCTGTCTGACTAAACCAACAGTCTCAGTGGGCACCTAGGCTTGCCTCTTTTGATGTTTAATTAAAACCGTATCGGGGGGCGGTGGCGTTTGTGGCGCTGTGTTTTGAAAAATATGCAAATGTCAATAAAAATGCATTAAAGAAACATAGTACCATCCGCTGACGGCTGCGATGCGCAGTGGAAGGGAGGAAAGGATGAAGAGCGAGGAGGGAGAAAAAAAAAAGAGCGAAACAAACGAGGGAGGGGAGGGGGCTGAACTGAGGCAGCATTTGCCAGAAATAATGAAACAGAGCAAAATATATAAGCGCTCGCGCTGCCATTTCCACTATTTAATTTATTCACAGCTCAGACGGCCGAATAATGCAAATGAGTTTTGGTGTCTCCTGACGCTGACGACTGGAGATAACTTTGGTATTCAGCTTCGCCCCAGTGCCTAGAGGATGGACGGATTTCTCTCGTTTTATCGGCCTCTGTCGCAACAACAATAAAAATGCGGACAGCAACTCTGAACGTGATTACACAACGCGTCTGTTGGGCGGATTTCTTGTTTGAGGTAATGTCACACCGAAAAGCATGAGCAGATTACTCCAGCTTTATCACGCATGCTGGGCTATCAGCGTTGTGATGGGAAAGAGCAAAAAAAAAAAAAACCCTGACTCTGAAAAAGATTAACTCAAGACGAGGTCTTCAAATCATCTCTAAAAATGATCACAGAGACACTCGGATACGTAAATGACACATGATTAAAAATATTGGTGCATTCTGCGCTACAGCTTTAAAACAGATGTCATCTTAATTTGGGTGAATCAACCCTTTAAATCAGCCCTTTAACACGAGGAAACACGCTAGACAGAGCGTGTCAGTGCCGAGAACAGAATGGGCCTTGAACATCTTATGATATCGGTTGAAATCCTGCCAACCTGCTTTACACACCGAACCTTGAATGAAGTGTGTGCAGCTTAAGGTTGGCTCACTAAGCTTAGAGGCTAACAAATCTCTTCATTCTTCTTTTATTAACAAAGAGCAATTCACAATACATTCAGCTGGCAGACTTTCACCAGCAAGAATGTTGATATGGGGCAGCTCCGCATTAAATCGGATTTTGTTCAATTACAGTGTTTAATGTTTTGAAAATCATTTATTTTTCACAATATCTGTGCCACCGTGAGACGGTTTAAGCTTAACAGAGAAATTATAGCAAGTAAACTAAAGTGAAGGGGATGGTTAAGGATAGGCAGGGTTGTGGTGATGGTGTTGACCGTTAAGAAGCTGATGTACAACAGGAGAAACCTCTTGTGTTACCTACACATACAGCCACCCTGACCTCAGTCTTTTAATGTTTTCACTAAGGATGTTCTCTGCGTAATTAACATGCGCTCCGCTAGACAGTGTCTATACCAAAGCAAAATCGAGTGGCTTCATTTTTCTGATTTAGCAACATCAGTTCTAGAAGACATAAATGCAGATTTGCACAAAATTTTAATTTTCTAGCTAAATAACACATTCTAAAAAAAGCTGTGTAAAATATGATTAAACTGTAATTACTACTACTACTAGTAGAACTACTACTAGTGCTACCATATACTTCAGCCCTTCACTGGGTTTCTGTTCAATCCAGAAATGAATTTTAAATCCTCACATACCTGAATGATCGTATTTTCAAGACCTTGTAGGATATAAAATGTTTCATTAAAATGCAGCTGTGGTGTGGGTGGTTTGGTGCATTGTTGCAAGCTTTTTACGACACAATCCTGATTGATGGAGCGGGGGGGGGGGGGATTGTTTGGGAAGCTGTTAGGTTGGGATCTGGCGTGCACTTTGAACATGCAATAGGAGATTAATCAGAGGTATGCATCGGTTAGGCAGGTTAGGTTGAAAATAAAACACAGAGAGGAGAGAGGGAGACTTCTCCAACCTCAGGGATCACATCTTTGCTGGAGGGTAAACAGAAGGAAAAGACATTAATGCCACAAAGACACACAGAGAGACAGAAAGAGTGAGAGGAAAAAGACAGCAGTACAAGACCCCTCCTGTTAGGTCCGCACGGAGCGAGGGGAAGGGCTTCACCCCTGAGAATCCGCTTGATGAGGTCGCCCACTGGGTGACCCCACTTGCCACCTGCAGCCAGACAACCGGGAAGCCGGCCAAATGGACATAGACAGACAGACTGACTGACGCACTGAAACAAGAAAGAATAGCTTTTTTTATGCAAGAAGAGCACACAAGACAAAAAGACAAAGACAAGGGAGGAAAAAACGACAAAAGCCACTGAAGTGGAAGACTGGCACCAGTGAAGGAGTAGAAGACGGAGGGCGGATGAATGAAACATGAAGGTGGCGTTTCATTTTGGTTGTCTGTTTGAGATGCTGGGATGAAGCGTGACAGGGGTGAGGAGATGGATGGGAGGTGAATGGGTGACGAATTGAAGGCACCGTTTTTGTTTTTTGGCACACCCATCCTTTCTGAATGTACACCCCACCCCTCCCCCACTCAGAGGACATCACCCAACCGTTTCAGATACTTTTCAGGAAAGTTTTAAGTACAGACGAACGTACCATCAGCCTAGACTCTTCAGCAGGAAAAACAGACTGAAATTGGATTACAAATACACAGAGAAAGACACACCAAGACAGGGATTCAGCACTGGTTTGTGCGAAAGCCAAAGAAGGAGGAATCCCAACCACCAGGTCACCACCCACCCTTTCCTAGTCTCCAGCTCTACTCACCACAGGGTCCTAGGTGCTTGGTGGCGATGGGGGTCTTGCTCAGGCACTCCGCCTTGCGTCGCATACAGTCATTGGTGTATGTGTTACCATCCTTCCCACACAGAGGCTTGTAGGTGCCGTCACACTCGATGGGATCACAAGAGCAGCGGGCACTCAGCTGTTCCACCAGACACACACCATAGAAGGGACAGTCCTTGCATTCGTCTGCAAGAAAAACAAAACAATGCAGCTTCTTTGGATTGTACAGGGGATAACCCTACTTTAACCCTTCCCCCCTTACAGACCCACCATTCAGTGACCCTTTTTTGCTCTATGTGTGAACATCTGCTTTCACTCATTTATTCATTTTTTTCCTTTAATGTGTACAGAGACTGATTAGGCTTTTTAGTTTCCAACTGCCAATTTTGTAACAGCATGACAGACTGATCATCACAGATGAAAGCACTGAAGAGGTACTTAGCAAACATAACAACAACAAAAAATTGAAGCTAGAGAAGTGTCAACCTGTTGTTCTTCCTGCTGTGTTAACTTGCTGATACAACCATAAGGACATAAACCAGGCTATAAATCATCCATGTAGTAATTATATGAATGTTTACTGTTGTTTATGGAGATAGGTGATGTTAGCAGAGGCTTTTGCAGAAATTCATGAAAGAAACACATCAGAGATTCATATATTAGCCGGCATGCTACATGTGCTGCACAAAGTGGGTTGGGCAAAGTCTGTGATGATTGCATTTTGTCCTTACACCAAGCATCTTTTTCTACAGCATATATAAAAATGATTGCAGCACCCTATTTGCCAATACTTCCAGTATATCTGCAGAAGGCCCATGTTAGCTGTCAATCTCTGACAAACAACACACGCTGGAACATACAGTTATTCTATAGACTGGAAATGACATGCTCAGATCAGCCAACACACCAGTGTTTAGGCAGTAGTGCTTAAAAAGAAGTCGGACCACATTTGTTCCTGTCAAGCAGATTATTTGATGCTTAATTTGTTACATAACCTTTCTTGGATGCTGGATTCTTAAAAGACACAATCACAAAAGACCCAGTCTTGCCAGGTGACTGCAGTGGTTTGAACCAATCAGCTTTGTATGAGCAAGAAGAAGACGTTCTTACAAAGTTACTGTGATTCTAGCTGAGGTTTGTTGATGTGACTGGTTGACGTTCGCCTGAACTAGACACTGACATACAGAAGGTTCATCTCGTCATCCGCTGTGTATTTTTTGTGCTGTTTTCTTCCCTATAACAAACAAGGATTGCTTCCCAGATGGTTCTGTGCAACAAACCATCTGTCACATCAGGTTATCTGTTCTACGCACATTAGGCCACAAAACTGTCCACAAAGTAAGTTCACATTACATTTTACAGGGAGTAATCGACTAGAAATGATAGCTAAAGCCAAGAGTAGTGGCTGGATGAATGAGAGTGAGTACCAGAGGAGTTATTAGACATTTTTTTATAATAGTTATAGCTTTCGCTGCAGTTTAAAAGCTTGTTTGGGAGCCAGTTTAGCTCAGTGGGTGACCATATGTTACACGGCTAGAGCGCAGCAGCACGAGTTCAAGACTGACCTGCGGCCCTTTGCTGCACATCCCTTCTCTCTCCCTCAACTTTCCTGTTTATCTTCAGCTCTCTACTATCAAATAAAGGCTAAAATGCCCCCCAAAAAATGATATTTAAAAAGAAAAAAACGGCCTGTTTTTTCCATTTCCATTTCGTTTTCTGGTTTGCCGCTAGCAAAAAATAAGCAAATCTAGTAGCCTGCACTATGAAGGGACACCTAATAAGACTGCAAATACCCCCCAAAACCTTACTCGATCAGCATGCCTGTGCTCCCCTCTAACTTTAATAATAAAGTTTTGCAAAAACTTTAACAAAAAGAATAATCATGAATTTCATTTTAGGGTCATGTTTAAGTCTAAACTATTAAAGTCATACCATTTTGACTCACTAAGCAGAAATCTACTATGGAAATTAAGAAAAAGCGAAATACTGGTAATGTGAAATGGCAAATTTGCCACTGAAGTGAGAAAATTCAATTTGAGGCAAGCCTCTGTTCTGGAGGCACTTGAATTTATTCCATTCCTGATCAGTGGATCAAATTTGTACACCAATTCAATTCCTTCTTCTCTTCTCTTTAAAAGCCTGTCATGCCACACTTAATTACATCGGCGCTGTATCAGACTGAAAGGGGTACAAGGATGTGCAATGTCATGGTTACAAGTCGAAATGGCCATTTTCATTAGTTACCAATTTGTAATTTGCTTAGGGATATGATTTCATGGATCTCTGTTTCAAATTGAATTATTCTTTCATTTGAAAAGGCACAGCAGAAAGAGAGGGAGGAAAAAAGGAAGAAAAAAAAAAGTCCATCCCATTGCTCACATGCATGAACATGTCTGCATGCACACACACTCTCATACAGCACACACAACGCTACTTAGGCTGGGATTTGGGCAATTTTAAGCCCTGACGCTAACATCGGCCTGTCAAGCGGAGCAGAGAGAAGAACCAGGCTGTATCAGCCTCCGTTGCTGACCATACCAAAAGACGTCCTGCGGTGATCTGTCCTTGGTGTTGTCAGGGGGTTTTAATACATGGGTGGGGGTCTCCGCACATTACTGCTGTAAACCCATAGAGCTGTAGCTTTGTGGGACTTCAGTAACAACACACCAGGAAAATTGGATTTCCTCCGATGGCTATCAGACATACAGTAAAGGCTGACAGCTCTTTGTTGACTACGGCCTAAACCTCATGTTGTAATAGCACAGATAACAGCCCTGGGGGCTCTTATCAGGCTGGAGGAGGCTAGTGCTAGCATGGATATAATACAGACCCCGAGACCCGGCAGTAATTTATCTCTCTGGAACACAGCTTTAAAGTTTGATTTTGATGCTAGTCTACCTGTATGTGTTAAAACATTGGCTGAAAGTATTTCAATTCTTGCATAATATATGGTAATACGATAGCAAGGTTTCACTGATACCATATATACCACGCATATATAACCCCGACAAGCCAAACATTTTCACTGGCTGCTTTCCTTGTTGTCCTTTTTCTTGCTGGGGTTTCAATAGAGTGGTTTGTCCAGACTGAAACACAGACTTCACTATTAATATTAGTTGGCCCTTGTAATACATTTGCAAACAAAGTTTCCCATCATGCAGATTCTGAAATCAAGCAGACAGTTGTGTAGTAAGTAAAGTAAAGTCTTGAAATATCAGTAGATACACAAGACATTTAAATTTATGTCACTTTTCCTACTGCTAGAACCTGCTGTAGATGCGGGGTGGGCAACTCCAGGCCTCAAGAGCTGGTGTCCTGCAGGTTTTAGATGTGTCCTTGAACCAACACAGCTGATTTAAATGGCTAAATGACCTCCTCAACATGTCCTGAAGTTCTCCAGAGGCCTGGTAGTGAACTAATCATGTGATTCTGGTGTGTTGACCCAGGGTGATATCTAAAACCTGCAGGACACCGGCCCTTAAGGCCTGGAGTTGCCCACCCCTGATCTTCAGCAAGTCTGCTCTTTTTAAGACACCGTGTCAAGGCTGCTCAAATACGATTGGTCAGCCTACAACAGACTACAAATGAGACTTAAGTGAGCTTCTGCATAGTCACATACCAATATAGAAAGATATTATATTGTTGAATTTTACAAATACCACGAAACAGAAATTTGGATAAGTCAAATAACAAAAGACCAAAAGCAGGGATGTCTGACTCATTCTACATGCACTCAGTTTTGATCTTAAGTGGGCCGGACCAGTGAAACTGCCCTTTCATTTAACTACACATTTAATGCAGGAGATTTCTTAATATATGAAACTTCAACTTTAAGAGTTTCTCTTACTTTTTCTACACGATAAATAAATGCTGCTGTAGAAATGAAAGAAATGTAGAAACTGAACTTTCTATAGCTCATAGTGAAAGAATACAAACCTTTGGCCGTGGGGGAGGTCTCTGTGAGCAAGAAAAGCTAAAGTAAAAACTATTAAAATTCATTAAAAAATCCAGAATCTATGCCCTCCTTCACATTTTCCAAAACCAGAAACTGTGAGCCAGATTGAAGTCTTTGCGGGACAGATTCAGAGCCCGGAGCCTTATGTTCAACAATTCTGACCTAGACAGACAAATGGCTACTCCCTGTTATACCTGCACGCAGATAAATTACAATATTTGAATTCATCTCATCTTATTATGTTGCATTTTTTTTAGATTATTAACGGGGAGAGAAGGGCAAGGTCTACTAAATCTCTGTTTCACGCAGCATAAAAGAATCCTTTATATAAGTCATGGCATTTGAGTAATTTTATCCCTTGCATCACTAAATGTATTTCCAAGATGTTCTGGGATCTGTATTGAAAGGGTTGCACACTTTAAAGACAACAAGCTTCGGCCTTACCCAGCGTTGTGCACTGTCCTGCATGGATCTTTCTGAGCGTGACGCCTTTCTGGATGCCCGTCGCCCTCATAGCGCACTCACTGGGGTACGTCCGGCCATCACTGGCACACAGAGGCTCATCGCTTAGGGGGCACAACTCGAGTGGCACAAATTTCAGTGGCTGGCGGGTGAGAGGCTCCACGCGGCAGTTCAAAACGTTTTTGCACGGATCTGTGGAGAAAGAGTGAAGAATGTGTACTGCAGTACAGCATATCATACAGTACAATACGACAGGGAAGGAATTACAGTTTGTCACTTTTGCTAAAGCACAGAATCCCATTCTCCGATTCATGCTATCAAACTTCCATTTATCGAATAAATGACAGAACAGTTTTCACCTAGTTAGACACAATTTGCAGATCTCGTTTAATCTTTTCTCTGAATCTGAAATTCTCACACTTCACCACAGTGATGCACCTGTGATGCATAATACTAACCACTGGAGGCAGAGATTAAACACAGCTACAGCAGAAATGTAGTTTTTCTTTTTTTTTTAAACACGGTGACTCAAATATGTGAATAGTTGCTGCTAATTATGTAATGAAACTTGTATATGTTAGGTAGCAAAGGTAAGTGGAAGGTTGATACTAACAATGGAAGGCAACAAGCTGAGAGGCGGAGGAGGAGGACTACAAGAACGAGCACAATTTAGAGCAGTCATTTTCAATGATCTTTGCTGAGCAGCTGTGATAGACCATGTTTCTGCAATATGAAAACAAATAGAAGAAACCTCTAGTAGGAGATTTATACATCGCCAGCTACGACTTACTCGAGAAACTACCGCCTTTGGTATTTTTCACACACAGAGCTAATATTGCTTTTATGAGTCTTACTTCTTACAATTACGGTCCAGTTCAAAAGTCTTTTGTTCAATTTTGCTTCCAAGGGGCCAGACCTTTTTTTTGTCATTTAAAAAAAAATGCACGTTTGGCTTTTTAGCAATAACAGAGTGAAGAGAAGAAGCTGGAAGAGAAAGACAAGGAGAAGACAGGTTAGATTAATACCCAGGCTTCTGCTTTAGTCTTGTAGCATGCGGGTCACCTGATCAACTCGCTGAGCTGAACCACCACCCTCTTGTAATTTCTTTACGGTGGTCTTGAGCAGTGCTTCTCCAGGCTTTCTGGAGATCTTCCAGAGTTTTTTCTTTGAACATTGGCTGCTTTTTCACTCATTTTTGTTTCATTTTCTAACTCCAGGGATTAACCTGTGTTGTCTACCAGAACATTCTCATTCTCGACACGTAACATACCGACGATTTGTCACATCCCAAGGCGTCCAATGGGAACGCGAAAGGTAACCTTCCGTGTCCCTATGACATGCGCCCGGTTGTGGGTGAAATCCAATAGAATGACGGTCCCGGTGGTAACGCACGTTCCAGACGTGTATTCGAGCCCTAACCCTAACCATAACCTTATCCCTAACCTTAACCACAATCGTGTTAGATAGTGTTTTCCAAAGCGATTCATGATGAGAAAGTAAAATAAATGTATATGTGTAGATTGAATCCAAACGGGTTTCATGTTTCCTCCTGTTTCCGAACGCGTAACATAGGAATGTGTTGGGTGACTGAAAGGTTTGTCAATTTGTCACAAAAACACATAATTAGTTCTCATTTCTTTTACTCTAAATGAATCTACAAAAAAGATAACATGGTTTGACACAAAAAAGCTGTATTTTTGCACCAAAAGGTGACTACCAAAGACTTATTAGCTAAAACTTGGCATTACCTTGGTATGGTGTGTAATGTATCCTTAGGAAATTGAGGAAACTGGACAAGTGGAGGCCAAAAGAACAATTAGCAGACGTAAAAAATATTTCAACAAAGGCCTGACAGAGGCACTGAAAGCATCTAGACCTTTAGTTGATCCATCTAAAGGTCTGGATCAGGGGTAGGCAACTCCAGGCCTCGAGTGCCAGTGTCCTGCAGGCTTTAGATATCACCCTGGATCAACACACCTGAATCAAATGATTAGTTCGTTACAAGGCCTCCGGAGAACTTCAAGACATGTTGAGGAGGTAATTTAGCAATTTGAATCATCTGGTGGATCAAGGACAGATCTAAAGTCTGCAGGACACCGGCACTCGAGGCCTGGAGTTGCCTACCCCCGGTCTAGATCTTCATTGAACAGTTGATCCATCCACTGTTCAATGAAGCCTCATCAGAAATAGTCTCAATGGTCTCAATTCTAAAGCAACAGAAACAGGGACCAAAGCTCCTACAGAGTGGTGAACCCAAACTAACAAACTAAAAAATTTTGGTTTAAATCATTGTCAATATGTAGATAGGTCAGGATAAAGGTGCAACAATGAATTTCTACATGTATCTGTAAAATATGGTGGCGGCTCTGTCATGGTTTGGTGCCACATTTCATCCAGTGTCGTCGAGGATCTTAACAACAAATGATGGAACTATGAACACAGGAAAGTACTGTGAGAGTTTGATTCACCATGTACGTGGAAAGCATCTGATTTGGAAAAACTTAATTTTTCAGCACGACAATGATGCCAAACAAAGAACAAAACAAACCAAGATCCAAAGAAGAGCTTTGAATGTCCTTCAAGAAGTTTGGAGAACTATTTCTGATGATACTTCAAGAAATTACCAGAAAGCTGAGACTGTGTTTCCTCATTTCTGTTGTACTGTAATGCTCAGTAGTGTTATTATTTTTGACAGCAAATTATCTAAAAATATTGTGTAGTTTTGAGCTTTTCATGCATTTTTGTGTGTGTGTGTTTTTTCTTAGAAGAGTCAAAGGTTTTATGAAAGTAGTTTGAAAATTGGTTCTTGTGTTTAAAGCTTGGAGAAAAGGCCAAAAGGTTTCAGGAAATGTGTCTTAGAATTTGTGAAAAACTGTAATTAGACTCCGAGGGAACATAATCTAAAACATCTGTGATCATTTTTGGTTCTGCGGAAAAAAGTGAACAACGCTTGACTGGCAAAAGAAAAAAGCAGCACAGTCTGGATTAATTGTGTTCAAACTGGCAACTCCTTTCAAAGAAAACTTTTTAAGTCCTGTTAGATAAAGTGTTGGTAAGTCATCTTTTAATTAGCGGCGAACAGTCTTATAGCTATGATATGTCAGCTGAGAAGAGAAGAGAAGAGGAATATCTGCTTCACAGATATTATCAGTGGCCCGGCAGCTGAGAGCAGCTCAGAGTAGGACCTTGGATGTGAAGGGGAGACAAGGAAACAGATGAAGAGACGATCGGTTTGATTTGCTCTCTCGCACCTCCTTCCTTCCAGGGGAGTGTTGGTCTGGCACGCTTGGCCCTATCAGTCCGTGATCATAATGGAATTGGTTTGTGGATGTGTGTGATGGGGGTGTTACTCCTTGAAACAGGAGCCCAGGCTTTATCCTGCTCGCCACGCTTTCAGCATGTGGGAAGACAAAGGATTTATGTAGCACCGTGACATATTAAATCACTGCCAAGCTGCCGGCGAGTCATTCAAAACACACCAAGGATGAAACACCCTATCATCGGGAAAGGAGTAGAAAGAGAAGGAGAAACAGAGAATAAGGGAGAATGGTTTCCAGAGACCTCTGGCAGCAATACAAAGAGTGACAATGCTGGGACAGAAAAAGGGACGGAGCGCTTTGGCTGCGTGGGGGTGGGAGGCGGAGTGACCATAGGCCAGGCCTCGGATTGTTTTCTGTGTGCACAATACAAAGGCTTGCAGAGACTTGCAACTGAGCAAACAGGGGTTTTATCGTAATGCACGCAGCGTCTCTGCATGACGCAGTGCCTGACCCGCCAGCCAGACCATTATCTGAGAGAAAGACCATTACTACCCATTAAGCGAGAAGAACAGCTTCTAGAGTCCATGCTTTTCCTCTAGCTGAGCAAGTGGGGTGATTACAAAAAGAATAGGTTGTTTTCTGTAAAAACTAGCAGTGCAGATAAATCAACAGCATTTGCCTGGCGCGGGCTAGCAAGTTGAAATAGCCAATGCTCAGTTGAAATGGCTGCAGGAAGATTTAAAGCACCATCAGGGCCAACCAGTCCCCTGAGCTGACGCCGTCCCCAGGGGAGACGGTGCAACCCGGGTCACTTTGGCCGACTCACGTTGGATTTATACGACCAACCTTCTGCCTGTGGACAAACACATCCATCTCTCGTTGCCTACCACCCGCTCTGTCTCCTGGAGGCTCCTGCTGCTAAAAGACAGAGTTACTATCTGTAGTCTTTCCCTCCGTCTTCCTCGCCACAGAATAAAAAGAGCTAAATAGTCGAGCGCCTTGAGAGTAAACAACAATTGCCTGATGAGAACAAGGATGAGCCAAAAACAACACAAAAAACTGCTCTTAAAACCTATTTAAAGAAAACATCAATCTGCACCGTAGGAGAACCTGTGTGGGGAAAAGCAACCTGAATGAATTAGAGAATTAGAGTGGAGGTGTGCCTTAAATAAGCAGGGTATGTGATAGAGGAACACAAGAGGAAGAGGTAGGAAACAGTGGAAAGGGAAGAAAAGGTTTTCTGACAATTTAAAACAAAAAATCTCAACAAAAATGACATTTTCACCATTGGAAATGTCATTTTTGATACTATCAGGGGTTTTTTTTGTATTTCCATATTTTGCAACAATTTATATTTGATAGTGTGACTCTGGGACATCTCCCTGCTACAGCAAAATAGGGCGGAGTTGGGTTGGGAAAGAAAATAAACTGTGATGGGAACTCTTCAATATTACCTGTGCTCAAAATCAGTGTTACAAAAAACAGAAACACAGAAAACACAACGAGAGCTTACCGCAGTGTCCTTGGTACTGCACACGAATGTTCTTCTTGTTCTTGCAGGCATGCTGATGGAGCTCGCACTCATTCACGTAGTCCTTTCCATCACTACCACACACTACTTGCTTGGGCTTGCCCTCGCAGCCGAGGGGGCACATGCACTTTGCCGACAAGCCATCTGAAGACTGGACACAGGTGCTGCCGTAGCTGCAGGCCACCTCGGTACAGGGATCCTTCAGAGCTGCAGGAAGGGGCAGACATAAAAACAAGCTTTAGTCAAAAGCAAAAGGGGCTCTTGCACTGAAGAGCACGTCTGTCAAGCGCTAATACGTCACAGTGCTCGCCGCTACAGTACACTGGAGTGCATCACAAATGACAGGCCACCTTATTCAAGTGGCTTTCGGTGCACTTTTACAAGCGCTGCCTAGTTATTCTGAGGTTTGAAGAACTACTTGACACCCCTGGGTAAAGATGCACTGCCACAGCTATCTACTAGTACAAACAAGTTTCATTTCACAGAGTAGTGTGAATTGGATTAGAAGCTTTGCATTCACAACACATTCTGTGTCGCTACGCTCAAGCATGCTTTAATCGGCACAGCTGAAAAGCGACCCTTGAATATTTACCTTTCCATAAATTAGACCAAGTGAGAGCAGGGAAGAGGGGTATTCCTCCCTCGTGAGGAATTTGTTTCCATCCTAATTAAGCAGCACGCCACTTGCCGCTGAGCGACGTACCCCAATCCAAGGAGAAGGTGCAACTTTTAATTTTGCCTTTGTGCGCCATCAACGGGGGCTTTTCTCGGGCCTCATATGCTCAACAAAAGGCAGCTGTGAGATTACAATCGCTGTCTTCTCACAGCATGATACATATTTATGACTGTCACAGACAAACATGCTTTCCCATGAGAGAGAAGCGCGGCATCGGCAGCCCTCTCATTTCCTAAGCCCTCCACTTTTAGAATAAATATTTACCAATGTCTGATATTATCCCCGCTTTTGTTACAAGCAACATCGATGAATTTAATTTAAAGCGGGAGTGTATATATTGAATCGCAAACTCTGTGCGTCTCGCTTTGTTTTTTTGTGTGCGTTTTTTTCTTTACTCCTCAGACAAGAGCAGAGCGTGTTTCAAATTTTCCTTCTTTCTTTTCTACCTTTTTTGAAAATTCAATACCTGCCTCCGGGATGAAATGGCACTGCCTTGTTAATAAGAGACTGGAATGTGTGCAGAGATATATTATGGATGTGTAAGAAGACAGGAGAGCTATGAGGAGTGCTCCTGATCAAAGCGTACCCCCCCTCCCTCGCCTTCCTCGTCTTTATGACACATCCCCACCACCCTCCTTTCTTTTCTTTTTCTCTTTTTTTTGCTCTTTCCTGTCAAGTTCTTTTGAGGTTTGGTGCGTTAGGCGCTTTAATGAACACTTTTTCCCCCTCCCCATTTTATATTTGAGCTGTATCGCAGCAGGAACTTTGAAACCGACTCTAATTTACAAGTAACTTCAAGATAAAGTACGATCAAGTAATTGCATCTCTAACTAAAAGAGACTCGTAGAAAATGACTCACTGAAATCATAAATCATTACTGGAAATCATAGGTCATTGTGAGGCGATGATGACTTAATGGCTGCTCATGCGAAACAGATAGCAATTGTGATGCTTGGCCTCCGCTGTGTGTCTAATCACATGAACAATGAAACGCTGATGACTTGTGGGAACGGAGCCGCTATAAAAACCTTGTTGTATCTGCCGGAGCAGGTAAAAGGTCATGTTAAATCACAGTTGCAGCAATTATACGCGAGCTACTTTCAGTGCACATGCACAAACTACTGTGTTACCCAGCATATGCTATGAGTTCGCCTGCTTAATAATCGTAGGGTTGAAGGTGCAATCTCGGGCTCCTCTGAGAAAATATACATGCTGTAAGTGAGCTCAAAGAATGATCCAGCAATCAGAGAGTAGTTTGTCTGGCTTTGGCACGTTCTACTCGATTCAGAGGAGCTGATGCTGAGGTAGTAAAGCCCTATCTGGAAGTTTGATATCCAACTTCTCCAGTGTTTTGGAAAGAGATGTGGAGTCTGAAGTCTGAGCATCAGGATAAAAGCATCAGCTGTTATTCAACTTTCATCATTAGCATCCTGTTCCCCATTTTTACACATATAAGGCAAGCTGAATAAGCTAGAACAAAAACCCAAATAACCAAGGATAATGAATGACTTAACTCCCATTTGATCCATCAGCTTATGTCATCTAATAATGATAAAGCATGACGAACCATGAATTGGTGCACTCATACTGCTGTGGGCTGTGGGAAATAAGCCCTTGGATGTTTCCTTCTCCCTTCTCTTTTGCTCACACCTACCCCAAAGTCACAAGAGCAGAGGTTCAACTTTGAGCCCCTCCTGTACATCTGATAAAAGGTACAAGCCACAGCAGAATCCCACAAACCGCAAAAAGAAGACCGCAGCAATCACACTGCAATTTGTCCAGGGCTTGTACAATCAAGTTTCTTCAGGTAGCTGTGGCTCAGGATGTACAGTCGGTCATTCACTATTCATAAGAGCTGTTACACGATCCCGAAGCGTCCTTGGATAAGATGCTGAACCCCACAGTAGCACTGGTGTATGATGGATGAATGGGTGAATGTGGCTCTTGTAGTTTGGTCAGTGAGACTAGAAACATACTATATAAGTGCTAGTCCATTTAGCGTGTTGTTTTGATAGACCTGCTGTTGGGAATGGGAGTTGTTTTCTGACAAGAAGTCGTACCTTGTCAGAATGCTCACTTCTTCTATAAAATAGTGGTTGTTAAGGGGTTGCAGTCACATCTAAAGAAGAGTAGGAGAAAGACGAGAAAGAAACCCAGTGATTCCCCCTTTCCTTAGAGTAAACAGCATCCTCGTAGCACTTCTTGATCTCATTAAATAATAGCCTGGGCTTTCGCTCCCTCCCCAACCTCCCCTTCCTCCAAGCAAATCTGGCGTGTTGACAGGCAAGAAGGGGTGGAGGCGATAGTAAGGGGCACGAGAGCTAGGTAGAACAGGAAGGAGAGGGTGGGGGCGCTTGATTTGAATGCTAACAGGGGCCGATTTGGATACAACGCACAGCCTCGATGGGGCGTTAGTGCAGATAAGCTTTCCTTCTCAGACTCAGACAAGCAGGCAAATTGCCTGGGCGAATGTGATCAGTGTAACAAGCTCAAATAAAAAAAAAAAAGAAAGACAGAAAAAAGCATGCTCGCCATAGCAAACTACATGGAGTTTTTACTTATATTTTCTAATCATTTCTCAGGTGAAAAGTGGCAACAAAAAAGCAAAGAGGAGAAAGAGGAAAGGTAAAAAGTCAGTAAATTAGAATGATCCTTGCTGCCAATTAGATCACTCTCCCTCGCCAGAGTGAATCTCAGCATGGTCTGGGCTGCTAGGATAATGAGGGGGAAAAACCCATAAGGATACACAGAGACAAGTGACACTAAAGCACTGGCATTCCAGCACAAACACAGTGAGAGATGGCATATGATTAGGGAACAAGAGGACACCCCAAAAGAAAAGCAAACATCCTGGGGCCCAATTAATAGAATAATGCTTTATAGATTTAAATGTTTAAAAGACTTTTAAAGGAGACAAAACTCTGGTTTATTTACACTTGAGCCACTGCGTTTTCTAAAAATGGACTCGTTCCTGTCAGTCCATCACAGCTAGACCTGGATTTGATTGGCTCCTTTCACAGAACAATTGCTCCCCCCCTTTCTTCTAATCACACGCATGCAGCATTTGTGTGGACAGGCCTCCTTCAAAATTCTGCACTCAGCAGGTTTGCTTCATTTAAACCACAGGACTGGCATTGTGGGATGCATTGTAACTGAACTACCTATGTGCCTAATTGCGAATTCATGTGCTGTGGGAAATTCTGAATACACACCGTCACAAATCAACACTTGATCAACTCTGCAACTTGCTCTTTTAACGCCAAGTGGATTTCAAATTGGGATAACAATTTGTCTAATTGTGCTGCGCTGTGCTGGATATACAGAAGTTAGCCGGGTGCTTGCAAATAATTGATTAGCACTGCCCACATTTAAGGTGTGTGTTTCTCAAACTGAAAACTATGCAGTGCTGCAGGAACATAAAATCAATGCAAGGTGGGCAAAAAGGGTACAAGAGAAAAAAAATGCAAATTTGCCATTTTTCTCTACTCGTTCTGAGCTGAAATTGAGCATGTTGAGAAGTGTACATTTCTGAGAACTGGAAGCTTTTTTTTTCCTTTTTATTGTTCTGCATGCATGGAAATTAACTTTCTATCAAACTGCATTAATGCATAATGTTGAGAATAACAACAACTGTGAAGCAAATCCTTTTGCACTCCTGGCTGTAGTTAAGTGTAGAAGCTGCTGACATGTTGGGTGGCACTTTGTAGCAGCTTAACTATAATATGTGAAGTCTCTTACAGAGCTAAAGCTAAGCTATAGCTTAAGTGGTATTGTTTTCACCTTCTGAGCCCGTGCGCTTGTGTGTTTGCATGTTATCGTGGAAAAGTGCAGTTACGCAGACACGTAGTGTAGCGAGAACTACCACTAGGGCAGTTCGGAGTAGTTTAGCAGGTGTTTGTATGTCTGTCTGTCTGCGATGTCTTCCAGAAAAGTGGAGCAGAGGGGTTTTGGAGAATGGGGATTACAGTGATCCTCTCCCTCCTCATCTCTCCCTCTGGCAGTCAGCAGACTTTCCAGGCAGGTGGGGAGCTCCACTTCTCTGATCCACTGTTTTGTGCTGTAGTTTATTAATGCTTCATTAGGGACACGGAGCTGTCAGTGCCGTGCTGGCTTTACTTGATACCCCGCTGCCACGAAACCAGACGCACACCAGATGCGTGCGCAAGTGTGGGGAGAGTCATATATGCCAGTGCACGTTTGGAGGCAACCATGGAGTTCAGATAAGTCTGCAAGTGAGTTTGTGATATGTATGCATGTGTACCTGTATGTGTGTGTGTGTGTGCTGTGCTTCCTGTTGTGCTGGTAGTGATAAGGGAGGTATGGGGCTGAAGCTAATCAAATGCAATGATGCGATGGAGGGGGAGCTCGGCAGTGTGTGTTCTAATCAAGAACCCTCGTACACCCATCAACAGCAGGAGAAGAAGAAGCAGAGAGGGAGCGACAGTGAGACAAAAACAAGTTACAAGGGGACTGAGTTAAAACACTATGGAGAAAGTCTGACAAAGAAAAATGCAGCAATAGAAAACAAATGTAATTCAGAGGCAAAGTTACACATTTAGGTTTTTTTTTTTTACTTCTTTGGGCAAAGCTACAGTTCCTACTTTCCAGTTTTATACTGAGACAAGCTTTACACACCGTGACCCCCACTTTCATCCATAAAACTGCACCAACTAACATTTTGATGTCTGAATTATAACCCAACTCTGTGGAGTACATCAAAATAAATTGCGTATACCTCAAACATAAAATGTTTAAATGGGAAGTATATCACTTTAATGTCGTGCCTTTAAATGGTAAAAAAGACAGTCAAACAAGATGACTGGTATTGATTTTTTAATCTCAGTCATGACAAAAAAACAATTAGCTATCTCAACCAAAATCCTGAAATACTAAAATAAAATAAAGTTGTGTGTATAATTTCCTTGACATTTAGCCAGTTTCGCTGCTGCTTATCATGGATTAACAATGCCGGGCCAACCAAGCTGGTATACAAGAGTAATGTAGTAATTCAAATGCATAAGTATCTTTGTAAGTATATAGTAAAAACTATTATATTATAAACTATTATAACTATACTTAAAAATAACCCCACAGTACTAAAAGACAAACTGGGCATGTGAAATTCAGAAGGAGCACAACAATGGGCACTTGGTGTTGTTTGAACAAAGACAAAGCAGGCAGGGAAAGAAAGGAAGTTGAACAAAAAAAACAAAAAACAGACAGTAGATGAAGAGGTGGTGAGGAACTAGTAAAAGAGAAGTGTGTAGAAGGGAGATAAGGGAAAGGGTCAGAATGGGAGAAAGAAAGCAACGGCGTGGAATGGTCAAAAAATCAACAGACAAGATCGACAAAAACTGAAATCCAAGAACTAAATATGGATGAGAATCTGCAGCAGCCAGATACCCAAAGCAAGTGGTGAGGAGCAGGAGGCAGGGACTGAGGCAAGGCCAAAGGATTAACAGTCCTACACACCTCTCCAACACGCTTTCCAGACACACACACACACTTCGTTCCCTCTGCTGTGAGGCCAATGGCTGGAAGATGATTCTTTGTGTTTGATGTAGTTCTTCAAAGCGCTCCACTGAACTGCAGCTGTTGCTCTCTTTTACACGCTTTGCTGTTTTACCCTTGAGAATGGAAAACGAACCACAAAAAGCCCTCATCATGCTCCAGTCATCGGCCACACACACTATCAAGAAGTGGAGCTTGTGAGTACAGTATGTCTAAGCAGATTTTTAACCAAAGGTCTTACGACAGTTTAGCTTAGTTTAGTTTAATTTAGGTTAGTTTGATTTAGAAAGATCCCCATTAGCTGTCGCGATACGCAGCTATTCGTCCTGCGGTCATAAAATCTCAGTTGCTGCTCTTTTAAATCAATATTTAAGAAAAAAAATATGAATGTAAAAACAGAGGATAAAATACAAAAAATGTCACAATGCTTGATTTTTGGAACCATAGCTGTCATTTACTGCTGGCAGATATCTTACGCTTGGAAAATGCAGTAAAGCACAGGTGGGGTGTTGAAATGACAACACAGGGCCCATTTATTCTGCTGAGTGACAGAAAGAAGGTGGGATGGGATTAAATCGCCCGGGTATGGCATTTATGACAAACACACACACAGATGCACAGGTCTTTTAAAAGGACAGCACACAATTTAACAGCAACAACAACAACAACAACAAAAAACACTTAAATTCTTCAGTTAAATATCAACGAATATTAACACGCTCATTTAAATAGCACCATTTGATGAAAACCCAGAGGCACATTAAATCCTTCCACCAACTTATCGTGTGCATCATAATTGGAAGCATCGAAATGCTTTTTCCAAACTAACAAAATGTGCTTGGGAGAGGGAAAAGCTCCCGTTACTCGACTGGGAGATCAGAGGTGAGATACAGAACGGCAGCCCTGCAGCCAATCTAGTGTCCAAAACGGCTGATTGTGCTACATAACACGATGCGGAGGACTTTTCAGAATGCAAACAAATGCCTTTGGCTATTCAGTGCAACGCAACAAGCTGTAAACACAGCGATTATATATGTTATCCACTCATAATAATGTTGAAGGTGCCCTAAGCGCACTGCTAAAGGAGTCCACGAATGGCTGCACATCATGTGTCAAACCATCAAGACGTTGTGACAACTCACTTTACTTTAGCCCTGTAATCTACATAAACAAGCTGAAAGAGATAAAAGGTAAAAAGAAAAGACAAACACTGGCTGATGGGCAGTTTCTTTAACCTCAGGGCCTCTCTGTCCCCTTAATAGCCTATGGGAAAAAGCCTGTATTACCTATTGGCAAGCTGTCAGTGCTTGTACCAGGAGTTCTTTCTCTTGGATTAAGGCCTTTTGAAAGCAACAAAGAAGATCTTGGTGCCAAAATAAGTTGGGGAGTGTAGCCGGAGGCACTATTAACTGCTTCTCTGTTTACCTCTTTAAGGCCAGGAGCCCACATAATCAATAATGTATTCATGTGGTTTTTAAGTGTTGAGCTCTACACCAGGCACCTCAGGATCAAAAGCACCAAAAAAACAACAACAAAAAAACCTGGTTAGACTCACCATACTGAGCACATAAATGCTTAAATTAAAAGATTAAGTAGGGTAGTCCTAAATGAATTTCTTCTAATTGCACTACATTCAATATTTTTGAGTTTCTGTGAGATTTTCTTCCTTTGTGAGTTAGTAAAACTGATTGTTTTTAACTGCTAAAGTATAATTTAACTCTACTTGTTTCTACTGCAGTCTCTGGTTTCCTATTAATAGTGTAGGATCATGACTGTGAGTGTCAGGAAGGTTATGAGTGCGCAGTCAGTCAATTACAGATACCGTGCACGCTCTATCATGCTGTGTTGTTCTATGTGGTAAGGATGTAATTTGTATGCCTTCATATTAGAATAGCAAACCTGTGACACTACGAGTGAAGCGGGTTGCAGAGTTCATGACGATCTCCACGTTAGCAAAGATAGAAGCATGCAGGGTGATGCTCTGCTCACTGTAAAAATCCCTCACCACATACGTTTTATGAATGACAAAAGTTATGATCGTATTCAATAAATTGCATTTTAGAAAGTAAGTAAGAAAATTATAATGCAACGCTGTTTTTTAAATACAAAAATTCAAAGAACATGACAAAACAAGTCACATTAACAAAGTTATTCATGTCGTAGCTCCAAAATGTGGCGGTGTACACATCTGAATAACAAACAAAAAGTCAGTTTCAATAGGAGACAAAAATCTCCTGGGGGCTACGTCAGGAAGTGAAGAGCATCCTGTGTGAAAGTCTACCACGGAGCTAGCCGCTGTGGCGACCCCTTGTGAATAAGGTAGCTAAGAAAATGATGGAAGTTGAGGTAATAGGCACTGTGAATTAAATATAATCAAATACTACAAATAAAATGTAATTAGATTATTTAAATGCTAATTACATTACAGCCAGTTGGGTTCTGTCAGTATTTGGAGACTTGGGGTCTGAATTGTGTCCTGAAACTGAGTTTTGCATTCAGAATATCCCCTCTGGCCCCAGAAAGAGGTATAAAGACTCATGTGGGCTAAGTAGTGCATATGCCACAAATTTCCTTTCATTAGCTTCTGATTAACTGGAGCTGGTGGTGGTGGGGAGCCAAAATCACTACTGATGTTCAGTGAGGCATTGGCTAATCATGCTTGGCCTTTGCTATCAAAAAACTTGCTAATGACCGGTAGCTGCTGGGGGCGAAATGCAGTTCAGAGCTGCTGAAAAATCCCTTACAGTGGGTGTTTGGTCTTCAGTACAAACACAGGCACATCTGCGTGAAGACATACAGTGTCAGCACACTCTTCACCTGAATGCAGGATAAGCTCAAAGTGCGATAGTGCACGCTGCATTATCTCTTTTTTCAATAGTCACACTTAAATAAACATCAATGTAAGAGTTCTCTGTCACCGGCTGATAAAGGAGCAAATAAATCTAAAGCCATATCATGAAAGCAGTTTAAAGTCAGCAGTTCCCAGGCTGGGTGCTGAAGCTGTGTGGTGACTAACAATAAAAATTTGAGCTCACTTTGCTTTATTCTCATTAACTCCTGAAAGCAGATCCAAAAACTGTTAATATTAAGCAAATAAGAAGATCTCACAGTTCACAGTTCATAACCTGCCTACAAATAGACATAAGCCACAATATTTAGAACCCAGCACATTAAGCTTTTATTTCCAATAACTAACTGAGACAATCAGTCAATTACTATCTATTGTATGTGATATCTATATTAAAGCTAAAGAACAGGGGGAAAAATGAAGACACACCACATCAGTGACTTCTTTGCACTGAGGATTTTGGCTTAATTAGGAAAAATAACAACGAGTTAACTTTAATACTAAAAAAGCATCTTTATGAACACACAATCAGATAAACCTGCTCAAGGTGACATGCCCATTTCAGCCTTCCAATATAGGACCCTATTTAACATGACAACAATTTAAATTTTGATAAGGCTGCAGGAGGAAGAGAGAGTGCGCATGAAAGTGGAGCAGAAGAACTGACATTTATTTAGAACAAACAGTAGATGGAAATAACTTGGATTTATTCTCTCTCTTTTCTGGCAAGCATTATTACTGCAGGCAGGGACTGTGTGTGTGTGTGTGTACGTGAGCCATTTATTCTAATTGTGAGGAAAATTGAAAGCCATAGAACACAAACACATTTTACGGAATCAAGGTATATTGGCCTGTCCTTACAATTTTCACAAAGCTGGAATGAAGTTAAGGTGAATGAGGAAAACGATAAAAAAAAAAGGCCGCATTTGCCAGAGAAAAGTCATATGGGTTAGCCTCAGCGGTCAAGTGGTCGTGGCGAATGAGATAAAACTGAACTATTTGGTTCACTAAAAAGCAGCATTTTAATTTGCTTGTATTACTGCTGAAAAAAACAAACAAAAGAAAACTTGATTCCAAGTGAGGAAACAGAACGGGGAGGAAGTGTTCAAAAATGGGCAACCAAGGAAAAACAGAGAACACTATTATTTCCTTGACGTATAAGCAATTCAGTGTGAAATATTTTCTACACGAAATCATGCAGTCACAGAGTTACAGGAACTCTAGTGCCACTAGAAAACACTTACAGCTTAATTGCAAGGTTTCAGGCAGAAACGGGAAAATCAGTTTTAAAAATGCCACTTTTAGCAGCTAAAACAACAGAATAAAAATAACAGTTTTAAACTTTGCAACTAATTCTTATTTTGCTTGTTGCCTTTTGTTTTTCTGATGGATCATTTTAAAGTTACAGTCCATTAGGTGTTCATGGAAACCAACTGTGTTTTCACAATAGCTGTTTTATGCATTTCCTTCTTCTGTTCTGTGATTATCTACTCATAATAGAAGTTACTGGTAGAGTCTGCCATTGGCACATGCCACTGCCACGAGGGGCTTAGAGTAAATGATGAATAGATTCATTATTACTGTTTTTGTTGGCTTCTCTTGACTGCTCTTTGCAATTAACTGACGGCCGTCTTGTACATCCTATTTAGCACTAAAAAGAACTGGACTACTTTTATTATGAAGCATCGTGGCTTTTATGATGATATGTCACCAAGTGGCGCTGTCATATAAATCTTTTTGAACCATGAACAGTGGGATTAACAGCTGCAGGCAACAAGCTGCACACTTCCAACTCATCGACAAGGTCACCGAGTCCTCTGGCTGAGCCATGTTCTCGGCATTTCCTATGATTTAAGAGAATCTCATGAAATGGATGGAAATTTGCACATTACTACCTTGTAATTGTCACTTGTGGCTGTTTTACCGATGAAGATGTATGTGTAGTCTTGTCATAAATTTCTAAACGCAGAAATCATTTGATGTCTTTCCTCCACTAAAAAGCCACGAAGCGCCCTTTACTGCCTACTTGTCCATTTTCTGCCATTCACTAATATTGATCCGCAAATTGATTACCAATGGATGATAGAGTAGTGCATGCAAATTTTGCATATACAACATTTTTGGCAAGATTAAGACAACGTATAGTGTATATGCCCCAGATGTCAAGGCTCGGCTGTGTGGCAGGCAGGAGGAGGACCCAAAATGCAAAACTCACACACACGGGGATGAACTCAAAAAGCAGCTTTATTGCTGACCAAAGATAATAGGAGATACAAAACTAAACTGGGAAAAACTAACATAAAGCTCACCAGGACACACGGGGGAATCACACACAGCATGAGGGACGACGTCACGCTGAACAGAGGGAGACGCAGACAGAAATACACAGAGGGTTAACGAGGAAAGTGGGAACACACGGGGAACACAGGTGACACTGATAATCATAACGAGACAGGGCGGGGTGAACTGAACATGACATGTACGGGCGTGAGAGTCACAAAGTAAACAGGAAGTGCACAGAGGTTCAGACAGGAGGAGAGAGAGCACGGGGAAAACACAGACATAACGGGCTGGGGAAACATGAAACAACCACAAAGGGAGACGAGGGCTCATAAATACATAGAGGGCACACAGGGGGAAGAGAGAGCACGGGGAGAACTTAGACATAAAGGGCAGGGGAAACATGGAATAAAACATAAGGAGAGACGAGGGCTCACAGATACACAGAGGGGCACACAGGGGGTAAAAGCCATGAAGGGAAAACACTTAGGGAACAACACAACAGGGCAACTCAGAAAACATGGCCTAAGCAAGGAACAAAATACAAACATACAAGGAAACTAAGAACACTGGGCCAACATGGCCCAGGACCATGACACCAGATCCTTTATGAACACTGAATACTGAGCACTTAAAATCCTGAGGACAATAGACTGCTGGATTTCTTTCCTCCCACTCAGTTAAGCACATTCACATTCTAACCCAGGCCTAACAGTGTCTGATTAGGTCGCTAACATGAAGACCAGTAGGACTCTGGTTCCTGACGACCTTGATCGATAACCACTGCGCTACATCATCTCAGCTTTGAGGCGACACAATGCCAGTTGATTCCCGAACAAGACTGCGTCTAAGTGGCCAGCACCTTGTTGAGAAAAAAGGTAAAACTTTGAAAAGTTACAACCCTGATTGCTCATTTTACATCAGTGGTGCTTTGATTTACAATCAATCACCCAGTGAAGGCAAGGAGTATCTAATTTGCCCTCCACTGCAACAATGTGAACACAGCATTACTCTGGGGAGTGGATGCAGTCGATGGACAGACCTTAAATAAGCAGCGAGGCAGGAGTGGGTGAACAGTAATGAAGGAACCTTGTATGAAGGTGCTGTGTGTAAACAGGGAATACAGTGTAGATATACATGCACAAGACTGACGTTTTCTACAGTACTGTGCACATGTCTTGAGCTACCCCTCATTTCTTTATATCTGGCTTGGAGAAGCAATTTACTGAACCACGTGCAAACATGTGCACACATGCATACATGGAAATACAGTGTAAGGCAAACAGGCAATTTTACAATTTTAATGAGCTCCAAAGTCAATATTTGCTATGCTCATCTTTATTCTTCAACTCGTTCAGGTAAGCCTTCTTGTCATTTCTTCAAGTAGCCTTCAGGAACAGTTCTCCAGGGCTTTTCAAGGACTTTCAGATACTGTTCCAAATGCTGCAGTTTTTTCAGACAGGTCACTTGTTCTTTTGTCCTCCACTTGTCCACTTTCTTTAAATGTTTTAAGGACAGGCTGCACACCGTGCCGAGATATGCCAGGTTTTTGGCTAATAGCTCTTTGGGAATCACCTAGCTCGTGCAAAAATAATGATTTATTCCTGACAAACTGTGTCATCTCTGACATTTCTCATAGATTTAACTAAAGATACTGGAACAAATTAGGTGATTTTGAAGTGGTTCAACAATTAAAAAGCATTTCTGGTTAAGTACAAGAACTGAAACAGCAGCCAAAGAAAAGCCTGGGGATCTATTGCTCAACGCCACCTTAAAAAATGACTCCTTGTTTAAAACTCTGACTCAGTGGTAGAAAGAAATAACAAGATTATCCATATTCTATTTCTGATAATGTGTTCCTGTACATACATTAATATAAAACGAGTAATAATCTGAAACATGTATTAAATAAAGCAGTTATCCTATTCAATCCACGCTGCGATCCTTTAATGATGATTGTGAATAAGCGATCTTTTTGTTGTTGTTGTTGTAGTATGCCACAGAATCAAAGCCAACGCAGAGAGAAACAAATATTCTTTAGAAATCCGTCTCCTGTCACTTGTCGTCATTCTTGTTCCGCGCGAAATGAAATAAAATATCCGCTATTGTCGGCTGAGCTGGTAGTTATCCTCATATTTTTCAGCACCGCTCCGCTTTTATTATTTTCACTCCATTCCATCTCTCACCAAGCATACACAGTGAAAATAACAAATAACAATGTATTATTCAGGAGAAGCCAAATGCATAAATACATTAAAAAGTCTCAAAACACAACCCCTTGTCTGGGATTAAGCAGGTGTATGTGGATATGGATGTGTGTACATAATCGGTGTTTTGCCTGCAGATTTCAAAGAGGTGAGCACTGGAGAAAGAGCGAGCGAGAGATGAAGCAGAAGACGGGATTTGTCTTACAAGTATCAGTGGTTGCAGACGAGTGGAACAGCAAGTAAAGATGGATAGAGAAATTCCAAGCACAGCCCATTATCATGTCTTTATGTGTGTGTGTGTGTGTGCTGATAACAAGAATGTATATTTTTCAGTCTATCGGTTTGCAAAACGCCTGCAGTGTGTGTATATTTCACTAAATATGCCTTTGTGTGCGTGTTTATGTACTATCAGTAAACACACACACACACACAGAGTCCGTCAGGTTGTGCATATTATGGTTATGAATGCCAAGCAAGAGTCAATGCCCCAGGGAAATGAAAGCACGAAAGCTGAGTTATTTACAATGACCTCTCGCCCTGTGTGTCTGTTAGTGTGTGCGCATAAATGTGTTCACCGATAACCCCGGAGAAATTTGATTACTTTCCGCATTTGTGTCTCTGTGCAGACTTGTTACTACTGATGAGAATATCAGCAAGACACGGAAAAAAGAGAGAAAAAAAAAAGAAACGATTTTTGTTGTGAAGCCTCTGAGTGAAAAAGGAAGGAGACGAGGGAACGCCCAGAAAATGAGTGAAGGCGAAGGAGAAGAAGTAAGGGGTGCGTGACTAAGTCCTCTGTGGCGGAGTTAACGGTGAGCAAATGAAGGAGAAGTGAAAAAAAGAGAGGCTTGAGGAACTATGGAGTGATGTAGAAGAAGGAACAGCGAGGCAAAATGCATGAAAAGAATAAAGGACGGAAGGAAAAAGAAAAGGAATATTTAAAAAAAAGTAACAAGGACAATAAGGATTAAAGACAGAAAGAAAGACGGGAGGAATACTGGTGAGATGAAGGGACAGGGATCCAAAACAGGGAAGCAATGAGCACTGGAGAAACAGCGTGGAGGTAAAGATGGCTTCAGTCAGTTTGACTGCAGAATTCTGTTATCTGCTTCGGCAAAGCCAGAAGTCATCTTCAGCATCTACGGCTATTACCACCAGCCCATTGTTACAGAGGCTGACCGGGCATGTCACCGGGGTAACAAAGGAAATCGTCTTAGCATGAGCAAAATAAAGTAAAAAAAATGGGGGTGAAGGAGGAGTGAAGCAGGCTGGCCTTCATCTCCTCCCTCTCCAGCTCTGCTCCAAAATTAGGATTTATTTGCTTGCAGAGGATTTTCACAAACCTCCTCTCCTGGCCAGCTTTGGCCCCAACGAGGGAAGATAAATCAGGGCTTTACCTGGCCCGGCCCAGACACCTTAACAATCGGCCAGACCAACAAAAGACAAAAGACCAAACGTACAGATGGAGTAATGAGCTTAGGTCATTTTCTTTGATTCCCTCTCTGAACAATGGTTTAGGAGCAAAAGGGAGATGTGAAGAGGAATGGAAACAATGTGTTGGCCCGCATGTCAGATTCAAATAACAATGGTTTTTCTGATTTCTTGCATGATCCCAAACAACATAAAGAATTTCTTATACATACGCAGTATTGTGCAGATGTCTTGATCCTTATTTCTTTAGATTTTAGTAGCAAATTAGGAAACGGGTGCATTGATTTACTGAAAAATGTGCATATATAGTATATAAGGCAAAAAGAGAGTTTGTACAGTTCTAAAAACATCTTTATTCTTCAACGCAGTCTCTCTTGGACAAGCTTTTGTAATGTCTGTAGGTAGTCTCGAGGAAAAGTTCTCCAGGTTCTTGAAACACATTCAAAGCTCTTCTTTGGTTGTTGCCATCCAACAGTGTTTATTATGAAGTTTCACAATGACCCGGAGGGTACTCTAATAATAAATGATAAATGTTCTTTTCTCTTTTTGAGTAAAATAAGGTTTGCATTCCAAAATAAACAATAGATTTTTGAAAAAGCAAAAGTGCTTAATTAAAAAATAACGCAAAGGTGTATTTTAAGCTTCCCCTTTTCTCCTTTTCCCATAACTACATTTAACATGTAAACCCGCTCAGCTTCAACCCCACTTCTGCATCTCCTCTCCTCTTGGGAGTTTTCTGTTTTCACACACGCTCTGAATAAACGATTTGACTGGCTGAGTAGCATCACATGAGATAATGT
The DNA here is from genome assembly GCF_057382275.1 of Copadichromis virginalis. Taxonomy (NCBI): domain Eukaryota; kingdom Metazoa; phylum Chordata; class Actinopteri; order Cichliformes; family Cichlidae; genus Copadichromis; species Copadichromis virginalis. The sequence continues at coordinate 11,613,103 of NC_140637.1, forward strand.
AGTCACTCACTGTTGTACCTCTCTCCTGACCTCCCCTGCACCTAGTGACGGTGATTTAAACTAAAATACGAAATTTCAAATGGCGTTCATCACTTTATAAGACCTGTTAATATTTATTTTCAGTCCAATTCTTGTGAAATTTTGCTTATGTCAGCATTTCCTCTGTGCTTCCCTTTCTTAGAATGGCTCCTTGATAGCCACCGCTCCACCGAGACCACTTCTGATGAGACTTCAGTAGATAGATCCGCTGAAAGTCTCAGGTCCTGTGTCAGGCCTTTGCTGGATTTCTTTCCTGTTTCTTCAGGACATGGCTTTCAGATACTGTTCACCTGCTGTCGGTAACATTTTATGCATGTCACTTCATCTTTTGCTCCCACTTGTCCAGTTTCTTCAGATTTTTATGAACACACTGGACCCCATGCCAAGACAGACCAAACTTTTTGCCTAGTAGCTCTTTGTTATTTTAAGATAAGATAAGACTTTATTGATCCCACAACGGGGAAATTTTTGCATCACCTCAGCTCAGGTACAGATATCAGATGGAAATACAAAAATACAAATAAGTACAATCAATGACAAAAAGTAAGATAATACACTATATACAATGGTAGCATACACAGTATGTGATTATGGATATAAACTATATAGTTTGACATAACTATTGTACCACTAATATTCCTATTTATAGACATGTACACACACACATGTACACACTAAATATACATATGTATACATATACATACATATATACCTGCACATGTCCATACACATGGAAGTGGTGACCGTGGATGTTCACAGTGTCCAGTGACTTATGACATCATGATTGAGGAGTTATAGAGTCTAACTGCTATTGGGATGAATGATCTGCGAAAGCGCTCCTTCCTGCAGCGAGGGTGTTTCAGTCTCTGACTAAAGGAGCTGCTCAGCCCACTCACATACTCATGCAGTGGGTGATGTGGGTTGTTCATGATGGATGTCAGCTTTACTAACAAAATACTGTCTTTGGTATTTTTTGTAAACTCTACAGAAGAAATGGGACTCAAATGATGACATGCTGCCAGTAACAAAGTTAAGAAAGACACAATGTAAAGTTGACACCTTCAGAAAGCCTGGAGAACTTTTGCTCAAGATAGCAAGAAAGTCTGGCACCTGAAAGCAAAATGTAAAAAATATAAAGAAATAATGGATGGCTCAAGAGTTTTGCACAGTACTGTACCGTTTGTAAAAAAAAAATTATGCTGTTTTATAGGAAAGATTAACACTTCTTTCAATAGATATTCCCTTTCTTCTTCCTGATTGGTCCGTTTCATGCATGTTTGCCTGTTTGCGTGCAGGCACGCTCGCAACCACACAATAAAGCGTCATTAGACACGAGACACAAAGTGCGCCAAAGTAAACCCGTGCATAATGACAACTCTCATCAGACACTTTGACATTTGTTTCGTTATATAAATCTGCTGCGCCTGCTTTTGTTTGGTAACGTACAAATACGTCAGGTAGAAGTGGGTGTACACCAACTCATTTTCAGTTAATCATTTGTGCCTCTTCCCAGGAACAGAGGACTTCATTTGTTTGCTGCAAAATGTATTCAAACAAGCTCTGATATATTTTTTTTATATGCTACAACTAAATACAACAAGTAGGAGTGTACTGCTTTATGTTTAAGGAGCAGTTCACATCCCTCTCACACTGGGCCTGCCTGCAGTATATAAGAGCAGACAGAGAAGCAGGTGTGGAGCACTTATGCCTTTTCTCCTTTCACTGTGAAGACTCGAGAGTGTTTCGGTGCAGGAGAGATAAAAACCTTCTCTAAAGTGCAGAGAGCGAGAGAGCAGAGTGGAGTGACTGAGCAGAAGGTAGGGGGCCGTGCTGATAGCCAACTCTCGAGAACACACACGTGCGCTCTCACACATACATAAAATCAATCTCCCATCGACCACACTCTCGAACCCCAGTCACCTCACCCACACGCGCATGCTCTCCACTTTTTTCTTGGGGGGGGGGGTGAAGAAGAATGAAAACTCCATGTTCCACTAGAGTGGCCACACAAGATGAGTTCTGCAGCACTTCTGTGTCTCTCTCTGGGAAAGGGAGTGTATTTACCACTCTGCTCTGATTCAACATTAGGACAGTAGACGTGGTGCCTGTTCCCAAGCTGACTGTAGAACGTGCGCAAACACACAAACGTACGCACACACAGTTCCCCAAATGTCTCTTGTCTCTCTCTAAACCAGAAAGTGTCTGAGCTTTTTCTCTCTCCCTCCCTCTCTGAGGTCTTCCTTTTCTTAACTGGACACTTTTTTTTTTCTTTCTTCTTTTTTTTTTTTATCACCTCGTGTTGTTATCGGTCACTCCTGCGGGGCCAATTTAAACGCGGCCTCTCCTTTTAATTTCGATAATATCTGAAGCCATTATGTGCTCACCGCCTGCCTGCTTGACTGCCGGAAATGTAACCCCACCGATCCCAAATCATCCATCTAGAACAAAAGAAAGATAATGAAGAAGCTGGGTCGGAGATGGTCTGAACCATTAAGGGGCAGGTTATGTGAATATCAGAGTGGAGCAGTGGAGGGAAACTAAGTGCCTGCACCTCAACAACGAATGGGTCATTTTGTCCTGCCCTCAGGAGGGAACTTAGACCATTTTCTTGGAACTAAAATGTCATAATAGCCAGTTCAGTTTTATGAGTGAGGTGCTAAATGGACATGTTTTAAGGGGAATTTTCTTTTCACTGCCGAGTGAAACTGAGCTAAGGTGAACTGTGCAATGGGAATAGTGGGAGGACACGGGCATCTGTCAAAGTCTAGGTTGTAAACAAGCCACCTTATTTGGTGTTCAAAGCTGTGACCGTAGCTAAAGTGCCTGTAAAAACCTCTTGAAAGTCGAAGCACAATATGTCAGTAATTAACTGGAGAACAGCACTGTGATGTCAGCAGCAGCGAAGTAGGAAGTAAGTGCCCGAAAGCCGACATTTGGAGGTGTCAGCATCCTGCAGATGTCAGGGACTTGCTGGTTACAGCTTCCTCCTGTTTGCAACAAAACATACCCCAAGCTCCAAAGTTGTACTTGGTGGTAACAAAATGCTCCCATGTGATGTAACTCCCATCCTTTAAAAAAAAAAAAAAAAACATAAGGGGCATAATCTGTGAGAGAAATAAAAACTTCTTTTGTGGCTTTCCTCCTGAGTGCCAGATAAGACTTGAAGCCAATTCACTTACCCCGATGAAAACCCGCCATTCAAATCGAAAGAGTCAAACGAGGCTTCGCACAAAAGCACCAATTCAGCTGCCCGTATTTTCTTAAAGTTAAAAGCTTTCTCACTCCCTCACCTTTCTACCGCTCTTCCTCCTTCCCTCCTTTGCCTCTCTCTTCCTCCGTCAGCACTGACAACTCCATAATCTCAGCCAAGTGGCCCGTCCAAGCCCTCTGTAGGGGCTGAATTTATTGAGAGCAGAGTGAGAATCAGAACCTGTCACCTGGCTTGCGCTGACCTCCTAACACGCACGCTCTCTTCCTCTTTCACACTCACAGCGTATACCGTACCTGCTGTATGTACCTTCTAAGTGCAAACATCCTTGAATTCATTCAAACACACACATATGAATATTGGTGAATGTTAGACTGTTGCTTACTCCTTGGCTGACCCTTCCATCCCACAGTTAAACACTTCTTTTAATTCTCTAGCCGTCTGCCCTTCTCAATTCTGTCTATAAGACATATGTGGGAGCTTTTAACAAGGATGTTGCAATAAATGCAAAAGTAAATAAACCGACCAGATGTTAGCTAGCTGTGTGGTTCGTCTACACTCACTCGACAGTGACTGCTTTCACTGCTATACAAAATATGTTGCAAATCAGAAATAGCACGGGTAAGAAAGAAGGATGAATTTAAAAGATTGCTTTCTGATTTTCAAAGCTATTCATGTGTCACTCGGGACAAAACCAAATATTGTGAGTTTAAGATAATAAAAGCACCGATAACCTGCTGTTTAAGCTTTAAGGTCACCTTCATCAGTACCTGGCAGCTTGTTTAAAACAGATTCCCAGGGTTGGTTCTCTCAGCTCTCAACGTTTCTACCAATCAGAAGATTGTCAGAAAAAAAATCGCATCAGAAAATAGCAAATTTGTCAATTTTCAACAGAACTGTAAACTCTGCTTTAAGTATACAATAATGGAACTGTAAATCAAACCATGTTGAATGGATGTTGGTGGAAGCCGGAGTTAATTAAATGAGTCATTTTTACTTTTGCATTGATTAAACTGATCACACCATAAATCACAGTGACACCGGTTGTGTTAGAGAAGCACAAGTACATAACGTAGCAAGGCTAGAGCTAAGGATGCCATCCGCTGATTAAACACTACACACCTGCCTCCTTCACATCCAGTGACTGCATGAAAATGCTGACATAAATCAGGCTTTGCCATTAGTAATAATCACATTGGGCTCTCAGAATCACAGCCAACAGAGGAATGAAAAGGAAATTCCTTCCAGATGTGACGGGATAAGAGAGGAAGTCTGTTCTGGTGGCCAGCATGTAGTCATTACCAGCAATGCTATCATTAGCATAATCATTACTATTATTTTTTACTTTATTTCTTTCCTTGTGACTGGCTGCTGTTTTGCTAAGGCCAATTATGGTGCTTCTGATGGCCTTAACCCTCCATAAACCATCATTAAACCACTTATGCTACTACTTTCTCCCTCTGGTTTTGATCTTCTCTCGTAATCTGTTCACTCGTTCAATCACTAAAGTACTCTCTTACGTGCTCTTGTGTCGCACTCCCTGTCTTAATGTCTCATTGCTCTTTCCTCTTAACATTATACCCTCCCTTTTTAAATGCTATTTTCCCTTTCCTCCACTGTACCCTGTGTTCCTCCTGTCCTCTCTCTGTCCTTTCTATCGCTTTATTTCCACTCTGCCAGTAGCGGACCGCCACCAAGCTTGTTATTAGTGCCAGGTTCGAGCCTGCACTGTAATCAGACCCCTGGAATTAGCAGTAGGCCCACACTGGCAGAAAAGGCACGACGCTGACAAAACACTATAGTTATCATTGAGGCTGCTGCAATGTTGCAGCTTTGGCAGGAATCTGCTCCTTAGAGACATGGATTTTGATGGGCTTTGGTAAAGAGAAGCAATGAGAGGTACAGCAGGAGTATTGGCACCCACTGGGGTTAGGGATAAAATACACACTGGATGGCTACCAATGGGAGCAGTAAGTGGCACACTTTTTTGTTTGTGAGGGTGCAGGTGGCGCTTAAGCCCTGGGAGCACAGCCATTTTGGAAAGAAAATAGAATGGATGTAATGGGGACGTGTTTTATTATTGTGGGATAAAGATAGGATGGCAAAGCACGTAGTATTAGGACAGGGTGTAATAGAAATCCATTTACTTGACAATAACAAGCAATTTAGTGTCACTCAGAGACTTGCAGCTTTGTGTTTGTCAAATTAAGTGGCCGTGCTCGTCCTCTGGTGCAAACGTCATAAAATCACAAGTGCCGTTTCTGTCATTTGAACCAAAAATTCCAATCGCATTCGCCATGCTTTAAAATGTTAATTCACCTATGCTTGCCCACTTTCACCCTCATCTCTCATTGTGATGTACTGGAGAGTGTCAGTCTCAAATTGTTCAGTCCAAGAATTTGGATGTTTGGGGATCTTTTAAAAGGTACAGATCACGTGTATGTTAAAGACAACACTTCAGAGAAAGCTATCGAATTTTAGTGGTTTGTGGAGATCTCATAAATACATCAGATCAACAGTCAAACCTGCCCAAACTATTTTCTTCTGCAAAGTTGCATGACCATACCAAGAATTGAAATGTCAAAGGTCAAACTGACTTCTTTTCATCCCCGTTTCTACAGGTAGTTAAAGCTTACAATCACAGCCTTAAAATCTTCAGACAAGATGAGACAGAAAAAGCAGATCGTTGCACAAATGTCAGAGGGATTTCTGAAAATGAGTTACTTTGCAGAAAAAGCACAAGGAATTATCTCAGATCAATCTCCATTTGTTTGAGAGAGAACACTTTTCAGACTCACACAGGGATCAGGGTGAATTTCTAAAATGGTTAATTTCTGCAGCTGTCTCCAGGAAGGGTTAGCAGATAGATTGATGGTTACTTACAGCAGGCTCCCTTGCTCAGCACCTTGATGCGTCGCTGTGCGTTGCACTGGGCTTTCTCCAGCTCGCATTCATTGGTGTAGGTGGACGAATCTGAGCCGCACACAGGCGCCACAAAGGACGGGCAGTCCACCTTCTTGCAAACACACTCACCCTTGGACGGGTCATTTGGGTTGCGCTCGCAAACGGCGCCAAAGCCACACAGCATCCCTCTGCAGCCTGCCAGAGAGAACGACAAAGAGGAGAAGCTGTTAGGATATTTCATATGGATAACTCCGAATGTGAATATACATTTTCAGTCGAGTTAATACTGAAACACCCAACACCTAATGCACAGTTCAATTAAGCACTTTTAACAGAAGCCTGTATTTAAAAGCATCAGAGTACAAAGAGAAGTTTCTAGCATTTTAAGAAAATTCTATGATGCTTTCCCACAAAGTTCAAACTAAATCCTGGTAAAGGAAACAATTATTTGCAAACCATCTTAAGCTTAAAGAGAGCTCTGAAGGTGAAACCATTCAGAGTTTGGGGAAGACCTTTTAAAAAGCATGACAAAGTGTAATGGCATTGAAGCGTACCAGAACAACACTTTGACACGTTTGGGGAAAATAGAATATTTGCAGTTTACATATCCTGGTGATTTTATATTAATATTTTCACTTTTTTTGATCTAATGATTCCTAAAATGCTAAATTAGAGCCCATTTGAACAAAGTTAGGGTCAAAAGTCGTCATACTGATATCTATCTGTGCTGACTGATTCACAACATCAAACCATGTGTGGGAAACGTAAGAAAGGTTGCAGGTAGCTGCCAACGCAGAGCGATTTTTCTTGGTTTTAAACAGCAGCTAATGGAGACAAATTTAAAAAGGCTTTCATGAACTATTCATGCAGTCCAACATTTGCCAGCGCAGTTATAGTTGACTATTGTGTGTAATGTATAAAAACTTGCCAAAATAAAACCACTCATCACATAAACCAGCCAGCACAAACTCAACGGCGCGCTACAAAGAGGTAGGAGAAACATTCTCCAAACGCTGAATGACAGCGAGCTAATGAAACGCTGCAGGTTAGACCGCGCAGGGATAATGTTTGTGGTCGATCTAATTACGGGTGGGCTCACATCTCCCACCCACTTCAATAACGTTATAACAGCAGAAATAAAAAAGATCATCAAAACACTAACATACTGGGCAACTAGAGAAATAACAGCAACAGTGCGCGGTGATGATTTGGGTCTGTCCGGTTTTCATCAGCAGAGTGAACAGTTACAGCACTTTCTCACTGCTATACTGTGATGCAGTTCATTTAATTTTCCACAACTTGCAGACTTACATAACAGTGTGGGATTCCCATCGTTTTATATGAAATATTATCACAGGATTATACATACCAGCATGGTAAATATCTATGTAGGTAACCTAATAATATAACAACTATGCACATGGAAATGGACTACTGCATCAGTAGATCTGTTGTAAACATGCCATGTGTTAAAAGTTGGCTTATTACATTCCAGGCTTTTAACAGTTGATTTCACTACTCGTTCTGCCTGTAATCACTAAGATAATGCATCATCCATTAAAAAAAACCAAAAGACTACCAAGCAACAAGGTCAGCCAAACATCCTCATTAATGTAAATAAATCCTATGCTGGATATTATTGCCAGAAATTTCTCAGCTATGTTAGCAGCTCTCTGAGAAAGCTCTCAGAACTTTAGTCAGTACTGGCCCTGATGTTGTTCACGTCCAATTAAATTGTCTTTTCTCGCACTGATTCTTCGAGAACTTTTTATGAGTTAATGCAGATGAAGTTTATGTTTTAACACCAGGCAAATTTGTCTCAATACAGATTAGCTACTGGCATATTTGTAGAAACACAGTTCAGCAACGAGGATTAAATGGGATCGTGGCGTAAAGCAAACATATGCTCATATGCTCGATTCGTTCGGGGAGACTGTGCCCACCCGTGCAGAGCGAGCGCAGTATGTACATTTGCTGATTTTGAAGAAGTTTCAATGTTAGAATTTTCCCCCTCAATAAAGTCAGCAACAACATTAAAATCAATCGAGAGGCAGCAGGCTGATACCCGCAGTCTTGTGGACAGCTGATTTTCAACACCTCTGTGAGAAGACTGCAGTCTTTTTGAAACATCAATGATCCGCCATCCAGGAAAAACACACACGGGGTGGGGGCAACACGAAGACAAACCAAGGTTAGCCACACACTTCAAAGTCTCGCAAGTCAGGCAGCGATGGTAATACTTTGATCCTCAACCTCCCACTGACACCTCAGCTTTGATCAAATGTGAAGCAGCAAACTGTAAACTTTGTCAGAGGCCGCTGGATTCGCAAAGCAAACAGCAGACACGCACGTGGATACGTGGTCGTGTTATGTGTACACAACATCAACTTAGAGAGTAATTGACCCGTATTATGGCAGCTACAGCTGCTGTGGCTCTGTGCCCACTTAGAGGACTGTTGGGCATCCAGCTGGCATGACGTCCTTGCCTCAGCACCAGGAGGGGGGGGTGGGGTGAGGGGCGTTAAGAGACATGGCAAACTCTCACAGGTAACCAACCGGATTGAAAATCGATGGACGAATGCACATAAAAATCCAAAATCCACTCTGAAAAAAGTCTACTTGGTTAGATAGGCGAGCAGCCAGTGTCACCGCTGAGTATATACATGTCACACACTCACACACACATGCACCCGCAGATAACTATTTCTTATCACTGGCTCCCAGGCTAGGACTAAACGAAAGGCGGCATGTCCGCTTGGGCTCACTGGCAGGTGGCTTTTTGTGGTACTAGAGAGACAGAGTCAGATAGGCAGACACACAAACGCACACAAGCACAAACTCTATGTGTGCAGCACAGACAACTGGTCCAGCATCTGCCCAAGGCATCTCATTCTGTCTCTCTCCCCACACCAAAGTACATTGTGTGAATGCGTCTATACGTGTGCATGTGTGAGCGCGCAGAGTGACAGGCGAGGAGGCTGTTTTTGACTGGCCCACTGTTCCCCGTGGGGGAGCGCCTGACAGCTACCTGAGCTCACTCTCTCTACCGGGAGGGGGGGGAAGCGAGTGTAAAGCCATCCATGAGTGCATCTGTATTTTTGACAGGGTGTGTGTTGGAGAGGTGTAGGCATTAGGTGTCTGTCTCCCTCTTTCTGGCTCTCTCGCTCGCACGTACGCGTGCATGTGGCCAGGTGCTAGCATGAAGGCATTGTCATGACTGGCCCGCTGCTCTGCCGTCACTTCTCACCACACACCCTGTGCTCCTCCTTCGTGTTTGTCTACGTGGGTGTCAGTGTGTGGCTCCGAGGCAAAACCATGCGAGCAGAGTGACAAGAGGTGAAATTCAATCGAGCTGTGTCAGATGTGTACAAGAGGAAGGTTGTCTGAGAGTATGACAGGGGGAGTGGAAAAAAACAAAACCCACCAGAGACCGAGATACCGGGTCGACAAAAAAGATCTCTCTATGATCTAAATGTATCAGCTGTGTTACAATATAGCTAACACTGGTATCATATGGTAAAAATATAAATAAAATGCTTTACTTATTTTTATTCTGAAAATACATAATAATCAGTTACAGTAAAAACATTTAAATGATTTAAAAAAAATCATGAATGCCAGCGCTGGAGTGTAAGGGGATCTGTTCTGCGATGCTTTCCTATAAGAAACTCTCACCGTAGCCTCAAGCTTAGCTCGCTGACAAAAGACTGACACTGGAGCTGAGGCCTCTGTCAAAACAGAGATACTAGCGCAGGCTCTGGAATGAGAGTAAAAGCTGCACGGTTATGTACTGGGAGCTGTTCCCTGGGAAAAATTGTCCCAGCACCTCATAACAGATACGTTTGACACTTCCAATTTCTTTAGCACAAAAGACAAAAAAATCCCTTGGCAGTTAATATGAACAGTATTATCTGCCACGGCTGAAAACAAAAACAACACGAACAAAAACTTCGCCAACATCATATTCCCACTGTGCCGCCCTCGACCTAGTTTGACTGGCGGGTGATCTATAGTAGTGCAGACACGATAGGAAGAAGCGAATGCAATCATCTACCAGAAGGCGATGTAAAACTCTCTCTCCTGGAAGCACACACAGAAGCAAAGTGTTTGAAGTGCTGCTACTATATGTGGGTGCTAAATGAACAGTTAACAAAGCCCAGTAACTTTCCGACTTTGCGTCTCACACATAACTACTAGTTTTTCTGTATTACTGAAACATCAGGTGAAAGGAAGAGGATGCTGCGGTCAGGGTGAGTTGGTCTGAACTCGAACTTTATTCAATTAATGCTTACAGCCAAACATTTTTCTAACTTCCAGATCTCTATGTGTCCTGTCACCGATGCCACAGCGATGTCTCTCGGCTCATTTCTAACAATTCAAATGAGCCAATAAAGATCAGTGATTTTAAAGATGGATTATTTATTAGACTGCACTGATTTTTTGGTGTTGATTGTGCCTCACAATATTAAAAATTGAGCAAAGTGCTCCAGCATTAACAGGGTGTTACTCTCATTAATGTTAGAAACTCTGATAAAGCCGCTTACTGCAAGAACAACAAAGCTGTGACACTGACTAAAAGGTCTTCTCTTAGTCGAGTAGTGAATCCATGTCATGTGTAGGCTGACAGCAAAGCCTGCTCTTGCGGTAAAAATGTTTATTTGTAATTAATAAGGAACGGACTGCTGGTACTAAACACCAACAATCATTAAGGCTATGTTTTGTTTTGCTTTTGGGTAATAACTGTAATATGAAATAGAAAATGCTGTAACGTTTTGCACCTAGCTGCACTGGTTCCAGCTTTCAGACTTGGTCAACAACCCTCTAGAGCTGTTTTAAGTGCTGGGGAAGGTGCATGCTTTTGTGTACAAAATTGCAAAAGCCCACTCAGGCTTATGCCATTTTCACTATAAATGTAAGCTTTTCGATTCTTGGTGCAAATGTCTTTGTGAGTGCAATGAGTGTGAATATGTGTATGTGTGAATGCTCATTGGTCCATGTAAGTGTGTAAGGTAATCTCCCTTCAAGCCCCGCAGCGTTAAAAGCTTCACTTCCATGCTGTTTTCTTTGCTACCGGAGGCAAGGGGAAGAAAATCCCATTGGGAAGAAAAGACAGCATGTCCAGTTTGTGACTGTCGAGGCAAGCGTCTAGTCCAGGTAACATGTCATCCCTGCGTTTGGACGACTCACCCATTAAATGTGACAAGGTGTCAGAGATTTAAGGGGGGGCTCTCAGCGCCTATGAAAGGAAAATGATGGTGCTGTTCTGATTAAAGCCACAGTAGAAAAACTATGTGGTTTGTGATTTGAAAGAAAGTAATGCATGGTTCTCTGGTGGCAATTTTCCACATCTTCTATTGCCAGTTCTGCTGCTTTTGGATTTAGAATGGAACTAGGCTGTTGCACTTTGCAGTTCATTTCTTTTGTGGAGCAAAACACATATACACACACAGAGTGGTTTTTTAATCCAGTAAGTAACAAAAGCAGACCGTTTCAGGACAGCGAAGTATCAGAATTCGATCAGAATGTGATTGAATGCACGGTGGGATAAGGGATATACGCCTCTTCATACGGTGTATTATCCGGGCGACATGTGTTAGCGGCTAGCTTTTCGACACAGATTCAGAGGAACACAAATTCAATAAACATGACACAGAAGCAGCAAGTTCCCATCACTCTGAGACGCCGTCTACCCTGTGCTCTGTGAACAATATGTCCTGCAGCCTGTTTTTGTGGTGAAAGGCTCTATCAGTTTCATTGTTTTGCTGCCTTGTTGCATCTACCTCAAACAAAGCAAAAGGAGGGGTGCAGAAATGGACTATGGTCGCGAGCATGAGCGCGCTCAGACCCAATAAGGCTTGACAGAAGCGCCTCAAAGTGGCTACTTTAGGGAAGGAATACACGTCTTTGCATATCTTGTTTTGGCTCGGTCTGTCATACTTTTGAATTATTTTACAGCAGTCTGGTCTGTTTCAGCGAGAGAGGAAAGAAGCAAGTGAGAGGGAAGGTAAAGGAAGGTGTGCATGAATAATTAACAATACTGAACTTTACATGGGTGACAAGAATAGCGGCTGGATAACCGGGACTGTTGAGGCCAGTGATGCACAAATGGCAAAAGTGCTGGATACTCCGCTCAGGTGAAGCCAGTCGTATGGTGATCAGATTAAATCTGCACACGGCGGCTTCGGCATTGACTAATGACCTAGTGACTGTCAGAAAATCAGGAACGGAAAGTTGATGGAGGGAGATACAGCTCAGTGGCATCGAAGCGACATCACATTAATGTTGAATGACTCTAAATTCATTACCCTCTAGCACTCCTAGGGGACATCTTCCACTTACTTCTTAATAAAGGGACCCTTTCTTTTCAGCTGACACTAAGTAATACAGATGTGCTCCCTGCCCGGGCGGCTTTTAACAGTCCCCTCTTTCCCTCTGTCTCCTTATCTCTCCTCACCTCGGTAAGAGGGCTTTAGCCTCTCTATCCGTGTAGCTGTACCAGAAGACCTTTGCAGTGAGGGGACAGGTTGCTATGGCAACAGCTAGTGATGCAATCAGCACAAAGCGGCTTCTCTCATCAGGTTTTACTGGAAACTTTCCGTCATGCACACAGGTGGTTTACATATGCACAAATACACACATGCGCACCCACGTCAAGCTGCCTCTGTATCAAATTCCCTGCAGTGCTTTTTAAAAATAACTGTTAGGTCTCACTGCACTAATTATACATCACTCCTCTCCAAATCGATGCTCTGGGGTGAAAATCTAATTTTGAAAATCAAATTCTCGTGCTGGCTGCGTGCAGCTCTGAGGCTATAGGTGCTTTGCATAGGTCTGGGGGGAAAAGCAATAGATGGGTGGAGTATTTGTTAATAGTGTCCATCTCTGCACCTGACGCTATACAGAGCCTAGAGTCCCAAAGTGTCATTGCAGAATAGAAACATGAAGAAACATAAAGGTGGCCGGCAGCTGTAAAATATCTGGGGGTAAAAACCCTACACTGCTTCTATTGATCTCTGGTTAGCGATCCTCGGGGACCAATGGAGTCAATTATCGATCTCGCTGCAATCTTACAACACCCAGCGTGAATGAAGAAAACGCCTGGTCACAATGGAACACCCCACCTCACCAGCTCAATATGAGAAATTGCTTCTTTAAACCAGTTAAATGAGAAGAGAGAAAAAGGGGCGAAGGAGGGAAAGAAAGGAGACACTTTCAAAGGATTTTCAGAAAGAAAAAAAACCTTTTTCTCATGTTCTGCTTTTCCAGTGCTGTTCTTATCAGGGCAACAGCACAATGAACAAACTGAAGAAAAGAAAAACTGTAAAGAGCTATTCGTTTACTGCATTTTCTCTTCGCCTTTGGCTGCAGTTCTCTGCTTGAAGATGGAGGGTTTTGAGTGTGTGAGCATGTCTTTGTGTGCGGGGTGTGTGCGTGCGTGTGTGCGATGGCTGGTACAGTACAGTATTTTCTCCTTCTCTCACATAAAAGGGGCAATCAATTTCCTTCTCCTCCTGCTTCCTGAATGCAACACACAGGCTCGCATAGCTGAGCGCCTGGGCCATGACCTGGCTAACATGCAGGATGAACTTATTTACCAAACTCCACAGACCAAGGCGTGCCAGAAAATGAGAGATAAAACTGAAGACAGAGGAGGTAGGGGCTGAGGGGAGGGAGGGACAGGTTTTATTAGAAGAAATACTGTATGAGATGAAGAAACAGAAGGGTAGGGAGGTTAAAGAGAAATATGAGAGGCAGATGGAAAACCACTACAATGTGATTCCCTCCCATCTTCTACATGAGAAACCTGCAGTCCTGTAAGTCTAAAAAACAAACCCTCACCTGCTGCAAATAATCTGAAGGCGGCAACATGCATAATTAATGCTTTAACTTCATTTCCTCTTGGTTTTTATTAGAAAAAAGGGAATAAAGGAAAGCTCTGAACTTCTGTGTCTATAAAACAGCACTGTTAGCTGTGTTCGTTGCTCTTATTTGTATCGCCGGTAAAAATCAGTAGGTCAAAATTTGAATATATGGCACCTTCACTCGTTAGAGGAGATCTGCATTTTTAAAAGTAATCAAACAATCTCTAAGAGTCGCTCATTTTTCCCCGCTGGCTTTGTTGCTCAGTCACCTCGACTACTACTGTTGTTACAGTAGTGTTCTGAGATTTTGTCAATGCTATTTCTAGCCTCCCTTGGCTATGGTTACTTTTTTAATTTTAATGATGTCCCACTGGCATAAACAAACCATACAAAAGCTACAGTGAGCACACACAAAAGGGTTTTTTAGTTTGTGGAAAGTTCAGTTTCACTGTAAGCTTGCCAGCAGCTTTATAGCTGGAGACAGGAAGTGGGTTGAAGTATTTAAAGCTTTTGTGATGCCTCACAATTGTAACTAAATTTTAACTAAAACATTTATCTGTGTGTGAACCTAAGAAAGGGGATTTGTGCACAAACTGTTTTATGTGTGTGATTTTGGACCGCAACATTTTGGCTGCTGCCCTGTTGTTAAGGGAGCACAAGACACGGGGAAGCGCTAAGTCATCTGCTAAGGCTACTAAGCTTCGTTAGCAAAGTGCATTAATGCTAAGGAGCATATTAATAAAATACTAAATTTTCACTCACCAAATTGAAGCAAATGTTTCTATAATACCTCATAGCAGACCAAATTTTTGTCAGACAAGTCTTTTTTTTTTTTTTTAAATGTAGTTTAAAAAGGCACCAATGACGTAAACACAATCATGAGCTCCACTTCACCGATTAGCGAGGCCTAGCAGCCTACAGCTGCCAGTGTCTGCACATCTGTTATTCAAAGTGGACACATACTTAAAGTTAAGCGTTTACATGTCTAAATGAATGAGTTATAAACTCACCTACATTTGTCATGATGGGGAGAAGCGGCTAAAGAGACTATTTTTTTTTATTTAAAATGTTCTTTCATCACATCTTAACAGAGGAGTCTATGGGCACTGATTTACTTTTGGAATCAGCCTCGAGACACAATTTAGAGGAACTGCAGGTGTTGGCAGTACTACATTAGTGTGACTTTTCAGCTCCATTAGACAGCAAGATAACTTTAGATAACTTGTTGTCACTGACCTCAGATCATCTTTTGGTTGTTTATAGAAGACTCGACATGACAGGGTTGTTGATATTAATCCCAAAACCTTACTTATGCTAAACAAATGTCATAATATTATCCATCTCGTAAGATTTCTCTCCTGCAATTAACTTTGCATTCACTGGCATCACCTCAGTGTTTTTCTGTTCAGTTTTTTTGGCATTCAAACTATAGAGCAAATGGATTTTTCACACCTACTTGGGTGTGAGAAGTTATTTCAAACCCTGGAGCAGTTCTCTGTTTTGTTCACTTTGTTTGGCCATATGAGAGCCAATGATTGCCAAAGCAATTAGACTGAGACCTTGTTGAGAGAGCTTTCAAAATATGTTTCAGAACCAACCCCAGAGTTGTGTATGGCGTGGAAGCACAATCAGCCTGCAATCCAACAGCCCTAATACAAAGCCTATTCATTATGGATTGTGCACAATGTGATTTATTGGGAATCTATAGATTTAGCCAAGGAGACTGTGCTTTCCTGCACAAAAGTATGAATCAATACGGAGCTCAACAAGGGTTAATGATTAGTTACGGGTCACTTAAACATCTCACCAACAGCTGGTCGTGTTTGTCGTCATGCAGAGCACTACACATGCAATTTAGGATTTGAAAAATCATGACATTCATCACATCAACATACCCAAATGGCCAGTGGCCAAATCTTTCAAAAATGATCAGTCTTTTCCACTTTTTGTTGTTTTATTCATGCTATCCTTTAGGTCTCAGAATATAACAGGTGCTGCTTCTTCATAAATCAGCCCTGAAATATGACAGCTCTTGACAGCTTCGAACATCTGCCTAATCACGCTTGTTGTGGGAGAAAAATACATGAAGGGTAAATGAGGAAAATCACTCGGTTGTTTGTCTTGATCAGGCAGGGACAAGAACGGGAAAAGACGGTGGGGACTAAAGTAGAGAGAACAATGTAATGAGAATTAAACAGCAAAAGCCTTCAACTCATGTTGCACCTGTATAAGCCATACATCCTGAAAACAGCAAAATAGGGGATTGAATGTAGTAAAGTGGCAGCTAAGATAAGCTAATTGTGTTGCAAGGTGGTTTGTGTTTTCCTGATCAAACTGTTGGGCAGATGGGAGAAAAATTGACACTGCTATTCTTTTGAACCGCCGACTGGAGCATAAAAAAGTGCATAAATTACTAAGACAGCAATGACTTTAGTAGTGCTTCTCATAGTGAATTGGTCCAATCATTCCCTCCTTATCTTAGGAGACAGAGAGGACACCTTACCCCTGCTAGCAATGATCGTGCTTTGCTCAACCCAAGGTGCTTCACAGGAAATGCAACTCTACATCCCATCAGCTGTCTTGTTCTATTTAATGAGTCACATGGGGAAAGGAAACAAGCCGCGTGTTGGCACGAACAAACTTTTTCCCCGTCACACTGTTCCAGATTTTCAAATTCTCTCCGAGCTTTCTTCCACGATATCAATAATGGAGGTGCTGGTGACAGAGCCCTATTCTGTCACCTCACATCTTCTCCACAAACTCAGCAGCAGCAGCAGGCAGAGATGCTCCCTGAGAACAGATTACAGCCAGTCTGCAATATACATGAAGAAAACCAGAATGGCTGCCAGCGAACCCCTCAATTCAATTATTCAGCTAAGCCAATATTATGAGGAGAGGAGACCTGTTTTGTTCACGTCTCAGAGCTCGTCACCCCAGTTCACTGTCACCTCCCAGACACCTGTACTGGACTCTCTTTTGAAAGACACTTGCTTATCATGTTACGTCCACGAAGAGCAATTTTTTTTTAAGCTCGCTAATTGCATGTAGTCATTCGAGGGGCGACTCACATCCACTCAGATGTGCTCGCCTAACCTCCTCCGCGCCTGTCTTTTCTCTCTCTTGTTCACACGCTCCACTCTCTTTCATTCCATCGCTCATCACTGTCATTCAGTGTTTCATCAGCGATGCACTTGCTCTCGCTTCATACATTAAAAAGGAAAGTCGTGTGCACGAGGAGCCAACGCTGTCACTGTTGCCGCAGCATGGGGTTTCAGACACATTTGCACTACACACCCACTCCAAGTGTCCTGGAGAAAACTGGGCAGCAGTGACAACTTTTCAAGTCATAGCCCAAGCTCTGCATCTGATTAGCAAAGCGAGAGCAGCTCATCCTAAAGGTCACATTGCCAAAAATTAGGATTGGCTTAGCACAATTTAGAAAATACCCAGGATGCGGCCACGATGAGAGGTAGAGTACAGATTTTGAGCTTTTCACACGACCAAAGGCCAGAACAAGAGTATCATGCTGTATAGTGCTGTGCCTAACTAAAAGCTGTCAGGCTGCCTAAAACAACCAGTGAGCTCTTCTTCCTCACAGCAATGCAACCGACTGAGATGAATTAGTGTGATTTATTTGTTTTCTCTGTGAATAAAAAGCAGAAGGGTCCAAGCATTATGTGGATGCTGGCCATCATAACTTAATATAGCCTTTGGCTCCCACCGTTCTGGCGTTTTGCACGTGTGTAAACAAAACCAAAGTGTGTGAAAAACATGTAAGTGCACAGGTTAACTTTGCCCTCCGTGTTAGATTCAATATGTTGTATTTTAATCTAGTAGAAGACGATTGCACACAAACTACAAATCAATATCAGGCTTTATGCTCTGCATCACATAATGCCTAGGATTTCTGCTCACATGGGACAATTCCACAAACAGTGTTTTCCTTCATGTGGAGAAGCTGAAAGTGAGTGAAAAAGTTTTCTTCTTGTCAAATGCTGTTTATTACGCTGACTGACACTGAGCCTCGCTCGGGGTTTTGTGGAACTGTCTAATATTAATCTTCTGTGTGGTTGAAACGGTACCTGCTCTGCTACCATCCGCTCCCTAAGCTTTTATTTTTGGTGTCATGCTTTCTGTTTAGTAACAGTGCCTTATTGGGTTGTTTACTGTTACCCAGCATGCACATCTCTGGCAGACTGAAGGCAATGAAGACAGATTGTGCTACATTTTCCAAGGTATTTAGGTCTCCGCAACCCAAAGGCTGAGCATATTTCATGCAAACATGATGGGCTATTAAGCATTAAAAAGCGACATACCTTAATCCATTTTCAGTAACAAAGCTATAGGTGGTCACATTTAATGTGCTCCAAATGGGGAATAACAGCAAAGAGCCACAGAAACAAAAGACCGTTTCATTATTTATGTGCTATGGGGAAAAAATGTTACTTGGAAATCACATTCAAGGCTGCTTTCAAATACTGCTTGCATGCATGATTACTACCTGATTTCCTGCATTTCCCTCAACACCTGCACTGGTAATAAAAGGAAATTGTGTTTTTCACTTCAAATTAACAGAAAATGAACTATTTGAAATCACCAAAGTTATTTTGCGATCACAGGGAATATAATAAAAGCAAGGAGAGTGGGATTTTTTTTCCTTTTGTCAAACATTCATTTTCCAGCAAAATATAACCTTAAATTACTTGCTGAATGTTAGCTGAAGGATTTTGGCATTTGGCGGTTTGAACATGTGACCATTTCAAGTCACTTCTTTGAAGTATCGAATCATACCACTACTTTTTTTCCCCCTATATGGCCAGAATTCAATGTTACTGGTCGCTCTTGCCAGAGGCAATCAAGCCACCGGCAGCTTCATTTACAGTAAAGTGCAGGAGAGAAAACTGGGCCTTTAAGCTGGTTCCCGCTACGGAGAAGAGAGGGTGCTCCATTTTATTTTATTTTTTACAGATTTTCTGGAGGGAGCCCAAGTCAGTGGCAGATGGCAGCAGGATGAGACTCAGAGACAACCTGGGGAGAGCTTGGAAGGAGAGCCAGGAAGCGGCAGCTCTCAAGTGCTGAGCTGGTCTGCACTGGATAAAAGGGAGGCGGCCTCTCTCCATATGCTCCTCATTGCTATGCCTGATCACAAAGAGGTGCTCATAGACTCATTGCCATTGTCATTGGAAGGAATTTGGGATAGTTGGAGAAGAAATAAACATTTTTTAGGCAAGACTGTATGGAACTGTGTTGAAAGCAGGAAACTGAGCCAATTAGCCATTTGCCAGTTGCTATTAAGAGCCACCATATGGGAAAAAAAAGTGGAAAAATGAAAGGGAATCCTTCCTGAAGTCTTCATTTAGAAGTGCATTTGAGATCCAGGAGGTAAAGGACATTATCTGTCCCTAAAGAATGTAAAATAATATTTTTAAGGTCCCGAGCTGAAACACTCACACAGGAAATATTGACCGATGCGCTTGCCCAATCATGAAAAAAGCTCTTAGACCAGCCGAACCACCATGGCCCTCTGGTCAATCAACAGCTTCTCGATGCTCTCCCACCTAAACAAAGACTACATCATTCCTATCCACATCTCTCATTGCATCTCCTCCTCACATCTCTCAATCTCTCCCCAGTCTGATCAATAACTCTGACCTGCGGATCAATAAGGCCGCAAATCACTTCATTTTCCTCTCTCCTCCTCCTCTTTTTTCACCGGTATCCCTCCCAGCCAAAGGGGGTTGGGCATTCTAGGCTTAATTGCTTCTTGTACCACGGTCGGAAGAGAAACTGAAAGTTTGTCAGAGCAGTCCGGGTCATTTGAAACTGGGTCACCATCTATTATTCCAAAAGCTAACAAACACAACATCACACACTTCTGTCAGGACCGTTTCCTGTTAATAGTTCTGAAAGGTGAATGTAGCATATGATTGTGTTTCAGATTTTCAGAGAACGAAAGTGTGGCGTTAACTGCCTATCCATCAACCGGAGGTTTTTCTCTGCGGTGCCGCTGTGGCCATAAGCTCACACAATGTACACTGCCTCACTTTGAGAGGATAGGTAAAGTAAGGGTTAGAGAGGGAAAAAGTGGCTGGCGTAGATTCAAATTTATAGGCAGCGTTCATGCACTACTGGCTTTAGCGTTAGTATTATAGCACCAAAGGCCCCCGCTGGGCACCGCTGTGGAATTAATTGCCAGTGACGCGAAAGTAGCACAAAAAGTGCCACGCTTTTGCGCTTTTCATTACCGTGCCGGGAGTCTTTCTGTGCAGCTTTGTAATATTTCCCAGGGAGAGGGAGGGAAGGAGAGAAATGGAAGGAGGAGAAGGTGGAACGGTGATAAGTAATATGGTGCTGACTAGAAGAGTGTTTAGCTCATCTCTGTTCATTTGTCTTCATTTTCTCTCTTTGGAACACTTAGCCCATCCTGACCCACACCACTGTAGCTCGACTAAGTAACAGCTGTGCGCGTGAACCCACAAGTGGCTGCACCTAGAAGCACGTGCATGCAGTCACCTGCAGGCACTTACAGTAAACAGATTCACACGTATGTGTTAAGGCTCACAAACAAAGCCGGGTGCTGTAAAGCGGCAATTTCATCTTTATGTATGCAAATAAAAAGAAGTGTAAGGCAATACCTACATGAAAATGAAGATTCCCAGCGGGAACTCAAATTTGCCTAGAATCGTCTCCATATTAAATTTTTATGATATAATATTAATGTTTTTATTAAAACTACTCATCATACTCTAGTAAATAGACAGCAACTCAACACTGTGTTAGATACAGAACTTCAACTGCTCATTAATGCAAATATCTAATCAGTCAATCACATGGCAGCAAATCAGCGCATTTAAAGGCTCACTCAATTTCTGCTCAAGATGACCTGCTGAATGTCAAACTTGACATCAGAATGAAGAAGAAAGGTGACTGAACACAATGTGTTGTTGGTGCTAGACCGGCTGGTCTTTCTTTTTCAGAAACTGTGGTTCTACTGGGATTTTCCCACAGCAACCATGTCTAGGATTTCCAGAGAATGGTCTGAAAAAGAGAATATTTCCAGTGAGGGATAGCTCTCTTCAGACTGCTTCGAGCTGATAGGGAAGCGTAAGTAACTCAAATAACCACACGCTACTAACAAAGTATGCAGAAGAGCATCTCTGAATACACAACACAACAGCAGAAGATCACACCCTTGATCACTGTCAGCTAAGAACAGGAAATTGAAACAAATGCTTGAAAACATTGCCTGGTCTGATGACTCTTCATTTCTGCTGCAACATTCAGAAAGTTCGGTCAGAATCTGATAAAAGCACCAAGAAAGCTCGGCTGCCTTCTGCCTTGTATCAACAGTTCAGGCACATTTTGGTCTCCTACCAACTGAGTTACATTTAAACACAGCAACCAACTAGAATAGTGTTGCTGACGTCTGAATATGACCTAAACGGCTTCCACAGAGCTCACTCCAATAGAGCATGTTTGAGATGTGGTGGGATGAGAGATGATTATTATGACTGTGTACAAATCTACAGCGACTTTGTGATGCCATCATATCATGAACCAAAATTTCCAACACCTTGTTGAATCTGCCATGAAGAATAGAGGCAGTTGTGAAAGCACTAACAATGCAACAGTCCAGTGAGAGTATATTAAGAACAGATATTATTACAGTAATTAACTATAACTGTATACAATATAATTATTATTGTGTATTTCTCTTTTCAGTTTGTTCACATGATCAGTGCCTATCTGTGACCCTGGCTTCACTGGAAATATGTCCGCTATACAGCCCTAAAAACAGCACAACTATTAGCAAACCATCAATCAAAAACACAAAAAGTTTATGTTTATTAAGACAAAAAAAAGGTAGCTCATTTTGAAGCAAGACATTTCAAAAAACCCTGGACAGATGTCTACTGGGTGGAATCAGCTCTTTTTATAACAGCACTTCATAAAAGCGTCTGAGAGAAGAAGGAGACCAGCTGCTGTAGTTCTGAAAGTAGAAAAGTTCCTACTGTTGATTAATACAGAATTTCTGTGGCTCAAATGTTTTTGGCTGTGTTGTAGTTTTCATTTCATAATGTGTCAGAGAAGCCAGCTGAGCACCTCTACTCTTTAAAAACGGAGCTATGCTGCTGTTAAACTTAGAGTATGTGGTTTGGCATTTTTTGCTAAACTAAGAATGGCCTTTCTGAACAGGAAGTAATCTGAAAGGCAGCGTATCGTGCTGCAAAATCAAACGGAGTACTGCCTGGGAAGCTTATAGCGTTTCAATATTTTATAGTTTAATTTGATTTTTTACCTCTGTCTCCCTCAAAAACAAATTTCTGTAAACCTCTTGATGATATTTCACAAACAATTAAATCCCTACAATATCTGCAATTCTAGAAATTTTACAGAGCGGTAAAAGGCACACTCAACCTCTCTGGGATGCTCTTTTTATATCCAGTCATGTTACTAACCAGCTTAATTGGTTTCCAAATGCCCTGCTGTGCTTTTAGGAGCTTTCCCCAACTTTTCACTGTTCTGTTGCTGCTGTTCCAATTTTTTCGAAAGATGTTTCTGCAATCGAATTCAAAATAAGCACATATTTAAAGAGCAATAATATTTCTACTTTGAATATTTAGCATGTTTTCTCTGAACAGTTTTTAATTAAATATCTGCCTTAAATGATTTAAAGACTACAGGTTTGTGTTTGTGTTCAAGTTTTACACTGCATTCCTACTGAACAAGGTTATAAAGTAAAACTGAGTGATGAAATATTGATACTGTATACAAGCCTCTCACAGCTGTTCTCACTACAGTGGGCTCAAACTCAAAGTTGAGCTCTTGCTTTATGTATTTTACTGTATTCACAGTAAAACAATTTAACAGTTTTAGTATATGCAAAATAGGAACATTACACCACAGCGTATAACTGGAATCTGGAGCTGTCACCTAGCTTTCCCACTAAAGTTTCCTCCGCCCTTCATTAACAGTGCTCCTCATTCACCAGGACAAAGATTCCACCCAAAAGGCAAAGGATACATTCTTCGGTATCAGAAAATTGGTTGTCAACGGCACCAAAGAAGCCAAACAGAATGGTTGACAGTGGTCCAATTTGGTAGCCGGGACAACCAGGTAATTGCTATCGTAACCGTAAACACATTCATATCGTTCCTTTCCTGCTCTCTCGTATGTTTCTCAATGTGGCTTGGCATGGCTGTGGATGCACTGACTAAATTACACCACATTCCACTCACACAGTGCTGCATATTTTCTCCATAAGAAAACATTTTTAAACAACCAGCCCCTTCTTGCACACACACAAATATGCATTCACTGGCAGTGGACGACTGCCGGGGGGGGGGGGGGGGTGTCAGACACTGCGTCGAGGCTCTGGAGAATTTGTTTCACAGTAGCTTTTTTTTATTTTTATTTTTTTATTACATCCTTAATTCATCCAGTCAAAAGTTGCATTTGCAGAAATGTTTTGGGTATCCATTGCATATACAGAACCAGTCAAAGTATGGCACTAATGAATCAGCATTTACTCATAAAACAACTTCATTATGCAAATTCATATTTCCTTTCTTGCAATATATGAGCAAACAAAACAAGCAGAAACCATCAAGCTGCCTCTGAGGTGTCCTAAAACCAGAGAATGGAAGACTTTCTGTAATGATAATATTAAAAAATAGCAGCACTGGGTGTGTGCGCGTGTTCACATGTGTTGTGTGCATGGTGACTGATAGTTCACTGATCCCATCTTTAACAAACCAGTGAAGTCTGATTGATGCCTTTTGTTTTAGTTCATCCCTCTTCTGTGACACCAGAGGACAAACTGAGTGACTGGACAGCAGCTGGTAGGGCTTTCACGTCTGCTTAAAGGACATTCAGTCAAGCAGATGCTCAAACGCTAAGACCGCTGCTACACCAATTCATGCAGGAAAACCAATATATGTATATCTGGACAAATACACTCATTTAATACAAGCAGATTTAATATAATCTGGGAGATAAAGGTCTGTGTGCAGTCTTTCTTTTAAATCCATGCTGCACAAGGTTAACTCTGAATCACAGCTTCAGTAATGTGATAACTAGGTGATAGTGCACAACTCTTTGCTTAAGTCACAGCCTCGAATTAAAAGGATTTTGCTCAATGACACTTCAGCAGGGGAAATGCTGAAGGGCTCTAAATTGTGCAGAATCATGTGGGGTCCCTTGGTTAAAGGAGGGTTTCTATTTCCAGCACATTTAGCTTTACAGGGCTTGTAAAGCGAGGTTCTGGTGACTGGTGGTATCGCCTCGTATACACTGCATGTGTATCCATGCAGGTACCCATGAGACTCATCACAGTTACATACACATAGACGGTGTTAAATGTCACTTTAGACTTGATCTTTGTGAGGTATTTCTTTAATATATTTCTGCTTTTCTATAACTTTCTTTGGTAAGTGATTAGTTTTTTTCACTTGTTTGTGTGAAAATTAAACATAGAGCCATTACAGATGAGACTGACTGCTTAGTAATTTTATAGAATATGTCACATTCAACTGGAGCTCACCAAGGGCCAAAGAAAATTTGAATTTTGGATCAATGGATGCACAAAAAGTAAAACGTCACTCACTTATTAGTATTGTTATTAAAGTATTTTTAAAAATGGGCACGGTCACTGTGGCACCACCCAATGGTTTTTGATTTCTGCTACAAAACGCAGCATTTTCGCCATTTTGCTGTTTTGAAACTGGATGTGATGAGCATAGGACGGATCTGACCGTGAAACTGATTGCCTATGCAATGCAATGAAAATCTTCCTTTCTGACACTCAGAAATTACCAAAATGTACAAAATGGACTTGATGTTTCATGTAATAAGAATCTAAGTTACTAATCCCATGATCTCCTGAGAAAAGTGCTTTTAGTGGGGCCAATGGATGCTTTCCCAAAGATTTCAGTAGGACCCAAAGTCTTTCTGAAAATACAAATATTGCTATCTGGAAACCACTTTTGTGTTGGCTTCACTTTATAAGCCTAAAAGCTACATCCATCTCAAGTGAGTGATTGCATCACACATGGAAAGAAACACTAGTTTCAGCCCTAAAGACAACTTTTGTGAAACTTGTATTGTAACAGTTACTAAATGTGCATTTTGTGCACATAATATGAAAATGAACTGTAGACCTAAGTCTGCCCTCATAGCTTTTGTTCAGTAAAGCCTGAGGGCAGTTTTACAAATCACTAACATCAATACTTGGTGGGGAAATCAACACCCATTTGAAAATGTACCCATTGTTCTGAGATTAACTCCAAACACGAGTTTTGTTCCTGTTGGAAATCATTAATGGGTGGGATTTTGCATAGGCATCTTTGTATATGTTTGTATTTTTATGCACAGTTCCACTGCCTAGAGGTTTTTTTTGTCTCTTGTACACAAACACATACTTATCCATCTTTTTTTTTTTTTTAACTTGTTTTTTCTTTCCCTGCCACCTTTTAATCGCCTTCCCTCTCTTGCTCTGGCTCAGATGGCTAGTTTGACTGTATTACTCTTGTGTGTGTGGAAAGCCTTCTCAGCGAGAGAAAGCAAGCGACAGATGGTTAAAGTGTGCAAAAGCACAGAGGACCCTGGAAAATATCACTGACACAAGGTTGCTCTGATTGTGTATGCCTGTGTGTGCTGTTTCCACTTCATCTGCACACAAAAGACCAGTGTGTGCGCACCGACTTCACCTATTGATTAGCGAGGTCCCATCTTGTAGCCTCACGCTGAGCATTGGGGCAGTTGCTATCTTGCTGAGCGCATTTGAAATGGGACGTGATTAGCAAGGGGTGGAAGTGACTGAGAAAGCACGGGACAGGTAGCGACTTGTCAATCACAACGCAGGTCCACCTTAAGGCTTTGTTGAATGTTACATTGTAGTGTGTAAGACTATACGTGACCTGTTGAGTTCATAAAGTTTTAAGTATTTGTCGTGGAGATGGAGTAAATCAGCTGAGCAGTACAATCACTTTTACAGAGACTTCTATTATATTATATTGGCTCTCTACAACCAGAAGAGTCACCCCTGCTTACGTTTGGAGAAAATGCTAGCTTAAGATACTTGTTTAAAACTTCAGCTTTCTCATGAATTTAAGTCTGCTGAGTCCAAATGTCACAATTAAAATAGTTTATCGGCTACCATTTCCAACATATTTATTCCTACCAATTCGTTGTGTGGACTGGTTATATTTATTTTGAAAGGATTTTGGCAGTAGACCAGTGCGTACAGTCGACTGTGTGTTTCTCTGTGTGAGTTCTGTACACGCTGCACGTGTTCAGCCATGACTCACAGTGAGAGTCAAACAGTGGAAGATACAAGGCAAGGTGTGTGAATCATGAGTAAACTGCAATTGGAATTGCAAAGCAAGCCTTGTAAATCAATTTAAACGGCCACGGGCACCAGGGTGCACAATTCCTTCACATATCCTCAGAACAGTTATAGAGCAGCTTGTAGAGCCGAATCGAAATTTCAGTTTATCAATAAGGCCAGATTTATGGAAATGTTTCATCTTTGTCACAGTACTGTACTTTCAAGCACGCTTGAGTTACACCAGATGTTAAAGCGTTCTGGGGGTGTTACTGAGAACTCTTTAAAGCCCTAATATAGCTTGCTCATGATAATATCTTTGAAGAAAGGGCCACATTACTACAGTGTGATTCCACCTACTGAATTATATTTATACGCTGGAGATCTTATGTTGACATTTTTCAAAAGTTCACATTTTGTAGACTCAACTGTCTGTTAGTTAATTGAAAAATTCAATCAAGAGTGTAATCCATGATTTAAAAAAATAATCATACCACAGGACAGATCACGCTTACAAACTACTGCAACCAGACTTTCTCTTACATTGTGAAGTGTGAAATGACTATAATGTAAACAAGATAAGATGGTTTGTAAATTAACACAGAGAATGGACTGTTTTAGCAGAATGCATGAAGGAAAGCGTTTTATATTTATCTTAATTGGAAAAGTATAAAAGGACTATGAAGTGTGAATTGTTTGTATCTGAATGTGTCGCAAAAGAAGTACGTTTGAAAAGTCTGTGATGAAAAAAGAGACCATCTGAGGGAAACACACACTTACACACACACACACACACACACACACACACACATGCAAAACCTCTGGGTTTCAGCTGTGGTTTTTAACAGCTGACCAGCAGAGCATATTCTATTCACATCAATAACAATCTGTCCATCCATCTGCTGTCTGCTCACTCCTCAGCAGTGATCTGGGAGAGAAATCCAGACTTCTCACAGAGCCAACTTCTCCGCCTTTGCAGTAAAGTTTAAATGAAGCTAAAAGCAGAGCAGGACAAAATTAAGTCAGCCACCGAGCATGACTTTTATGGCCTGCTGTATTCATCCAACAAAATCTGCTATTCAGCAAACTGCCTGAACAGAACAGAAAAGCAGCAGAGTGGATCTACACTCTGACTGAACAGAAGAAGCAGAGGCTAAACAAAGTGACTGAATGAGTTTGCAGTGCAAAGCTCAGATGTCAGGTAAATTGAGGTCACCCTGTATACTTTCTTGAAAAAGTTTGCAAGTGATTCAGGTAAACCGATGCTCCACAATTAGCTGTGTTAGCTTCCCATATAGGTGTCAAGCATTTGTAGTTGTGGAGAGGTAGCTTGTATGAAACAGTGGACGCGGATGGAAACCTTTCCGCTTGCATCAACCTTACTGGCTTGATTTATGTCATGCAGGTGTGTATGTCTGGGATTTCAAACTAAGGGATGGCAGTTCACCTATAACTCTTTCATGAAGACTGCTTGTCTTCAAACCAGCTTTGGGAATGAAACTAAAAAACACACATGCATGCTTGTACAACACCCCACTGCTGTGCCCTGTGGCGAGATGGAAAGCAGGAAGGCGATGTGTGCTTCCATGTCCAATGAAACCTTGACTGTTGTGTGAGTTTTTCTGTGTGAGTAAATGTAAGTCTGTGTGTGAGATCCCACTTTGCACTGAGACAATGCATTCCAAAGCAAATGCATCTGAGTGAAACCATCTCACAACATGTGTGTGTTTGTCCTTATATGTGAGGCATAAGGGGAAAGAGCAGATCAGGTATGAAGGTGCAAAGACTCCCCAAATAATCTCTTTTAAACAGCTTTTAATCTTCCTCCATTACCGTGCAACGCCTCTCCATCTTTGTTAGCAAGTGCGTCGAAATATAAATCGAAACGTGTGAACACAAATGCAACAATATGACAACAAAGCGCGGCTCGTTCAGAGACACTGATTTCTCTCCCTCCCAGTTCTGTCCCTTTCTTGCTCTCGAGCTTATCTATCACGCCGTACGCCAGCCAATTTATATGGAAAATACTTTTAATGTGCAACGACAAAATGCATCGCCTGCAAACAGCGTGGTCTACTAAGGCATAAGGCGCACATGCTTCATCTATTAAAGGCTTCTTGGCTGAACGATTTAGTATCTCCCAATGTTAAACACATATGGAAATACAGATAAATGCCTCCCTTTGTCTCCACAGCATCGCACCAGCTCGCCACGCTTGTTCCGCAGCCGTCTTCCTTTTCTACCTCTGGGAACAGAGTGGGAAGAGAAAACGCGGAGAAGGTATTCATTTCTGAATCATCATCGACTCAACTGCATGATATGTTTCCCCCTGGAGGGCACGCTAATGATCCATAGCCTGAATGACATATGTCTGAGGCCGATTAGGACACCGGAACATATCAACGGGGATCATGTCAGGCTGTATTAGTTCAGCTCCACGTAGGTGGGCTTGAGACAAGTTTGGAAAGTGAGACAGGTGGAATTACATCACAAGCATGACTTCATGCAAAATGACGCCAAATGTTGTTTCTTCCTTTGTGCCCGTTTCATTTTCGAGCCGCACAGGAGGAAATGCAGGTGAAGCTCACCGAGCAACATGCTTCTCTAAAATCTTCGTTTTGGATTTGTTGCCGTCCTTGGCTCAGGAAAACATTGCAGCATGTGTTCCTTGTTGCCAGCCTTTTGTTTTCTTTTCATATGGAGTGCTGCTATCTCACGCTGCCTTCAATTTCTCTTCATAAGCTCCTTCCAAGTTCACGAAGTGCAAATATGGCTTGTCACACACTCAACTTCTTTTTAGATATAAAAGCAAAATGGACCCTGAAACAAAAACCTTTGTTTTTAGCACAGAGACTTTGGATTTATTTCGCAAAGTAAGTGAGCTAAAGCTGCTTACAGCAAGAGCACAATGAGAGAAAACTGTGTCTGGAGCATTTGATGTTTTGCTCAGTTCCATTCTACTGTTCATGTACATGCCCAAAGGGACTGACAATAAATATTTATAGAATTTTTACAGTGCACTATTTATACATCACTTTTAACACACGCTCCTTTAACAGAAAGATCACATCTCTAAAGCTTAGAAATCAGAGATAATTCCGACTTTCAGCCTCGAATTAACCACTGTCGGCCTGTTCATTTGTGCTCAACTTAATTATGATCTCTCCCAACGCACTTCAATGCAGACTAAGGTGACAGCAGTACGTGGGTTTGCTGCTGCTGCTGCTGCTGCTGCTAAACTAGGCGAACGTGTGGAGAGTTTGTCATTGGAGAGGATGCCAGAACATTGCAGGCGAGCAGCTTTGAAATTTAGATTGCATCAGATTCTCTTTCTATTTAATGGAGTGCCAGACTGCATTAACTTGAATCACTTATGCTAAATATGGGGCTATTCATATGGTAAGTGGTGCTAGGTATGTATTTTTCCAGCTTCAATTTATGGATATCTGCGTAGTAAAGATATGAAAAGTAACAACCGCTTTCGTTAGAAAATATAACGCTGAAACAGAAGGAGAGAGCGAGAGAGACCCAAGGGCCTGGTTGCCTATTATGCATGCAGCAATTTTATTTTCATACACAACAGCAGGACATACAAAGAAGTCAGCTATAGTGTGAGCGTGTCTATCTCAGTATATGTGAGTCACCTACGGCTAGAGCATTCCTACTGTACAGAGTACAACAGATAGTTCCCTTGAAAAATTAACGCAGAATGATTAATCTTGAGAAAATTTTATAGCATTTGTGTCCATTGCCAGTTTGTATTGTAATACTATCTCTGCCATTTCCACATGGTAGATTACTTAAGCAGCACCAACAACAAATTCGTATTAAAGCTGCAAATGCTGGAATATTCTTAGGGGTTAAACTCTTCTACACAGGTCGCATCTCAGTTAAAATACAACAACAAACATAGAGTTTAACACTGCATTAAAACTGCCTAGCAATACCCATGCATTGTTTTCTTAGATTACAGAATAAATGGATACCGAATCCATCCTCCATTTTTCTCTGCAACTTGGTGTGGTTCAAAAGGCTGAAAAAACTATAAATACTCCATAACAGATCTCATATGGTACTGTTTAAAATGTTAGCAAACAGATTAGACTTCAAACAGCATCCTAGTTTCTAATTTACCAAACAGAGAAGCGTTTCCATCTCATGGGAAAGCTTTTCCTTCCATCCAATGAACATGCATTGATAAGTATAAACAGATTTTTTAAGCTTTCCACTATGTTAGCTAGCTGTAGCCTGCTAGCAGCAAATTTCTTCACCAAGGACATGTTTTTTGCGACCGCTCATGGTCTTCAGGTGGACTAGATTTGCCCGCTCCTTGTCATTTTTGTCTATTGGACATGCAAATAGACATAACACCACACCACGATCAAAGTTCAACATCCATGAGTGCAACTCAGTGCACTGTGTGAAAGGGCCTTTAGATAGCAGTCAGGTTGAACATAAAGTATCTCTAGTTTCAGGAGTAAAGAGTATAATTTTTTGCAGACTATAAATCAGAATAAACTGGAGCTTCTTTTGTTTAACAAAAAAAACTAAAAAAAAAATTGTGAGCTTGGGAATACACTGATGGAGGCGCCAGAGATATAACGCCCACTCACGCCAATGTTTGCAATTTCACCAGATGTTCATCAGAAGTTTTCCAGAAGAAGCTCTCCACTTTTTGTCATCAAAAATAACATCTGGCATTTTTTTTTCATGCAAACTACATAAAACTAAGTAGAGCAAGACTAAATACTCTTGAAATGCTAACTTGTGAAGCATGGAACAAAACTGCATTGGAGAACCCCCCTTATCAGGGTCACTGTCTACTACAGTCTCGATATAAACATGCTGTACTGCACAATTCTTGGAGCAAATTGTATGTTATCAATGCAAAAACTACAGGTGGACCTGCATTTTAGCTCCAATGCTAACTATCATTCATTTTGTTATATCTGAAAGCTTCACCTGTCCTTGGCGTTGTCTTTATCTCTAAGATAAGATAAGATAAGATAGAACTTTATTAATCCCTCGGGTGGGTTCCTCTGGGAAATTCGACTTCCAAAAAAAGCACAGCAACGACCAAAGTTACAGTTACAGAACTGTTATATATATATATACACACACACACACACACACACACACACACACACACACACACACACACACACACACACACACACACACACACATATATAAATACAGAGACAAATATAAATAAAATATACAAAGGGGATAAATAGAATAAATAGGAATAAAAAATAAAAATACAAGTGAATTGCACATTTCAAGTATTGAGTCTATTGCACTGTTGACTATTTACAAAAAGTATTGCACAAGGTATTGTACAGTGAGGTGCAGAGGCACTACAGCTTAGTTGTTCCCCCCTCCTTTGTCCTCCTGTTTCCCCTCCCTCTCCCCTCCAGAGAGGAGTTAAACAGTCTGATGGCGTGTGGGACAAAGGAGGGTGACCTCAAGGGTTTTTGTAAACTCACTGAATCATTTACAGTCATCTCATTCCACACATTGCTTGAGCTTACATTGCTGGGCTGCAGAAATGTAATGCAAACAGTGCCTTGTTAAAGGGCAGCTTAAGCCACAAGTTGTATTCATTCATGTTCTGCAGCCACACTTCCCCATCATGTTTGAAGGATTCAGATCGGAGACCTTTACATAAGTAAAGGCTTCACATCCCTCTGTCTTTAAATCCACATATATATTTATTCATCCCTCCATCCATCATCTTCCATCTTGCACTCATGGTTCCTTCTCTTCTATCTTCCCCACCGCTACTTGGACTAATCCGTTAACAATAACAATGATTGCACCCACAGATCTCTCTCTCTCTGTCATTCATATTCATACATATATATACACGTGTGTGTGTGTGTGTGTGTGTGTATATATATATATATATATATATATATATATATATGCACACACACATACACATAAATAGTGTGTGTGTGGTGAAAGAACAGGCAGTGGAAAGGTTATTATGAATAGTGCATGAGGGTGGGAGAGGTTAGACTGTTTGCATCCTGGAAATTAATAATAATAATGGATACTTTATTGATCCCCATGGGGAAATTACTTGTTTTTCTCTGCATTTGACCCATTCACTCAGTGAAGCAGTGGGCAGCCCACTAAGCAGGCGCCCGGGGAGCAGTGTGTAGGGACGGTACCTTGCTCAGGGGTACCTCAGGGTAGCCGTTAAGTGGATTCGAACCGCCGACCTTCCGATCATGGGGCGACCACTTTTACCTACTGAGCTATCCCTGCCATTGGACTGGAAATAATGGGAGGAGACATTAAGGTAGAAGTCTGACCTTTAACCCCACACTCTGCGTGTGTGTGTACAGGGGGAGGGTTTAAATAAAGAACGCTGATTGGTCAAGCAAGTTTGATCTGATGTCTCAGTTAAAAAATCATTTACAAGAGTACAAAACAGATGGCTTCCATATAAAAGCCATTCACACTGCTGCCCTGTCAAATACGATTCATACCAACTTCACCAGTAAACACAAAGACACACAGCATCTTCAATAGAAAGACAAACACATCTCGCACAGTTCTCCAGCTCTGATATATATATTTTTAATATCCATCTGCCCCGCCACCGAATGTTATTTAATAACTTTCGAGGTGGCGAGGTACACATCTCCAACCTTTCCGCACTTTAGCAGCAATCAATGGCAGGAGAGAACTGAGACTTGTGTTGGCCATGGCAAATATATTTTATATATATTAACAGTTTAAGAGGTCACGCTTTGATTTGACCAAATTTTACCTCATTATTCAGTGCACATTTTATGTTTTGCAAATCAAGATATCACTGTGGAACAGCAGAAGGCAAAATCAAACAATTTTCAGCTGGAAAGCTCCCATAAAGGCAAATGAAATTAGAAGTAATTGACAACGTAATTTCTGTCTTTTTTATTATTTCACACACCGCTCGGTGGGAATGTAGAGTGGATAGGATTTGGTTTTAATTTTAAATGACTCCCTCAGTATGAAAAATAAAATAATAAATGAGAACATTTATGTACCAGTGCTGTCACACTGGCACAATAAAAGGAAGAAAAAGATTGTATTTCACCACAAAGTGTCTGTGGCCTTAAAGGGGCACACCACTGTTTTCAGGTGTCAAGTTGATATATTAGTCAGGGGACGCTATTCAGCGTGTGAAAAAAACTGCAGAAAGTCTACTGAACCTCTGCAGGAGCTCTGACAAGTCTGAGAAAATAACCCTAATGATGTCATCATCAGGGTTATTAATGATAATAACGATGTTAACAATGTTTAACTTGAGAGCAATTTTTAACTGATCGTCTGCAAACTGGGGGCATGAACTTTGAATTAAAGACCCAGCTGAGCTGCATCACGACAAGTAGTAAGACCGCTGTTTTTTTTCCTTCATCAATCGTGAGCTCCCCAACTTTTCGGAACTGGCTGCCGACCTCTCTATAAGGTCTCATGTAAGTAATGTGACTGACGTGAACGTAAGCACCAGTGGCATTTTATGGCTGCATCAAAGGCAAGTCTGCTGTAAAACACTTTGAAAAATTTAAGGCTTAATGAAACTTCAATCGATGACACGAGCAAATAAATTCACCTCAACGTACCAAGTTGAAATATGGAGATAATGACTTGGAGAGTTTCAAAATGTTCATCCTTAAAAGGACCTTTTGAATATTCCAGCCTAGACAAGCGATCCTACTGAGCAATGTCTCTGCAAGCTCGTCGGACTGAGTTATTATCTCCTAAGGTAGAACAGGTAGTACCGGCCCCGACATGCATACGCACACACGATCCATCTATACACTCATCAATCCCATCCTCATTTTTCTCCTGTCACTCTTTTGACACTCTCTCATTATTAATCTTTACACCAATTCCCTGTTCAACCAGAACTCCTACTGTCTACACCCAGACTTCAGCATCTGACAGACTGATACAATAGTTTGATCAACCTTTCCATATTTACATTTTCGGAGTTGGGAGAGTAAGTCTGATTCACACCTGAGACACACACCATATATTAATCCTTTATTCCATGGAGGTGAGAGTGACGAGTCTAAAATGTTGCACCTGGTATCTTAATAACAGAATACATCCTGCTCATGGTGATCCCCCGTTGGGCCCTTAGGCAGGAGCATATGGCCCCACCATAAAGCCAATGAGACTCTACAGTATATTAGCTTATGCAATGCAGGAGCAATCTTGCATAATCCTTGACTCTCCTTGAGTCCTTATCCCACCATACAAAATTGTGATATTTCAAGAATTCTCCCAAAACAAAATGAAGTAAAGCAGGGAAATGATGAAAAGCCTAAGAGGGTATTTGTGAGCACGTACTTCAATTTCTAAAATGCTGACTAGTTTTTGCCTGTTTTGCAGGAGGCTTTGATTTCTTTCAGGTGCTGTTTCAACACTATGCATACCTACTGCATGGCCTCCCAGAGTTTTTCTTACTGAGCACTAGAAAAGCTGCTGCTGCTTCAATATTGTTATTGATGTCTGGTGTTGGATGGTGATTACGGGCGTTTCTTATGTCTTCACACGATTACACTGAGTTTTTATAAATACAAAATATCCAGTAGTGTAAATGAGATGCTTAATCGCGCTAAATGAATGATTCTGTATTAAAAAGAGTAAAGTTGTCTTTACATTACAAAGAGTTCCAATTAGTGCCTTATTTTTCGTCAATGGTTTAAAGTTGCATATCTGTGTGGAATACAATATGAAGTGTATTTTTCTCTTGTGTGTCACTGCACCTTCTACCACACAGCAGAAGTTCAAACTGTGAATGCAGATGGTGTGTGTGGTTCAGTTTGTGTGCGTGTGTACCTCAAGGCAAGGAGCAGAGAAATTGTGATCTTTACTTTTGATTCTGCTCACTGATACAGCCTCTGGTCATATTACCCCAGTGCAGTTCATATTGTATGCGTCCACAGTGCAACTGCTTTAAAGAGTGTAATATATCTCCATAAGACAGAGTTTCCAAGTGAGGCGCAGCTCAGTGAGATGGCACAACCTGAGTTATGGCTTCTTTTTCCCACCTGGCCCTACATATGTTTACATTCAGAGTGAGTAAAGCCTTGTTAAATAGCTGGAGTGTGCTACGCTGCTGCTGCTGCTGCTGCTGCTGCAGCAAATATAGTATGAACTCTGGTGTCTCTTTCTTAGCATAACAGGATGGAAGCGCACAGAAGCATCACGGCACAGCTTCGTGCTGAAGTCTGTGTTACATATGTTACCTCCATATGTGAAATTTAGCAAGCCGGACTGATTAAAGAGAGATCTGCTCACACAGTGGTGCGCAAAGCCTTCCATTAGAATAACTCTTGCTATCAGAGACTAATGTGGGAAACAAAAACTGTAATCTTGGCATCAGTATGTAAAAGAAACATGCTGTAAAGGAGGTCTGCTTGACAAAATGTCATGGTCAAATATGTGATGATATGCATCATGGCGGTAAATGCATTTGAGCTGTGCTGTGAAATGACATTTCAAAGTGAAGCACTCATCTTGGATTTCCAAGTAAGGAAGAAAACAAGTCAACAGAGAAGATAAAGAAATCAGGTTTATCTTCCGTCTGTGTTTGCTGTGGTCTTATCAACAGCGTCTTTTCTGCTGCCGTTATCCGATCTGATCTGAAATGTTTTTGATGTCTTTGCCTGATCCCAACCAAGCTCCATCTGTTGAATTTGGCTCACTCAAAATGCCCAAAATAATGGTTTTCCAAGTAGAAGCAACAAAAAAAAGCACTGAAAATATTTAAATAAAAATATATGACTATATTTGAAAGACTGCTGCATATCTTTCTTAAAAATACACATCCCCCCCCCTGAGGACCAACAGTAAAAACACCATTCAAACTAAAGACTAGAGAGATGGAAGCACAAGCTTTGGTTGGGATTTTTACATCCCATCTGCCGAGCCTCCTTTTCTTGGGAAAAGCGAAAGGTATTACCGTGATAATCCTGTTTTTCATTATGTGCAATATTAGCTGTTTAATCTAGATTAAAAGCCTTTTCCTAAATAAGAGAGAACTGCGAAAAACTGACAGCTCTGCTGTACCTGTGTGCTGCACAGACTTCAGAAGAGTGCTGGGGTAAAGTGAAGTGTGAGATGTCTCTGCTGATTTCTCTCCTGGCTCATTAAAACTTGATGAACCTGAACACTCCCTCTAAAAGCAGCAGCTCTTTGACAGAGCAGGGCTTGCCTCTGTCCATTAGCATAATGTGTTCTGTGACAGAAATGGGTAAGATCATGAAGAAGACAGGATTTAAGAAAGTATGATTTTCTCAAAACCTTCATAGCAAGGGAACGAATAGCTCGCATTTTTCCAATTCCACTATTTTTTTAAGCATCTAATCTGATGATTACCGGTAGCAGCGTGCTAATGAAGACTTTTATTTTCGCAGTGTGCATGTACTGTTTGCCCTATCGAAGGAACTGCTCATAACACAAACTCAAACCTGCAGTTTCCCTTGAGCTGTATGGGGAATTTTAGCGTGTTTGAAATCAGTGTTTTGGTAATTTATTTATTTATATATTAGCATTATTAACAACAATCAAATACTAAATGGACATCAT
Source organism: Copadichromis virginalis (assembly GCF_057382275.1). Lineage (NCBI taxonomy): Eukaryota > Metazoa > Chordata > Actinopteri > Cichliformes > Cichlidae > Copadichromis > Copadichromis virginalis. The sequence continues at coordinate 11,650,037 of NC_140637.1, forward strand.
TTTCCTTTATTTACTGTTAATGAATTAATGTATGACTAAACACACTTTTTCTGACAAGGACTAGTATTGTGTTCGTATGAATTGTTTATGTAAAACGCATCATTTCCTGCATGACAGCAGCTTTTTCCGCAGAGTTCAGAACATCAAATGAAAAACTTTCTACGATTAGATATACACTCAATAATTCAGTACATAAAATCAATGGTGTGCAGACAGGAGCTGCAAAACAGGCATGAATTTATATGAAAATGTTGCAGATTGTGACGTTTAAAAATTTAAAAAGTTTCTCAAAGCTGCATCTAGGGGAGTTAAATATGCATGGCTGTTTGCAAAATTCAACTTCACGGGGACTCTGTGAAAAGCCTCCAAAGACATCAACAGTACCCCCAACCTTCCACTGAACAGCCCTGGATTGGATCATAATTCACCGTGTATCATTGTTTACTCCATATGTGCTAGTGTATACAGCAAAAAAGTCAATTATAATCTGGTTTGGTTTGCATTCAATTGTATTTGGTCATGAGCAGCAGGGAAAGCATAGTTATCGTCTCATACTTAAATTGGCTTTATGGCACATCCTTTGACAAACACCCTGTTTGTTTACCTGCGCTGGCTAGAGGGTGTGTTGATGCACATTAATGACAATGTGTGTGTGTATGTTTTCAGTCCCTGAAGCTAGCTGCTTCCTCCATTACCATATCTCATCTTTTGCAGGAGGACTACTGTGACCAATCTAAAACTGCCCCAGGAACAGAAGGTGTGTGTCCATGAGTGTGTGTGTGTTTGTTGGCTGCCATTCGGCCCCATCTCTGGTCTGCCTCAGTGCAGGAGCTCCTGACCTGTGCGGCCATCTTTCAGGACTCCTGAACCTGGCTGCCATTCAGATTCTCTTCAGACAGGCTACTCAAGGAGAAGAAAAAAAACCCCCAAAGGACTGTTATCTGATTGAAAGACAAAAATAGGGAGCTTCATATCATCACCAAACCCAATCCCTGTTCCTCTCAGCTATAATGGAACTGGTTGGTGGGGGCTGGGGAGGTGATTGAATCGTAACGTGGCATCAGATGAACCCAGCATGGTGCTGAAGTAATTGCACATTCTTTTTTTCCCCCCTTTGCTTCTCCTGCTTGCACATAAAAGTCTCATTTTGAACAAAAGGAAATATACTGCCTCTCAGGGGATTGATGTGCGTTACATGGCTCTGAGTCTGAATTAAACTCCACCCCTTTGTAGACATAAATGCCGTGACCACATGCTGTGCTTAAACACAACTCAGGACATACTCCAATGGCCATCCATTCAGCGCGGTGTAACGCAGCCATGCAATCGTTAGCTTGATTTTTGATTGCTATCCACGCTTTATTGAAAGTCAATGGCTGATGTTGGCCTTTGAAAAGACACAGAACAGCTGATCTACTGACTGAGCACTGCAGTGTGGGACCTCCTCAAAAGAGTGCAGGAGAAAGTGCAGCCTATAAGAAGCACCGACTGGAAAACCTGTTTTAATTAAATTTCTCTATCTGCGTCTTACAAACACTCGCACACTCACGTTTACTCTCATACGCACACTGAAGGTGCTAAGTCCCCCCCCCCTCCAAGGGCAAAGGGGAAGGGATTTCAGAGGAAGCAGGGAGAGGGGGGGGAAGGAGGTAAAGGAAGATAAATCGAGAAAGAACTTCAGTTCATGTCAATTCTGAATGATTTTAACTTAATATTCACAGTATGCAGGACGGTGGGAGTGCTTGTATTTAAGTTGCTCCCCTGCCATGCCCTCGCTCTCCCAATTTCTTACCTGCCCGTTTACCTATTTTTCTGCTTTCACTCTCCTTCTCCTTATCTGTATTTTCTTTCGCCATTTCCCCCATCCTTCCTACTTCCTTCCTTTCCTATTGTTTTCTCCCACCCTATTCACTTGACTCTTACTGTTTATTGTTGTTTCTTTTCAGTGGTGTGCTCATTGATTCTTAGATCTGTTACCAATGTGGCTCTCAACAGTTATTGCTCGTGAACCCTTAACTAATGCAAATTCAGGTCTCCTTGTGCCCAGAGTTTACATACAGCAGTGTGAAACAACCAAACAAACAACTGATCTCTGGAATAGTAATAAGTAATAAGAAATATACAAATATTCATTTAATCCTGATCCCTACATTAAGAACTGCTGTTTTCCAAGCTGCTGTCAATGTAAGCGCTAGCACTTCCTTCCTTCGTCCTCCTTTACATACTTCCAGACGGCCTGTGAGCCACTGTTAAACTAAATCTGCTCTCCCACAGCAGCACTGGTGCATCTGCATGCCTCCAATTTCCTCCATCTAAGTACCATGCATGAGTAGCATCCACGACTAATGGACTGAATTAGACACACACTTTTTTCACTCTCAGGAGCCCGTACACATGCATATGTATTGTGCAACATTTGCTGTAGACAAAAATGCAGTGGAATGCTGTAGCCACGGTGGGAGGGTGGGAGTTGGGGGTCGATGCTCGGGGTACTTTGGTACTGTTCCGTATGCGTGTATACAGTATATGGAAGGAAGGGCTGTGTCTGAGGCTTGAGACTGTAGTTTAGTCTCTGGCTGTGTATGTGTGTGTGTGTGTTACTTTTCCAGGGAGCAGCATAAAGAGAGGAAATGATAACGAATAGAGCTGCACGGTACTGCAGCTGATTAAACACTGATTTAACCTGTCAGACAGTACCTAAAAAACAGGAATCTAAAACACCGCCACTTATGATTGTGTCCTTGAATCGAGCTACGGCATCTTAATGAAGCGGAGGTGGATCAATCCGATACTTGATTTAGGAAATTACTGCTACTAATATTAAGCTCCAATTTGCAGTGTTGTACTTTTGATTTGAACACTCTGAGATAACTTATTTGTTACTGTAGAAGACGTTTTTGTAGTGTGCAGTGTGGTAGGAGACAGCTGTGGGAGATAGGAGCTGTCCGACACCAGTGGGAAATGTCACTGCTAATACATATCACATGTGGAGGGACTCACACTAGATGCCTTGTTTCCTACAGGAGTGTGTGCGTGCCTGTGCGAGACGTGAGCTCACTCACAATGAATTTCCACATGTTGACTGCATGTGTGCGCACGTCTCATGAAACTGAATGTTCTGCTGTTATTGGAGACACGACGCGCTGAACCATATATCAAGCAAGACGCAAACGTATAACACACTTTCACTTTGAGGTGCGCTCGCGCCTGTGCTTGCAGTTGTGTCGTTTGTCAACAAAATTAAAAACAACTGTATTGCTACTGGAGCGATGGACACACAATTTTTCATACTGCAGGTGCGACAAATTCACATAAAAATGCATTTCATGGAATATTGACTTTTACCTTTTTTAAAAATATTTAAAGAACTCCAGAGATTTATTGTTGGACTGCCAAAAAGATGTGGTGCTAGGATGAGAATCACAACTGCAATAATAATAATGCTACAATAATGCTGAATCCTGTGCGCACGAGTAATAAACCCTTTCAGTATTTCTTTAAATGCTATGAACTGCAATATACTCTTGAAATCACAGACTTAAAAAAAGCTATTTGACTTTCCATAAATGATTTTCTACTTGAGGACAATGGTATAGAAGGTTCATTTTTTAATGTCGCTCACCTGTTTACTTTGCTTTATGCCTTAAACCTACACACATTAAGATTAAGGCAAGCACCGGGCCCGAAGGAAAAAGATATGCGTTCTCTGACTAGTTTGCAAATGGTTGCTGGAAGGTTCTGCAAGTCACTGTTAAATTGATTGCTAAAGCCTTATTCATGCAGGCCTAGAAACCATTCAGTGACCCCATGCCCGCAGCAAGGTAAAAGTGTGTATTCCACCACCGATTGACCAGTGGTAGCTAGAAGTTGCTATCAGTCATTAGCATTAAAATGGTTGCAAAACAGTATGTAGCACTATACCAAAAACTTCTCTCATATTTACAGCAGCCTTGTCTCAATCTGCGTGATGATTAATGATGTTTAATCTGACATTAATCTGTGTGACTAAACTTGCTAGCACCAGCTAATAACTGCACCCTCTCATCCAAATATGGTCACTTGTGAGTCTGTGTCCATTTCTGTATACAGTCTTAGAGTACAACTATCAGCCAATGAGAAAAATTAGTTAAATCCCCTCTTTAAAAACCACTAGTTTACCACCCGCTTCACATTTTAATAGGGAAAAAGTTTTTTGAGTCTCAATATATGTTTAAGATCTTCTTTTTTTCTTCTTCTGCACAACACTTAATTCTGACCTTAAATGGAGTCGGGGCAACCATCCATTTACTGCAAATGAAGCAATGTCCTCAAGCTCAAATAGCACACACAGCACACACGGTCGCAAACACACATACACAGACAGTGTTTGCCTTTAGTGACAACAACCCCTAATTATGGAGTTACAGAGAGCACTAGGGTGCATGAAACTCTAGTGGATAAACAAGCAAAACTGAATGAGTGCAGACATACAGACACACACCAGCACGCCTGTTGGTTATTATTGGAAACCTCTGACATTTTTCAAAGAACTTTCTGTTTTTCCGTGCTCGTCACAGCGCGTGAGTGCAGAAATATGACTGTTCGCCCAACATAAAACCTATTCAAATAAACAAATTACACATTCCGAGGCTTACATGCTCATTCACTATAATCAGCAAACACAGATAACTTCAATCTTTCTTTCATTCGAAGACTAAACACAACAGCTAAAGTGTTCAAATTATCCACAATTCTTTGTTCTACTTCTTTTTTCTTTCTTTCTCTCTCTGGTTATGGAAATGCACCAGTGGGCGAATGTGAAGTTGTCAGAACACAAAGCACACTTTATTTGTGCTTCTTTGTGCTGACACATAGGTGTATGGCTAAGAAACAGGGTGAGGTAATGTAATTATTTTAATGTATAGAAAATATTTTTTCAAAAATACAAACAAAGTCTGGAGGAAATGAATTTGCCTCTAACATGGGCTGACCCAACATATATATAGACACTTTTCCACGTTTCCATACATGTGTATTTAATCTTCATGCTCAGGTCTGCAATTTATGACTCTGTTGATCGTATGAAACTCCAAGCATGGCAGTAAAATTCCTCACTAGATTCATTGTGACTTGCTGCCTATAAAGCACAGAAGCTATTTGATATCTAAAAATGTGAAAGCATGGTTGCTAATATCGTTGATTTTTCAACTTTCAAGTTGTAGAATCATCTACAATTGGCTGTTTTTTGTGCAAGAGACATACCATTAAATCTGAAATCCATCACAATGCTATCTTAAGATGTCGATGCAACAAATTTAATTTATATTACGCATTTAATATGCGGTATCATCCATCAATGTCATTTACGTGGAGCTTTGTGTTCAGCCCTGAGCAACGCTGCAAAGTTCTGAGTAGGCAGTTCATTAGGGAAAAATGTTTTTCATTCAAAAACGTGGCTCACGTGCAAAATAACGTCCAGTAAATGAAAGTTGTATGCAAAGACTTTTATGTCTGACTCATGCAACCATACAAATGTAAATACCCCTCAAAAGTCAGCTTTGTTATTATTCTTGCCTCGTACAAGATGTTGTAGGCTCTATGCGACCAGCGAAGGGCAAATCCAGCCATCCCAATTTAGCATTCCCAAAGCATACATGTATAAATACATATGAGATGCATAAATCCTCTATAAATGCATATAAATGCTATTTTAAACTTTAACAAGAGGGTAAACACTGAAATGTTTTATTCTCTTCTATTTTTACCCACTGCCCTGCCTCTGGCTGCAATGTCAGAATATAACATGCAGTATAATATGTCGCCTTCATTTACTCCCCTGCTACAGCATTTGTGTGTGTGTGTGTGTGTGTGTGTGTGTGTGTGTGTGTGTGTGTGTACCCATGATTTTCTCCACACGATGAGAAAGAACTGAACAGTAGCATTAAAATGATTCAAGTGATTTAGTCTTTTTCTCTTTGTTTCTCTCTCTGTCTCAATATCTTCTTCCCTCTGTCGCACTCCCTGCTATCATAAATCTTATTAAAGCTCACTGAGAGGGCAGCGATCAACATGCTGTACAGAGCCTCCAACACACACACACACACACACACACACACACACACACACACACACACACACACACACACCTAGATGAAATTCCCACTTCTGTGTGCGTGTTTGGCTGTGTACTGTGAAAAAAAATTGCAGTGCGTAAAATGGTGTCAGTGACATGTTGCTGGCTCATGCGTCAATGTGTTGTAATTGTATCCAGTAGAGCAGAACACATGCATTCAACACACACACACTAACACACACGCAATCTGGTTGATGTCAAGGGTTCCAGGCCAGGACGTCAAATGAAAAGCAGTGATGACAACAAATGTAGGCAAAGAGCAACCCGCTGTTTGTGTGACCTTTCAATAAATCTACTTACACAGAAGGTAAACAAACTACCAACACTTTTACTTACAATATGAGATTGTTGTTCAGTTCACCACATTTTAAAACCATGTGTAGGTGTGAGCTAGTGTTTGTCATCACGCGTTTGTGTTTCAGGGTCACACGGAGGGTGGGATGTTCACAATGGATAGTTTCCAGCCCTCCCTGTGTACGAGCCCCCAAGGAACAGACGCACAACAAACTCAAAATGCAAACTCAAGACACAGGAAGAGCGCACACACGCTGGCATTCCCATGGCACATACACAAACACTCAGATAAAAGCTGATACAAAGTGTAAAATCAGATCTTAGGGGTTCTGTAATGTGTGTGTGTGTGTGTGTGTGTGTGTGTGTGTGTGTGTGTGTGTGTGTGTGTGTGTGTGTGTGTATGGAGTGCATGTGTGTTCATGCACACATCCTGAAGTTCAACTGCAATCTGTAAACAATGTTTCTGGCTGAGTGAAGAAAAACAAGAAGCACAGGGTGGAATGTTCAGGAGAGAGTAAGAGTGTGTGTGTGTGTGTGTGTGTGTGTGTGTGTGTGTGTGTGTGTGTGTGTGTGTGTGTGTGTGTGTGTGTGTTTGTGCGTGTGTGTGTCTGACAGAACAAGAGAGAGAGAAAGCGAGCAGTGAACTGCAGATGTCTGGCTCTCACAGCAAACACAGCTTCTGCAGGAAACTAAGACATACAGTATCTGTGCAAACGGTGCAGATATTGTCAGCTGCTGAGCAAAAAGCCTCCTTTAACTTGCACTTCTTAATAAGGGAAACGCTGATTGCGATGCAGGACTCCGCTAATAGCAGGATATCACTGTGCAATATTGCTCTAGAACACATCGACGTGCCGGGCCACTTATTTTCCTCTAATTAACAACCTGACAATGAAATTCGTCGCATTGGTTACACTTACCAAAGTGGTTATTTTCTGACACTGCCACCTAACAATTAAATTAGCGCCTGCCCATCACAGCTTAAAGTGGAGCGTTGACTGCGTCCCGATTTAAAATAACTTGCTGCTGTGTTAATGAGACCGAGCGAGCAGCGCGGCCTTTCACTGCCGCTGAATAGCCACGTTCGCCGTCAACATGCGACCAACACGGAGAGCTCATTTAAAGTGACATTAGCCAATTCTGCATGCTAATTACTTTCAAAATATGACACGGAGCTGGGGAAGGGTGGGCTTTCAGCATCCCTCTGCACTGCCACGCTGAGTGATAAGGGCTTCGATAAGCTGCTTGAAACTATTAATTAGCTGCAATGGATTCTTACAGTCAATGAGGTTTTGTTTATCCTGCTAATGTCACTCCTTCAATTTCATTTTGGAGACTGAGAAGAATGGAAATGTGTTTTGTTTGCTCTTTTACTGCCTGATTTTTAAATCTCCTACTTCATCGTAAAGAATGGGGAAAATAATAAGCAAATTCAAGCCTGCATAGTTTGGATGAATTTTAAACGCGTGACTTCTGGAGCAAAACAAAGAAAGCTGCCACAACTGTGTTAAGTTGTATTGCTACATGCGCCAAAGAGTGCATTTAAAAAAAGAAAAAAGAAAACACTGGATGAACATATGGCATGAATACTTTTGTATTTAATCCTTTCCTTTACTATTTATTTTCCAACAATCAGAGCAGCCATCAGAGATCGAAACCTCTAAATCAGACATGACTTTCAGGGATGCTTGCTGACAAGCTTTCAGATCACAGCCAAAGATAGCTCAGTGTGATGTACATCCACATCAAAGAACTGCTGATCCTCACAAGGTCCAAGGTCCCTGACTAACCTGCATCAACAATCGGTGAGGTTTGCTCCAACAGCTGGGGGACATATCAAAGAATGCCAGCATCACTAACTGTGTCAACAATTACTCTGTGTCATAGGAAATCAAAAGAAAATAGTGCCGCGCTTTACCGCTTCAGCCCACTCATTTCTCGCCTCTCTGGCTAACATTTTTGTTTTTCTCTCTTTGGACGGCTGCTTCTAGCCCATCTTGGTCGATCGATACTGGGAAGCCGAGGTGAGTCGAGGCGGGTCTGTGTGGGAAGGCTGTCAATGATGAATGGTTAGATGCGGGGGTTTTAGGATATTCGGCTAATTCTGATGTCTTTCACCTGCGTTTATCAAAAAATATATTCTGCTTGCTTGTTGCTCACATAAGCATCTATTGAGTCCTGCTGACATGAAGCAGGGTGGGCCGAAGCGAGGCTACAGAGTTCAGCTGTGCAGTTTGAGATGTCTGTGTACTTTTAAAGGGCAACAAACTTCCCGCAGATAAAGTCAAGGCTGCTTGCTTTCCCCAGCAGCCTCAACAACAGCGAGCTAACAAGCTGCGCCCTGTTAAAAGCCGGACATGACAACTCTTCTGTTAAATTATAATCCTAGAGAGGCAACTTTACGGTGTACCTTTGATATCTTGATGTGAGACTTTCTCAGCCGGCAGCCCCGCCCTGGCTAAAAGATGAGGTAGATACTTTGCCTCTGTTGTGTAAAATCTGTGATGTGAAAAGATTTAATTAAGATAGGCCGAGGAGTCATAATTAATTCTGCCTCTCTCTGAGTCAGGCTTACTGTCAAGAACACAGGGAAAGGCTCCCAGAATAAATTACAGGAGGGTCGTGTGTGTGTCTGAGGGGGTAATGGGTGTGGAGCCCTTGGTTACTGTACAGTTCTCGCAGAGCCAAAAAGCAGTTGTGTCAGTTCTGGGTAGTGTTCACAAAGTCTAAGTGAGCCCGCCGGCACTTTTTTTTAACAAGCGTCCCACCGTCTTAGATCAAATCACGTTTCAGCCCAGGAGTTTATTTTGACTGTCAGTGAGGAGCATCCTCTGGAGAGAGCTGTCAGTGACAAATGTGAAATGGAAGATTCACAGCGAATGGGCTCTTTCCAGGCAGGCGGTGCTGAACACGGCTGCAGTCACAGGAGACCTCTGAACTGTCTGCGGCTCGACTCTCCCATTACACTTCCTTTATAGTGATGGTCTGGCCTATTTTGAATCTTGTTTGGTCCTTGTTCAGCTACCTAAGCTTGTAATAGGAGGAAACGAAGGGTACATCTCCAGAGAAACACTCATTCTGACACACAGTCTATTTTGTTCAAGTGGCATAACTTAAAAAAAAACCTTCATAAGTCTTAACAGAGACTACATGTATTATTACCAGTGTCTCCTTTGCATGTCCTTAACAAGCGGATGAGCATTTTCTGTTTTCTCTGCATGTGGTTGCTAACAGCTGGGAGGCAAGCGCCTCATTCGTCAAGAATTTCTCTCATTCAACCCTAATTTCCAAAGTCCAGTATTAATCCCTCAAGCTGCAAATTCTATGAGCTTTTTAGCTTTGGCCAAACACACAAGAACTGTCTTATTATCAGGAGACGACAGGCAATAATGAGTATGGCCAGAGCTGAGCAACTGCTGCGTTGAGCTTTCAAAGAAAGAGCCTAATTAAAGGCTGCTTTGTGACTTTTGTCACTTTTTTTGACTGGTGATTATAGGCCATTCATTGGGGAGGACTCATCAGCTATTTGCGGGTGGCGCACGCCATAAATATCACGTGAGAGCTTTGCTTATGTTGTGCCGAACCCGCATTTTTTCCCCCCCAGTAAGCTCCCAAGATTCTCTCGCTCTAATTTGCAGAACAAATTCCTTTACTTTCTGCAGAATCTCCTCTCGCTAATAAGGTCGTCTCATAAACGGCTTTTCAGAGACAAACTAGGCTGTTTAAAAATGCAGGCTCCTTGGTATCTTTTCTGTGATTTCCTGTAATTAAGTACTGGAGAGAGCGGCGGAGTGAGCGTCCTTGGCATCGAGGACAAGTTCAGTAGAACAAGCTTTGTTCCTTTTGGAGCTGATTTGACTAATGGCAGAGCTATATTAGCCCTCTGCTGGTTTGCAGCATCTTTTAAATCACCCCTCCACTGCTACTAAAACCATACGTCTCCAAAAAGTGGCCTACTGCTGTATTTGGGCCAACTCTAATTGTCTCGCTAATCTCTTCAGCGTTAAATGACCCAGAGAAACTGGGTCCCACAGGGCAGACTTACCCTGCTGATTGGAAACTTTGCTTTTTGTTTTGCTTGGCATATTAAAACAGCATAGGCTGCTGATGGAAAGCCTACAGAACTATTGGAAATGTAATTAAGGGCTAGCAGCAGCTTTTAAACGGTTGACTAGTGCAGAAACAAACTGTGCCCTTCAGACAGCAAAAACTTTAATACATGGGAAATGAGTGGCCCGATCGATAAGGAGGGCGTTATTTCTTTTGTACGGGAAAATTCAATGGAGGACAGAAATGGGCTGTTTCGGTGCCTGCATACTATTTCTCATTTTCCCAGCGGCGAGCCAAATTTTATGGCAATATTTGCTTGAAAAGCAGACAAATAGAGTCCTCTCTGTAAGATATAATCATTTGTCAAGTCAATTTCGTCTGTCATTAAAACAAAAACAAATAGCTGCTGTAAGCTGTGCCGACTGCAATTGAATCTCCAGTGTTTTGTGATGAGGCACAAAAGATGAATAAAAAAAAAAAGAAAACTACACAGTGCATGTACTCCTCAGGTGCTGAGGTGAGGCAGAGTTGAGAAGTGCTTCAATCAAGCACAATTATTTGTTGAAACCATTTTGGACTGACAGTGAGCACCCTATTGTCCCTACAATAGGCTGTTCACAATTACATTCATCACAAACCACCTCTTATTTGACGCATTTTTTTTTAAGCTGACATCTTTCACAAACTGCTTTTCCAAACAAGCCGGCCTATGGGGCGAGTGATTGAGCAATTATCAGAAACAGTTTCAGCAAACCCATACTGTGGCCTTTTGTCCCCGGCATCAGCCAGCCTTGGGATCATTAGAAACCTTTTCTCTTCGTGTTTTCTCTCTTCAAAACCTCCGGCTTTGTAGCCTGCACACAAGCGGGATGATAAAACACCTTCAGAACTAGTAGGAGTCCATCCCTGGCTATCTGTCAGTGTAGCAAACCCCCCCAAAAAACATCAAAGTCTATCAAACACTATCTCACTGTGCTGCCTCTGATAAATATTCATGATAGAAGCTCGAAAACCAGCTGTTTTTCTCCAATTAAAGTGTGCCGAGATCTACTGTTTTGGAACTAAATTGTTGCTTTTTTTAATTAATGGCTCATGTTACTGCACTAGGAACAACTGAAAAATATTGTACTCATTCCAGAAATGTGCTGGATGAGAACATATGGATAACAAGGTGAGGAAATGGTGCGGCGCAGAGCTTCCGTTACTCACGGCAAAGGGAGGGGTACATCCTATTAGACCTTATCAGAAAGATGTGAATGGCGCTTTGGTAACAGGTATTGAACGTCAGCCCAAGTGGCCATGCAGAGCAGATCAAATCAAGTCATCAAAAGATCCTCCTTACATCAAAGCACAGAGCAGGCCTGGCCACGTGCCTGCCATACCAACAGTGCAGAGACAAAAAGCGGGGCAGCCAAAACTGGCAAAGCGGCACAGACGGCTGCCCACTTCAAAGGCAGGGATCTGCTGTCTAAGGTCATTATTCCCAGGCACCCCCCAGAAACCCAGCGGTCAATGAAGGCGAGCGGCGAGAAACCACTGAGGACTTACCATCAACAGTCGGTGCGAAGTGAAGTGGGTTGTCTGAAAAAGATAAAAGAGAAAGAGAGAAATAGGTTTTTAGTTTTGGGGAGATTCAGCGACTTCCCAGGAGTAAAGGGAGTAAATTGAGTTGCTACAAAAAAAAGAAGAGACAGGGCTTGGCGTTTTCATCTAACACATTCTAATGCAATGACTGGGTCCTACAGGAATCCAGCTGAGCTAATCGACACAAGTACATTTCAGCGATAGCGCTATCATCATTGTCATTCATTACATCTATGGTCTATCTGATCTGAACCCCGCTGCATGACTTTTGATATTAGAGCACATGAGAGTTGAGAAGGCAGACGTCTGTTATTGTTTCAGATTCAAAAGTATGAGACAAGATGTGAAATTACACAATACTGATGTCATAGTGTACCTCGGACCCCCACCAGCCCTCATGCAGCTATATGCATAATAAATCAGAATGTTTTCCCTTAATTCATCAAATGACATCATACCGTTGTCCTGGTCAAAACCCAGCAGACCATGACATAAGGCTCGTCGTTTCATGGGAACCATAAAACAAGACCTGCGGTGTCAAATGACTGAGTGTGGAAAATCACTCACAGGGGGAAAAAACTCTCAGGTAACCTGAATCCTTTGCAAATGAGTGCAAACTTGACCAGGCCGTTTGCACTGATTACAAACCCTTATATATAATGAAGATTGATGGAGGTTGGTTCCACATTACTTGACAGGAAAAACAGGGGCTATTGTTAAAAACTGAAACACGGCTAAAACTAACAATTGTTATTACATTGTTGCTTAATCTCATGATTATTTTTCAATTAGATGATCAATTTGTTTAGGAGCCAAAATAAAAAAGGAGTGAAAAAAGCAATTTCCCAAAGCCTTAGGAGATGTTCAGTCTGCAAGCCCAAAATGTGCAATTTCCAATGTTAAACAGCCAATTTCCTGATTTTAGTGGCTATAACCAGGGAAAAAAAGTTTTCTTGCAAAACAATGGCCTATTCATGCTGGGGTAGATTAATTTTCTGTGGCTTGACTAACTGATTAAACATCTGATCATTTAAGTGGTGAACGGAGGACAATCAAGTATACAGGCAGCACACACATATGGTACAAGTGAAGTAAACACACGTCCTGCAGAGTTATACTATGTCAATTAAAAATAACACAGGATCAGTCCTGAGCTACGCGTGCACATGTATACAGAAGGAAGCAGACATGCTCTTTCTTAAAACAATTATTAAATATAATAATAATAATAAGTAAAGTAGCACAATCAGCTGCCTATTCATTGAGGCCCTCATCCTGTGGAGCACATTCAAATCCACCGTCTTGGACAGCAGCTGTTCTGTTCTCCGCCTGCCGCAGGTTCTAGGTGGTGTGTGCTCAGATTTCATCACTACAACCACTAAACTAGAGACATCGTGGATGGCCAGACAGGAAGGACTGGAGCTAGTTAGTCTGCAGCAACTCAACTTCCAAAATATGATAGATGGAGATTGTTCATTAGTAAATTCACCACAAATGGCGTCTTATTTTCAGACTTATGAAAGGATAAAAGTAAAAAATGACCAGAATGTGTCAACAAAACATGTATTTAGCTAAGCGGAGAGCCCGAGTAAAGTGTGCGCACCAGAAACACTACAGGTCATTACCACCATTAGTACCATTAGTAGCGATCTTTGCCTTAAAAAACTTAGTGTTTTCCTCGAAGAGCATTATGATACACTGGTCAAAGACTGGCCAAGTACTGGCGGTCCAAGCACAACCCAAATGAACCACCATCTGTACTCCAGCAGTCAACTCAACTGTCTGACTCACTAAGCAAAGCACCAGTGAGTTGTCAGAGCTGCCTGTGCTGAACAAACACAGCAACACACACGGCTGTGCAACCACCCAGCCATGTCTCCAATGCCTCTGCACTGTGAAGGATAATGAGGAAGATAAAACACATCACATCAATTACCCTGCTAACACATTTTTCCGGGGCCCATGTCAACCGATCCGCCGAAGCCTTTTATCAGGACTTCTGCGATCCACGTCGGCATCCCGAGACACAGCTGAGTTTTAAATTTAGGCTCACTTAAAATTGCTTGTCAACAGCCGGGGCTTCAGGGGAGAATGCGAAAGTGTGTGTGTGTGTGTGTGTGTGTGTGCCAGCGAGCGAGCAAGAGAAAAAAATGAGGAGAGCGAAGAGGAGAGGCGAGGTTGGTGCTAGAGGTGAATAATGAAGTGTCTGGTGAAGCTGTTTCCTAGTCAGTCATGACAGTAGCTGATTTCTATCTGAGGGGATTTCAAGAAAACACATGAAACGGGGGGAGCAGAAATTGGCACGAGGATGATACAGAAGAAGAAGTTGTGCTAAGAGCTGTAAAGGTGCACAGACGCAGACTCTGCTTCCTGTCTTGCATTTGAATGCACGTCTAAACGAGAAGAAACAAACGCACGCCAATATAAGCGCATTACCGCACACGGAGAATAAGAGAAGACGACAGAGAAGGTGTAGCACAAAGCCAGCTGAGATGCTGGGGGAAAGCTAAATGATTTCTTCACATTTCCATAGCGAAAGCACAAGATAAGGTCTCTCCATAAACATATCAGCCATCTTCATCTCCCTTCGCGCCTCGCAAAGCCTGCGTGAGTTCCCGTGCCTGTGTGAATGTCACAACACGGCCATCATTCAACCTGTATCTTCAGCAAATCAATACGTGTCTGACTGTGACATTTAGCCATGTGCAGAAGAGGTGTGTGTCTACATCTTTGCATGTGTGTCACCTTCCCCTTTGCTTTGGCTGATGTATAGTCATACCGAATGATGAAGTGAGTGTGTGTCCGCGTTGGCAGGGGGGAAAAAAAGCATTTGGGAGGGGCGGGGGCTACAAACTGTGTGCGTATGTGCGAACATGCTTCACCCCATATGGCGACAACAGAAATTGTGAATCTGAGGTTACACACCCTTCCTCCAATCACACACACACATACACACACACACGTCGCTACTACCAGCACTATCACAATCCCATCCAGCTGTCCTTGTGGCCACATGGCAAGGGCTCTCGGCAGCATAATAGAGACTCTTTCAGCTCATCAATTTCTCCAGTGCACATTTCTTTTCACTCGGTCATCTGAGAGGTGAAGATTGGCTTGCTTTAACTGAGTTTGTATTAAATCTAATAGAATCTGTCTGGCTTGAATTGATTTGGGAACACGACGAGGTTAGAAATGAGCCATCCCCATCCTGGTAACTGACACCCGTGAGTTGGAGGAGGACCGAGCAGCAAAGATGACAGGAAGACAATCTTTGACAAATGCCAGGAGAAGCATCCTGAACCGAGGTCTTTGCTTTGTATATGTGAGAACATTCGCCAGCCTGATAACAGAGAGAAGAGAAATCCAGCAGAAACAGGTGGAATCACAACCGTAGGCCAGAGAGAATTAAAAAAGCCTTTCTCCTCAAAATGTTTCTCAAATAGCACTTTAAATCGCATTTGGCGGTATTAAAATTACTATTACAGTTGCACTTCTTGAACGCGTTTGCTTACTTATTATAATTTGCAGGTGATTATGAGGAGCAAGTCATGCATAAATATTGGCCCACTTTGAAAAGTTGAATAAATTTCACCTTTAGCACGATTTACGCAGGCGGGGCACTCGCAAATAGAAGTGTGCAAGTCTCTGAGAGAGCAAGCAGAATGAATAAGGCTGCGTTAACAAACTGAAGCGGGGAAAACCTGCCCTGGTGTTACCGATGGTGCAAAAAAAAAAAAAAAAAAAAAAAAGGTGGCAGGTGAACGTCTATTTCGGTCATGCGCCTGCTTCTATTGGATCTGAAAAGCAGCCCCTATCTGTCATGGGCTTGGCTGAGCATCAGATCAGCCCTACAAGTTGTATGCTTTGGGCTTTTAATGAGCTGCTTTTATTTCAGTGGATTAAAAGAAGAGAATTTTACATTGTGAGGAGATGACGGCGGTCAGAGTTTTCTGGGCCAAAAGATACTTAAAAAAAAAAAAATCCACCAAAGACATTTAATCGCCATTTAATATTTCACTGCGCAGTTCAAAGTAAATGCCAAGGCTTTGGAGGGGAGATAGGAGCAGTCTTAGAAGCCGGCAGATACCGAATCAAGCAAAGGGGGTCGGCGGGGGGGGGCTGTGACTTTAGCTGTCTTGATGTCCCTACTTCAAGCGCAGATAAGGCTGTCATGAGAGTTAAAGGTGATTTTGAAGGGGGCATTTCCTCTGACAAGGACATTTAATGCAAAAATGAGGTAGTATGTGAAATAATAATAAAAATAAATAAGTAAATCATTCCTTCCGAGCTCAATTCTGTAGCAAAGCACTTATGGCAACAAGTCTACTGCGAAACAGTGACCCGTACATTACAGTGGAAAGCAGTACAGTGCAGACAGTTGAGTTGTGTGCTTCAGATTAACAAACGTACAATTATTGAGGAAGAGGAGGACGGCAAAGCCCAGCGTAGATGTGGCCAGCAGGATCAGACAGATGTTGCAGGGGATCATGAAGTAGCGCACCACCAGCGACACTTTGTGCTGGTACCTGCGGTCCCGCTCTTGCGGCGGCGGTGAGGGATAGTGGCACCCGCTCATGCTCCACTCCAATGACCCGCGCCCCTCCAGCGTAGAGGAGACGACGGGACGAGGAGCTCGGCGAGGGGTGCCCAAAGACCCGTTGGAAAAAATGATGGCGGTGGGTTAGGGGTGACAGGTGGTGAAGATAAACTGAAATTTAATACAAAAAAAACAACAACAACAACAAAAAAATAGATGGTGGCTGTTTCAGTTGTGGTTCCAGCTGTGCACCGTGGCAGAGACCCCGTGACTGTTTCTGTCAGAGAATTGCAGCAGGAAGCTTTCAGCGGTTTCCAAGCAGCACATTTTTAGAGGTAATAACATCCATTTGGGGAAGAGGACAGGCTGAAGGGACTCCTACAGCCCCCCACCCGTCCACACGACCTCCATTCTCCTGTGGCCGCTGGAACAAAAAACAAACTAATGGGATTCTAATGTGGAAGTATGCTTGTGTGTGTTCTCGTGTGTTTTATACTTACAGAGCAAACGTGTGTGGATTTAATTGGGTGGTGATTAATGTAGCTGAATATGTGCGTTTAGTGCGCTTGTGAGGTGTACAACCTAAACCAGGAATCTGTGCGTTTGGATTGTCAGATATCCAAAGGGGAAAAACTTCCAGAGCAGACAGACGATAAATCCACAGAAGGAATCTTTTCTTTGCTGTGACCCTGATTGATAATTAGCAAAGGAGGAGTGCTCCCCTCTTCTTCTTCTTCTCTTGTCAAACGCCTTTACAACGAATGCCAATGCCTGGCGCTCGCCGAAAACATCATCACAAGTATTTCCCTAAGAGGTGATGGCTGCAGATCTCATTAAGTTTCCTTGTGGATGTTGCATGCTGGAATATCGGAGCATAAGTGCTCTTATCAGCGATGATCAGCTTCAAACTGCACACAACTTTTTTTTGTATCCACAGGACAGCTTGTTTGCCTGGTTACGGTGCGGTCCGCCGCACACCAAACCCATCCAAATCTGACATCATCACCGGAGCACCTTGCATCTTCCGCCGCGTGATTTGGAGGATGGTTAGAAGGCAGCTGGCTGCCTCTCACTCAACCATATGGAGATGGTCTGTGTTTTCTCTCCCCCGCTTGTCCTGCGTGACTGCCGCTCCTCGCTGGTTCAATACCCTTTTATTCCAATCGAGTCGCATGGAGGGGGGAGAGCAGCTGCCCCCACCTTTACACCTTCTGGAGAGCTGGGGCCAAAAGCAGGTCAAAAGAAGTGGCTGAGAGGAGGGGAAAAAGTTAGAGAGGCGAGCGATCGCCTGCTCAACCTGTCAGTCCACAGCTGTTTGCTTCCTAAGCAGCTACAGAAAATCCAGCGACGCTATGAATGAAAAACCTCATAGAGAGAAAAGGAGAAAAAACCTCCGTGTGGTTGGGAATGAAGCGAGGCGCTCGAGGCGGGGATTTGCTGGGCATTATTTCCTTGTGTCAGAAGCCCGTGAAAAAAATTCCAGCTAAATAATGAGAGGATAAGGCTCTCGCTGACCCTTGTAAGAATTAGGCTGAATTGGCTTCTGCTGTTTTACCTTTCAGAAAAATAACTTGTCCAGCATTGTCTCTCATTCTTGTGTTTGCTGCCTCTCTTTTATACGCTTGCCCAAGCATCCAGTCCCCTTTTTCACTGGGATATCTCAGTCCAGAGGCGCTCCGAGAGTCCTGGCCAGAAGGCTGTGGCTCCAGCTTCTCCTGCGTGCGTATCCAACATTCACTGGCAGCCAAAACAACAAATTAGGCTCCGGGTATTCATAGCGCGCTTAATCCCCAGGCAGCAGGTAGTGGTCCCGGTGTCAGTGCACTCAGTCAGCCAACTGAGGCACGCAGGAGAGAGTCAATGAGAGAAGTCAGCAGACAGACAGTGCGAGAGGGACGTACACGGGAGGGAGGAGGAGTGTTGGCCATGGGAAAAGCAACTCCTTACACTTCTGTCCACCTTTCTTTTCTTTTTTTTCTTGTGGATGAAACTGCAGCGACATGTCGCTGGTTTTCCAAACAGTGTCTTCCTGAGCACGCCTCTCTCAGCCCTCAGTCAGCGGAACGGATGAGCACATAATAAGTAAGCGAGAGAGATGGTGTGAGAAAGAGAGAGAGGGGGGGAGAGATAGATGTGGGGGGGGGGGGGGGAGTGTAGATGAGGGGCTGTCTTTAACAAAGGCAAGAAGGGAGGAGGGCTCCTAGTTGGTTGAAGGAAAAGAAAATGAGCAAGAATAAAAGCTTCGGGGAGTAGTACTCGAGTCCTGTCAAAGCGGGGGAGTGAGGTGGGGGGGGGGGGGGGGGGGGGCAGCAACAGTGTAGCAGCAAAACAAAAGAGGGCCACAGTCTTGGGAGATGTCAACCAACTCCTCCATTTGTTTATAGCGTAATCAAAAGAAAGTCTCTTCCACAAGAGCTGGAGAATTTCCACAAAGATTTAATGAGGCAAACTGAGAGAAAATAGGCCCGTGGAAGGAGGAGGGAGCAAAACTTAAACACATTAAAGTCAATCATGTATTAACACTCTCCAAACAGCCTAACCCACTTGTCACCAATATGCAAAGCTAGCGCAGATATAAGCCCGGGAAAAAACTCCACATCGATTTAACGGTAACTATATGCAATTAATTAAGATTCCCACTTGGATCTTTTTTCCCTGACTTTCATGATAACAAGGAAAGGGTTTCTTTAAAAAGAAAGTAAGGAATGAATATGATCTGAGGCTATTCTATTTCACAGAAGGTCATTTTTGCTCTTTTGAACTGCAACGTACAACTGTGTGTTTTTTCTAAATGCTATAATGAGTTCAGACTGGATGGGTGGTTATCCTGTGTTTTAGCAAGACCCTGCATCAATATCTACTTTGAAGTAACTCAACAGCAGCAGGCGGCAGATGCAAGGCGGTGTCTATCATCAATTATTTATGGGGGTTTTTTTCACTCTCTCTATCTGTGTCTCCATCTCCATCTTTGCAGTTCGCTCCTCACCCCACCGCCACCACCTCACCGCTTTATACAAGGGTGCACAGGCACATACACACTGATGGTGCATGTGCATCCGCACAATTCCCTCTTCTGTCTGACAGAAACTAACACATACATATAGTAAAAAAGCTCCTTCTGCCTTTCTCCCTCTGTCTGTTTTTAGTCTACAAACTTACACAACTCTCTCTCACACACACACACACACACACACACACCGCGCGCATGGGGTTGGTGATCTTGCTTCCCCCGCAAAGTCGGTTTTATATTTTTGGCCAGTTTGCTCTTTCTCAGGTTTAAGCCGAGCTTTTTGAGGGGAAGCTCTAACACGAGGGAGCTGGATTTTTAAAAAATTGCCTGCTGAGGGTCAAAAGTTCAACCCCCCTCCAACCTCACCCTCTCCTGAATCCATCATCAACAAGCAACGCCACCCACCTAGAAGCACCCCACCATGTTTCTGTCTATTTCCAGACACGATACCCCAGCGACTCCATATCAGCTCTCATATAGCATTACAAAACCTGATTGATGGACTGAGTGAAAAGAAAGAGGCAACAGCTGCTTTCTAATTTTCTTTTGTCTCAGTTTACACCTTCATTTATAACTTTGTCTTTTTCGTAGGAGACCTGGGAATTGCAGCAAGAGCTTAAAAAATACTCTTACAATACAAGCATAAGCATGGGAACCTGACAACATCACAAGACTTTTGATCATGAGTAAAATGCCAAATTCTCCCAGCAGAGGGCACTAAGAAGTCAGCCTAGCTCTTTGCTCTAATGCCACGACCCAAATAAAATCTTCCATTGACATCAAAGCTCAGCTGCTTTGATCCATTTTTAATGCCACAAGTATCGCACAAGGTTAACATCTCTCTCTGAAGGCTTTGAAATGGCAATTTCCATTAAGGAGCCGAAGGAGCTGCTCTCTTGCTTAATGGTCTGGCAGAAGTAAAAGTTGATATCTGTGCGGATATGCACACGTGTGTGAATTATCTTTATGCAGAGGGTGAAAGATTTGTCATGTTCAATAACTGATTGACAGTTACGCTTACATCAAGGTGTGTGTGTGCTTACTGAGTTTTTGCACGTGGGTCTGAGCAGCTCAGGCTGCATCCCGGTCTTCTTGCTGGCCAGTGCTCATATAATTGATCTAAGTGAAAATAGTTGTGGCCCTCTCAGAATGACAATTTTTCCCACAAAGGCCAAAAAGAAATCTCAATTGAAGGGAGACAAGAAAAGAGACTGTTTCTTTTGAGATTTACTTACAAGCATCAAAGTGAAAAAGGCTAAATTTCTCGTCTTTTTTGCATCATCTTTGTTTCTCATACACGCTACGCTGAAGCCGCACAGCCACGGGGTTAAGGCTCACAGCATAAATGGTAATATTTTTGCACCTCTGCAGACATCCTCAAACTGTGGGGCGAGGAGCCACTGCAGATGCAGTGTGGAAACCCAGGTGAAAAATAGACACGATGGCGTCTCGTGATGCTCTTATTTTTTATTTTTAATAACGATTAATAATTGATCATAGCAGAGGCGTAAGGAAAGAACTTTTTTGGTTTCTGAAGTGTAGCTGGCCTGAAAAACTTTGAGTACCACTAGGTTAAACTATCACTATGGGCTAAGTGCTTTGAAAGAAGTGGGAGGTGTTAGTGTGTTTAACCAATTCTCTAAAGGATGATCACAAATCTCAGGGAATGGATCAAATGGGCCAGACAAACCACCAAGAGCATCAGGATACAATGCTAGGTGCGTGTCCTCCAGCACCTCTGGAGGACACGCACCTCCAGAGGTGGTGGCGGCACTTCAGGTGATGAAGTGCCGCCTTCAAGGAAGGATTTAGATTTTTATGCATCTCTTCCCTTTCTGATCGCATCTCATAGACTCTAACTGTATGTAATTTGTTAGGAGCAGGTAAAGACTTACATACCACGCTTTGTCTGAAGCAGAACAAAACGCAGCAGTCATGTGAAGAATTAAAGGACCGAACATCAAATCTGCATCGCCGACACTTCTGCTGTTGCACAGGCTTACAGAAAGCAATTTGTCAAAGGCGGTACAGGTGACTAAGCACCGAGTCGAGCCAGAAAATGCAGTTTTGTTAGAAATGAATTGACTCCAAAGTGAATGCATAAAACAAAGTCATTTAAACTATTTTGATGGCATTAGAGGCTTATTTTCCGTGCTCTCTGCCTGACTCGGGTGAAAACAGTTTCCAGAGCTCACTCACACACAACTATCCCGGATCATGAAATACGTATGAGGTCTTCAGCTGAATCGTTTATCAAATGATGTGTTTGGGGAAAACTTTGTGTAAATTTCTAACACTAAACACATCAGCAACAGTTTTGTATGGTAGGCTGTGTAGAAAAAAAAGAAAAAAAACCCCATCTCTGTTGATGAATACATCAACATCCCATTAGAGTGAGATTCTGACCGTTTTTCAAAGCAGGAGCTATCAAAAGTGAAGCTGCTGCATTCACTAATGGCATCAGAGATCACCCTTTCCTGCTGTCCATTGTATATAAGCATGTTAATGATGTTGATGAAAAGAAAGTCTGTTAAAAATTAGAAAGGATTTTTTTTTTTTTTTAAATTGGCTGCGTCCACTGGCCCACTCAACTATTTGTGTGTGTCTCATTTCGAGGATAATTTACTGCATTATTTGTCATTTTGTGTTTCATTATTCTTTGGTCCATATGTGTTTATGGACAATTAGAATCTGCAGTAATGGGGAGTTATTTCAGCCAATGGCATCGCAGAGCTCAGTCAGGAGTTATTGACAGCCATTTCCCATTACGTACTGTATTTATGTGCTCCTTCAGCGCTGCATTAAATCACTGGAGTGGCACTTCACATAAATGCATCTAATTCGGCTATAAACTATGTGTTCAAAGCCACAAATGTTGCTTAGGTTATTAGGTGGACATTAAAGGGCAGTGTGGAATTCTTCATGTGCATCGAGCCGCGTGGCCGGAGCTGATGGACGAAAGCCCAGTTTCCTTACCCAGTGGGCGACAGCGGAGGGATGCTAGCAGGTGGGCTGATTGTCTTGCTACGGTATTAACTCCAATCATCATAAGTCAGACTTCACTGCACCGCCCAACAGTATTGCAGATTTCCCTGTCATCAAGCCTCCAAGCTGAGCGGAGCTCATTCAGCAATGAGGAGGCCAGGGCCCCACACAGCTGTGCACCGCTAATGGCATTAACCTCCACTAAAAAGGGGATCAAGAAAAAGAGTTGGAGGTAAAAGGACAGATGATGATGGGAGATGAAAACAAGATGGTTAAGTCACCAGTGTGATGATGACAACCTAAACTCAACACTACTTCCAATGAATGTATTAAATGTATTATCGTGTAGGACGTGATTCACAGTAAAGGGAAAAAGAAGCACTAATTAGAGACTGTATATAAAAGATGCATGTAGGCTCCGGAACATCACCCAGTGGTTTGTTTAGTCCCGATTGGAAAGCCTCTAGTTTAGCTACCCCGTGGTTTTCTCAAAATTATTCCTTTTGTTTTTATCATCGCTTTATACAAATCATCATTAGGGTGATCGTGGCTCAGGGGGTTGGGAATCGCATCTGTAACCGGAAGGTCGCCGGTTCGATCCCTGGGCTCTCTGTCCTGGTCGTTGTGTCCTTGGGCAAGACACTTTACCCTACTGGTGTTGGCCAGAGGGGCCGATGGCACGATATGGCAGCCTTGCTTCTGTCAGTCTGCCCCAGGGCAGCTGTGGCTACAACTGTAGCTGCCTCCACCAGTGTGTGAATGAATAGTGGTATTGTAAAGCGCTTTGGGTGCCTTGAAAAGCGCTATATAAATCCAATCCATTATTATGGTCACAAATTATTCCTTTTTTTTAATCCAAAAGTCAACACATTTGAAAAAGAGGGTTGAGTGCAAAGTTATTAACATGGAAACTTGGTTAGCACGATGCATAAATACACTGTACAGCTGCTGTATGTATGCGCAGGCACAGATAGCTGCAAAGTAGTGTTAGATAACACACAAATTTTCAAAATTAGACAGACTTATAGCGCTTTTCCACTAGTATCTCCCTGACATGGCCTGACTCCATTCAGTTTAGGTCACTTTCCATTACAATTGAGTACCACCTAATGTGTATTTTGGTCGTTATACTAATGCGCCTCAAAGTCCTGTGACGTCATTTTTAAGCGACACAAACACAACATTACAATGGAGGCTGTCGAGGCGATGGTATACCTCTACTTCACTGGCTTTTTGTCAGACTCCAGGACCACAGTTTTATTTTTCTGTGGAGTCATTTCCCTCGTTGCCAGCTTAAATGGCAGCTTGAATTTTCGTGAGTGAAGCCCTGTCATGATTCAATCGACTAGCCAATTGGTGGCATGCGTTCTGCTGGTGTCACATTTTGACACTGGGCACTGCAATGGCTTCATATATTTACATCTAGGTTCGGTGCTAATAGGACTATGATAAAGAATGATGGACATTTGTGTTTATAGACCTCTCGGCACCCAGTCATACTCGTTATTCATCTCTGGCTCTCTTCCACAGCATATCTTTTATACTGTCTTCCTTCTTTTACCATAACCGGTCGCAGCAGATGTCCGCCCTTTCCTGAACCTGGTTCTGCCGGAGGTTTCTTCCTGTTAAAAGGGATTTTTTCCCTTCCTACTGTCACCAAAGTGCTTGCTCATAGAGGTCATATGATTGTTGGGTTTTTCTCTGTATGTATTATTATTGTGTACATTACAATATAAAGGACAGATGATGAGGTGACTTGAGGCGACTGTTGTTGTGTTTTGGCACTATATAAATAAAATTGAATTGAACTAAATTGAAATTGAAAGTTTGTCGGTAACAGCTAAATTTCAAGTTTCTACCAGAAAAGGTTGTACTTGTTTGCATTAAATTATTTTCATAGAGGGGTGCCACTGGGTTGAATGTTTAATTGTATAGTCTTAATAGAATAAAGAAACGGCAGCTGGTGAAACGTCTCCATAAACTTGAAGAAGTCCAGTTCTGTTCTTTTTAAGCTTTTAAGGCTACCATGACCCAGATGACTGAGAGGCTACACAGACTTAAGTGTATAATTACTTTTCAAGCTTTCTGAGGCTTCTGTTCATCATTTTTAATCACATTTCTTCTGGATTATATTGACATTTATCATCCTCCATTTAACAAGATGACTAAAACAGACATGTATGTGATCTGACTCTTGTCTGTTGACTCTAATAGCTTGTGCGAAATCTGTTACAAATGCGGTTTGACATCACTCCACGAGTAAACAATTTTTTAGTCGCGCTGAAAATTTTTCAGATAATGAATTTGCTGCTGTGTCAAAGTGAAAATTCTGTTTTTATGACAGCTCTATTTCTGAGTCAGTGGATGATGGTACTACTGTCCGGCACTGATGTAAGCGTGAATGAGAGCATTCCCACACCGGGTGGGCTCCACACACTGTGAGTCACAGTGTGACACATCGGCCTGCGTTCGGTGTCAACTTGGACACACTATGACGCTGATTGAAGCGAAAACAACCCACAGCTAATATTCACAAATCCACTGATCACAGCACTCGGGTCGTCTTAAAATCTAGCGTTTATGTTCCTTTGAGCCATTTCTCGATTGCAAGCCTGTGATCTGTTCTAGTCCACAAGCCGTTCTTCCAGCTAAGGCTGTTTAGCCAACCACAGAGGAGTCGCAGCCAAAACGATCCACCTGTCCACACTCAACACTTCTGGGCACATTAGCCTCTTCCTCCCACTCCATCCCACGCTGCCATGACCTGCTTTTCAGCCTACGCTGAGGCAGCTCTTAGCCTGGGGCCCTAACCAGGACCTGTCCACAGCTGGACACTAATTTCCCTAGTTCATACGATGAGAATGAAAATTTCTGCCTCAGGGATCATCTGGAGCCAGAAGACGCCGATTCTCTCCTGAATGTTGATGTTCTCAAGGCTACTGCTCGCTGACCCTCTCCTTTCTTTTCCAACAGTCGTCTAAATAAAGAGGAACTCATTCACGGGGAAGTAAGTTGTTATTAGCCAGCTCTGATTTTCTAGCCAGCCCCTTGTGCACATCAACACCCACAACAACAATGATTACAGGATGTAATATCCTCCCCGCTTCACTGCCTTGCCCTGTTTACTCAGGTCTTCAGCACCAACATTTTTCCCTTAATGGCCATGTAGGAAATTATTCCAATGGACGGGCACAGACAGTGAAATAATGAGAGAGAATTACATGGCAAAAAAAGACGAGTGACATAAAAAAAAATGTGAGAAGAGGAGAGGGCGAGAGACAGAGAGAGAGCAAAAGAGAGAGAGAGATCGCAACCTGGGAGCTCTTGGCTGCTGCAAGCAGAGTTAGCGGAGAGTGACACTTCTCCATGTGGCTGGCATATGGAGCCAATTGTGGCAGCAGCACTGGATGGCTAGGAGCAGGGAATCAGAGAAGGAGTGGCTGGCTCTGACAGCCTTTACACAGGAAAGGCAAGGCTGATGCAGCTAAAGGATGATACAGATGTCAGTCTCAGGCCAAGTCAGCCATCTGTCATGGGGAACCAGCCAAGTCACACCGGCCTGGTCAGGCGCAGAAAGTAGCGGGAGACTCGTGATGATAAGTCATTATGAGCTGAGAGCTGTCCTTTCAACATGGCTTAAATCCAGTAGTACTTTGCACTGGTGTAGACAGAGGACAGTTAGACAGCGCGGTCAGTATAGACATAACAGATCTTTTGAAGCATTGTTTACTTAGTGTCTGATTGGATATTTCTGGATCTGAATACACTCTTCAAAGGTTTCCAACGTGCACAAACACGCCTTCGCTTTAGCCCGCACAGTGCTAATTTGCATCGATTTTACAATGTAGCCGCCTCTGAAATTCGCTTTCACACAGACACATAAATGCATGCATGCACGTCTCTAACGACTCTCAAGTATTGTACTGGCACAGATTGAAAATGCACAGACACCCAGCCAATCTGCAGAGGTGAGGCAACATACAGGAGGTAGCGAAATAATGCATGGAGGAGTGTGTGGGAGACTTTATTATCTCCGCTGAGAAGGTTCGCGGTGATGTTAAAAAGTCCAAAATTCAAGAAAGTGTAGTTTCAAAAGCTTGCATGCTAAGGCCACAGGGATATGTTTCTGCCCACAAAAAGTGAAAGATACTTCAGGATTTCTTGCAAATAAAAAAGGTTTCGGTTAATGAGCAGCACGTCTGAAGCAGAACATTATGCACATTGACTTGAAGTAGGAATATTCTATTTTAGATTTCAGCTCCATCAAACGCCTTATGTTCTTCTGTGCTGTGAATCCCTCGTGTTCTACATCAACAATCCTGCCTTTTATGAACAAATAATTACCGTTGCCTTCACCTCTGTTTATATATAGCGTGACATTTCGCCATACATCTCGGTGACATATACATATTGTAAACAAGCAGATCTACCTGATTGGCTTTCTGGCATCTGAGCTGACAGTGACAAGCTATTATACAGCGGGACCCTTTCATTTGCATATATACTTATGAACCCACTCCCTTCCTCTTTTTTTTCCCCCTTTCGTTTTCTCTCCTCTCAGCTCTTCGCTGGCGGCTGGCTGCTCGTCGAGCAGAATCTTCTCAGAGAGAGGGCAGAGAGGGAATGTTAATTGGCGAGCAATACCCTCTTGTTGAGACGCAGTCCATAAATGAACGACTATAAATTATTTATATGCCTAATCAGACAGCATGTGCTCAACTTATTCTCTCAAACAAGACAGCTTCTGTGCTAGTCCACTTTCTCCCCCCCTTCCTGGTAAATAATTCTAGTTTCTTTTGATAAGAGTGCAGTCACACGAGGCTGTGTGCTAGAAGAAGAAGCCTAATGAAAATATGGTGCCGCAATGATGAAATAGCTGTTTTCTGGCTGCAATCACGGTCAGGAAAATGAATGACCCGCTTAGCACCAGGTATTAAAATGCATCCAGTGTTTGGAAGGTTTTATTCTGGTAGACGAAAAACAAATGCAGCCCAGGTGTAAATGCGCATAAGGTACACTAAGTATTAGCAACCCTGGGATAATGAAATGAGACTAATCCATTTGGAATGGATAGTCTGTACATTCAGCTGGGACATACACAGAAACTCAGCGATCAATCCGTCCATCAATTACTCTTCTCCTACAGGAAGAAAAAAAATTGGATAATTGATGAAAACATAATTCTATATGACCTCTTCAAACCCCCCTCCCGGAATTAAAACATAATTTGTTGGTGGTTGTTAATTGTTATTTTACATGATATATTCAAAAATTTGCCATCCTGCATCAACTATGTACCTGTTTGTAGAGGAATTCCTGAATTTGTTTAACATCTATGAGGCTCTGACTGGACTGTTGAGGGCAACAAATTTGCAACACACAGCAACAGACTTACAATTTTCTCAGATTTCTCACAGTTAATCGCCATATTATCGCAAACTTATTTATCACTGTCTTGATGCACCAGTCGCTTTGAAGGTGGTCACAGACACTGCCCTCATCTTTAAAGTAATCACTTCAAAGGTAGCAAAATTGCAATTTCACTGCATACAGTGGCAATCATTTTTTGCTGTGTCGCAGTCTCTAGCCAGTTTCCCCAAGTGGGAGTATAACATTAAGTAATGCGAGTTCAGTTTGTCCACTTAACCTTTAATTTGGTGATTCATTTCATGTTATGGACTTAACAATGTATCTGAAAACATAACCTGGGGCTGTGGATATTGCAATAGCAATTTTCGCTGCTTTCTAACCTTAGAAATTAATGAACGTTAGGACATTACGCCCCTATTTTATGCTGCTAATTTGTTGTACAGACCTTAATAGAGGTTTCTTTCAGCTGTTCCCTTTTTCACAAAAGGCTGCCATGGCAGATGACTACACATCTGATTTGGCAAGTTTTCATACCAGACACCTTTCCTGACACAACCCCCAAGGATGTGGATCACCTCTTGGTCTCACAATATTAGGCAAATGGGTAACCAGTACACTATGGAGCCACTGTTATCCACAGTGTTCAGACTACATTTTAATTTAACAAAGCAGATGTTACAAATATACTTATATTTCTTAAAGCTGTGTTTGAAGACTCTTCAAAAGGCTTTAAAGTTGTGAATGTGAGCCTAGTTAAGCAAGACCATATGTGGAAACAATGTGGATGGCAGCCATTATGGTTGCCACTGTGGTCCGCCTTGTGTCAGTGCAGCAAAGGCAAAACAGGTTCTCCTGTTCTTGAACGGTCTGCATTACTAAATCCTGAGTTTCTGGGACTGTACGGTCAGTGCTTTCATAGATTTTTGCATCATTTCGAAGCAAACCCACGCCAGGAATGGGGGCCATTATTGGATGGAGAGAGAAGAGCGCAACCAATAAAGAACCATCATTTGACTCTTCAGACGTCTGCAAGAGCACAATATGTCCTGCTACAGCCCCAATGTCTGTCAAACACAAGGCTTTAGCTTCATCGTTCCAACATTACAGTGCTTTGAGAGTCTCAAGCACACATGCACTCATACAAGATAGGCACACTGTCTTGGCATTCACACACTTGACAAGAGATAAATTTACAGACAGACATTTCTTCCTTCAAATGCCACAAGGTGCTGGAGGGTTAAATTAAATGGACTGCTAAAAATTTGCAACAAGAAAGAATACTAGAGTGGAAACAGGTTGCTTCAATGGATGTTTTAAAAGTGCATCTACAAAAAAAAACAGACATTTCACACTGAGATTTCTGAAAGAGCCAGTTTGAAGGATTTGCTTCTGTTTCGTGACCTCTCCTTCACGTGTTGTCTAGACTGCCATTTTCTGGAAGCCCCAAACTTTTGCTTTAACAAATATCTTGTTTGCCAAAGTGTCCTTGAGCATGACTGTAATTTGTACCCAGTTCCTGAGTGCTGCCCTGTTGCAGAGCCTGATCTCTGACCTCCATCTATGATGGGACAGGAGAAAAGAGAATTTGTACACAACGATCAATAAAGTACCATTTGTTCTGATGCTGGGTCACAGGAGAAACACCTCAATCCTCCCTTCTGATAAGCTTCAATTTTAGCTTGTAAGTAGTGTCGACAAAGGCGGAGGTTCAAAGCTAAATCCTCACAGAGCAAAGCAATTTTTAAGCTTTCACATTAATTCAAGCAGTATGCTTGTTTGTCTGTATTCTGGGCTCTAATGTTTGGACAGAGGGCCTGAAAATATAGATATGCAGAGAAGCATTCCAGCTAAGCAGACGGGAGAGAGGTCAAGCAGTCTACAGATGGTATGTTTTAGGGCCAAACCAGAAGATTCACTTATTCAGAGTGTTCATTCAGTCCTTTTTTTCATGTCAAAAGATACACCATCACACCCTGCGGGCATGAAAACCCTGTCACTCATCACGCTTTGGCTCATTTCATTGTAACCCGCTTCGCAAAAAGTCAAGTGAAAACGTAGCAAAACCTAACCCTCATCATGATGGACATTTTTGCTCTTCCACTGGTTCACCTTTCTGACAATGAAGAACCTTTTTCTGTATCCATCAGCAAGCAGCAACACCCAGAGAGACAAAACTTTAAATATTCATTAGTGATTACCACCTGACACAGCCCCACTAAGCTGAAATACAGTCTGTAAAACACAACGCGGACAGTTTGAAAGCAACAACCCCATCATTTTCACTCTTTTCTGGAAAGTCATGTCAGTGTACATACAATAAATATATGGAATACTTATATCTAACTAAGGCTCAAAAATCCAGTACTGGTTTGGGCCTTCCTATGGTTTAACTTTTATTTCCCGAGCAATCGGTAAATCTACAAAAAGTTGCGTTTTAGCTTTGGTGATCATACATCCTCACATTCCTCCATTATATTTTGACATAGTCCAAAGCTCTGTACTGCTGGAGGCCAGAAGGCCTGTAAAAAACATGTGATTTGTCCAAAGCACACCAGTATAGTGCAAGGCTTACACGTGCCCTTGAATGAGGATAACCACATACTCATTCGAAGAATGGAATAGGTGATGGCTCAGTCTCACAGTAGAGGGCCAATCCATTCATACTCATATAGATTTCTATGTGTCATTTCCTAATGGACCTCCCACTTCAATGTCTCGAAGTGCACGGCTGCCAAGACTCAATCACAGCAGAAACACTGCGTGCTGATACGTCAACCCGTGTATCACCCAGAATTGGCGGAGGAGGAGTCACTCGCAGGCAAAAGAGGATAGTGGACATGAGTTTTGTGAGTGAACGCGTGACAATCATGAGCTTGGCATGTCGCCGAGGCAACAAGCCTCCTCATCCATTATTCATCTGGGTAACAAACTGATAAATGAGGTAAATGAAGAGGAACAACGACAGTGAAAATCATGCCGATGGACCAAAAGAGACATTTAGAAGTCGGCTGCACCAGCAGCATCCTGAGGTGCATATTAATCTGTGAGGTAAACAACAAGGTCTGGACACAGGGTCAGAACGAAGCACCTCTCAGAAGAAAACTCTTCTCTATGAGAAGACTAATGTGAATGTGGATTAACCTTCCAGAATGGGATTTGAAGGAAACGTATCTGTATTACAGGGAGAATTCGCACATGACACACTGTCAGTCACCTGCCAGTACACTCTGAGACTCCTCTCCACTGTCCACCATCAAAAAGAAAAAACAACAACAACAACAAAACAAGTGAAATCCATTTGCAGACCAACTTACAGTTGCATCAGTCTACTAGCACAGGTGCAGAGAGCATAAATGATATCCCAGGTCTCACATGTCATGCCAAATTAATGCAACGCATTCTGTACGAGACAGCAGGGGGATGAATTATTGCCCTGTTGCTACGGTAACATCTCATATGCAGAAAACACATTGCCGTGGTCTGAAAAATGGTGATTTGCGAGATTTCGTTTCAGAAACCATTCCAATGACGAGGGAGAAGCAAGGAGGGATAAATGGAGAAAAAAAGATTGGCAGCGAAGGAGGGAAGGGAAAAAAGAGACACTCAAATACAGTGAAGAGAAAGAAGAAGAACAAGACGGAGACGAAACGAGGCAAGGCTTCACTCGCAGCAATTTGAAGCAGTCCTTCAGACAATTTGGGTCACTTCTGTCACTGTATTTCTATAAGGCAAGCAGAAACACCTCATCTGCCATTCATTTCATTTCCATTCCAACACCTGCAAGCCATTTGCATTCTGTCAGTTTTACCGCTCCCTTTCATTTCTCCACATGCCACTACATTTCCTGAATGATAACATACTGGCAATTTCTACACTGGCATAGCCTGGGCCAGGACCACAACACCACCTGCATCCAAAGCAGGGGGAGATTTCCAATATCCAGTTTCTTTCTTTTTCTTCGTCCCCTCCGCCCCAAGTCCCAGTCCGACTCTCATGTTTCCAGCAACAACACCCCTCCCAGCCCCCTACACCTCCCATTCCCGTTGATCCAATCCACATCTTTGCCATCTGACCCTTACGAGCCCCTGCAGGACACAGCGACTCCCCGGGGACCTGAGGTCGGATCATATGTTCCCCTTCTCCATAGCAACAAATGAACCACACACGCTGAAGAGGTCACCTGACAAACTGTCATCCGATCTATGGCGTCATTTCTTACAACAGGCATCGCTGGATCATTAAACCGAGTGCAAGTGCGCAGCTGTGCAGATCACATCAAGGCTGGTTTCATCAAGTTAAACGCAACATTTCTCCAAATCCAGTAAGAATGAAATATAGGCCCAATTTCTTAGTGTGAAAATTTAAAGAGCTAAAAAAGAGTAGTTCTGCTTGTCAGGGCTCATCTCGTATCAGATATACAACACAGAAAGAGAGGAACAAAGAAAACATCTGAGAAGCTCAAACTGCTACATACCATGCAATTATTACACACCAATAGCCCCAAAATGTCAGAAAAATGAAGCCGTGCTTGAATTTTTGAGGATTAAGGTCTTTTATGCAACACTTCATGTTTACGAATCAGGCCAGTCTGTGAAGATTTATAAGAAGGGGCTACCAAAGGGATGAGCGAGAAAATAAGGATCCAACACTGGCGAGTCCAGCGTGAGCACTCGCTGCTCACTGCTGTTTGTGCGACACTCGCTCCAGCAATAATCCTTCAGTTTCTTTTTCTTTCTTTAGTTATTCACTTTTGAAGATTGCTGCTATTTCTTTTAAGCAAGCAGTGAAGCTCTTTTTTTCTTTTTTCAGATTGCCTCACTTCAGTTGTGCTCTTTTCTCTCCTTCTTCAGCCTTGGTGACTATTACTGTTTAATGCTAACCACACACAGGTTCTATTTTTACCACGCAAAGCAGGAGAATCAATCAAATTCTCGCACGTGTCCCCAACACTGAGTATTTGCAGCAGAAAATGAAAAAGGCCTTTTGTTATCACAACAGAAGAGCAGCAAAATAGATTTAGGAAATTGTGAAATTGTTTTGTTAATGTGAATGATTAAAAATTTGCATTTCAATAGGCAGAAGCTGAGAATTAATTAGTTTTATTATCTACTAATTTGTTGATTCCTTTTATTATTATTTTTTAATTTTGATTAATCAATTAATTCCCATGTAGTAAAGCACAAATTAATATAATTTTCCAGAGCCTAAGGTGACATTTTTAAACTGCTTTGATTTGTCTGACCAGCGGTCTCGAATCCATTAATGTTCTCAGCTTTCAACAACATAAAGCAAAGAAATTGGCAAAAACTCACATTAGTGCTCATTCACCCTATTTCCAAGAGTAAGATTAGAAGAAACTCACATGTCTGTACAGTATATAAGAAGTCTTGTCGTCATTGTGAGGTTGCTAGGCAACCAGCAGAGACTCCAGAAAGTCATAGGACTAAGCCAAGAAACCGCCACACACATATAACCCTCTCTATAAGCACAACTTAATGTGTTTATACGTTTCACAAACATTATAAGGCATGCATTTCATTTTACATCATTAGCATGCTGTCGCAGTTCTAACAGATTCAGAAAGCTCTTCTTCTTCTTCTTCTTTTGAGCTTTTGTGAGAGATTTTATCCACTGATGACCTTAGCTCCTAAGAATGAGAGATGATAAAAAAAGCTACTTTCACTTGCTCCCTTATTCACAATGAGTCACCACCACAGATAGCTCCACCTGTTTGATTAAGTAGAGTTTTCCTCCACATGCTCTTCCTGACACAACCCCAAAGGGATTTGTTCTTTTCCAAGGATCGAACTGGGAATCTTTCTCTTGTTTGGCAAATGTGTAAACAACTGCACTGCGGAACCACTAAGAGTGTCAATCAAAACATTAACATCCCAGAGCCCAAAACCAGCGGACAACATCATGGTGCTGATGCAAATGACTACTGTCTATTCTTTTAAAGCAGCAACTGACTTAGTGTTTGGTTTAAACTCAGCTTTTTTTCTGGAATGAAAAAGCTCTTGATGAGCTATCCTCATCTCATGGTGAACAAACTGAAGCAGCCTGCAGGAACACACCCCAGGAAATCTTGGCCTGAAATACCCTCCCCAGAGGATATATCAGCAGACTCTGCAACTGGTTCACAGATTGATCTTCTACTAATAAGAAAGAAGTCCAAATGGTGCTTGTGTGGAAGCACGACTATATGACTCTGGATGATTAGAGAGGTTTTATTTATACTTGGGAATCCTTTCAACATGTGTTAACACCTTGAGAATGTACATACATGTGTCTGATCGGGATGTGTAGCGGTCCTGTGATTGAGAATCTAGAGCAAACCCCTTAAGTGGAGAGATGGGGAGACGGAGAGAGAGACAGAGAGAGGGAGGGAGGGAGATCATCAGAGCCATTACTGTGTGATAAATGATTTGCTAGCTGGTGAGTTGCCCTGAGGGAACCAGTGGCTCAGAATGTGTGCATGTGTGTGTGTGTGTGTGTGTGCGTGTGTGTGTGTGAGGCAGGAGGGGCGGTTAAACCTGTGGCTTACTTTTATCCCATGGCACCCACGTACTGCTAATGCAATCTGGTTTGCTACAAAGGGAAAAGGGAGGTTGAGGGTACAGCACACACACACACACACACACACACACACACACACACACACACACACACACACACACACACACACACAGAAATGAACTCCAACTGACTGAAATCAAACTTTCTCAAACACACACCCACCCGCACACAAAGGGTGAACTCAACTATGCGCACTTTCTATCGCACAGAACCAGAAGCACACAATCAAACTTCTGCTCATAGACGCACACACATATTATCTCAGAATCGCGCTCTTACACTCTCTGCAGGCAGTCACATCTCAGGGGGAAAGCTGCAGCCAGGGCCAAGCTCAGAAGAGGAGGAGGAGGCAAGTTAGTGCAGAGTTTAAAGAGCAGAGTGGTCGACGAAGAGAGAGGGAGAGACAGGGGGAGTTAGAGCAGACCAGAGTTGAGGAACAGTCCAACTGCTTGAACAGGGGTGGAAGATGTGTTAGGTATGAAGGTGGTAAAAGGTAGAAAAGATGGAAGAATGGAACAGGAGAGGGATGTAGAAAAATGATCCAGGTGCAGTAAGTAAAATAGAAGGATTAGAAGTTAAGAGCTTGAAAAGGGTGAATGAACAGAGAGAGAGAGAGCGGGAAGAAAACACAGGGGAGCTGGAATGACAGCGAGGAGAGAGACAGCGAGAGGGTAATGGCTGGTGGGAGAGGTGCGAGCAGCTTCTGCCAAGATAGAGGAAGAACCAGAGTGGGAAAAGAAGGAGAGAAATTGAGCAGTGTAACCCCCGAGACCCTGCTGTCTTCACAGGAGAGTGCTGTGTGTAGGTTGATGTGTGTATCTACATTGGTACTATGGTGCACTCTGCGCTGGCAGGTCTGAGAGCCAGTGTCAGGCTCCTCAGGTTGTCCGTGGTTAAGATTGGGAGGGAGGGATTTCTGGTGCGATAGCCCCAAGGGGAGCTCTTCTTGCTGGCGTAAGACAGCCTGCCTGCTTACATGTGTGCCTGGGCTGCTGGCTCCAAACTTTGGATGAAGCCCAGGAAGTGAGGCGCAGCTGGATGAGCTCTGGCACCAACTCTAACTACCAAAATCACCAGGCAACACCATCCTGAGGTAGTATGCTCACACACAGGTGGAAACATTACGAACCCAAAAGCATGCAGCAAAATCAATCCACGTCTTTCTGACATTTTGTAGGCAAATATTTCCAAATTAAAAAGTGTCAGAAAGGCTGCTAATGAAAATATTCATTACCTTTAGCCTCTCCTGATTGGTGTCACTAATGGTCTTCATGTCTACTAACTCATGGAACAAAAAATTTTTAAAAGTTGATTAAGAAATGTTAACCTCCATTTATTACAACTGATGAGCAATTATAATACGGCACATTAAAATTCTCCTAAAACCAAACCTCCATTAGAAAACATGAAGCAGAGTGCAGGCTAATACTGAGCTGCCTGGTGTTATGCTGACCTTTATCTGACATTACTTCCCTTTTTTTTCTACAACTGAGTGTTGTCAAGGCTGGAGTATTAACAGTAATCCGTGCCAAGAAAGCCCAAGGAACCACCAGCAAATATTGCTCGTATACAGTAGTGCTGGTTCAGATGAATGTGCCTGTGGACAGAGAGATAATAGAGGGATCGTGGTGCGGGTTTTCGTGGTCTGCAGCAAGTGCTTAGAGTTCAATCTAGCTGCATGAGAAAATATACCTTTGTAGTAATTGTTAGCTCAAAAATACACCTCTTATTAAATACCAATAAACACAGAGCTATGTCACTCCAACATTACAGCCTGAAAAAGCCCAGATGTCTGACCTTGGATCGAAGCAGGATTTGGCTTCAAAGCCCAAATAGCTGATGATGCAAGACATAACTTAGAGTAAGCTTGATCATCCGTTCAACAGAGTTTATCTTTGCTCAGTCCCATATCCCCGGGTCAATAATGTTGACTCATCGACCACTTCTTCCTCTGTTGTCGATAAAGCACACTACAGCCTTTTAGCTGCTGCTTTGGCTCTGTAAAGAAGAAACATAGCAAATGACCCCCAAGGACTGGTCAAGACTGAGGAAAACTGAGGCTGATGCTGATGATAAAGTCCCATTCACGGGGCTCCACATTAACTGTATTCTTGTGGCGATTTTCCTTCTTAAATTCACAGAAATCATGCTGGCATTTAAGGATAAGATGTGAAAGGGGATTACAAAGGCAATATTTGCACGTGGAAGTACTTAGACCACTGATGAGATAAAGAAGGGAAAAAAGCGATTTGGGTGCACGCTCTTTAAAATCATTCCTAATCTCTAGTGATTTGAGATTTTCTCTTTCCTTACACTGCCCTCTATCATATTGATCAGTGCATCGGCTGCCTAATAGACAGGTAGTGAAAAAAGCAGGGAAAGAGAAGGCTTGAG
Source organism: Copadichromis virginalis (assembly GCF_057382275.1). Lineage (NCBI taxonomy): Eukaryota > Metazoa > Chordata > Actinopteri > Cichliformes > Cichlidae > Copadichromis > Copadichromis virginalis. Next base: position 11,686,949 of record NC_140637.1, read on the forward strand.
GTGAAAGAGTCACAGAATATTGAAACGGTCCATTAAAGCAGTGCTTCTTGGAACAGCACGAGGACAGCCTGAGAGTCACACAGGCCTCTTCAGGTGGGGGGAAGGGGAAGGATTATTATCTCCCCGTGACTGAGGCGCGCACAAAATAATTCACCTGGAAATCAATTTCCATCACGTCTATTACAGACTACCGATGGACCGAGAAAGAAAGAGAACGAGAGAGACAGACCAAGAGAGGCTCTCATTTCCCCTTTTCATCCTTGTTGTATTTTTCTTCCCTCTTTCACTGCCCAAACCATTTCCACAGCAGAGTGCACTGGCCGCAAAAAGACATCTGCAGTCGATCATGATAAACAGTCCGCATCTCCCACATTTGTTTCCCTTAAAAACCACAGAGCTGCATGAGTAAAAGCTACAGCTGCTGCCTCTTCATGGACTTCCTTCTGCATTAAATCATGACGTAAGGGGATAAAAGTCCAGAAGCGCAGCTGCCGATGGATTCGTGCCATTGTTTACAGTGACACAAATTTCATTAAAGGAGGCGCGCCCATTTTGATACGGGATTTTTTTTTTGTTTTTCAGAAATTGGCCCGTAATGAAGAAGTGAATCCTATTTTTATTACTCATATTTCATTTCTGTTTGCAGCTCAAAGAAGTGAGCAAAGCATCTTCATTTTCATTTTAGAATCTGTTCTCTGAAAACCAAACAACAATTTCAATATCTTAGCTGCAAAATGCTGTTTTCCTTTCCTTCAAAACAAGAGCAGGTCATAAGAGCTACCTTTCTTTTTTAACAGAAATTGAGTCCTTGACTGAAGAAAGAGTGTGCAAAACGAGCATCGGGTTCGCCACTTGTCTAAAACCTAAACTGTTTCTTTTATTCTAACAATGGCAACAACCCACAACCCTCATTCACCATCCAAACCTCCAATTTCTGCAGTTTCCCTCTGCCAGATCCTCATTATCAACCAAGGAAAACAGAGAGGATGTGCCTTGGTGTGTGTATTTGTGGAGAGGGGAGCTGGTAGACAGGAGCAAACGACACGAAGCAGAAGCCGACGGAGTGATGGGTGTGACTGAAGGGATGGGGGTTGTCAGCATTTGTAGGTCAGCGTAAATGTTTAATGCTTTATGCTGATGAGCTGACACTCTTATGTCTCTCTGGTTCTCTGGAAAAAAAAAGAAGAAAGAAGACGCACTCTGATACCCACCGCCGCTTGCACACACGCGACTGCCACACATTTGCAGGCGTAAGCCACCCACTTGTGAGCCCCTGCTTATACTCACCCCGACCTCTCGGCACGCCAATTAAGTAGGTATGTGACAAGACAGCCAAAAGTTCCAATTAGACCAATCTACCTCTGCAACATGTCCCCTTATACCAGCCTCCCCATGGCAGAAGCAGCAGCCTGCACCTTCCTTCCCCCCACTGGTCCTAAATGGTTTTCCATGCATCACTCTCTCTTCCAGCACTCCTATTTACCCCAGTTACATCAGAATGAGGAGCCCAAATAATGCAACTTTAATGGAGCCACTTTAGCATTCAGTCTTAAAGCGGGGGATAGATGTTTCAGTTATGAGCATGCATAATTATTAGGCCTGGAGTACACATTGTAATTGAAAGGGTCTGATAACAATGCTGCCTTGTTACATGCAATACATTAGGAAATGGGGAGGTGGATTAGAGTTACATGACAGGGAGAGGGGGGGGGGGGAGACTCCATTCAGTTTGCAAGGTTTAGCAAAGAAACCCATAATGGCCTGTTTATCTTATCAATTAGGGAGCCATAATATTTTTTGAAATGAGAAATGGGGCTTGTCACGGGGCACAATCACCTCATAAATAAGGCACCTTGCTAAATAAATCCACTAACCAATTTATTCAATTTACCACACAATGGCTTATAGCTTAATTTCAGTGATAATGGGAGCACACACTTGAGGAAATTAAACTGGAGAAGTTGAAATTTCATGAGTCATTTCCAAATGACCCCCAAAGGATGTTAGAGAATCAGGTGGCAGGAATGTTCAGACAGCACAGTCTGTCTGTCGAATAAATGCGGCTTCGTTTTTTGTTTTTTTAACAGAGAGAAAGCCAAAGGGCATGGTTTGCTTTTTTTTTTTACCGCTTGATCAACAATCATTTCAAATACTGGTGCAGTTCTGGACACATTATTTTCAACACGTCGTCATTAAGGATTCAGTGGAAGCCTGGCCATTAATGGCTTTTAGATGCTGCCTCCCACACCCTACTTGATGGGGCATGCTTTCCATTAAAGTAAAAGTATTTTGGATGCTTATAGTTCGATCATAAAGCTCCATATGTTGCGTTGTTATTTCTCCGGCTCTGTCACAAACAAGCCTCCTCGCTGTTACAGCGTGGGGAGACAGCGCTGCATGAAAGCCAACGTGTCAAAATCAAAATTCATCACTGTCGATGACGGTAATTGGTCTTGAAAAAGAGAAGAAAAGCACGTTCTGTGCCACTGGGCTGATTAAAGGCATCACACACGCAAGCATACACACAGTCTGTTACTTGGGGCAGATTCTTTTTTTGCTTGAGTTTTAAATGTAGCCACATCTTATTGTTTGAATGTCAAAAAAGATCCATCGCATCTCTCTTTTAACACAGCACACAGTGTGCGCAGAGCGTTGGACCGTGTTTTGCTGCTGAATGGTGTTTGTGGAGGTTTAGCTGTATAGAGTGGCCTAAAGCACTGCTGGGACAGACAAGACAAAACTGGGTCCTTTACACTGGGTGTGGCCTGGATTCACACAAAGCCCCCAGTGGGTGAACGCCTAAGGAGAGTGTCTGTGCATGGATGGATGGATGGTCAGATAAGTTTATTGGGGACACCAGAGTGGCTCCATGGTGAGTAAGGGATAATGGAGAGTGGCAGACGTAAGGCAGATGGACATATGCTAGGACAGATACGGATGTGGGTCTCAGTTAAATTTAAAATACATCTTAGAGCTTATTTGAGAATATGTTATTAGTCACTAACAAATATACCAGTGTATCAACGTGTTACAAAACTAATCAGTATCAGCATGTTTCACAATCTCACGTCTTACACTCATGTGTCAGGATATCCAACAATGGATGAGATGTAAATTACATTTCCCTCACTAAATCAATGATTTTGGCTCAAATCCACTTCTATGTGGAAACACATTATTACCCCATGTGGACTAAGAGCAACCCCTAACACTTTAAGCCCTCCCCCATCTAAGTCCGCAGATGACACTATCGCTTTTAACTCCCATTTTTCTTAAGCGCAGATCCCTCAATGCAACACCACTGCAACACGTCGGGGTCGGGGCCGCTAATGGAGCCCTCACCCCATGTCTCTCCCATGAGGCTGTCTGTCCTGAGGAGGAAATTAGGTGGTGTTGGGAGGGGGTTATGTAGTGAGGGTGTGTGTGTGTTTTGACAGGGGAGGTAAGAATTCTGGGTCAGGGACTCATTGGAGGCCTCTTAATCTGGAGATGGACAGGGTGGGGTTTGGGTAGACTACACACACGCAGACACACACATCAGATGAGACCCCCTACCAATTTACATTTACCTACTTAGCATGCCCCTGGGCACGTGCACGCTCTTATCCCTTCACTGCAGCCTTCTGCATATACAGCAAGTGCGATCATGGGTAAAAGAGATTATTTTACCATAACCCAGATATTCTAACCCCACATGACCTACTGGGTTACAACAGCATCAGTTCTTCTAGCAACACAATAACCCCAGAAGCGCACCACATTGATGAAGCTGACGCTGCATTGGATACTCAGTCAGTAGGATGACATGGGTTGATGCAACAGCAGCTCAAATGATAAATTAAATATGAATGTGCATGAACCCCCCCACCCCCTTCATAGTTTCCCTCCCCCTTTTCTTCCTTTAACGATCAGAGGCATTGAGGATGCGGCCATAATATTTCTAGTTCAAATCCTTTTCATGGCCTCCCTCTCTCATTCTTCATTCCTGTCACCCATGGCTGTGTTTTTCTTTCTAAAGAGCAGATGCACTATTAAAAAAAATCATTAAACTAAAATACCTCAGTGACAGCACATTTTGCCTGAGCTGCAGTTGTTATTCATATGAAAAGTACGCTTCTGAATGACAATGCTCTCCGTCTGCCTTGACCCCTGTTATGTAAAATGCTGATGAGTGTGACCCCAGAGAGAAGAAGGAAGACAGCTTCCGGGCTGAGCTCGGGTTTGGACTCTCCAGACTCTTGGAATGAAAAGGTGAGCAACTGGAAAAGCCACCTCCCTACACTCAGTGTTGGAGCATTTGTGCCCCCTAGTGTACTTACTTGTCCAAGCAGCTTCAGGCTGGAAGTTTGAAGGCTTAACACCACTTTTGACTCAAACACGAGAAAACACTGGAGTGCATGAGAAGTTGAAATGCAAGAGCAAAAGTTTCATATATTTGTGTCAGTGAGAATGAAGAAGAAAGCAGCACTTTATCTGTGGGGAAGTCACTGTGGGACCCTGTGAGCATATTCAGAGTTTTGTATAAGCTGGAGGAGGAAAGGCAGGTTTTTTAATCCAAGAAAAGTGCTCTTTAGTGACCCACATACTGAATGCATCTCTACAAAAGAGAGCTGATGAGCTCATAGACACTCTAGGGGTTCAGACGCATAAGGGCTCCTTGAGAGCAATAACAAAGACTGCAGAAAAAAGGTTAGATCCAGACCCAGCTGGGAAACCCATGAGGGCACAGTGGCCGTTTTTATCTTCGTCTACTTCTTCTTGTATCATGTTTCAGTCATACACGTATTACTTCCTTAGATGAAATCGCACATTTGTTGAGATGTTCAGGTTAACAAACAATCACGTTAAGTGGAGAAAATTTGGACTATAAAAATTTGGGATTAAACAACAGAATCATGTAGATCTGATCTGAACTATAATTCCTTACTGTGTGTCCTACACGAGAAAAAGCAAATCAAAGATGCAAACTCCATTACAGCCACAGCAAACAAGCAACATAATAACAGGAGACATTCAACCCCAACTCCCATCTATTCAATCTTCTCTGATTGCTGTACTGCAGAGTTTAACACAGGGGTAGGGAACGTTGGTCCTCGAGAGCCGGTGTCCTGCAGGTTTTAGATATCACCCTGGGTCAACACACCTGAATCAAATGATTAGTTCATTACCAGACCTCTGGAGAACTTCAAGACATGTTGCGGAGATAATTTAGCCATTTAAATGAGCTGTTTTGGATCAAGGACACATCTAAAACCTGCAGGACACCGGCTCTCGAGGCCTGGAGTTCCCTACCCCTGGTTTAACAGGTAACAGTTGTACTGTGCAGCACGCAGCCATTAGATGGCAGCAGATTCAAGGAGTAGCTCCTTTGTGTTCTTTCATACTATGGGTGCCCAAAACCTCGCACAGACAAATGGAAGAACAAACATTATGTCACTCTGTAGAATGACATCTTATTTACTATATCAGTAAGACTGATGAACACATAATTAAAACGCTGATAAATCTATGATGTTCAAATGTCAACACACTGCATGTGTTGTAAATTAGATCCATGACATTTTAAATAAAGTGCTAATGATGTACTAACCATTTCCCTTAAAAGACCACACATTTTGAACTGATTAATGCTGTTTGTCACAATATGTGCAGTCGGGGTGAAGTCTTCATCTATCATCATTATTTGAAACACAAATACTTCTAGCAAGTTATTTCTGCAAATACCTGCTTCCGTTTCTAGTTTTTATTGTAACACTAAAATTAGCATTACACTTGGCATGTGTCATGCTATAGTAAAATGAGTTATCTAGCTGATAGTCAAAGTCAGACTCAGATGTAATCCATTTACTGGAAGTTCTCGGTTTTTGCTTTACGCAGAACCGCAGAACACTACAACAGTTGATAGCACCAAAACAATTTACTGACTCGCAAACCGCAGGGTTGGCACGGGCTCCATAAAGTGTTCCACACACCTTCACGTTCGCCTGTGAGCCATTTGTTTACAGCATTTACAGCAGGTCCGAGCTGAAGCACACAGAGGTTAATAATGCACAGTGTGAGAATAACTATGACTAACAAGCTCGGTCATAACACAAAGTTCAATAGAGCCATGAAGATAAGACGACACATATGGTCCAGAAATCACTGCAGAGAAGAAGAGAGAAAACACAGCTGAGGTGCTGCCTGTATCTGGCTTTAGCAGGAGATGATGAGGTCGAACACAGAGGATTGTGTTCATTCCCATCGGGGGAAAGAGCGCATTGGATCATTTCAAGGACTCTTGGTCATGTTCCAACAAAGTCGATTAAGTTGCACAAGGTGTGTGCCCGTGCATGTGTGTGGAGAATGAATGAGAAGAAGAAGAGAGAAAGAGAAATTTCCTCCAATAAGGAGAAGAAGAAGAAAACTGACTGAGGGGTAACAGCTAAGCTGCCAAAAAGGAAACGTGCATCTTAATAAACATGCCCCTGGGCAACAGTAAGCTTACACACAAGTCATGTCACAGCTGTCGATCAGGAAGCACACACATTACTCAGAGACACGAAAGCTCTGACTAAGAACTGAAACTGATGGAATTCTACGTTATGCATTGTACATCATATGAATGTGCTGAGTCTCACAGAAGTGCTAAGAATCATACATTTTAAGAGAATGCAATCAGAAGACCACAAGATCATAGATGAAGGGTTATTTTGGTTTTAAACCAGGTCACTTCAACAAGCTGAAGAACCTAAATGAAGCAATCAGCTGTAGCCCAGCTTTGCTTGCAGCCCTTCAAATGAATAAACAGGTGGACATCACATATTAGATTACCCTTACATGGGTTGGTCCAATCATCCAGACCTAGTGACCTATTTTAAATAATTTATTTCAGTATATAATTTTAAAGAAAGCGATATCCACCTGCACCAAAACTTAACAAGCTCCTCTATTTTTCTAATATTTGCCTCAGTAGTTTTTGCATAATGTAACTGAGAGATAGAATAAACATATGGACAGGCAAACACGCGGCACTGTTGTCATATCAGCTAATATAAGATGATTTGTATTTGTATTCTGCTTTTCCAGATATTTCAAACCTGTTAAGCTGACCTAAACTGAGTGACCACGACTGTTTCATATTACCCAAATCATTGCAGCTAAACAAAATAAACTTCTGTAACCATCGAGAGCGCCTTTCATGTTGTTACCGCACAGTTGGTATTCACCAAAGTGCTGAGAGACAGGGAGTTGTCAGCCTTGCCTTGCTTCACGGCACCAAACATATGCTGCTGAGAGTTTTTGCTCTCTGTGCAAAGCTTACTTTCTGCTGGAAACAAACACTCAGCCGCAGATTGAGTGAAATAAACACTCGTGTGCGCCCATGCTGCTATGGAAATAAACACTCTTTTGGAAAGAAAAGCGTGCGCATAGCGGTGAGCAAACCTCTAAAGGCCCAGACACCTTTAAATGGATAGAGCACATGCACAAAATAAACTAGAAATATACTGACATAGATAAATCCTGGAGAATTAGGACAAACTACAAGAACAGACAAATATAAAAGTTCATGCCTTCTGAAAGTTAGAGGGCAGCATTGCTATCAATGGGTAATGTTTTTAGGGCCACATGTAAGTCTGTTTGAGAACAACACCCTTAAAAGATCATGCAAAGGATGTGAAGGATGATACTCTCGAAGCAGCCCATTAATTATAGTAAACAGTTTACTTTTTACCATTGGTGGTAATTGTTGTCTGTTATGAGTTTAAATTATCAAGACCTGAATGACAGAATGAAAGATGTTATTATACACAAAACTCAAGACTGTGCAACTTTACCTTCATACAACACTGACAAGCGCCACATGATCTAGAGAAACAAATCTGCATTCAATTCAAACACATTAGCAACCGGGATGTGTAAAAAATCCTATTTAAACGACAAAGTTCTGCACTGAATAACACATGCCGAAGGCTGATTTTGACCAAAGGTACAGTAAAGGACTCTATTCTGCTAAACAACAGTCATTCCAGCACTTTACATAAACAACAGCCCACTGTAGAGCAGCGAAGACAACACAGTTATAATGTATTTAGCTTCAAAACACCAGCACCTAAACAACACTTTAGTAATGATGGCTTTCCCTAGCATTGCATAAGAGGCTGTTCTTCACTGTGGGAGATATAATGATAACAACAAAACAACAGGACACTCCATTCAGACTTTTAATAAGCATTTCATGGATATACGCATATCAACAATGAAAAGTCACTAGTTTAGTCCTTGAGTTTCTGCGCAATTTCAAGAGGATATCTAAGGAATAGTTGAAACAGAAGGTCAGGATGGCCTTTAATTCAGGGAGGGCTTTTTGACTGGTACTTAAGGATACCTCCCATCCAAGAATGAGCTCCCTATGACCTCAGGGAGAGAAGGAAGATGGGATGCAAAACCAGATAAGGAACGAGAGGACCTTGATGGGGTGTATTCCCAGTGATAAACAGACCATGATGACAAGGACAATATGGACTTTGAAAAATGTTAGTTTTGAAAGTTAACCTGTTTTGGAAAAGGCTTTTTCACTCAAAACAGAGCAGATCTTCCATTTAACCTACATGTTATCTCTACATCGGATATTCCTCCTCACTCAGACTATCTAACAGGTCCTCAGGTGGTCATCTGTTTTTCTAAATATTCAGAAAATGCTTTACTCCTTAAGTAACTATCTCCAACTCTTTAAGCCCAGTGGTCATTTATTTCTAACCCTTTCCTTTCAACAAAACTAGAAAACCTCCAAGGTCCTGATGAAAGAGGGCAAAAAGAAGACCTACAGGTTCTCTCGCCGGTAGCTATTGATTGTGTCTGTGCAAAAAATACAGTGATAAAGCTATACAGAAGTGAAGGAATCTCGTGGCCACTTATCCACATGTACAATGAAAGCTATTACTCATGCAGCTTATCATTTAAAACTAATGACATCAATTCTCTAGGGGACAAAAACCTGAAGAGCCACAAGCTACAGGACTTAACCCTGTAAATCTCATTACTGCACAGACTGACCTCCCAAATCAGACAGCAGGTAATTGCACACTCTTGCATCTGAAAGTCACATTAAAAGCCCGATAATGGCTCTCTGACTCAGAATAAAAGGAAACACCAGAGTGGACAAGAAGAAGAACAACGAATCTCTCTTTGGCAAAGAAAGGAAATTGGTACCTGCTTGAGTAATAGCAAGGTCTACAAAGGATGCACTCTCCAGATCGCATTCGTTGTTAATGGTGTGCTACTTGTGAAAAGGGCAAAAATACCTGTTTCTTGATGAATAGGGCTGCTTGAGAAAAATGCTAGGTGTGGAGATAATAAGGGTCCGCCGGTGATAAAAACCCACACAGTTCACAGCTGAATAGGCTATTCATGTGCTATCAAGCACTGTGATGAAGCAATAAGAAAAACATTTTGTCTAACAAAGCAGATGGACTGAGGTCCAGTAAATGGTCAAATGTAACACAAGTTAGGAGAAATAAAACATATGATGGACAAGGTTCTTTTGCTTCATTTGAATTTTGAACAAATTAAAATCAAGCAGAAAAAACTTGTTAGATAAAAGAACGTGACATATGAACAATTCAAAGCACACAGAATGAAATAAAACAGAAGAAAGATGCTGTAGTAGTAGTCTAACGCAACGGGCCCCACAGAAACCCAGTGGGATCAGTTGGGAATCTGAAGTAGGCGTGCCAGATCTACTTTAGAGTGATTAAAAACTCTGCTGCATTTGTTTATTCAGGTTAGTTCACCTAAGCCAGTTTGAATGTTGTCATTAGAACCAAAAGCCCCTGAATCCCTGCATTGTTTCTATGCAGTCTTTGGATTGCAGCTAATTTATATTTTACATAGTTCAAAGAGGCATGTGCTGTATCGTACACCATAATGTTATTGTCTCAAGCAGAGTTTAATGAGACTATAAAAGCATCACAGCAAAGAGAAGAGCAGGATAGAAACAGCAATGACAAATTTCGGCTTCTGTGAAAACTCTGTAGTTCAACCTCATAAGTTTTAGTCTCAGCTGTCACATGTGCTTGTTTGCAACAGCTTCCTTGAGCTGGCTTGTATAGCAGTTAATGAGATCCCGAAGGAAACCGGTGTTAAGCAGGTCACAGACTGCTGCAAGCACCAGAGCATTCATAACCACACTATGGATGACCTTTGACCTCACTCCTATCCTTGTGCTGGCTATATAATTTTGTGAAAGTCTAAAGCCTCACTTGAGGGTTACCCAAGCGAGGCTAACCCATATTCACGCACAGCCATCTGCGGTTTTTTTCCATGCATGTGGAAATTACAACTGAATGTTGTAATGCTGTTCCTACCAGACATTAGGACTATTTAACTGCCCTGCTTGCTTTAACCTGTCCAGCTGTCTATACAGGCCGTGTAAGTGGCTGCTTTACTTGCATCCTGAAGCACATTTTTAAGCTTCCAGTCTATATTCCTGCAGTGACAAGCCAAAATGACTGGGCTGTCTGTATAGACAGCACTGGCATTACATCTTTTTGTATCTATATACGCAGCTTGACACAACAGTAGCAATCTACGAGACCAGCCCTATACCGCATCAAATTACAAACGTATAACATGCATGAAATGAAAGACTGAGGCCCTTAAATCTGTCAGTAAGTAAAATTACCAGGTACAGAAGGGCAAATTGCAGAAATGTTGTTCACCCATGCAACAGGTGAGCACAGTCACAGCACCCTGGTCCCTGTAAGAATGTATGCACAGTCTACATTCTTACAGTGATAATAAAGAATGGGATAGGGGACGGGATAATCCTTGTCATATCAAATAGGATACAAGTTACTTTACCATTCATGCCTCTGACTGATAAAAGTTATCATTGCCAGCCTGTTTTTTCCTCAGTGACAAAGACCCTAAACACTCTGAATTCCTAAGGTTGAACTTTAATGGTACTGTCCTTTTACTGCTTTTCTCCAAAGGACATATGAAAATAATTCAGCTGGGAGCATAAAAGCCAAAGATAACCATCTACTTACCTGCAACAATATATTTGTGAGCTTCAGTATGCAAAAGAGGGAGAAAAGAAGGAGGAAAAAAGCAGTGAGTGATTAGATTGCAAGCCAAGCATAAATTCCATGCTTTTTTGTATCTGTGTGTGTGTGTTTTTTTACATGGATAAGCCTAAGGTGGATTAGTGTCATGAAGCTGATGAATGAGAATGATGATGAGTAATAAGTAAGTAATGCCCACTGTTTATGGCAAAACATGCATATCAGTCTTAGTGGAAACAGATGCCAAGAAAGTTCCAATATATAGAATGATGCGAATCTTGCATGTACTTTGAATAAGCAGCACAAAGCTTTGGGCCTTACACTGTCAGCAAAGTCCAACAATCACAACGACAAAATGCCTGCAACAACCCACTTTACTCATGAGCGAATCACTAGAGACTTGCAAAATAATACATTTTACTCATCTCCCCTATCTTGCACACATGGGTTCACACACAAATGTCAATCTGCTGATGCAGATTGAGGAGGAGCAATGTTGACAAGGTCTATGAGAGGCTCATGCATAAAAGATGGGCTGAGCAAGGCTGGAAGAGGGAGCGACTGACTGGGGAATAGCACAGAAACCACAGCTCCCTCCATCGATTACTAGCCAGGCACTCATGGAGATATTCTGTCCATGTCTGAGCTATATGTTGGCATCAGATCAAATTATGTTCTCTTCCAGGAAACGCAGACAAAATGCCCCCCTTTGTGGGTCATGACCTTTGCACCAAGTCTGCGTTGCGCATTTTGCAGTGTCACCACATTTTTAGACAATTATCAAAATATAAAGTGAGAATTTATGTTAGGCAGCTGTCCCTGTTGCAGTATTTTCAATTCAATTCAATTCAATTCAATTCAATTTTATTTATATAGCGCCAAATCACAACAAAAGTCGCCTCAAGGCGCTTCACAGATACAGAGAAAAACCCAACAATCATATGACCCCCTATGAGCAAGCACTTTGGCGACAGTGGGAAGGAAAAACTCCCTTTTAACAGGAAGAAACCTCCGGCAGAACCAGGCTCAGGGAGGGGCGGCCATCTGCTGCGACCGGTTGGGGTGAGAAAAGGAAGACAGGATAAAAGACATGCGAAACACTCTTTGTTATTGGGCACTCACTGCATGGTGGCTAAAGCGGCCACCATCCAAGCTACCAATCAGGCAAGGAGGCTATTTCACTGAAGGTTATTTAACGATGAACCCAATAGCGCAGCTACAACAACAACAAAAAAATGTAGCAGTTATTCTGCAGACAAAACAGGTGTTTTGATGGGTTTTGTCCTGGGGCTGGTATTAGGAAAGCGCCGGCTCTCCTCCTCTGTTCCGCCCTCTTGCATTTCTCTCATCCTACTTTCTCTACTCTTGTCTTGATCCTCATTATTCCAAACTGGGGTCTTTGTGGGAGCAAACGGTCTATTATCCAAAGATGGAGCTTAGGACAACTTAAAGCTTTGGAGGAGTGGCTATTTATTTGGGTTGAAAGACAGAGAAGAAGTGGGGGAGTGTGTGTCTGGCCTGGCATTCCCATATCACTTAGGCTAATGTGATTAAGGGCGAGTGAGAGAGGGAGTTCATTTAGCTCAAAGTGTGTTGTTACTAAGTGATTCACGTCAGGGAGATTCAAAGGGGGAGAGGCAGGGATACTGCCAGTCACTGGACTTCCTTGAACACACACATATGCATGGACGATCAAATAAGAATAGCAGTATGCTGCATTTTTAGTGCCTGGTACTGAAATTAGCACGCATGAATACACACACAAAAATGCTCATTGGTACCACCCAAGGTCAGAAATGAACAAAGTCCCCATTATTCCGTTTCTTTCTTTTTTTTTCCCTTTCTTGTTTTTCATTTAACTCTTAACACTCCCGGTTGCCCTCTGACTTACCACAACAGCTCAGCAAGTGTTTCTTTAAAAGACATGATCTGTTCCAAGCTAAAAACACGGAAAACATATATGAGGGGTAAACAGGACGACAGACTTATTTAGGCAGAAGAGGTAAGAGGTGGTGGATGCAGTGTCTCGGTGGTGCATGAAACACAGCAGATGGATCTGCTGGACTTTTGAATGGCTTTTTGCATGCTGCCACCCACATTCACATTACACTAGCAGACATTGCCTGTCAGTGGCACTTCGAACTGAGCTCTCACACACGGAAAGAAAACCTGTTCCATATTAATGAGAAGAGACAGCAATCACTTTTAACTTAAACATCTGAATCTGCTGATCTTCTATTAAATATCTCCAAGTATTTTACATTTATAGATCTTTTGCTTTTAATATAAAATGAATATCAGACTCAAAATCAACTGAAGCAACAATTCTGTCTAAACCCCAACCAGTCCACCAGCAGTGCCCGACTAGAAACAGTGCACCAACTTGCCCTCTACACCCTAAGGTGTAAGCTCAAGCATGTTGGTGCATTTTTGTAATGGTTCTAGTCGATTGAAATAAAGGCATTTTGCCACTTGTTAAAATTACAGAGACAGTGCCTGGATATGGATTCGGATAATTTTCTGTTTTCCTTTCTTATTCCCCGTCCACATGATTTAAGGAAACACTAACATTGAGGAAAATCTCCTTCCTGAGCATCATAAAAGAGCGACTGTTTAACTATCTGAAGGTTTTAAACAAGATTACAGTGAAGTTTGTTTTTAACCCTTTCACGCATAGTGGTCACTACAGTGGACAGCTATTCAAAGGCTGTTTTCTTGTATTTGTGTCAGTGTTGATGGTATACTTGCACTACATTGGACACTGATGTGTCACTCCATACACATCAGTTGTCCAAGTGTAAGTGTAAAAAAACTCTTTGAAAAGTACATGTTTAAAAAAATGAAGTTCAAAAATCTTTTTTTCATGCCTAAAGACGAATAAATATACTTAAAAAAAAATCCTGATTGAGCTTGTAAAAGTAAAACTTATCATTGCAACTTACCTATAAAAAAAACATCACATACTTGCAACTTTGACTTGAGACAAACAACCAAAAGCCCACATCGCCCAAGTTCTTCAGTTTCTCCTGGTTGCAATATGCCACAGAATTGATTTTAAAGCCATATTATTTATTTATAAACCCGGGGATACCTTTACACCAATGAAGAGAGGACTGCCGGTGGTGCTCAGGGCAAAATTGGAAACAAGAAGAAGCTGCTTTTAGTCATTACGCAGCACAATCCTGGAACCAACCGCTCGGTAGTCTTATAAATGAACCTAATGCTTTGTTTAAAAAAAACAAAACAAAAACAGACTAAAAACTTAACTAAATGCTTTTAAACACATCATTATCACTCTGTCAGTAAGATTTATTTTTCACCCATGTATTTTATTCTTTGATTTCATGTATATTCTTTCAGATTCTGCTTTTTTTTAAACTTTAAACTGATTTGCTTTTGCCTGTTTCATCCCATTTTAATGGCGCATTAAATCAGCATGTGTACATAAATCCTGCTTTATGAATAAAACTGCATAGTTTTCCCAGTGAAAGAACATGTCACACATCTTATGCTATAATAGTGTTTTTCTCTTAATGCTGTAAATTACACTAGTGAATACACAGGAAGGCCTGTGTCAACATTTGTGTATTTGTCATGAGGGAAGTGAGTATTTGGTACTCAGCTGAGATCCGCTCCACCCTCCACCACCAAGAATACTGTCCATTCTCAAGAAGACCACCCTCCCACTCCCCCAAACAGGAAGGAATTTACAGACAGGAAGAAAAATGTGTCATCCCTCCCTCCTCCTTTCTTGCTCTTTTGTACCCTATCACATACCTCCTTCCGTTTTCACATTGGTCAAAAAGCGGGAAATGGGAAAATACAAACTCTAACTATGAACTTGTATGTTTGTATTAAACCCAAGATCTTAACCACCTTTCCAGATGCTGATAATCCTCAAACTCTTGCACTCTCCTTCTTTGTCTTCAACTGGAAACTATTGGTGGACATCATCAGCGAGTGAGAATGAAAAGAGCCTTTTGAGATTCTTGATTCGAAAAGACCGTTTTTGGAGATGCAGACAACATATGTGAATCTGGACCCAAGAGAGCCTTTAGGTCAGCCACAAAAAGGTCCTGGAACTGGGAAAAGGGGGAGATTTCTAAGGGACTTGGACCAACGACTGCACTTTCTCACACGCAGGGCACTGTGGGTGTAAAAAGTCCTATCAGTTTCCAGCTGTGAGGTGTATACAACCCTTTCACCGTCCCCTCCTTTTCTTCAGCACTTGAATAAATAGAGGCTGAGAAATGGGCCGGAGGGGAAGAGAGCAGGGGAAAAAAAGGAGGGTAGGATCCCTTTGGTACTTGTTTACCTCGTGCAGCCCATCCTTCATGTCGCCCCAATTTACGTGGCCTTGGCAGACTTTGCCAAACAAATGCTCGCCAGAAGAATAAGCAAGAACTGCATTGGTTATTTTCACTCTGGCGGATTCATCTCAGCTGATGGGAAATTAGGAAGTGATGTCAAGTGAGTGTTACCATCTCCAACTGTCCTCGCGCCGGACCGTTTAGAGTTCTTAATAATTTATCTCTTAGTTAATGCAGTGGAGTCGTGTTGGACGAGAGAAACAAGTATGTAGGCTTGTTTTCCCTGTGCACAGCGGCCACATACATTTCGCAACAAGTCATTTGCATATGCAGCGCTGTGATTATATATAAGGGAAGATAGAAATGCAAAGAGGGGTTCCCTTCGCTCAAGCAGAATCTTTTCACAATAGCGCAATTTCACGCCACGCAAATCTGCAGCTCCTCTGTGGGCTGCCTTAATTTAATTTTGTGTGAGGGGAGAGATTAAACACCCACAACCACACATCAAGATAGACAGCCAGGACTGACTAAAAAGCCACAAAGACAATAAACTGACACATTTATACCAGGTGGATTTTGCCAGTTTTGTTCAGTTACATCTCCATTGTCAGACTTGGCAGATGCAACGGGCTTCATATACTCTGTCTTCAGAAATATTCCTTTAAAAGTGCAGATTATGCGATTTTAGGAGATGCCTCACAGAAACTTTCTGGAGAAATCAAAACGCTTCAATCTTTGGGACTCGTCTTGTTTCAAAACAGGAGACAGCATTAATTCGGCTCCTTATAAGGAGAGAGTGTTATCTTTGGTTAAAGGAGGGTCCAACTCCTACCAACATTGTGCTCCATGTTAGGACGCTCCCTGTCAGCACTATTCCTCTGTGGTCCATTTACATCAAGGCCTGACAGCCCCCAAACGTTCCTGACATTCCAGCTGTAGCAAGACATGACCGCCTTTGCTTAAACGTTTGCACTGTACGACTTCAAGATGCAGCCTTATGTCCACCGAAGGCGAAAGCTAAAACCAAAACTTATAAACCCCTAATTTACTGAGAGCATCGGTAAACAGCTAGCCTTTATCAGACACCACCAAATTACTGGCTTATACCTTCAGCTGCAAAAAACCATAAATAATAAGTAAATGAGAACAACTGAAGTGAGCTCAGCTGTACTGAAACACAGCTGGAGGAGGCTGAACCTGTGAAACTAAATGGGTCTATCCAACCAATTCACACTATTCACACTTAACTGCACTACTGTATAGCTCTGTAAATAATCATTCTGTACATACGATAATTTTTAATCCTACAACTGTTTACAACTTGCATAGTTCCCATTTCTGTATAACTGTATATCTCAGATTTCTGTAAAGTTATTTATTTCATATTCTGTATAGTTTTTCATATTTATATCCTGTTCATAGCTTGTACTCACTACAGCCTGTACATACCTATAGTTATAGAATATTCACAACATACTTCATACCATGTACATTATAACATACCATAATAGATCCATTTCTGTAATATACTTACATATCTATATTATTGCTAATATATATTGTAATATATCTATATCACTAAAGCACTTCTGGATGGATGCAAACTGCATTTCGTTGCCCTGTACCTGTGCATGTGCAATGACAATAAAGTTGAATTCTATTCTATTCTATTCTATTCTATTCTATTCCACTATTCCTGATTCACCGACACTGGTGACTCATGGACACTTATTTCACAAAAAACTCAATATGTCAGTAGAGGAGTTCACAACTCAGACAGGTATAATAATGACTGCCAAAGCATATTTGACAACTGGCCTGACCTTTCCCACCTAATGCTTCTGTAGTAGTGCCCCTCCTTAGTCTGTGGATGGGTTAAATTCCAGTAATTTTTCGCCATGCATAGGCAGAGAGGTATGAAACTGGACACCAGTGCAGGTAACGTCTGTCTCATCAAGGTCAAAAAAGCACAGGGAAATGAAAATTAACAGAGCGATCAATAAAGCAGCAAGTCCAACCTCGCGTCCTGTCACAGCCAATGACATCACTGAATTTTCAGCCCTGGCCTCACTTCAGTATAAGGTGTCCTATCAATCACCGCCACTTCCCTTTAAATACACCCCTCCCCCAATCAGAAACATAGCCTTTCCCCCTAATCCATTAATGGCTTCTAAAGCTCTCAATGTTAAAGGAAAAGGCTTTTAATTTGGCCAGTTAACAAGCTACTACATTCATCCGCAGAGCAAGAGATTCGTGGAATGAGACAGCACCACAAATGAGAGTGTGGGCAAAATGAGAGGAAGGTAGGAACCATCAGCTATCCTAGAATCCACTCAGGACACTTACAGGGGTGCAATTATCAAAAACACACATTAACAGAGGACAAGAACATTTGGTTGAAATCAGGCAAAAAAGTCAGATCCAATTCTTGAGACAGGAGACATCTGAACTGATGATGAGATGAACACAGGCTGAAGTGATTAGCCAGCAGGCAGAAGACGTGCGTAGGACCGTAACTGAGGAGTGTTATGTCCTTGAATGCTGACGGGTACAGGCACTCAACAGATGAGAGATATCATAATTAGCTTCATATAAACCCACTGGCAGAGAGGACTTGCGAGATCGGGATATTGGTTAATTACGGATCAGCCTGGTGTATTTAGAGAAAATCTCCATTATAAAAAAAACTTGGGGAGGAGAGGCTGTCCAAAAACTGAAGACATTCCTCTACAAGGAGTAGGGAGTCTTTTATTAGTTAAGATTCGGTTAACATTAAGTTATTCACCACTCCAAATTACACCTAAAATGAAGTGAAAACAAGTATGTCAGGCAGACATTTAATCTACTAAACTGCAAGTCTACAGTTAGCTCTCCAGTGCACCTCCTGTCATGGCTGACAGTGCAGAGTTTGTGTTAAATATGCAAGTTAATTTACAATCTTTCTACTTTATCAGTGTTTTCACATATGCAAAAGTGGATTCCAGCTTTGCCGACTATATAAATCTAGCTCTGCCACACTGAGACTTTGAAGAAAAGCTACATGATGAAGAGAAATACACAACAGCAATATTTTTTAGGATTTCGATTAAATTAAGTTATGTTCCCTTTAACAATACATACAATAGAGGAGAGATTATTTAGCTTTTTCTTTTCTTTTTAAAAAATTCAATTCTGTGTAGTTAAAGACTTATTTGTTTTGAGACATTGGAGTCTACATACCTTGAAATTGCAGCTGGAGCTTACAAATTTATTACAAAAAAGTCTAAGAAACACCCTTCAACTATGTCACAAGTGTTGAAGTTGCATAGTTTGTCCACCAGAGGGTATCTGGTAACATCCGTGGTGGCACCACATGGTTTGGAACTCCACAAACACAATGGCCACCTGATCCGAGCAGAGTCGGGCAAAGTAAATAAAAAACTATCAAAATTTATGAAAATCTGTTTGGGTTTCGTGTGTATGAATTTTTTTAAAATCCACTGGCTATTGGATGTTGGCTTTTTAAATAACTAAACTAACAGCCTTAAAAAGTTGTTATTAAGCTGAAAATGTTGTCCGAGCATGAATGCAGAGCACTTGATGGTTTCTGAATTGTGCTAACATAACATTTAATAGCAGTTATTGTTTGTACTTTTAATGAAAGTACTGCGCCTTTAACTGAGGCCCAGCCGACTTGTCAGTAAAATCCATAAAAGTCAAGGTCTTCACTCATTGGTCTCGCTATTCTCCTGTGAAAGAAACAGAATGGGATGTGGACAAAGCGGTTGTTTTTGTCATGTGTGGGCCGAGATAAAGTAGTCAGTGAAAAGGTTGCCATCCATCTTCATTCGCCTGCCATGAGCTTTAGCGACTTCCGCCCCCAGTGTAGCCTGCATCTTTTCTGCTCTTCTTGTATGTGTGTGTGAGTATTGTACATAGATAAGAGGTTAATGAAGTGTATCCACCTTTGTCCCTTCGCGAAATGAAAGAGACTTCATTAAGCAGCCCAGCTCAGTGTAATTCCATCCTGGTAATACATGGATGAACATAAAGAGACACCTGAGGATGGCATTCATAGACGGAACAATGACACAGAAGCCTGCGCACGTCCACAGATACGTTCAAGCTCCTGTTAAAATGGGACTCTTAACTACTAAGTGCTTTTGCACTCAGGTTTAAATTCAAGTTACAATTCTTTAACAGGTCCATCTGAGTAAAAGTCACGTGGATGTTCTTAAAAAACATTCTGAGAAAAGTTGAAAGAGAGATATCACAATTGTGACATCAGTACCGTGTCCCGTATCTCTACCTCTTGCTCATCCCAGTCCACCCCCTTCCCCATACTATTACCTCTTTCCTCCCTTCCTCCAGCTCTCCACATCCTTTCATCTCAACCACCCACACATTTCAGGTCACCGGGGAGGCAATCGTCTTAAGTGTTCCAGCTGACAATGTGAGCTGATGAGAAACCTTCCTGTGAGTGTTGGCTGGCTAAGGTAAGCTCCTGATCCACCCCGCACAGCATACAAATGCACAAAGCAAGCTCATCTGTACCTTTCTCTCCCCCTTCCTCAAAAAGTTTCTATCTAATCATAAGTCCACAAAGAACAGAAATTAAAGGAAGAGCCAATTCCACTGCTTACAGAGTTGACACACCATCGTCACGAAATATTTGGACTGCTGAAAATCAAACCTAATAGGGGGATGGATGTAAAAAGACCCATGGCATTTCCCTTTTATTAATAATTTTTAAAATCTGAACACAAGGTTAAGGTCAGGGGCGCTGTCAATGTCACTAATCTCTCTATAGCCACCTTGAAGAAGAGGTCATTACATGTATTGGCCACAAAGGCAAGACTTTGCTGACTCTACAGACCTTTCCCATAATGCTTCGGTGACATTGGTTTAGCAATATCATCTAAAATAAAGGGCAAGGACAGGGGGCCAGGAGAGTCAACAAATCCCAATTTACAGAAGAAAAATTCTCAAGTAGCAGTTTGTCTTTCACATTGTTCAGTTGTTTGATTTTATACCAGTGGACTTGATTATTCCATCAAAACCAGCAGTGTGAACTACTACCAGAGTACCATAAGAAGGAAACTGTGTCCTTCAAACCACTCTGAGCACGGCTTAGAGCAAGCCAAATTCCAAATATGACTGCAGAGGTCATGTTACGCACAAAACATGACATTTATGAGTGACGATTGGAACCGAACTAACTTTTGGTTGCTTGACGCTGAGCTCAACGAATTAATCGTGACTTTATTTCCTCTGCTCTGATAAGTATCAGTAAACAAATGTTAAATGCCAACAGACAAGCTGAAGGCAGCAGTGGGTTACGAATGGTTTTTCACACGTCCATTAGTTTGCATTCATTAGTGAGTAATGTCACCGTTAATCCTGTGGGATCTACGCACTCCTAACCCAAACACTATGTGAAAAATTTGATTTTTACCTTCTGAAAAGGTTTTTTTTTCTTCACAGGAAAAGGTTAAGTTTAGATTTAGGTTTATATCTCATCATTTTTTCAAAGGTGCCATAACTCATGCCAAGCTTAAGCAATATTGAAAATTCTTTAGAGATATATTTTTATATCTTTAAAGAATTTTCAGGTGGTACATCACAGAACGAGGGTTCTGGGTTTGAACCTGATGGCCAGCTGGAGTCCTTGTGCGTTTTGCACTCCCTGTGCCTGCGTGGGTTTCCTCCTGGCACTCTAGCTTCCTCTAACAGTACGAAGACACGCTTGTTCGGTTAACTGGAGATTCTAAACTGTCCGTAGGTGTGAATGTGAGCGTCAGTGATTGCCCCTCTCTCTGCATTAGCCCTGAGAAACATTGGCAGCCTGTCTAGGGTGTCCCCCTCTGGCTCTATGATAGCAAGGCAGCTGGGATAGGCTGGGATAAGCAGTTAAGAAAATGGATAGATGGACTGCTAACAGTTTTTCATAAGCAGATTAATGATAAGCAGCATCACTGAAACTGGACATGAGCCTGAAAGCACATTGGAAAAACACTTATCTTTATGAATACTGGCCAAAAACTGGGAACGCGTCAGGTCAAATCAACGCCATCTGCTGATGAAGGCAGTGAGATGAAAGTAGTTTTGCTAACTGGATGTCTGGTGTTTCATGATCAACACACTCGTACCAAACTTTGTGGGTAAGAATTGCTGTTAGTTTATAGTTCCATTTTTCTAAAACTTCTTCAGATAAATGGGAAAATCATGTGTCAAAATTAAGCCACAGTTCAGGAAAAACTGTTCTAGGTTTTATGAACATTTTGATGCCTGTATTTTAAGATGCAGCTGGCTCTTTAGAATCTCCTGAACATATTGAAGGAGTATAAATAAGCTTCCTTTAACATGCATGAAGCCAAACTAGAATTAAGCTGTAATTGATTTAAATTAATTTCAAATGAATTAATGCAAATACAACAAAAAATAAAAGTCTTTAAGACAGTTTAATAACACTGTTATCTGCAGTACGGTTCACTTTTCCCCACATTTTCTCTCACCAAAGAAAGCCTTTCAACCGCCTGAAACTCATTTTATGCCTTGAAAAATCAAATTATATTTTATTTTCATCCGAAGGAACCCAAAGCTCATAAAATGAAGCGCTCTCTCTATCTGCTGGGATTTAGGACTGCAAACACTCTATTAGCAAACATGGCCAGCCTCTTGTATAATGGACAAGGATAGGGATGTATAATCAGCCTAATTGGCTCTGGGTGGATTTAATAGCGTCACAGAATAGTCATGTCACGAACCACTAATTAAATGCTGTAATCAATATGCCGCCTCATATACTGAGCTCCTGATGCGGTGTTTAACAGCCATGCCTGAGGGTTAGAAAGAGGACGTGAGAGTTCATTCATTCATGTAGGTACGTGCATACGTGCATGTGTTTGCGTGGTGGTCTGGTGGTGTGTGTGTGTGTGGGGGGGGTTATCAAGTGGTGGAGCAGGTGTGCAGACAGGAACCGTTTGATCTAGCTGGACAGATCCACTGAGACGTACAACCTGTACACCATTTATATGAGGGCGAACTCAAGGCTCTGCGCTTGATAAGATTTTAGCTGGTCTTTGGATAATTCTCCTAATACCTGCAGGTCAAATGATCATTATTTTCATCAGTGGATAATGTGCCCATTATCTGTTTTGATCCATTCACTAACTGCCACTGTCCAATGACCAATCAATATTCTCTCAGTAAATTAACTGTGTTTCTTCTTAATGTAAAGTTTGTTTGTTTTTTAACATGTAGCTTGTTACTACCTGAACCTGCATCCTCAGATGTCTTCTTTTATCTGATAACTCTGAAGTAAACCATACTTAAACTGTAATGACACTGAACAGATAAGCACAATAATCCTGCAGTGGAAGTTTGAAGTTTTGCCTAAAGAATCACTGTAATGATAAATCACTCTCAAATACTGCTTGACCCAAGCACTTTTCTTCCATTTAATGCCCTACATTTGTGTAAGCTCCATCAGTTAACGACTGGAAAAGACGGGATAGCATTTATGACATCTTACAAGAGTCCAAAGATAAAAGATAACGCTACGTCCACACGTACCCGGGTATTTTTGAAAACGCAGATTTTTCTATGCCATTGCACGTTTCGTCCACACGTAAACGCCGTTTTCTGTCACTGAAAACTGAGATTTTTAAAAACGCCTGCCAGGGTGGATATTTTCAAAAACTCAGTTTTTGCATTTACGTGTGGACGAGAAAAACAGAGAAAACGCAGCGTCAAAGGTGTGCGCCTTTTGTGACGTCACACTGTGCGCCACGTTATTGTTTCGGTGAAACGAATTTCTACAATACTGTTACTGTTACTTGTACTCTCTGCAGTGTTTAAATGCTTACATATACACACACAGTTACTGTCCCTCCACACATAGGACTGGGTTCTGCTTCTATGCCCCATCTTTGTTTACTATTTCCCGCCGAGGCTTCTAGACTTCTGATTGGCCAACATTTCTGCACGGTTAGGAATATATCACCACCTGTTGCTTTGGCATGCAGCGTTTTTCTTCATTTCTGCGTTTACGTGTGGATGGGATTATTTTTTAAAACAAAAACGGAAAATCTCCGTTTTCAAAAATACCCGTGTACGTGTGGACGTAGCCTAAAACGCGGCTTTGCTTTCCCACTACATTCCTGAACATTATCTCTCAAGGGAAGTTTCTTCTGACCCAAATAAAGCCTCAAAAGAAGAAAACAAAGTGGCTATCAAACTGTTTTTGTTAACGATAAAGCATGTGTTGCAGTGAATGTCAAGTCCTACTCTTCTGTGCCTCAAATTCTTATCCTTTTTGTGTGTTAGTTATTATGAAAACAACCCCGTACAACTGTATTTTTTCAGATCTACTGGATCCATCCACCAATTTGCAACATCTTCAAATACTACATCGCAGAATCAGCACTGATTCGGCACCAGCTGGATCTTTAAAAACCAATGTTGGGACACAGTCAAAATCCATGGCTGGTCTCATGCTGCACTGTTTCTTAGGCCTACAGACAAACCGCAGCCTTATTTAATATCCATTAGCTTCCCAACTTTTAACAGTAAGCAGCAGATGGTCCAGATATAGCAGAAATTCACTTGTTTCTTTTGGCTCTTCCAGCTGCTTGAAAGATGAGAGACAGAGACAGAATTGCTCCCAAATGTCCCTCTTCAAAGTGAAAACTGTGGTCCTGAATCTTCTCGTCCTGTATAATGACGGTTCCTTTTTCATGTGACATATGTAGCTTCTGAAAGAAATGCCTCAACATAAAAAACACACCTGTGGCCTTTTGTGACAGCATTAGCGCACAAGTAGGTTGCACCACTGACTTCATTCCCCATAATCCCTCACCTCAGTTCAGTCATCGGCTCTGATCAGCTTGCTGTGGCCTGGGAATGAGGGCTTTGTTTCAAACACACAGATAATTCAGTTAGGGACAGCAGAAGGTAGTCGAGGGATGTGGGAGGATGGTATTGAGTGTGTCTGTGTTTGTGTGTGTACATAAATTGGGTGAGGGTATTACCCTGCAAATCTCCAAACACAGAGACACACACACACTGGCTGGGGAGCCCCCTTGCCCCAGTATTTTTGGGCTTCCTTCCAGTTTTACATCAGCAACCACCCCCATCTGCCCGCCACTCTGAGCACCCAACAATGGGCACCTATGTTCCCACAGGGAGACCAAGAGATGCTGCTAGGGCCTTTCTCCACACACACACACGTGAATAAAAACACGTACATAACGGCATGGTGAGCGTGACAAGGACCACATGGAAATTTGACTGTGTGTATCTGCTTTCTTGTGTTTCTTCTCTTCCAGTATGGTGTAACCCGGCAGGACAAAAACAGTGAATGAGGAAAACAGAGCCAGGGCTCCAAATTTACACACACACACACACACACACACACACACACACACACACACACACACACACACACACACACACACACACCTCGCTCCAGACGCCATCTTTCACAAGGTGAGATCTTGAGACTATTGTAACCACTGCTGGTGTTTGTGTAGAGATGTAGTTAGCAGAATGTTTAGGTTCTCTATTATGCTCGAGTCTCTGAGTCAAGAGCAGCCATAAAGCAAAGTGAGATGGGAGCTGTCAGACTTTGAGAATTAGAATTGGAATTCAGGGCAGGATAGCTCCGCCAAAGCCATCTGGTTAAGCCATTTTTGTGAGTTGAGGAATTAGGTTACATTCTAAGCATCCACAGGGGGGACAGTGCAGAAATTACAATCCATCTATCTACGAAAAGTGAAACAGACAGGCTACGGTGAGGAGCGGCCAGCACGTAAAAGGAGCCGCAACGACAAAGAACAGGACTGACAATATACTGCATAACTGTTGTGTAGTTCTCGGAGATTTCTTTTCTTGAAGCTATTAAGAAAGGTTTAAGATCAGTACCTGGTCACGGAGGATGGATGTCTTCCTCAAGGACATCTCAGCGTGATGTATGCATGCTGACAAGATGATTTAAACCTTTGACATCCACCTAAAAACATGGTGTCTCTTTCCAAGATGTCACGCCACAACCACTAAGTATTTCAGCACAACCAAGGTCTCAACAACTGAACATTAACTATGTGTTGACAGTAATGGCAGGCACTGAGAGAAAAATATGTTGCATGACTGTAAAACATTGTGGTACAGAGATTTTATTAAGAGTCATTTGATGTATCAGAGAGTATTTTATGGGGAAGCTTAAAGTATTAACTTTCTGTAGAAAAAAAATAAATGTTCAAAGATGTCAGAGCCAATAAACACCTACGGTTTGACAATCATGCTGCAGTACTGTTTAGTGTCATTGAATTGTATGTTACCAAGGTATCAAGACTAAGGGCCAAAGAAGTGTTTTATGGATTTTTAGTGCACTACTAGAGTCTAATATGGAAATGATAATAAAAACAGATCAGCAAGGTAACCTCAAATATAACCTTTTAGCTCAAATTTATGGCCTATGTATCAATCTCTCGATTGCTTTCTAGCTAGGTAGATTTTCATGTGAGTTCATACACATATTGTTCAAGAGTTATAACATTTGAAAAAGTGCAATGCTAAACAGGAATGGATAAGATTCACCTTCAAAGTAAATGTTGTGCTTTCACTTTGAAGGCAAACTGTCTCTATTTCTATTTTGTGTTGCACTTTTCACAGTTTAACTACAGCTAGGAGAGCGGCCTGCAAGTGTTTTTAGACATGTCCACCATTCTCATTAAAACTACAGGCGACTGGAGAAATATGCTAACTATCAAAGAAATCACAAGGAGGTTTTGATCATCAACCTCCAGCAACCACTTACAACCAGCTGAGGAATGAACAGTCTCTAAGCCTGTGTGCCTGAGACCTCATTCACATGATCCTACATTGTCACCGTGATTGTCACACAACTAAAAAAGCTGACTAGGCAGATGTGACAATTAGTTATTTTATATATCCCATTGCTCGCAGTTCAAATGATGAAATAATCATAAAAAAAATAATATTAGTAATATTACTAAAATGAATGATATCATGTATAAGGAGCGATCGTGGCTCAAGAGTTTGGAGTTCGCCTTGTAATCGGAAGGTCGTTGTGTCCTTGGGAAAGACACTTCATCCGTTGCCTACTGGTGTTGGCCAGAAGTGCCGATGGCGCGATATGGTACCCTCGCTTCTGTCAGTCTGCCCCAGGGCAGCTGTGGCCACAACTGTAGCTTGCCTCCACCAGTGTGTGAATGTGTGTGCGAATGGGTGGATGACTGGATGTGTAAAGCGCTTTGGGGTCCCTAGGCAGGACTAGTAAAAGCGCTATACAAATACAGGCCATTTATGTGTATATATGTCTAAAGAAAAAACATGAGCTTTCTGGAGAGCTTATAGTCCCAGTCACTACTTTCTAGTCCTTTTCAGTAATGATGTGTTTATTTTGTGTAATATGAATTAGAGCCCTATAGATTGGGGTATGCTTTAGTGTGATGACAAGCCATTAACCTGTCGCCATGCAGTGTCATTAGGTTCTCTGTCACATCCTCCCCTTGGTGGATGTGTTCAGAAGCCAAAACAAGAATACACTGTGAACAACAGTCATACTTTGCTAAAATATCTAGCTGTTCAGTGCGAAACTGATGCAATCTATGGTCATGTGACATGTTGGCAATATCGTGCTGACTGCATCCATCTGTAAATATAATCGATGGGTACAACTCTGAGGGAAGTTCTGAACATATCACACTTTAAAGTGTCAACCAAAGCAGCGAGCCATCAAAATAACAGACAAATGGTGCCAGCCCTTTCCTTTGGAGCGGAAGTCGCAAGTTAGATTCCCTCCCAGTATCCAGTATGGGTGCTGGCTGGGCCCGCCGTGCCAAAAAACACCAAGCCCTGGAATGGTGCGGCTACATCTGCAGCCTGTCCGCAGCTCGGACACGACACATTTCACTGCATGTTGTACTCTGTATGATTGTGTGTGTGACCAATAAAGCTCGTTTCCTAATTAAAAAAAAAAATACATGGAAAGGTCAAGCAAATCAAGCAAATACATTAATGTAGAGAGTTCTTAACCAAAGCCTTGAATAAAGCTGTTGAATTACAAATGTGCAACTGTGACGTGTGTGGGTGATGGAAAGAAGAGAAGAAAAGCTGATGGAGAGGCTGAAAGAAAGAAATTCAAATCCATGTCCAAGTGATTAGCTGTAAAGTTATGCCCATTAGGCAAATGATGATTATTGGCTGCACATTATTAGGCTATTACGGCATCATTAAAATGACATTAGTAGCCCATTTTGCGTCGAGAGCAGTTAGACACAAACACATCATGAGAAAATCCCGCCTATAAGAATCGCTCGATCTAAAGACACACAATTTACGCTCGCTGTGATCTCACAATCAGAGACAGAAGAAGAGATGGAGAGGAATGTAGGTGCAGGCTGACACAGGATCAGCTTCGGACATGTATGGGCTTGCCTCATCTCTTCTATATAGGTGTCTGCTCCTCAGAGATGCACTACTCTTACCTGACATCTCAAGTCTTTGCTTAGGTGTGTACCTTTCATTCTGTTCTCCTATGTCACACACACATACACACACACACACTGAAGTCAGCACAGTACATGGTTTTGTTTTTTAGCTGCGAACTGTGGAAGGCTAAAAACAAAAAGGCCCCATGTCGGAAGTAACCCATGCCGGGAGAGTGTGAGAATGAGTGTGCCTCAGGAGGACCAGTTATTATGGGTGAATGGACAGGATGGGACTAGAGCCATCACGTGGAGGGGCTCAAGCTGCACACAAAATCTCATAAGGAGTCCCACACACAAAAAGCAGGTGGGGGTCCCAGTGCCTGTCACTGTGTGGGATCTTGAAGTACACTGGTACAGAGTGCGTGCAGCATTTTGCACACATGCATGCTCACAAACACAAAGGCAGTTGTGGTGCTGGTACGAACCCATGTTGAAATGACTGCGTATGGTGGACAACAACTTTGAAATCCCAAACAAATGTATAGCTGTTTTGTTCAAGTAGACCATTTATTTTTTAGTATTTGACATATAGCAGACATATGCTGGGAAACCGAGATAACAGATCACTGTTAATTTAAATAAAATTTGTATTTTCTTCATTGAAGGATGGCTAAGTTCTAAAATGCAACAGAAAATGCAGGCTGCCATGGTCATATAAAAAAAAAACTTAACAGATACTCTAGTGGATTAAGTTTCTTTCTTTCATTATCATTATAATAATTGCAGTGTTGCATTAGGTATTTATTTAAGACCAGTAAAAATCTTAAAGATGCTGAAAACAGTTGTAGTTTAGGTAAACATATATTGTGTGGTATTCGATGATCTGTCTGAGCACTAACCACTTGTGTCCATGTCGAAAAAGCTCGTCAGTGACACAAGCAATTAACTGGAATTAATAAAGCACTGTTTAGTGAATGAGTACCTAATTATGCCTTCGCTAACAGCACATAGAAGCATTTTGTGCTGGATTATGTTTTCTGTGTCCTCCAAGTTAGGTTGGTAAATAAAATGTTAGTGAATAAAAGAATTTAGACCTCTCCTGCACAAGCTCATCAAAGGTCTTTGGCTGGACGAAAGATCACTGGAATTCCTCTTTCAGATGTCACGTCCTTAATCTCATTATCTGAGAGGATATGAAATCTGCATTCCTGCCTTCTCACACACACAGAAACCCACACACACTGCTCAGAGCTCCCATTTCATCTCAGAGGGACATGGTGATTATACACAGTCATTCTCTCACAAACACACACACACACGCACACACAAATATGTCCATATAAGTATCACTCCGAAGAGCACACAAGGTAAACTTAGAAGAAGAACAAACAGGTAAATCCGAAGATGCTCTTTTAAAAACTTCCTCTTCAAAATCTCTGCACTGCACTGAGTGACAAGTGGACCTCCCACTGTAACAGGCCCCGTGATGAGGCGTGACCGCTCCTGACAGATGTTTTGTCCCATTCGGAGCGGCATGATGTGGCCATTGTAGCGGGCACTTCCACTGAAAAGGCCGAAGAAATCCCACACCAAACAGGGAGAAGAGTTTGGCATGCTACAGCAAACATCGCTTTCTGCCTTTACAAAGCTGTCCTCACATAAAACTCACCATCAATCAATCAATAAGCTGGTGTGACACCGGCAGGGAGCTGCGGCACATCAAAGCCGCACAACAAACTTGGGTGCAGTTTTGGTGCTTCTAAGTTTTCAGGTGTTTTCCTAAAGCAGATTTAAATCAAATCACCAGGCCAGCGTCGAAATTAATCAGCAAAAACCTTCTCTGAGCCACAAAAAGAAGGCATTAAAATCCTATTACTATGCACACAAAGCCTCCACTGTTTCTGAGCAATGTTACAGCACCCCGCAAGGTATTTACATGCTAGTGCTAACTAGCACCATCACTGCCTTCTCTACCAAAGACCACAAATCTCTCAAGTTAACTGCGATGGCGAAAGAGGAGCTGTAGGGTGTTTTCAACAGTGTTTTGGTTTCCATTAAGACGGGACTAACCCTGTTAGATCTTTGGGAACATGCTCACCACAGTGGGTAAAAAAAGACATGTGGTACTACGTGTGACATACAAATGTTGTCACTAGAGACCAAAAAAGCCAGCTTAATGTTGCGCCTGACTATCGCAGATGTACACGTTGTCCAAGGTGTACATTTTTGTATTTCACAGCAGCTTCAAACAGGCCTTTTTCAAGCTTTGTAAAGCCATGTTGGCAGAGTGGCTGCAGCGAAAAAAGGGAGGGGGCTCGACTGGGAGTGCTTTAACAGGAAGGGAAGGGCCCTTGGTGGAGAACACATGAAAGGACGACTCCGTCATCTGGTAGTTTTAATGATAGACTGGGCGGCCTTGTTTTGACTGAAGAGCTCTTTTAATATGCATGACAAAAGACATCCTTCTGGGACCTTCCCTGCTAACAGCACCAAATCCCCTGACAAACTCCTGTTTGTTTCTTCATCGTGTCATCGTCAGCAGCGGGCAAGGTTCCATCAGAGCACAAAGGCAAAACTCTCCACGTTTGATGGCCCATCCAGTCGGTTCGAGATCTGCAGCCTTTGTGCACAGTGAGCGCAAAACAAAAAAGGGCAGACAGTTCAGGTGCTTGGCTGCTGGAATGGGGCTCTTACTCAATATTATCTCCCATACTTAAGCTGTATAGAGCTCTTCGCTCCTCTTTTTTATGTTTTTATTGTGGTTTTTTTCTAATCACCACAGAGCTCGCACTAAATCCTGCAGTGAAGAGTACCGAGCACACACAAAACAGCCAGAAAATTCCCATAACGGTGAATTCTCACTGGGCAACCACTCTTGTAAAGCTAAAACATGGATTTCAAAACAGCCCTTTTACTATAAATGATTAAACAAATTCCACGTTTTCCAAGTAAAATTCATGAATTGGATCATTATGTATGCAGAACTAGGTCAAATTCTAATGTACTGATGACTTCATGGAAAATGTCAGTGAACTAAGTGGAGCAGAGACGTGCAAAAGATGGAGTCAAAAACAAAACGGAAGGCTACATTTTTGGCTTACTTGCTACTTGTTAGAGCTTCAAGAATTTAACCAGATATGAGGAACTATATCAAAACAACACTTGTTTTCAAAAAATAATCCACCTTCTACTTCTATGGATCAGATGGTCCTTTGAGGTGTGATAGTGCTGAGTGGGGGTTAGCAGATGTGGTTTGGGAAAGAGACTGGGGCCATTATGAACAAGTAACATTAAAGTAAGAGGGTGTGGTCTTACCTGGACGAGCGTTGGCAGGACAAAAGAGGAGACAGCACATGAAAGAGAAAGAAAGAAAAACATCAGACACTGTTTGGCAAGCTTTAAGCCACATCTCAGCACATTTGTACAGTACATAATCGCCGTGCCAATAAAGTGCTGTCTAGACAGAGGTATATGCATTTTTATTATTTCCATAATGGGCACTTGGAGTACCCATCTTACTATCGTGGCGAAGCACTTTAAGTCAAGTTATATAATGGCAAAATTCATCAATCATCTTCTTTTTTTCAGCTAAAGATCTATACTTGCATTCAGACTGGAACTGCAAGCATATGCCTTACTGGATCACAGCAAAATTGCATCAAGGTCTCTGACTTAGTTGTTGTAACTATATAAGTATTGATTTTTGTTCCACTCAATAGTCCTTTTTATCTTATGTTGGATTTGTTCAATGTCTTCCAGGATTCTTCGGTTATTTGTGGCAATGTCACATCAGGACAGAAAGAGGGTCAGAGTTTCTGTCACTGACACACGATTAAGCCTCAGGGGAAACATAATAAAGAAAGACATTTTCAGTCTTGCACTGTAACCCTGAAGTTTTCAACATATTATCCAGTGGTGATAGATTTGAGAATAGAAATGAAAGATCCTAATACAAAGTTCATGCGGTGTAGTAAGAATTAATCCATTAAAAATACACAGGAGAGGGCACAGGTTTGTGGAGGCTGCATCTTTCCTCGCCATCTTGAATCCAGTGCCAGAGATGGACATCGCCATTCTGCCTGATTTTATGTATGTGGCTAGAGACCAGCAATATCTCCTCATCTTCATCTGCCTCCACCACCACTGCTTTTTCCTTCCTTATTTCCACATCATCCTCATTCTCTTCACCTCAAGACTCATCTCCTGAACTGAAGTCATGGCTCTAACAGATGAAAACGTGCACAAATGTGCTAATTTATTCCCAATACTGTCATGATTACTCATTGTTAGTACAGCTAAAAGTAAGCTAAACAACAACAGCTGATAAGCTAACATCTTGGCAGCTAACGTTAGGCCTAAATATCCCACTTTCTCTACAATAAAACAACTTGATTACATTCTCACATCAAATGAAAGTTTATTTACTAAGTGAACACTTTATGTTTCTCCATAACAACTTTTCCCCATAGTGGCCAGCTAGCATAATACTGTGCTATTACGGGGTACAGTCTAAATTTAATGTTTTGCTCGCTTGGCTGACTAAAATGTGTTTGTCCTACACTGGCCACCATAGCTAGGATTATTCAATTGAATAAGGGGGAGAAAGAAAACAGAATCTACGATCCACTGAAATCTATAAGTGAGATTTTCCACATTAGACCGTGAACACAGGTAGCACTCTAGTTTATTCACAACTAGGATTAGGTCATTGCATGTACTTCTGTGCATGTATAGCAAACAAAGCTTTTCCAGAAGTGAAAATCCACCTGATGCATACTATCTAGTGCCGTTAGCTACACACAAGAACCCTGTAAGAACAGTTACAGTTGCAAAGGTAGGTGATTTTAAATTGGCCATTCTTGTCAATGTTTCTTTTCCTGCAATGGATTGTCAGCCTGTCCAGGTAGCATCTTTCTTCTTACCCCTCATTAGCTGGGCAAGTTTACAATTAAGTTAGTCTTTCACTCAAATACATAGTCACATCCAGGTGACTCTGGCTGTGATAATTTGGATTTATCACAGCCAGAGTCAGGTTTATAGTAACTATAGCAATAATAAGTGGACACAGAGTAAATTATTGCCCATTTATTTTTTCCTCTTCAGCTCTCATTGGACAGGATAAATAATAACTGCAGTTGAGAACATCCTTGTTCACATCCTTTCCTATTCTTTAGCGACCATCCTTCAGCTCAGTGACAAGCACTGAAATATTTACAGCCACAGGATCAGTTCACCGACAGCCTCCACTTGGCATTAGGCAGGCGCCCCAGTGGTCACGTTCTTTTTGTCATCCATATTTCAAAAAGTAACAGGGAGGTGGGGGTTACTGCCCAAGTAAGAATATGACCCAGAATATGAATGAGCAGTGAAAATCAAAAGCATCAAAGTGATCTGATAAAACTTCAAAGAATGAGACGGAAAAAGTTAGGACAAGTCAAGAACCATGTTTGGATAAAAACCCGTCTCATTAATTTTTGATTTAAATCCTCTTCCAAACCCTCTGTTTGCCTTGTTTGGTGATACAACATCAAAGTACAATATCTGTCGACGTATGATTTTGAGTTTACCCAGGGTCACAGAGGTAACAATGCATGATTTATAGGTGCTGAATCACGGTCAACACAGAAATTGAGAAAAATAATTTACTCTTTGCTGAAAAGCTCTGAAATTTTGGTGAAGATTTTAGTGAAAAATGTTTCCTGGGCACAGAAAGGAAGAACTTCACACCATTCTGAAAATACTCACAGGAGGATGTTAGATGAAGAAAGAGGAATAACAGAGATATACAACAGAAGTGACTAGTTTATCACACAGCCTGGTGCCTTGATAAAGAGATACCCAGCTTTGGGAAAAGAGCTCTAGACAAAACAAGACTGCTCTTCTTTCTGAGTTTCCTGCCAGGACTGATAGCCATTCCTATCCATCTGTGGGTCATGAGAACAGCGGGTAAACCCAGCAGGTCCCTAAAGCCTCTTACCCAGAAGTGGAAAAAGGGGCAAAGTGGTCTGTGAGGTAACTAGGACAACCTGAGTCTCACATAGTGTCGGCGCTAGAGTCAGTCTTTTCTTAGCACTTTCAGATGCAAAGCCATTAAATCAAGCGAAGAACCTGAAATGTACAGATATAAGGACAAGGCTGGGCACTTTTGAAACAGGATAGTACAATCTACTGAAAAACACAGATCCTACTCAATAAGGAGGCAGCTCCTCATTAGCTTCTGTGGTTTTTCTACCAACCTAGTGCAACTTGTAGCTGCAAGTTATGTCTACATCCCACTATGACACAGTGAATGACTCACATGAGTCACAGTGACATTCTCAGTGCGCCAAATACTCTGCTAGGATGCAGTAAAGCCCACCCTGCCTGTCCCACTTCTGTGACGCAGTTTGACTCAGTGCATGCATGCAGGCTAAAATTATACAGCCATCCCATATATCAAACAAAAAAGTCAAGTAATGGCCCATAGAGTCCCTGGGATATTGCCAAGAACAGCCCCTTAAGTTCAGCGGCACTAGGAGTAATCAAGTTCCCGAGCAATCTTCATTATACAGAGAGCACTCAGCTTTATTGAGATTCAGGGAGAAGGAGGTTTCTAGCATAGAGAAAGGATTTATTGATTGCACTTAATGCAATAAGCATGCTGGATCCAATGCAACAATTTCATTAGATTTTTCTTTACAGTCATGCTGTTGGCGCTGGCTGGGGAAAAGGCTCACAGACGCTGGCAACTTCTGTGTTAAAATCTCTGACTACAGATGATACACTGCGGACATGCAGCATACACTCCCTGCAATAGCCTTAATGCTTTGGCCTGAAAGACACACACAAGGTTTTCTTCTTATATAACTAAGAATTCGATGTTTCAGGTATTCCTTTGAAGGACTATTGCCTGAATAGTTTCTAAAGACTGCAGTATATTACTAATAATAAGACTAGCAATAAGCTGCAATAAATTTAATAGAACTGCTTGGGCTTTGGCTTAATTAAAGTGGAGGGATGCCAATAGAAAAATTAAGTTTTCGAAAAACTCGCCAAATTCAATAGAGCACGAGTACTTTCAGGCCAATAGAAAATATCTCTCATTTTGTAATTTTTGTTTTCTGCATTTAAGACTTGTATTTAACTCTAGGGCCACACTCCAAGTGATCAATAAACTTTTCAAAGATGACTTCAGTTTCCATTTTGAGAGTAGATCTTAAAGACAATGCACCAACAATTTCACCATAACCCAACTATTGAAACGAGATGCAACAGTTTGACCTTGATGACAAGGCACACAAGACAGCCTGACAGGTTCAAGTGCTTTGTTCAAACCTTCAGCATTTGCTAAAAAAAACAAAAAAGTAGACACTTGTTCCCAGTCCAGCCGTAAAAAGCAGCTGGCGGTGCTGCTTGAGTGTTTGTCTTCTTTTTCACATTTAAATCATCTCTATTCTTATTCAAGGCCAGCTGGCTCCCTGGCCTCTCCAAAACTAAAGAAAGGGAGATAAATAAACAGATCTGGAGAAAACGGGGTGAGAAGAAACAGACCCAGGTTTGTGGACTGGTGACAGTCAGCAATGTGTTCCAGCTGTTTGGTCTTCTTCCCCTCACACTTCCCCAGTGTGAACAACTAGCCAGACGCCCCCCACTGACACTTCTGTCAACTCTTCTAACCTCTTTTCATCCACCCTGCTAGTCCTCTCGCTGACCCTCTGCTTATTGGGTCAGGGCCATAAAAACTGCTCTCTAAAGGCACGTTTACATCAATTCACCCCGACACCTGTGCAAAAGTGAAGAAGGCACATGATGGTGCTCTTGAAACAGAGGAGGCTTGAACAAATTAAAAAGACGTAAGATACAAAGAACAGTAAATCACTTTTTTTAAAGTTTGCTTTTAGAACCTTTGGGTGATTTTATGTTCTTATTACGCAAGAGGATTTAAGATTATAGCTACAAGAGAAAACGGTTTTGTTTAAAACTTAGATCTCCTATTGATAAAATGGCCTGCATTTGTATAGCACTTTACTTAGTCCCTAAGGACCCCAAAGCGCTTTACACTACATTCAGTCATCCAGCCATTCACACACTGGTGATGGCAAGCTACATTGTAGCCACAGCTGTCCTGGGGCGCTCTGACAGAGGCGAGGTTGCCAGACACTGGCGCCACCGGGCCCTCTGATCACCACCAGTAGGCAACGGATGAAGTGTCTTTCCAAGGACACAACAACCGAGACTGTCTGAGCCGGGGCTCGAACCGGCAACCTACCGATTACAAGACAAGCTACCAACTCTTGAGCCATGATCGCCATGATCACCCCAGACTGAAAAAACCTGTGTTTTTTCAGTCTGGGGCGATCATGGCGTGACTCACCGTGTTTCACCAATCAAAAAACAATGAATGTACACATCATGACATAACCGTTAGGAATAATTGTGTCATGATAATTAAGTATTCCTTTACTACTTGCAATAAACTTGAAGAGTTTATTCAGTCCTATCATACGTTCGTATGAGATTCAAATGGCTGAGTTAGGGCTGAGACACACAGGGCAAGAGACTTGTCGATGACCATCTGACAACCACCAGTCGCTAAGGGAAAATGTGTATTCCCCAGGCGCCAGGTGAAATCGATCACAAATAGTGTGCTACAGCAAAACCCTCCTTGTGATTCCTTTGGCTGCCAGTGGATTGCAGATTTGTCTGCAAAGACTTGTAGATTAAACTTTGCACTGTAGTGACTTCACCTTTAAAGTAAATGTGGAGGCTTACTGTTGGTGCAGCTTTTACTTTGAAGGCAAAAGCTCTCTGTTTCTAGTTTTCACAGTTTGACAACCGCTTGGTGAGTAGATTGCAAGTGTTTGCAGACAAGTTGGCTTCCAGCACCTGGTGACAGCAGCTCTTTTGTGACCAGTTTGATACTAACAACTGCCAGCAACCAATCAACAACTGGTTGCAGAATCCTATCTTTTCCCTAACAATCTGTGGTTGCCAGATTGTCATCAACAGGTTTCTAAATCTGTGTGGCTGAGGTCTGAGGAAATTCCAGGTTTTTTTTCAGAATTGAAAGTCAAAAAGTCAGATTTCAGGGTGAGTGGGAGGGTTTCAATCAATTGATGTTAAAGACTTCAAAGCATAGGTCTAATATTAAAACAATCACAGAAATAATAATGTAGGCTTTTGCTACACAGGGACTTATAAGGTACAGCGTGAACCTTATCTCTGGTAGGATTCCCAGCACCCAATTTATGAATCACGGACAATCACGGAGTTAGCACATTTTGATTATGCAACGTTTCAAGCCTGCAAACACCACACTTAAGGAATAATGTATTAAAACTGCATTAATTTCATGGAGCCTAATGCAGTCCAAGATCATGTAATATTCATTCTAGCCACTGGGACATTAGGTCATCCTTCATTTACTCTCTTAGGTTTAGTGCTCTGAACTTAGCTGCGCTCGAATTCATCAGGCTTGATTGGGCTGCCAGAAGCATACTGACCTGTACTTGACACTCTCTCAAGACGTATGTGCTCAGCGAAATGAATGGATGGACGATGGGGTGATATTACTGAGATGGATGGACTCAATTCATGTGAACACTAAGCACACATACTGTGGGTATGTTCTTTTCTCTCGCTGATTATTGCAGTAACTGTTTTGTTTGACTTACCACAAAGCTATGAATACATCACGTCACAGTAGGCTAGGCTTATCACGCACCAGGTGTGACGGCCTTTCATGTTTTGAAGTCAGTGATCCGATATGTTATCGGTTACAAATCACAGTAATAATTGTGTTGCAGATGGCAGGGACTGCTTATCCTACTGACTTAGGATCTAAACATCCTTTCAGAGGCACTGGAGCAAAACATGTTAAGCTTTTGAGACAAAGTATTTAATCATCAAAATGTCCCCCCTACCAGAGCTGTTGTGAGACGCTTAATGTTCAAAAGACTATACAGGATCGTGCAAAAGTCTTGATTCACCCCTCATTTCTTTGCTTCCAAGGAGTGGTAATTGCAATAGTTGTCCAGGCTTTCTGCAGGTCTTTTTAGTTGTGTCTTTGGACATTTGTTGCTTTTTCACTCATTTCCTTTGTTGTTTGTTAGGCCACTTAACACTGACCTATGAATCATTCAAGCATAAAAAACCCTAAGAGAACTAGGGACTCTGTTACTATTGGCTTGTAACAAACACATTTAAAATGTTCTCATTTTTTCTTTTTAATCTACAAAATATAGCAGAGATCAACAGTATCTGAAAGTTAAGCTCTTAAGAAACTGGAACAAAAACAATCAAAGACCTGATCCAGGTCCTGAAAGATCCATCTGGCCCTTCAGTTGATCCTCTACTCTTTACCAAACCTCAACGGAAATGTTCTCAGTGGAAGGGTGGCTGTCAAGAAGCCATTCTTAAGTAGGGGAAACAATAAGAAAAGGATGATCTGTGCAAATTTTACACAAAAGCTGAACTGAACATTTTCTGAGTAAAATATAAATTAGGGGGTGGGGGTTGGGGGCTTTTGCAAAGCAGTGTAAACAGAGTATAAATTGTGGTAGCCGTTCTGTAAAATCATGTTCTTGATTGGGTTAATAAACAGAATCAAGAAATCAAGAAATGTTTATACGTTCTAAGTACCAGAGCTGAAAATCTGATTGCAGGCAATAAAGTTCGCCTTGCTTCAAAAAACAGACACCTTAATTGGACCCAATTTCTTGTATACAATAAGTAAAATTAACGCAGGGCCGAAGCCCTACTTTTAAGAAGACCAAATGCCAAGATCCATTACAGAAATAATATAACAAGCTGTTCCTCTTCTTAAACAGTGCATGCCATTCAACTCCATACAATTAACTAAAGCGCAGCTTGGCCTACATTGCAAACAGGAAGCTAACAGTTGCAGTGTGGGTAGAACAATGAACTATGTCTCATTTAGCCTAAGTGCAGTGAAGAAAACACAGCAGCAAAGTGTATCAGGATTCAGTTCAGCTTTGCTGTTTAGAAAGCAGTCCTGTACTCTAAATTACTTCAGACTTACAGCAGGTGTTCAATACAAAAAGCACAAACACGCTCAAACATGAAGCTAAATTTGGTGTATTGACTGGAACAAAGAGTAAACAATAAATTTGATTTATTTCATTAAGATGTTTGACTGCATTTAATTGACTCCAATTAATGAAATCTACAGTAACAGCTTCATGTCTTACAAATTTGCTGGCATTGATCCATGTAGCAAACAAAAACTGTTGTGAGCCGCCACCCTCATATCGCCTTTGTGCTTTTGGAGCCTAGACCTGACTTTTAAAAAATAACTGGGAAAAAAAGCACTATGCTGCTAAAAAATGTTTTTTTTTTTTTTTTAAATAGATATTTGCAAAATTCTACCTAAATATGCATTTTACCTGGTTAATGTGTGTGGCGGGGCGTGGTCTGCAGTATGCGTACAGCAACCGTGTGTGAAAAGTGGTCAATAAAGAGATGCTGAAAAGCATGTTCATGCAAACATCATTGGGTCTGCCGTGATATGTTTACAATGGGACTTCTGCTTCTGAACCTCTGCCCACAGCGTCTGCAAATCGGGGCTGTACGAAGTCACTTTCATCTTTACGCAGGACTGTAAGCTGCCATCTGTGAGGCGTGAGCGGTGTTTGTTTTTGACATAGTTCACAGTGGAGAACAGCTGCTGACATAATGTGGATCCAAAGATCCATAATTGGCCTACCTGGGGTTGAAAGTCTCGATAAATGCACCGCGTTTTGGCGGCTTCCGTGAGTGTGACGCTTATTTTGAGCGATGAAAAAATAATAGAATATAATTATATTTTTATATTTCAATATCACAATTAGGGCTGGGCCATATTATACCGTTCACGGTAATACCGGTATAATGTTAGGCAACGATAGGAAAATGAAATATCGCGATAGAATGGGAGTAAAACGCGCATGCGCAGTGCCTTTGTTTTCATACGCACATGGCCGATTGTTGAGTGAAACAGATGATCCAGAATTGGTTTGTAAAAATGGTGCAACTTCCGTGATGTGGAACTGGTTTGGTGTTTGTCCGTCAGATACACAACAAAGCACATTTTTTTGCAGAACATGCAAGCGGCCGTTGTTATTGTCGTATTTGTCGGACTAAGATGCTCTTAAATCTGGGAGTAATCTGGGTCCTAAACTCCGTATAATTCAGGTCAAACAACACTGCAGCATCACTTAGAGTTAATAACTGTCTAAATTCTTTCATCTTTAATAAAACGATCAGCATTGCTGCTTTACGAGGTGTAACTATAAAGTTTAACTTCCAGGCATCCATGAAAACAAAAGTTATTACATTTAACGGAGTTAGAAGTTAGCAGGAAGCTAGCGGAAGTTAGCTCTCTAGTTTCGCTAGTTACCTAAGCATGATATTGCATGTTCTGACTGAGAGATTTCTGAAAAAAATCATGTTGCTATCACTTGCAACATAAATGAAGACAGGAAACTAAACAGCAGTGATGTTTGTAGGGTTACTGAAGTTGGGCTAGCTGGTATATAATGATGTGCTACGTGATCGCTAGCGACACAGCTATGTTAGCATAACATAAACAGTGAAGCTGGAGGACGAACACTAACACTTTTCCACTTATAAAAGTTAACGTGAAGGTTCTTCATGGTTAGAGACAAATGCAATCGCATGGCAGGATGCTGTAAACGGACCAAACTTCAGTCAGGAGAACAACTGAGATAATCCATCCACAATACGAGGTTAGTCATTAATATACTGCAACAACATGGGAATAGAACAGCTGCCAGAGAATTCAACATTAAGGAATCAATGGTACAGAAATGGAGGAAGCAAGAAGAATGAGTTTAATAAAGTTTGATTTATCTGACTGCTTTGTTTCGCTTAATGTGCCTTATAATCCCGTGCACCTTATGGTCCGAAAAATGCGTACTGCACACTGCAGTTTAATGTTGCAAAGCACCTCTTTTTAACTTCAGTGGATATTATACATGGTTATGCTCAGGACATGTCAGCCCATTTCTAGTGGAAATGCCTTTTGGTTAAACTTTCAGCAAGCAATTTGCATTTGTACTGTTACATTTTTATAAAGCTTTAATGTACATAAAAACCAGCTTCTTGTTTAAGTGAATATAAATGGAAGGTTGTCTTTTTGCGCTAGTAATGTTGTGGAGTTGTATTTTGTCTCGCATCAATTATATCGTCGGTTATATCGTTATCGCAAATTTTCAAATATATATCGTGATAAATATTTTTGGCCATATCGCCCTGCTCTAATCACAATCATCTTCCAATTTAGAACTACAAGTTAAAAAAGAACTAATATAAATAAAATACACTTCAGCTAAATACTTCTAATTTATTTTCCCAAACCACACAGAGCCACACTATAAGGACTAAAGAGCCACATGCAGCTCCGGAGCCGCAGGTTGCCGGCCCCTAGGCTAGGCCATATCATACCGTTCACGGTAATACCGGTATAATGTTAGGCAATGACAAGAAAATGAAATATCGCGATAGAATATGGGTAAAATGCGCATGTGCAGTGCCTTTGTTTTCATACGCACATGGCAGAAAAAGCATGGTGGCAACGGAGAAAGGGGGAAAGCGGATCGTTGAATGACAGATGAACCAGAATTGGTTTGTAAAAATGCTGCAACTTCAGTGGTGTGGAACTGGTTTAGCTTTCGTCCGTCAGATACACAACAAAACACTATTTTTGGTAGCGCATGCAAACGTCTTTTTCGGAAAATAAGTTGCTCTTAAAATCCTTTGATTTTCTGAAAAATCGACTGCGCCCCTTAAAATTCATATGTATGAATTCTGGTTGTGTTTCCTGACCTTGAACCGATTTTATGTAGTACACGGCGCTCGAAAATTTGTCAAAAATGTTTTAGTACAACTTTGCTAAGCTACAAAGCCGCACCGCTTGATGGATTGTCAGAGCATTACGGCTAGCGTAGTCGGGAGCCTCGCAGAGTAATACGCAATGTGCTTCAACATAATATTACCATATTGGTAATTATACTGTGTATAACCTCTTTTTAAGGTTTGTGATTATTATACATGGTTATGCTCAGGATATGTCAGCCCATTTCCACTGGAAATGCCTTTTGGTTAAACTGTCAGCAAGGAATTTGCATTTGCACCGTAAAATTTTTATGTAGCTTTAATGCACATAAAAAGCAGCTGCTTGTTTAAGTTAAAATACATTGATGTTTTGGGGGGTTTTTGCACTAATAAAGTTGTGGAGTTGTAAAGTGTTTTGTCTCACGTCAATTATATCGTCAGTTATATCGTTATCTCAAATTTTCAAATATATATGGTGATAAATATTTTTGGCCATATTGCCCTGCCCTAGTATGTTATATGTAACTACTACTGGCGTGAGTTTGAGTGCTACTCTTACTACTACTAATCTAGTACTAGGTATGAACATGTCAAGTGCTCACAAGTTAAAAAAGCAGAGAACAGAATATGCAGAAAAGAAAAGAATGTAAACATGCTTCATGTCCCTCTCCTACATCAAATAATCATAAAAATACATGTAAACATTTCAATACAGGGAGAAAGTGATTCAAAGACTTTCTAACTAAGTTCAAAATTGTACCTGAAAGTTTTCTATATAAACAAGCTGTGCATGAAAAATCACATAACTTCGATAACAAGTA
The DNA here is from genome assembly GCF_057382275.1 of Copadichromis virginalis. Classification (NCBI taxonomy): domain Eukaryota; kingdom Metazoa; phylum Chordata; class Actinopteri; order Cichliformes; family Cichlidae; genus Copadichromis; species Copadichromis virginalis. The sequence goes on from NC_140637.1 coordinate 11,729,392, forward strand.
CAAAATCTCAGTACAAAATGCAAAGTAGTGAGAGCTTTTGCACCTGTGGGCCTGTTTCTGTGGTTCTGTTACCTACTTATTAGTGGTGTGTGCCTGCGTGTGAGGATGCATGTTTTTATGTGTGATCTATGGTAACTACAGACTGCCAGCCTCAGGGACTACCTAACCTCAGGGCCCAAAACCTTCACACTCTCCCTACAATTTCAGGACATTCACCTTTGACCTCTGCCGATGAGAACTTTCGTGCCTCTGTGATGTTGCATCCATCTTGCTCAATCCCCACATTTTTCTTTTCTTTTTTTGCACATATTTTCTCTACCTTTATGTCAGTGTCTGACATAACTATGTGTTAATGGACAAAGTTTCCCAAATCGTCAGGTAAAGTCTTTAATTGTCTTTAATTGTTCTGATCAATTTGTATCTGGCCTCCTAATACTTTTGTGAGAGCAGACAAACCCTAGGAAAACATTTAAAGCCATAAGACCAAGTGTGAGAGTGGTTCTTTTTCATTATAGAATATAAATTTGGTTGATACCCACCAGTCACTGTGATGTGTGCACAATCTGAGGTCATGTGACCAGCCCAAATTGGGTCAAGTTAGTAGAATAGGATGCCTTCTTCACGAATTCTCACACACACACAAAACCCTATGCATTATTCAAAATACATTTCCCTCCCCTATACACACAGCAGAGAGTGGCTCATCAGAGCAGCCACGAGCCTCTTGGAAACTCAATGAGATAAAGAGGGTTCATCAAACAAAGACTTTCTCAGTCAGGCAGAGGAATAATTGAAATTGGGGTCAGATCTTGTATTAGCCACAGGCTCTCCCCAATATTTCTGTTTCTGAATTCTTGGGTGACGGAAAAACCCAAAGCTTCAACTTTTAAGTAACTGTCAGTTCTTCTTAGTTACCTAGACTGTCAAAACTTTGCTTTCAATCAACCCATTTGAGACAGAGAACAGACGCTATACAGCTTTCTTCTGATATGGTTGGGCTTTGTGTCTGTGGGAACTGAACATTTTATCATGGCAAAAGCAAAGCCATATTCTTCTTATTGTAGTTTTAATTATACGTTGAAGCGTTTAATTTGCTGGTGTTGACTGAACTATTCCTCTATTGCCGTGCTTTCTTAAAATCGCTAATGTGCACTCGTGCTTTTAGCGATCTGTGTAAGTCCTTGTTTAATTTTCCCAGAGGCAGTGCAATTTTAGTTTAAGGTTATCAAAAAATGAATCTAGAGGTCTGTTCATTATTTCTTGCACTCGTTTTGTTGTTACAGTGCAACGCTGTTAAGAACAAGAGTGTATTTGCATCTACCTTAGAGTTTTTAGCCTTCAGGGCTGAGTTTCAGACAGTGAAAATATACTGAGTTTACACAGATACAACAAAAGACCAAACAGAGGAAACATGAGCGAACTTTACTGGCAGCTGAAACCTCACTGACAGCTAACTAAAATACTTTACAGATGAATCAGGATGATTTCCTGTGCGTGTCCCTGCTGATTATGTGCATATCTGTGCTCCAGCGGGTGTTTGTGGCAATGCCGATAAGCTCTCCCAGGGGAATAACCGGTAACAAGCCACAAATCAATCCGAGAGCCAAAAAAGCATCCTTAAATCACAATTCACGCATAGCAACTGCATGTTCGCATTTCTTTATAGGCCATATCTTGTGCTGATGGCAGCATCGGTTCAGCAATCAGTTCTGAATTTGTGCTTGTAGCAAATGACACTGACCTACAGGAATGAAACATGGCAGAGCTGAGAGGTTTTCCTGAATGTTTCTACAAAAAAGCCAGCCCGGCAGGGAAACAGAGTGAAGGAGGGAGGAGTGCAATGAGAAAGGATCCCATTGTTGCAAAGGAATCAGAGTGCAGAGGAACCCTGACACAGGTATTCTGTTAAATAAGGCCCGCATTGTACAGAGAAAGCTGGCACAAATAACGACAAGGAGAGGCTTCAGAAAGCTGTTTCGATTCTGACTTTGTAACAGTCTGCTGATATTCACCTCCAGAAAGTCACTTTTGTCCAGAAAATGGAACATATGTGTGCTTTCTGTGTTTTTCATGACGTCATTGGCTGTGCCTGGGCCCAAACTCCGCTTCAGGTCCCAAAGTCAAACGATCACTGCAGCATCACTGAGAGTTAAAAACTGTCTAAATCCTTTCATCTGTAATAAAATGATCAGCGTCGCTGCTCTACCAGGTGTAACAATTAAGTTTAACATCCAGGCATCCAGGAAAACCAAATTTATGAAATTTAATGGAGTTAGAAGTTAGCAGGGAGTTAGCTCGCTAGTTTCCATTTAAATATAATATACCATGTTCTGACCGAGAGATTTCCGAATCAAATTAAGACGTACAGCTCTAGCAACACAGCTATGTTAGCATAATATAAACAGTGAAGCTGGAGGATGAACGCTAACTTTTTTCCACTCCATAAAAGTTAACGTGAGGGTTCCAGATGGTTATGGACAGATGCAATCGTATGGCAGGATGCTGTAAATGGACCATCCATCCACAATACGAGGTTAGTCATTAATATACTGCTGCATTGGCTGTAGTTACATCGTAAGGTTTTAAAAACTGAGCTTTAAAATGATTAGCAGTAATACAAACCGAGAGAGGCAGACAGTGATCACTGACTGTTTTTAGGGGCTTGTTGAGATTAAATAGAACAAGATACAAAGCATTAAAACATGTTAAATACGCCACAGCCTTATTAAACGCAGAGTAGTTTGTGTCGGAAGCAGGATTCATCACGTCATCACTTAAAGGCCAGATAAAAAAAAGTCAGACAGCTACCTGTCAGGCTTTATTGTTTTTAGGTTGTTTTTATGTCAACTGTCTGTTCACTTGATAAAATGTGGATTATTTTGCGTATCAATCACTTTTCTCTCTTTATTTCTCCATTTTGTGGATCTTGACACTGACAGATTGGTGTTATTCATTTGTTGGAGAGACATAGCCAGAGCAATCCATCAGCAATTATAAAACTGAGTGAATGGACAGCCCAGGGCAGAGTTTCCCATTCCCAGTAGGAAGCTTGAGCCACATACAGAATACTTCCTGTGTGTCCGTGTCCCAAAGAAACGCGACAAAATTAACCTTCTCATTGCATATTTTACAACTGGTGGAGGCACAAAAGAACTTGTAAGCAGAAAAAGACTCTCAAAGGAAAAATCTGAATGCCCCTGCCTCCACTACCCAGGTTGCCACTGCATTACCATTAAAGCATTCCATTCGCCTTGTTGTCCGCTCAGTGCCCAGCAAATGGAGATACAGTGGCATTGATTCATTTATTGTGGGTCCAATGTGCTTTTCTCTGGCTCCTCAGCAAGCAGTGCCTGTTATCTAATTACCAGTGAGAAGATGAAGTTGTCTCCCCAAGCATAGCTGAAGGGACCATTCTTCCTCTGAATAGAAAAGACGGCTGACGCTCACATCAAGTGAGAGGAGCTGACTTTATGAGAGGAGCGCATCAGTAACAGAGAAGCCCAAGGACCATCGCCTGAGCTGCCTAAACGATGAGCCTACGTCGATCTCCATCAGTGTTGGAGAAAAGCAGCTGCTGGATTGCTGCGGTCTCTTCTTCTCCTCTGGAGGATGAAAGTCACCCTCACATAGTTAGAGGAAACAAAGAAAGCTTATTAAAAGGCTTCCTTTCAAACCTTGCTCATTTATTGAATTTTTCCCCAGAAAAACAACATTAAAGATTTTTCACAGCACGGCCTATTGACATCTTCCTACTAGAACTAGATTGAAGAAATACAGCCTATAGCTAGGCAGCTAGGCGAGTGCCAAAGCTTAAACATGCCTCACATGTCAATCAGACAGTAACAAGGCTTACTATAAACAAACCTTGTCCAAATCCATGTCACACAAAACACTTCACAGTCACTGTGACTGCATTCCTCTCTCTCAACCATAAACAAACAGATCCATCCAACTTATAAAAAAGCTTGACCTGCTCAAGACAAAGTCTGTGCATGTGAAGAGCTTTGTCTGGCAACTTTTACAACTAGGACAGGACCACACACGTGCTGTCCGGCCATGACTAGCGGTGGTATTGTTCACATGACTCCCAAGGTGCCTTTGAAATAGCAGCACGAAGGACAGGGGATGACCAGAGTTGTTTAAAGCTAATGAATAACCTCTGTCGGGCCAGCCAATAATGCTGATAATAGCGCTGCACTGGATTGAAGTTTACTAGGAACAGCACCAGGGTGTTTGTAGGTAAAGCCAGCGTTTGGAAGAGAGCACCTCTGATACGCTGTCAGCCTGAGTTATTGCCGCATTTCCTCACTGCTGTTGTGAGATAATGAACATTCAGCTACAATTCCAGTTGCAATAATTATGAAGGCTTCTTAAAAACATTATGCATGAGAGTCCAGACAGAATCCCTCTCATTAGTTATTTAAATGAAAGGGATTATGAAAGGGGATCCAAAAGCGTTTGAATCAAGACAGGCATGTAAAATGCTTCTAATCCTTTCGTCAGACACAACGCACCACTTTTGTCTTAATAATCAAACCTATGATGAATCTGTCAGCTTGTATTATGCTTCCCCCAGTGTGAAGAGACACTTCTGTGAAGATCATTTCCACAAAATAAATGGATGGATGAATCCATCAGGAAATTTATTTTTTATTTTTAACACTGCAGTATTTAAGCAGTGATTCAAGTGGAGGCATGCAACTGACAGTGCCTGTCGGAATATATCATGGAGTGACACTGCAGAGTCCCCGAGTGTTGGCTTCATCTTGTAGTGCTTATCTTAGACACTGCGGTCACATATTTGGCAAGCCACAGTACCATTTTCATTACAGCTTGAAGAGTTCTCAACTTTGTTTAGAAAGTAACACCCAAAATGACTTAAGCCAGACAAATCAAGGATGTTCCCTTGTACAGAAGCTGTATTTTGACCATGTTTGGGCATTCAAGTGATGACACAAACTGTGCTTCACAGAGCAAATCAAACCTAAACAATAGGTACATCTTCTATCCCTATCCTTCACTCTTTAAGACTAGACATAAAAACCTTCCCTGCAAAGAAGTGGGAAGAGAAAGGAGCAGCCAGCAGAGGAGAGAGGCTACAAGGCGAGCAGGTTGATCTCACTTATTTGCAGCCTGAAACAATGGCTCCCAGATGGCTGAATTGCTGCTAATTTCTAATATCATTAGCATCACGTCAGTCAGTGTCATGCTAATGAGGGTTTAACATGACAATGAAGTTTTCTAAATGAGCAGCCGAGGGAAATGCAGCACTCGTATAATTACACAGCATGAGCTGCGTATCACGACTTTACCGTGATCTCCAGCATTGCGCCTGTCACGGGTTTGTTTCTAGCAAGGAAAGGTGCTTGCAGCCTCAAAAAGATTCCCACAGAGCAGAACGGGCTCTACGTTTCATTCTTCGTTGTATGTTTAATTAACAAACCGTTCCAGATGAATCTAATTGGATTAGCATATGAAAACTGCAATAAGGGAAATGAATAATGCAAATGAGAAGAACTGCACCGTTGTAGATCTTGGCAATCAACCAAGGCCAACATGTTTCAGAAACCTTTTCAGAAACACTTGAACTCAGATAAAGAGGTCAAAATGTTGCTGTAAAACAAAAAGGCATTAACAATAACAAAGCATTTAAGAGGTCAAAGATACCTGCATCTTCATTACTATGGCCACTGTCGTCTCTTATCTGTCTGTTTGACCCCCCGAGCTGTTGGAAAGTTTCCTGAATTGAGACACGACTAACAGGAGACACCAACAGATACCATGACTGAGTCACACTTCGACTATAGAGGCTCCCTTAAAACAAACATCTTAGTCTGGATTTATAAACTTCAGTCAAAGTCCTAAGATAAGCAAAGCTGGAATGAGAAAGGTGATGACTTTTCTTCTCAGTAAACACGTATGACTAGTTGCTTAAGCTAATAATCCAGTGAAAACAGTTTGAAAATTATTGTTTTTATTCCTCATTTCAACACGGTTAGACAAAATCTCATTGGCTTAAGCTCACTGGGAGCGCTGTGATTAAGATCACATGGGAGTTACATGATTTCATGCATGTAGGTTACCTCCACATGATTAGAAACATACGGCAGCATTAAAAGGTAAAGGAAAAGCAAACAGATTGGAGTGCAAACTAAACAGCTAGTCTTCACAGAACTTCAGTGTAATGTAATAACAGCAGTTGAAATGGAAAACTAACAAGCTAACAGGTGCTGTTAGACCACTTTCGTAAGTTGAAAATAAAAGATTTCCTCTCTGAGCTCTGGAGGTTTTACCCAGTGGGACCATATGTTTTCCGAATCTGCATCGTATTAGGTAACAGTGCTGCCAGCCTATACTTGGCTCTGGTTTGTAGTGTTTCCAGATACTGGATGGTTGAAGTACACAGGGGAAGCAAATGCCATAGGCTATTTAAGTAGATACCAGCTGAGCTACAGCACTACTCTCTGGCCCTTTGCAACAACAATCCAAATCTTATTCTTTTTGGTTTTTCTTTCCTAGTTTTGCAAGTGAACCAGTTGTAAAGAAGTTTAAAAGTTATGGAAACACTGGATGGGATGTTCAGAAGAAACCTTTTTAGGTCACCACCAGAAAGGGTCAGCTGGAAAGGATGTAGTGGGGGTGAGTCACTATGCAGCAGCTGTTAAGAACAGGATCGTGACCAGCCGGGGGTTAATAAAGTTTGACAGCAGTGTTCTTATGGTTACCCAAGGCCTCAGCTAAGGGTTCTCTGCAGGGGAGATTGACAAGTGGATCATGGGAGATGATAAAGAGAAGGTAAGACCGATGGACTAAGAGACGTCATAAACTTTACAGGCAATTAGATCTTTGCTACTGTGGAGGGTTTCAGCAGTCTTTATGATCTGGTGCTGCTGAGCCGTGGGGCAATATTTCAACTACAGAAAACAAAATTAAAGTTTACCATATGAGGAGCTGTGGTGATAGATACCCGCAGTTGAAGGAGCAAAAGCAGCACAACACTACTAACAAGGGTTACTCATAGAAAAGGTGACTGTGGCATTTTCAAGTTGGCACAGGGTGGAAATGTTTCACTCTAAGGGAACTTGAATGAAGACTCACAATCTAGAAGTACACGTGTATTTATGAAAGCGCAGATCATTCTTCAGTCATGTAGGATTTGTAGATTCCTATTTACACAACAAAAACCAACAATAACCTGACTGTCTCTGAGAAATTATGCCCCTATATTACCAAACTGTTTTTTCCAATTATGTTTGGGTGCCAAACATAATCAGTGGGAACATTTTTTTTTCTGTATGAATAAGACGCTGTCATTGGTAACAGCAGCAGGGTTGATGGTGAGCATACTAAGGACCTAAGGTTAACCTAAGGTAGGTTAAATTCAAGGTTTTAGTGAGATTAAATTACACTTACGAATAAAGATCTGTAATTACTCATCAGCTGAGTTTGGCTACTAGTCTATTTGTTACTGTCAATCTCAATACTGCCATCATTACTCTAGTCCAATCATCTTCTTGCTCACCTTCTTTGAGCCAATCAGGCTTGACTCCATATGGTTTAAATCTGTGCTCTGGGTCATTTATTCAGATTCTCATTCGTGCAACCCACCTCCTCCCCATCTGCACCTCAGAGCTCCATCCAAAACTCCATCTTCATCTTCACCACCACCAGTGTCTAGACCAAGGGTGGGTAACTCCAGGCCTCGAGAGCCAGTGTCCTGCAGGTTTTAGATATCACCCTGGGTCAACACACCTGAATCAAATGATTGGCTCATTACCAGGTCTCAGAAGAAATCCAAGACATGTTGAGGAGGTCATTTAGACATTTAAATCAGCTGTGTTGGATCAAGGACACATCTAAAACCTGCAGGACACCGGCCATCAAGGCCTGGAGTTGCCCGCTCCTGGTCTAGACTCTGATTGGATTCTGTTCTTCCATGATTGGTCATTGGAGTCTAATCGTCAGATCTCAATAAATCAAGTTTAATTCTTCCAAATGACCTTCCCTTTGTTTTACTCTTCCCATGTTAAACCAGCTTTAACTAAATGCTGCAGTTACCTTAGCAAAACCATAAAAGTGTTTAATATGCAGAAGTACAAGGGCATATTTTATTGAACCACTGTAGTGTACACAGGTATGCTGTTAACACTTATACACTGCTGATATGTTCAGTGTGGACATTTTTGGTAGAAATGTAGCTATACAGGGGCAGCAATGCGATGGCTAGCACTGCGGCCTCACAAATCCATCATCCATCATGTGGTCTTTCTGTGTGGAGTTTGCATGTTTCCCCGTGTTTGCCTGGGATCTCTCTGGTTAATCCGGTTTCCTCCCACAGTCCAAAGAACTGCAGTTATTGGGGTTAAGTTAGCTGCTCATAAATGTCTCTCTGTTTTAACCCTGCAACAGAACGGTGACCTGTCCAGGGTGTACCCCACCTCTCGCCCTCTGCAGCTGGAATAGCATCCAACCCCCTCCAATGCTGACTTGGATAAGGGGAAGATATGGATGGCAAACTTTAACATGCAAACTTTATTTTTTGTTTGTTTTTTTTTTTTTCATAGTTCTTTCAAATACTGTTTGCTGTTGCAAATTACTTCACATATTTCTTTCATATTTTACATAATTCTAGGAGCCAGGGTTTGGAAAACAAGTTAGATCATTTGTATGAAGTTGTCTGTTTTTTCTGGATGACTAAACAACATAATGTCATAATGTCACATGCTGCATGGTGATAAGGGAGTTCAGTAGAAGAAATGTTTTACATCAACACTGATGATAGACTATTACAGTCAAAACAGAGAAGGCTTGTTTGCATTTAGTCTCCGTATCACCATTGCTGCGATTTATCCTCATCTCATCTGAGAAACTCTTGCTCTTGCCGTTGCCACGATCAATCTTTTCCGAAGCCGAATGCTGTAAATTCAAGTACATTTTCCTTTGATGGATGAGGTAAGGCCTTTACTGAAATGAAGACACGGAAGATAAAGCAATTTAAGGGAAAAATGGTAAACATGTAAAGCAAATTAGAACACTTCAACACAAACTAACATCAGAAGCAGATTTTAGTCGTTCACGGAGCTTTACAGCCTGTTGAAAAAGAATAAAAGCAGAGTCTCTGCCTCGCTATCTTTGAGCGTTGTGTATTGTGACTCAGTACACCAGATCCTTCAAGCTCAGAGATTATCTGCAAACTGCCGAAAACAGTTTGTAAAGAAATAGAGCTTTGAGAAAAACATGCCAAAAAGAGATTGTTTTAGCAAGAAGATGAAGACTGCAATGAAATAATGACGCTCATGCTGAGGCGCTCCTTCTGGTCCTGTAAAGAAATTCATGTGGAATGATCTATAACTGGGATGGCTAATCTGACAGCAAATGAGATGCCTCGCTTTCATAAAAAGCAAGACTAAACCCGAGGGATACTGAAAGGGTTTTTGAGGTTTAATTGTGTTGGTTTTTGTCTTTTATTCTTCTGAACCATTTGTGTTTGTAGCCCAGGGGCTTACTGGACAGCAGTCCGCTCTACTGTCTGGGCAACAGTCCAGGCTGGTGGTGGTTGTGGATGCTTCAGCTTTGGGCTTTAACCCCCATGGTTGAACCTGAGCCTTGCAGCTGCTCATTATTGTGCAGTGAAAGTGCAGGGATTGCTTTATAAGCCCTGGAGGAGTCAGGAGGGATTCTCTGCCCACTACAAGCTAAGCAATCCAGTTACATCAGTTGTGAGCCCAGGGACACATGGCTAGCCCAGGCTAATCCCAATATCCAATTTAAAATGTTGAGAAATGATAACCAGATGTCAAAGGCTCATGTTTCTGCCTTACAGTCCAGTGGGCAGCACACCAAAGGAGGTTATGGAAGACATTAGAAATAAGACCTGTCCTCCCAAGTGGTCTGACTGAATTAACCTGTTGGGGTTATGAGCTTTCTGCAGTTCCAAGACAATAATTCCACAAGTGATTTTTCATTACACATAGAGATAGTTATCTGTGTGAAGCTGCAAGCAAAGGTACTCGGTTATTAAAAATTTGAGTTGAAAATCAGGAACATTCATTTTAAAAGTTTTCAGTGTATAAAATATCCTTTTGGGGGATATGCATTGCATTATATTTCCTGAATTAATAAATGACAGAAAGAAAATATTGGGAAATAATACCGCTCCATTAAATTTCTCCAATCCCACTACGCTCTTTTGTTTAAATAAAAAAAAATAGCAAGAATTTAATACCTTCTATCAATACTGGGAATATGAAAATGTTAACATGTCCAGTACTTTGCGAATACTAGGGTGTGTCTCAACAACATGTGTTGCAGATGCTTTACATTCTAGTCTATTTGTGTTATGGTCACAGATATTGCAATGCAACTACCCAATAGTATATGTGGACCTGCTGTTTAAATATTGAAGTTAAATGGTCAGTCAAGATTAAAAGCAGACTGCATCATATGTTAATTTTGGCCTTAAATTTGAATTCTGCCTGTGCAATCTTTGTTCTAGCTGTTGTTACATAAGCAATTTTCACACATGCACCACCCTCCTGAACTTCTCCATGAAAGGGCGAATGCATGACTATAATGAGACTACTTTTGATGTTTTACTTTAAAAGTATGGCACCTCGCGGTACCTCTGTTTTGATGTTGAGCTGCAGAAATAATAACAATGCACAGTTTTTAGAGCCATAATGGCTGTTTGAAATTCTGGACGTTTAATTACGCTAATTGGTACAGTGGATGGAGATCCAAGAATCAAGACAAACAGAGCCGTTCTGATTCACCCTCTGTTCCTTTTTTTGGCTCACTAACTCCACTGACTGCATTTCTCAAGTGTCTGTAAATCATTAGCAAGCTACTTTAATGAACATGTTGTTCACCTCTCTGCCTCTCTCCTTCTCTCTCGCTCCAACCCTCCTTGCTTCTTATCGCCACCGACTGACAAATCCAAATGAACAAACACTGAGTCACTGCACCTGTGTTTCCGCCCTTTAATCATGGCGACTTATCACCAAGTCTCAGTTCAAATGCTGCCTCCCACTGCAAGCAGTGAGCAAGCATGAGAGAAAACAAATGAGCCGAGAGCTCCTGCCATTAAGCCTGAGCGCGTGGTTCATTGACAGCAGATATCTGGATCTTACGCAGACAGTAAATCTGTATTGCTGTATCGGTTTAACCAATGCACTGTCACAAACATGCTGGCATCAGCTAAGATGTTGGCTCATCCAAACAAAGTCAAACTTAACACTGCATTTTCTTAAGTTTCCAATACATGTGTAGCAGTTTCAGAGCTTCATCAGCCCTACTTCAAATCATCTTCAAAATGCTGCAAAATACAAGGATATTTAAGGTACATGTGCGGTTTGAGGCGTGTCCACATATTTTGCATAGGCAAAGCAAATAGCATCAAGTGGCCTTTAAGGGATGAGTTTATTCTGTATTTCCAGTATAGTTTGTGAAATATCCTTGAGATTCATCCGCACACATCCCTTCAAACTAGGGCTGCTCGATTATGGCAAAAATGATAATCACGATTATTTTCACTGAAATTGAGATCGCGATTATTTGACGATATTTATTTAACCCTTTAAGACCTACTATAGAACCAAGTCCGCCAGAGCTTATATTATTTTTTTACATGTTGTAGTGCCATTTGTTGGAGTATTTCAAGTTGCTATACAACTGTTATAGCCCACATTTTAATAATATGTATGCATTAAGTCCATAGTAACTACATTAATTGCAAAAAAGTGCAATAAACTACAAAAAAATTGAAAATAGTTTTTGTTTTTTTACATATATTTCTACTTGGAGAAATTTAAGAGGTTTATCCCTCAAAACTTTAAATACAAAAAAGTTGCAAAAAATAGTTTACAACAACAGGAAATTTATTTTGAGTGTCTTCATAGTTTTATTTTGGAGATACACCAATTTTTATATACTGCAGGAAAAACGAAAAAACAATCCTATGATGCAAATTTGCAAAGAAAACAGCATCAAAATAAACTATTTCCAGCTGTGCAATTCGAGTTCTAAGCATCCCAGCAACTATTCAGAAAAGTCAAACATGACCAGTATAGGTTTTTAAGGCCTACAAGTTAAAAAAAAACTACATTTCAGCGAAAATGACGTCACTTCCGGTTTCGGCCAGGAAATGGCGGACATGCGACAGTTCATGCTGACGTCTGTTTCACTGTGGGAAGTGTTACGAACAGCTGGTCGGATCGGCAAAGCGTGTTTCTGGAATATTATGTTTTGTTCCTGCAAGAGCTTTTTATGCAGTTTTTGCAAAGCTTTATGTGGAAGGAAACCGTGACCGAGGACAAGCTGATGGCATCAGATGTAAGTACAACTCCTCCGGTTTCATATGCAAAACAAATTATTGCGCTAGCTTACACGGTTCTGGTTCTACAGGGATTTAAAAATAGTTACACAAAACGGAGCGTGCTGCTCTGACCGGCTTTAAAGGGTTAACAATGACTTTAAAAAAATAATATAAAATAGTGTGCAACACCACTGAAGTTGTTTTTTTTTACTTCTCTTTTCAACCAACAGCAGTCACTCTCCTCTCCAAATAACTTCTGCTTAGCTTTCAGAGCTTCCCTCGGGTCCTCTTAATCAGCGGTCTCCAACCTTTTTTGCACCACGGACCGGTTTATGCCCGACAATATTTTCACGGACCGGCCTTTAAGGTGTCGCGGATAAACGAGGGAGGGGCTAATAATCGGCTCAGTCATTTTTAATGATCGTTGAAAGCCCAGATCGTAATCGTGATTAAAATTCGATTAATTGAGCAGCCCTACTTCAAACCGTATGTGTTATTCCACACGGAGGAGCTAAGGGAGGGTGCTGGAAGGTGCTCCACCTGGAGACTCTGTTGTCCTGCTGGGAGACTTCAATGCTCACGTGGGTAACGACAGCGAGACCTGGAGGGGCGTGATTGGGAGGAACGGCCTCCCTGATCTGAACCCGAGTGGTGCTTTGTTATTGGACTTCTGTGCTAATCACAGTTTGGCCATAACGAACACCCTGTTCGAACATAAGAGTGTCCATAAGTGCACGTGGCACCAGGACGCTCTAGGCCGTAGGTCGATGATCGATTTTGTAATCGTATCACCAGACCTGCGACCATATGTTCTGGACACTCGGGTAAAGAGAGGGGCTGAGCTGTCAACTGATCACCACCTGGTGGTGAGTTGGATCAGGTGGCGGGGGAGGACGCTGGACAGACCTGGTGCACCTAAACGCGTAATGAGGGTGTGCTGGGAACGTCTAGCAGAGGCCCCAGTCCGCGAGATCTTCAACGCACACCTCCGGCAGAGTTTCAACAGCATTCCGAGGGAGACTGGGGACATTGAGTCCGAATGGACCATGTTCAGAGTCTCCATTGCCGAAGCTGCTGCATTGAGCTGCGGCCGCAAGGTGGTTGGTGCCTGCCGTGGTGGTAATCCCCGAACCAAATGGTGGACACCAGAGGTGAAGGGAGCCACCAGGCTGAAGAAGGAGTCCTATCGGGCTTGGTTAGCCTGTGGGACTCCGGAGGCAGCCGACAGGTATCGACAGGCCAAGCGGAATGCGGCTCGGGCAGTGGCTGAAGCAAAAACTCGGGTGTGGGAGGAGTTCGGAGAGGCCATGGAAAAAGACTTTCGGACTGCCTCGAAGAGATTCTGGCAAACCGTCAGGCGTGTCAGGAGGGGAAAGCGGTGCTCTACCTGCACTGTGTATAGTGCTGGTGGAGCACTGCTGACGTCGACTGAGAAAATTGTCAGGCGGTGGAAGGAATACTTCGAAGACCTCCTTAATCCCACTGACACGTCTTCCGAGGAGGAAGCAGAGTCTGGGGATGAGGGGAATGACCCGCCAATTTCCGGGGGCGAGGTCACTGAGGCAGTTAAACAACTCCTTGGTGGCAGAGCCCCTGTTGTTGATGAGGTCCGCCCCGAGTTCCTGAAGGCTCTGGACGTGGTAGGGCTGTCCTGGTTGACACGCCTCTGCAATGTTGCGTGGAGATCAGGGGCAGTACCTGTGGACTGGCAGACCGGGGTAGTGGTCCCCATCTTTAAGAAGGAGGACCGGAGGGTGTGTTGCAACTACAAGGGGATCACACTCCTCAGCCTCCCTGGGAAAGTCTATCCCAGGGTGCTGGAAAGGAGAGTTCGTTCGCTAGTCGAACCTCGGATACAGGAGGAACAATACGGTTTTCGTCCTGGTCGCGGAACACTGGACCAGCTCTTTATCCTCTCGAGGATACTTGAGGGTGCATGGGAGTTTGCCCAACCAGTCTACATGTGTTTTGTGGACTTGGAGAAGGCATTCGACCGTGTCCCTCGGGGTGTCCTGTGGGAGGTGTTGCGGGAGTATGGGGTGTCTGGCCCATTGCTACGGGCCATTCGATCCCTATAAGTCGGACTCGTTCCCGGTGGGTGATGGGCTCCACCAGGGCTGCCCTTTGTCTCCGGTTCTGTTCATAATTTTTATGGACAGGATTTCTAGGCGCAGCCAAGTGGCGGAGGGCTTTCGCTTTGGTGGCCTCAGAATCTCATCTCTGATTTTTGCGGATGATGTGGTTCTGTTGGCTTCATCGGGCCTCCAGCTCGCACTGGAACGGTTCTCAGCCGGAAAAGGGTGGAGTGCCCACTCCGGGTCGGGGATGAGTTCCTGCCCCAAGTGGAGGAGTACAAGTATCTCGGGGTCTTGTTCGCGAGTGATGGGAGAAGGGAGCCGGAGATCGACAGACGGATTGGGGCTGCAGCTGCAGTAATGCAGACGCTGCACCGGTCCGTCGTGGTGAAGAGGGAGCTGAGTGTAAAAGCGAAGCTCTCAATTTACCGGTCGATCTACGTCCCTACCCTCACCTATGGCCACAAGCTGTGGGTAGTGACCGAAAGAACGAGATCGCGGATACAAGCGGCAGAAATGAGCTTCCTCCGAAGGGTGGCTGGCCTCTCCCTTAGAGATAGGGTGAGAAGTTCGGCCATCCGGGAGGGGCTCAGAGTAGAGCAGGTGCTGCTCCACATCGAAAGGAGCCAGCTGAGGTGGTTCGGGCATCTGACAAGGATGCCCCCTGGGCGCCTCCTGGGTGAGGTGTTCCAGGCATGTCCCACCGGGAGGAGGCCCCGGGGCAGACCCAGGACACGCTGGAGAGATTATATCTCTCGGCTGGCCTGGGAACGCCTTGGTATTCCCCCGGATAAGCTGGAGGAGGTGGCTGGGGAGAGAGCGGTCTGGGCCTCTTTGCTTAGGCTGCTGCCCCCGCGACCCGGCCTCAGATAAAGCGGATGAAGATGGATGGATGGATGGAGCTAAGGGAGTTTCTTTTTCCTGAACACGATGGCCTGGAAACACAACCTTGTTCTCAGTGATCTCCAGGCTCCGTGATGTCCCTTTCTTCTCTAAGTCCCTCTCCCATCTGTTGCTAAGAAAACACCTGTGTCCAAAACACTGAATTTTTAAACCTCCACCCTACAGATAGCAATTTAGTGAGTCGAATGCTTGCTTCAATCAATTTCACCCCTGGCGTTTGAAATTGGGAGAACAATAGCGCACTTGTCATGAGGGCTAACGTTGCAGTACCAGAGAACAAAAAGTAATACTAACAGTCAAAGTCAAGATTACAGCAGCTGTAGTTTAGAGAATCTAGGACTTAAAGAAAGAAATTAACCTAAATCAAGCAATGGCATTTTGGAGAAATGGAGGTTTATAAATCTGTGGCAGCTTCAAAATATTAATTACAATTTTGGCTAACTGCACAACAATAAAGATCCTCAGCCTGCTCATATGGCAGCAGCTGATTAACAAAAAAAAAAACCAAATACGTCAGACACCATCTGTTTTAGGCTTTTTCTAGTGAGACTTTTTCTCATTTGCCTTTTGATATATTTGATACTTTTGATAATTTGAGACACTTGGTCACGAAAACGATATGAATGAATTCCAAGAATTTTCATCTGCAATCCCACTTAAAACTGATTGCCGAGTATTCGGCATTGTTTTATTCAAAACTAAGATGTGATGCACCAACACATGACGACATGACTGCAGAAGTGCAAATACCCAACTAAATGGGCCAACTGAGGTTTCATTGTTAACTTGAGCTGTTACTTATTAGAGGGACTTTAATCAAAGATTGCCCTTCACTTTCCACTGAAGCGCTTAGTAATAAATCAACTGTCATTTTACTTACAGAAATGCCTGCTTAGTTTTTGAAGCATGAATGTAACAGAGGCAGACAATGCTGGGGAGAACTGACGGACAAAAGCAGGAGCAAAGGTCACAGTTTCCAATACCTTTTGGAACTGGAACCAAAGTAGTGCGGAAGCTGTAAAGATAATGAACGGGCTGCTTTTCATACTCAGGTAACTGTGTTTGGTTTGGAAGTTGAGGAAGGGGTTGGGCCATCCGTAGGTGAAGGAGAAAGAAATAACAAATAGGCAGACGATGAGTAGTAGGCGGTAAAAACCATGACCGTGTTGTAATAGGATCACACCAGCCGTGACACCCACATTCTTGGACTGTATCTATTTGGCCTTGATGAACTAAACACCTGTAAAGTCTTCCTACACCATTCTAGCACCTGCACTGCTGTGTTATTTGCAATTATCAACTGAACCTAGCACTGCTAGTCGTTAACAGATGAAAAAAAATATCATAGCTGGGAATGAGTTTGCTGTCAGTATTTTAGCAATAAATAAATATGACATCTGCTTCACAGATCCAGCTCCTGGCGTTGTGCAGAGCTTCCAACCTACACCCAGTTTCATCCTTGAGAGAGCATACTTTGTAAGTAGACCTGTCAGACCCTTCCTCTGGTGATGTATCTGTGCCAGCAGCAGCAGCCTCGCAACTTATTCTCCTCCAACTCTCTGCTGTGTGCTTAATGTTCACTTGGGCTCATCCCCAGCTCTGCCCCCCGCGCTAGTTCCCATTCCCCTCTCACTTGGCCCCCCTCTCGCAGTCTCAGCACAATCAAGTACCCCCGTCAGCGATGGGCATTTCATTACCTAAGTGCCAATTTCTCAGCCACGGAGCAGGTAGTGGAGCACTTAACCACAAGCTGGAATCTGAATTCTAATGAGAAGGTTCATCGTGCCTTACTTACTACATCCATGTGAGGTGTACAAAATGCTCCCCAGAAATACCCAGGTTAAAGCAGTTTTTATTTCGGTTTATTTATACATGGTAAATGGTCTGTATTTATATAGCGCTTTACTAGTCCTTAAGGACCCCAAAGCGCTTTACATATTCAGTCATCTACCCATTCACACACTGGTGATGGCAAGCTACATTGTAGCCACAGCCACCCTGGGGCACACTGACAGAGGCGAGGTTGCCGGACACTGGCGCCACCGGGCCCTCTGACCACCACCAGTAGGCAACAGGTTAAGTGTCTTGCCCAAGGACACAACAACCGAGACTGTCCAAGCCGGGGCTCGAACCGGCAACCTTCCAATTACAAGACGAACTCCCAACTCTTGAGCCACGATAGCCCCATTTATTTATTTGTATAAAATAGGACTTGTCGACACTTAAATGGGCGGTTTTTAAACAAAGTTTTTTTTGACGCTGTTTTGGCCTTCAGTCAGCATGCAAAGCATTTTTAGATCAATGAAAATCGACCTTTTGAAAAATCTCCCGCAACGATGAGGATACTCAGACAGTCAATTTGCACTTTTGACAGGTAGAAACTGAAAATCGCTAAAGTGATTGGGTTTCATTAGTCACTGCGGGTCCTTTCCTGATTAATCACAACTGAGAAACCTACCCTCTGCTTCCTGTTTACTCTGACACGACTAACACAGCCATGCCCAGTGTATCTGAACGGTCATGTGATCATGTTACTAGGGAAGACACGGATGAGTTCTGAAACTGTGCCTAAACTCTGCCTGGACTCACATGATGCTCGTGAGGTCTGAGAATGAAAAAACGGAGAGATGTCAAACTGAACAAGTGTGCCAACCATGCATTTGCACTTGTATGTTCTCAGACTTTGCAGCCCATCTGGTACTTGCATAGCATCAAAACACAACATACTACAGTAATTTAAACAAGACAACTAAAGAAACAGCTCTCTCAGTGAGGTTTTACTTGACAGGCAAAAATCTGGCTGGTCTTTACAAGACTGGACCTCTGCTTTTTAGTTTAATGTGTGTAACTTCAAAAAGTATCTGGGACATTTTATGGAGGGTGAATCAATGTCTAAGTAGCCCACTTAAACAAATGTAATGTCTTTCTGGGCTTCTGCCACAACTTTGAAAGCTTAGTTTCTCCTATTCCTGTCCCTTTGTCCTATAAATGTCTCTGTAACTTGATTTAGCATGATTGATGAAGGACACAGTGGAACAACAGATGCTTTAAGTGAATCTGTGCAGGAACTACAGCAATGTATGCTTCTGAACTTGGAAGCAACTTAAACGAGGTCGGCGTTCAACAGAAGGATCCAGGTTCAAGCATTCATTTCAGCAAGATTAGGTGAAATAAATCCCTACCAGATTCTGGATTTCTGTAGCGCAACTAAACCCTGACCTTTGTGTAGAGGGGGAAGGCAAGTGAAAAGAAAATTCTCCAAATGTTCAGTAAAGTACAACATCATCACACTAACTGAGCAAATACGGAGTAGTAAGCAATTTTTCTCTAACTACAAAGTAAAATGTTGCAAAAATGGCGAACAACCATCTCCAAAATGCATCATGGTTTCCCAGTGGACACAAATCTCCCACACGCTTCTCCCCTCCCCCAGGCAAGTGACTGGGGAAACAGCCGTCATCAGGTAAAATGACCCTTAATGCCTTCTGAATAGAGCAGCTAACTTTACGTGGCCGGGTCATTAAGGAGACAAAAGGGCTGCCCAAACAGCAGGAGTACACTCTCCCCAGCCACCAGCTACACGCTCCCTTTCCCCCAACATCAGAGAAACTCCAAATGTAGCCCCTCTCTGCCCCACAAGCACTCATCTCACCATAATTTTTCATCCCACTTCAGTCTTCTGCAAGCGACAGAGCAGAACAAGACACTCCCAAGTCGGAAAGGACTGAAGAGAGAGGATAAATCTGGAATGGAAAAAATGAACTGGGATATTTGAATTTGGCTGTTGTTCAGCTGAAGCGATCTGAATGACTGAGCGTGTGCTGAAGCTGATAATAGTCCTGCGCAAACATCCACCACTGCCATCTGGGAGAGGCTGACAGTCATCACACCAAGTATGTTAACGATGTTTGCAGATGACTCGGAAGCCAGGAGAGGACCGAGAAGGACAACCGAGTAGGAGTGTTTGAAAGGAGCGGACCTGGAGCTGAGTTTATGTGCATTTCTCATTGACATGCAGCACATGTACACAAAGCCCTGCACATATACACACACACACAGCAGAGTCCTGTCTCACTTGACTGTCTTCAAATGCTGAATAAACTTGTGGTCAAAGACATCAAAGTGTGTTGGTGTTTGTGCATGCAGGCATTTACAGCACTATTGAGTGACCACACAAAATACTTTCACACACTCACAGCAAGGGAGAAAGCCAGGCCTGGAAAGCGCAAATATGCAGAGTTCCACAACAGAAGCATGCAAACTCTTCCTCAGAGGCTGTAGAAAGTGAGTCCTGCACTGTAAACTATGACTGTGAGAGACACTGCTTTAAATTAACATGTGGCTACCGCTACGGGTATAATTAGCAACAGCAAATTAACTAACAAGCTATCCAGGAACTTGTGTTGCTAGTTTTACAGCAGAATAACCACCTGTTACATTTGTGCTCTCACCTGCTAAATTAGAGGCAGTGAGGTGATCGTCATCTGATTGCTTCATTCAAATAGCTGATTTTCTTTTATGTTTTGCACAAAGTATTGGACTAAAAGTGACTGTTTGGAATAGTTTAAAGAAAGTTAACCTATAATAGGCCTAACTGTATTGTACACAAAGACAATCAATCAATACATTAATGTCGAAATTTATTAGTCTAATCATCGACAATGGCCTCTAAAATCCAGCATCAGTCTGGCTCTCGTTTTGTCAATATGAAACATCCATAAGGAAGCCAAGTGTTTGCAAAAAGAATCCAGAATAAGAACATATGCAGATTTTCTACCTTAAACCAAGTCTGTGACAATCATTAACACACATACACACACATGCACTTTAAAATCACTGCTAAAAATGGCTTTTTCTTTCAGCTGAGCGCCTGTCACATCCAGGGTCAGGTTACTCTGCCATGCACACCAACAAAAGGGAAGCAGAACAAAAAACAAAAAAGAGTAGCTCAAGCTCTGGCAGTGACTTCTGAAAGACCCGGTTCACAGAGAGCAATAATTTCACCTCATTTAGAATGAAATCCCCGTGAATAATCTGCAGGCATAAGAACCTGCGCGCCTAACCAGAAATGGGCAGGATAAAGTTTGCTTGAGTGCGTGCGTGTGTGTGGATCCTCAACAAGCGTAGCAGGGCTGATGACTTTTTAGGATCACAATGGTTATATCAGCACAGGCGCAGCGTGTGAATTAAAAGCTGCAAATCAAATGACCGAAACACTGCCCACCATGCTTTACTGGCAAACGATCTAAGACAAGCGCAGGAGAAATTGAGGAAACAGTTGGCTCTGAAAACAAAGAAACCAAATTGTTACCGCTAATGTCACAAAGATAAGAGGGTTACAGTTCATTACTTCAGAGTTAATGCATTAAATCTGTTAATTATTTATAAGCATTCCGTCAGATGTAAACACGGAGCAGAAGAAAACTGTGGAAAAAACTGTGGGGGAAAGTTCAGGGGAGCAAAATGTTTAGTTCAAATGTAATGATATTTCTCTGTGTGCGTGCGATCGAGCGGGAGGTCAGCAGTGTATCTCCATAAAAGCCCCATTCGTTCTTTCAAAAATCTTTACGCTTTGATGAGCAGGCTGCAACAATACCCTGATTCTTTAGAGCAACCCTTCTCCTTAATCCCTTCTGCTTCCAACAATTCCTCGTTCTGTGAACTTGAGTTTGTGGCCCTAAGATGGTCTATGACCATGATTCAGGCTATTTCACCAAACCCCTCCCACCAAAAAGCTTTATTTTTGTTTCCCAAGGGGAGAACGGCAAATATGATATTCAAAGTCTGAAGCATGCACTCTTTTCAGCTTTAGAGCTTTGATAATCAGACACGATGGGAGACAGGTGGTTGGGAGGAGAGGGTTCAAAAAGACAAGAAGTCAACAACAAAGGCTACCCCCCCTCCAAGCCTCCACACCCTACCAAAAGCTGGCCTCCGAGCCTTTGTCAACACAGATCTAAAGAGGAGAAGCTCTGGTGGTAGCCCGAGGGTGATCATTCACAATCTGCTCCAACGCTGAGCGTGTATTCCTCTGGTCTCTCACCATACCCGCACACACAATAATTAAGTTCCCATCCCTCCCCTAACTAGCTGAGCTCAAACTCCCTTTCAGGGCTCAGTAAATGAATAAGCTGATAACAGTTTGGTCTTAAAGTCTGCTGTTGATGAAAAAAACACATTTCAATCCCCCTTAATTTGGCAGACTGGTGGCGGAGAGGAATGAAATTAAAAAGTTTGCTCTCAGTAGGTTTCATATTCTGCATATCGAGAAAAAAGCTGCCGCTCCCCTCCATCCATGCGCGTATGCAAATACACACAGAAATGTAAATGTACGCACAATGTAAAGACATTTGCACATAAAACTAGGATGATGCGTTCCACCAAACTTTCAGCATCATCACACTCAAAAAAATCTCTACTATTAAAGCTAAAAATGAGGAGGAAAGGGGGTGCTCTTGGGAAAGGGACTTTTTTAATAAACTTCATACGCTATCGGTTTTCTGA
This sequence comes from Copadichromis virginalis, assembly GCF_057382275.1. Lineage (NCBI taxonomy): Eukaryota > Metazoa > Chordata > Actinopteri > Cichliformes > Cichlidae > Copadichromis > Copadichromis virginalis. The sequence continues at coordinate 11,751,187 of NC_140637.1, forward strand.
GAGTGGAGCGTCGCCCTTTATCAGGACTGTCGGCGCTTCATCTCAAACCAGCCAAGTGATTTGCATGGAGGGGATCTCATTTCGGCTTCTTCAAAGGAATGATGGCAGGGCTAAAGCGAGCGAATCCAAAACACTGCAGCCATGACTGACTGCAGGTAATCCACCAACTTTAAACCTTTGGAGGAACATATCTTGGCAGACTGACAGGCCCCCCAATGATTTCATGTCCACCCTTCCTATTTGTTGTGATTTTCAACTGCTTTCAACTGGATAAGATTGGGTATGCATCAGTTTTATAAATGTCACAGTGAGAAGATCAGGTGAAGGCAGCAAGGATTTGGAATATATCCTGCTTTCAAAACAACTAATACTGTGCTGAATTAAGTAGAATGATCATTGACATTGCTTCATTTGTTAATTCAGGTGCAATCAGTATGAACCCGAGTCTCCCAAAGCAAAACTACACCAGGGAAAGTATGTAGAACAACTGTTGGTGTTCATTAGTAAGGTGGATGCAATAATTTTAATGGATCACTTTCTATCCTGGGGACCAAATATTTCAAAATGAGCAGCTGAAAAGTCTCATTCTGAAGCCAAATAAAGCAAATACCAAACCAAATCTGTTTTCTTAGTGGTTTGAATGGTAATATACTGGACAGTCCTTCATAAGACATTTATTTTGGAATTCAGCTGCAATTTGCTAAGTGACTCCTGAGTGTTGTATCAGTTTCAACAGGCCCAAAAGCTGTGCATAACACCTATAGTTAATAATTCGATCATTCAGTGGAGTGTTGAAAAATGTACTCACTGAAAAAAAATCGACTTTCTTTGTTCTATATATTATGTGACAGCAGAAGTCATTTGTTACTTTAATTTGTATTTAACAAGTAGAGACAGAACTGTTTGGAAATTGCTTTAGACTCTTGACAGCTAACTTCACAGGTCGAGTGAGGAGATGAACTTATCAGCTATCAATGATCGGCCACTGCACAGGTGCTTCTTGTTTGTTTGGGTATGTTTGGGTGGATCGGTGGTTAATTTATGTCTTATTTCTGTCTTTTTGATTGCTACACAGAGCACAACTGATTCATCGGTGGGGCGACATTAGCTATTCGCAAATCGGTTGGTATCTACATTTATAACAGCCGAGATATGAAAACTTAAAAAGTAAAGAAGAGAAACGCCCCTCAATCATGTTATAGTGTCGATGATCATAACATTAGGGACTTTGCTAAAATCAGTAGTCTGCATTCTTGAGTATTCACACCATGAAATAATTAACTTACAAACAGCGCAACTCTGTTAAGCTGTCGTAAGCGAGAATGAAGAGTTATATAGAGATAGTGACAGAGATCAACATGACCACCGAACCCAGTGCCTCAGAGATGGGGAACCAAACAATCAATCCCAGGGTAACAAACTATCAAAAAACTCATGGTAGATAAACTAGATGACACCATGTACACCTCAGGCGTTTAGAAGCTGCAAGGCGTCCTTTGTGTCAAAGCTTCCTTTAGTTCCCTCAAATCACCTGTGCAAAAAAAGTAATCTATGTCAAATACTCTTACTCTTTTTGCAGTAAATTAGTATGGATTTGTGTATATTTGCAAATACGTTGTGAACAGGTGGTTGTAGGACTGATAATTGCCAGCTGAAAGATTGTGACTTGGCCCAACATACTGCACACAATTGTTCAGCAGAAGCTCTATCGCTCCATTGAAACAGATTGAACGATTCTAGGCTATGGCTCCTCTCTGAGCACAGACTAAAGCGACTTCCATCACTTATGTCAAACTAACACATTCAAAACCATTCTCTGTACACAGGAGACAAAGCTCATATTTATCCCGTAGCCATGTCCTGGTGAGATAGTAAACAAATCAAAAAATGCTAGAGTGGCTGTTATGACTGTAAAATATACTGCTTTGTGAACTGCTTCTTGTTTTTTTTAATCATATGTACTGTTAATAGGGTGGTTGCTTATATTAAACATGGACATTTTTTTTCTCCAAATCCTGAGGTCAGCATACGTGCAAGTAATTTCTGTGAGCTAAAACACTTTCTAAATGCTTTGTTTGAAACTCCAGGCTCTGACTCGGGAGAGGAGAGGGCACACAGTACAACATAAGGCTGACTGTGCTGTTCAAAGCTTGCTTAAAGCTAACAGAAGGGGTTTGTGTGTGTGTGTTTGTGCACGTATGTGCTCTGACAAGTGTGTAGAGTTCATTATCAGGAGAGCGGTGATGAACTCCAGAAGCATTCAGTTTAGTCTACTGCTGAGGTGACTCCCTCTCTGTCCTTTAGTTCCCATCTTCCGAAAAACACAATGAAGGAGGAGGGATGGGGGCCGCTGGCAAAGCCACAGAAGTGAAAGGGAGGACAAAAAGGAGGAATAGGAGGTTCAAGGAGGGGAACACAGAGGAAGAAGAGGAGGAGAGAAATTGCCTCTCAACTCGTACGATTGTCTAGATGTAAATTAGAGCTGATCAAGATTCCAGAAGCATCCTAACCAGCAAATTCAATCTGCACAGACCCAACCGAAGAAGAGAGAGCCAGACCAAGAGACACAGAGAGGGAGAGAGAGAGAGAGAGGTACATAGATAGGGAACAGCAGAGTGACTCACATACAGACAGACGTGCAGAAACACATACGGGGACAAAGGGAGAGATCGGCTTCAGTGGTGTGCAACAAATGCACTGCTTTAGAACAAATAATGCACTGAAAAGAAGAGGAAGGGGGTGGATGGTCTTTAGAGCAAGAGCAATATACATTCTGTACAGCCAGCTGGGTCTAGTTCACTCAGGAAGCCAAGTGATCAGATTTCCTTTAAAAGTAAGAGTTTCAATGTCACATCATCATAAATAAAGTAAGGTGAAGACACATTGAAAAAACTCTGTGCAGCAGTCACTTAGTTCAAGCAATGCATAGTTCAACCGTATGCTCGTCCTGGGAATGTGTCACGTTGGCGCTGTGAAGACGCCTGACCCTGTTTTAACCTCTCATCCCATAACCAATTCAAAGTCCCTTTTGGCTTCAGGTAAAGGTTAACTGGAGGATGACCTGATGCCTTTAACTCTTCCCTTGTTTAAATGGAACAGGATGTGTGGAGGCTACAACGCTCTGAGCCTGTTCTGAGCCGAAACAAGACCCTGGAAGTTAACCAGTTAAAAAGGACCTCGGGGAAATTCCAGTGGGAACTTTGTATCGAGTGCTAGATCAAGGTCGCTGATGTGCAGATGAGGAAGGAGAATACTGTGTTGGCAAAATTACCCGAACCTGCACATAAAGCACTTCGCAGTTAAACAGCAATTAAAGGACTTAATTTAATATTGACTGAAGATAAAGCATAAGATTTAAGGCAGCCAATAAAAGACATGGCGTGTTATATCTTCTCATTTGCTGAATACACTGAGCTCACAGGCTCACACTTGTCCTGTTCCTGATGAGCAATGCTGCACTGATGACAAAAAAGTATTTTCAATTTCTCCTTATTTTATTATATGTTCCTCTGTATCCCTCAACAATCAATGCCTTTTATGTCTCATGTAGCACACTTGTCTTGTTGTTGAAAGGTGCTATACAAATGTATTTACCTTACTATAACCAGATGCTCCACTTTTTTTTTATCTTTATACTATAGCAGGAGCTAACTGAATCCTGCAGCAAGGACTCTGTGAGTGCAGGGGAGTAAATATCCCAACTACAACAACTATACTTTAGAAAGCTGTTCGGTTACATGTTGCTTGAATTTGCTGGCCACGTAGCCTGCTGAAGACTAGAACACCGCAAACCCAAACTCGCCGCACTCAACGCCTCCATCCATCTCAATGCTAATATATTTCTCTAAGAGCCCTCTCGAACATGTCTGTTTCAAGTGCTCTTCCAGAGCATGCCTCTACCCACTCACAGAGGAGGAAAATCATCACTGAGAAAGATGCCTTTACAAACTTTTTTTGTATGTTCTCTAGCTCTCATGGTCACGAGAGGATCAAGGGATGTTAAAAATGGCTGGGTTATGCAGCACAAGGGGCTTCTGAGTGACAACAAGGAGAGATTTGGAGAGGCTGATCCGGGCATACTTCTGGCAACAACTTGCAGTCTGTGATAGAACTTGTTACCTCAGGCCAAGCCTCTCTCAGGCACTATGCTTCTGCTGGAAAACGCCAAAAGCTGCCTCTGGGCAATGACTTCAAGGCTTCTCCTTTTTTTGTGTGGGTTCAAGAACAGCTAACAAAGTGGCAGCAATAGAAGTGGAAGAGACGATGCGGATGATATTGTAAGCATCTTAACTATTATTTTTTAAGATGGGTTTTAAGGGATTTCAGAGGGAAGCTATCTGTTAAAGGCTGTGTTCAGCAGCCAATAGTCCTAATGGCTAAATTTGGACTAAAATGCCATAAATTCTGCTGTATGTGCTAAATCTTTGAGAAACCTAATCAATAATGTCTGTCTTCATCCTTTTCTTCACAGTTCAATAGCTCTAACTTTGAGCTGACTTTGCGTTTCTTTCTTCTTCTCTTCTGCATTCCCTGTACTATTTGTTCTTTTTATCCCTTCCCTTCATTCCCATTCTTGTTCTGTTTGCCCTTCTCCATCGGCTGTCTCTCCCCATCACTCGTGCTCTTTAATCTTGGACTTCACTTCTTCCTTTCTGTTCTAGATTACCAGTCACATTTTCTCTCTTGTAGACATGTTGTGCAGAACTGTTGCATACGCAACACCTTTAACACACACTGCTGTAGTAAAGAACTGCATTAAATCAGAATTTCATTCAATTGCAATCAGGTTTCAAATTGCTTATTTGCATTTAAATATTTGCTTCTATCCAGGGGAAGATTCTCCTCACGTGTCCAACCTCCTAATTGTGTTGTATACTTTTACATTTTTAGGCTCACAAGCTATTGTGATTGATTTTCCACTAACAACTGAAAACACACTCAAAAACACGACTGACCAAAGTGCACCGATGGGGCCGGCAATACTGGAAATATGTAAAAGAAAATCAAAACAGAAATAAGATCAGACTGGAAATATAATAAAACAATATAAAAAAATAAAATGAACTGTATTTATTTATTTTTTATTTTACAGAACTTTTAGTTATGCAGGCAATCCCACTGAAATTCAGTGTTTCATTTATATGAGAGACACGTTTTACTACTGGATTGCAAAAGTTTTAAAGTACTATGTTCTTAGTTATATGGTCAATTTTGGTGTTGTTTTCTTTTCAGTGTTGAAAATCTTTTTTTCTATATGTGTATCCTTTATATGCAGACATATAACTTTAACAACCCTAAAACTCACATCTTATCTGTGTGTACTCACTACGTCACGACATAGTCGGTCGTGCATTTCTTCGAAAAATTGTTGAAAATAATCACAGTGCACAGGCTGGGTCACAAACGCGCTGGATTATGTTTATGTTTCATTCGGATTTGGAGACAGTAAAGTCTGTGTCTGTGTTTATGTGAATGTGTGTATACAGATACAAGCTTAAGCTAGTGAGACATCCTCTGCCAGATATCTCCCTCTGAAAACCATCACGTCCTTGTCATTGTTGGCTGAAACAACAGGGGCAGACCGGTGCCTCCTTCCAGCCAGACAAATCTGTAAGCCTGAAGGGCAAAGCAAAAAAGAAAGAGGAGGTGTGGGTGTCCCAAGAGGTTTTACTCCTCAGGGGAGTCATCTCAAGTGGTTTGTCAAGATAATACATATCATAAATTCCATAACTCAGTAAAAGTAAACGAAACTTGAGCATCTTTGATGGCACTGACTTGAAAAGTCTAATCTCTCATCCATCATGACATTGTTACCTACAGCCAGTATTACGTTTCTTCATCAATACATGCAGCAACACTCCGTTCATGTGTTTGATAGCAGCAAATTCAAATATGTCACACATCAACACCGATGCAGCAGATATTTATTTGATATTTTTTGTCAAAACATGGTGCTAAAATTACGCACGATGAAACTCATCCATCAACAGTAAGAAGTGGGTTACTCCAGTGCATGCACAAAAGGGGAGCTCACTTCTTTCAAACTCTAGACCTGTTTTTCTCTTTCTAGCTTACAGCATTGAGTTCCAGCCATTAGTGCCTCCAATGTCATAGCTTTAGGCAATTTCACAGATGTGAGAGAAGGCCTCACAGCAAACTTTTATCACACGTATGCAATAGTACTTTTCTACGCCTGTAAACAATTTCTGATTGTCCAGGGTTATAATTTAACTGACTTTTTGTGAGTAAACTGGCAGAGAGACACGCTGAGAGAAGCATACAGAATTAGGTCAGAGGCACCAGGTTGTTAGGACTGACAGCTTTACGGGGCATGGGATTCCAGTCTAATTACAGGTGGAAGTGCAGTAATATGGCAACACTGGGAGGAGGAAGATGATGACTGTGGGAGTACAGAAGAGTGAGATCAGGCAACAAAATACTTTAACATGTGTTAAAGGTAAGAGCAGAGGCATAAAATCCAAATTGTGGTTGGTCAGCAAGCTCAAATGTATAAACCAGCCACAAAGGTATGACAAAGGCACACACACACACACACACACACAGTGACAGACAGACAAACGTACAGGTCGTCATCCGGAAGTGAGAACATGATTGAAGATGCGAACTGAAAGTCGGAAGCAAAATAAACATGATGGCAAACGCAGAAGGAAACTGTGAAGGTCAAGTCACAAGGGAAGGAGAGGTGTTCATCCTGGGTTCACCCTGACTATCCTTCCACAGAGAGATGGATGAAGGGGAAGAAAGGAAGTAAAGCAGACTAAACTGTTGTCTGAGGAGCAAGACAACACTGGGAAAAGCTTGTGTAAATCCTAAGATTTGTTTTGTGAACAGTGGGCCCCATGTTGTCAAGTCTACCCTGCTTCCTGTAAGTGTATCATCCTAAGGAAGTCGGTGTTCAGTTCAGAGATGCATAGGATTAGACACAAAAACCTTCCTCAAAAAGTTGAGGGAGGTTTCGCCAAAGACAGGAAGCTGCTTTGGCACTACAGAGAAGCCCACAAAGATAACACAAAACTAGCTGCACTTGGCAGATATATGGATGACAGTATATAGCAGGTGTGCACCACGAGACAACAAGGAGCATGATAGTTGTAATTAAAAGCACTGGGTCAGTGCATCTGCATCAGACATCCAGAGGGGCCCAAATCTAATTAAACCCTGAACTCGTTTCTTCCTGCTTTAATCCAGCCGTGGTGTAAGACAGATGAAAATCCCCCACTTATTCTGTACATCTGCCACAAGTGAAGTAAGGCTTTATTTCTCACCCCAGAGATCTCTCCATGTCAAACTTTTTCTCTGGAAGAGACATTAGAAAACAAAGCCTCTGTAGCTTCAAACAAAAAGAATTCACAGGGTTAAAAAAAAACTTTTTCTTCTCCGTTTTTCTTGATCTAAGAAGTTTTGGAGTGACAGCTGACCTGACCTAAATACAAATCACATTATGGCTCCTGCTATCCCCCCTTCCCTCCCCGTGTCTCACCGAAACTCTTTTCTCTAAACCTGATGTTTTTGGCATGACAGTAAGTAGCAGCACTTGCCACAGCAGCTGCCCGGCTCCAGAAATGTGGCCTTGGTAGCAGGAATTTTGTCACGGATCCAGTTCCTTGGAGAGAGCCCAGATCTCATGCAGACTGCTGCTCTGAACTCTTTATGTTGAGGACAGAAGAGAAAAGTTTCCGGGTCACTGTACATCCAAAGCCCTGCTCAGAGCCTCCGGAGTCAATTTCACTTTCCTGGTCCTGGACTAAAGAAGAGCTTAACTGGGACTTTGACACGAGCTAACTTTACATCTCCTTTTCAGTTCCGTTAGCCTTAAAACAATCGCTGTATGGTGAAAACCGTCATCTTTACTATCAAAAGACTTACTAAATCATTTGATCATGTTGTATTTAGCCAAAGAGAGCCGTGACTGGAATGAAGTCCTACATCGAGTGCTGAGATCTTTTAAATGTCTTTCGCTTTGTCACAATTAAAGAAAGATGACGAACTTTACATATCAGAAGATGCAATCGCGTGTTGTTGCATGAAGCCAGGCTCTGACGGCTTTTTTACACAAAACGTAGTATATCAGGACAGCCCTGATGTTACACAGTATGTCTGTGTGTACACTTTGAGCGTGTCAACATCTCACAGGTAGTGACAGGCATGTCACTACATGTAGGTGTTTTTGCTTACTATCGCTATCACATACTGCCATCTGTGATTCTAATCAGCAGCGGAGTGATACACTCCTGCTTTGAGCCGGGAAACAAGCCAAGATGAGCAGACTGCGGTTAAGTGGTCCGTTCCTCCTTTGCTCGCTCCCGTCTTTCATGGCTTTTTCATTTTCAGCCCCCTTTATCGCTATGCCAAGCAGGCACTCCACTCCTGCATTTTTAATTAAAATGTAAAATGCGCAGTAACTCCGGAGACTCTGGGCTAGATGGCACACAGGTCCACTGGTCTTGTCACTCCCTCCTTGCCTTTGTTGCTTATTTCATCAAAGCCATCCATCTAGCCTTTTCCATTTGCCCAATTCAGTTCACTTCACTGCATAAATGCTTTGACATAAGCCACACAGGGTACACAGATTTATCAAGGATACACCTTTGTGGAAAAACTCTACAGCAAACGAATGAAGTCTCACTCTTAGCCTAATCCATTCAAGGCTCCTGAGAAAAATCCAATCCTCAAAGTCACTCTTTTTGACTTCCCATGACTCCCTGAAGACAAAAGGCTGCTTATGTAGACATGGACTGCTTTAGTTCAGTCATCTGGGTGCGGCTGTGTAGTGTTCTCACACACTTTACAACGAAATAAATTCCATCTCCCCCTTTGGAATTACCCATAAGCCATATGTTTTTCTACCTGGGAAACTGGTAGGTTGTCATGTTTCACTGTGCAACTGTGATGTTTTAATCTACCCGTACAGTTCCTTGCACAGGAACAGGTGGAAACGGAGCCTAATATTTTAATTATAAGGCAGCAAACTTGGTGCAAGTTTTCCCAGAGTGTTTAATAGCAGAGACTGGCCTTTCTACCAGAACTAAAGGCAGACTCCACTAAGCTTAGAGGCGATTATTGCACCTGAAGTGAAATGAACCTTCAGGAAAAACACACAGAAGTCATTTAATGCAAGAGGATCCTGTGTACACAACATGTGGTGTCAAAATTTAACATAATTAGGACTTGAACCTCACATAAATTGCCCTAAAATTCCTGAAAACCTGAGCTGCTGAAGCATGAGTATTTTCCACGGCCTTTAGTAACTGATTAACTGATTGAGCGAAATGACAGGTCCTTTTTTGGAAAGTCTTTAACTCTTCTGGGGATCCATATGATTGGCATGTGCGTTATGAAGAGCTGCAGGTAAAATCTGAAATGTTCACTCCTCCCCATTTCATCATTATCTCCTCACATATCAATAAAGAAGGAGGAGGGAGAGGGCAGCCAGGTTAGGAATTCCAGTCCATTCCAAGCCTCCTCCTTGCACAAACAGTGGAGGGGAAAAAAAGCTTTTCGCAAGACCCAGCTTTATTCACTCCAAGCAGCCCCTTGAGGAGAAGAGGGGGGGGCTTAAACAGTCATCCCACATCCCACCCACCCCGCAAGACTGTCTGCTCGACCATCATTAAGCAAAACCACCTGCTGGCACACCAGAACCCCCATCATGTTCTCAACAAGCCCGGCTAACCTGCAAGCCTCTGGATTGCTGTACACACAGATCATAAAGCATCAGTAGGAAGTCGAGTGGTAAAATGCTGCTCATTATCACCCCAGAAGGACAGCATGCACACTAGCTGCAGTCAGCATTATGGATTGAAATAGATGCAACACAAAGGGGCAAAGAAATGATCTTTGATGCAGCTGTTGCATGACTATACGCTGAGTTCTGACTGGCTCGTTCCCCCTCCCCTAAAAAGAGAGAAACAAAATAAAGAAGACGGGAGGGGGAAGGAGAGAGAGGAAAAGATCAAGACAGAAGGAAGAAACAGCTCTTTGTCTTTGTCAGGGCCTTAAGGGAAAGACTTTGGCATCAAGTCATCAAGAGCTGAAACAAAAGCAGCTGATAAACAGAGCAAGACAGATACAATCTCCCTGCAAACTCAACACTTCTCCATCAAGCAGCTTCCTCTCTTCCAACACCCCCCCCCCCCCCCCCCCCCCCCCCCCCACCAAACACTTTTGTCTTCAGTTTGCCTTCTGTTTTTGTTACGTCATTATGTGTGTCTTCTAAACTCTTCACAATATCTGGAGAAAGAGTTCAGTTGAGCCCTAAAATTGCCTTCTTTATCCACTCTTGCAATCCACAACTCAATTTGTTTCCAAAGACACAGCAAATGACTGCTGGATCCTGCTTGACACATTATCTGTCAACTCTCTGCACAGCACAAATGACAGGGCTAACATTTAACTGGTAGCTAGAGGGTTGAACAGAGGAAGACATTCTGCGTGTCCTCAGGGCCTTCTGCTTATCTGCCCTGACAGGGTGCAAATTCAACTATGTGGGAGAGGAGCTGCATTTGTATTAAAGAGCTGGATTTTCAGTTTCTTCCTTTAAGTAACAGAAATGCCTGCAAGGGCTTCGGTAGGTGGCGATAAGACCTCAACATACAAAAGTGGGGCACAAAAGAACACCGAGAAGGCCTTGCTTATTCATCTTAAATGTGGTGGACAGCGTTTTAAGACATAACTGACATTGCAAATGTTTGCTAAATCTTGTATTAGAGCCTGCAGCCAAGTGAGCGCACGCATGGACTAAGCGGCACTAAAGTGGCACCACCCAGTGCGAAGAAAAACGGTGAAACATAAAGCCTGAGGGTATCTATCTTCTCGCGGGGCCCCGATCCAACAAATAAGCCACGGCAAACAAAACATCCCTCACAAACCACGTCCTCACATGCGCAACAACAACAAGGAAGAAAAATAATAATCCTCTGTTTTGCCTTCATTCTACATCACTCATCCTATTTCTTTTATGACTGTGTCCAAAAAGAAAAAAGAAAAAAAAAAACTCTGGTGGCAAGGAGCACACACAAAGCCTTTTTTCTTCCGCCTCAGACAATGCACCTCCCCACCCAGCACTCTGCCAGGCATTCCTGAGTCTATCCTAGCTATCGAAAATGTCAAGAATGAGGAGAGAGCAGAGGAGGGTACAATGAGTTGCTGCGGCAGGTACAGTCTTGTCCCGCTGTGCTAACATCCCACAGTCTCCGGGGGTACTGGCTGCATAAGAATGGATGGGATCTGACTTGACTCTCTTAATTAAAACCCTTCACTGGAACAAGCCTCACAGCTCACTCTCTTCTGGATGAAGGCATTCAAGCTAATTATCAGGGCCCTGCACCTGACAGTTGTCCTGCAGGCTGTTACTTACAGGATGATCATTGCATAAGAAGCTCCAGAAGCTTCCCAGCAAAGTGCTTAATAAACCGACTTTTTCATAATGACTAGTATTTCCTTACTGCTATTCCTTCAGCTGTAAATCGATATGAGAAAACCAGGTAATGCGACGTAAACCCTCTTCAAACACAAAGCCCCGTAACCAAAAGGGCACATTCTAGACAGTTTGTCGGAGCCAAGAAACTCCCCTTTCCACAACAGGAGTCCGAAGAGAAGAAAAGGGGGCTGAATAAAAAAGGTTAGCAGTGCAGTGTTTCGTGCCTAGACAGACAAACAGAAGAAGTTTTATGTGAGTGCCAAATGCAACTTAACACTGCAAACAAGCTCCATCCACTGGAACATCCTGCCACCCAGAACTGCTTAGAGGAAAGTACCCAGAATATAGACCCCCGCAACTCGGAACCAGTGATTGCCCCAGAATGCCTTCAGCAAGGTGATTCGTGCTCTGATTCATTTCCTCGCTCTCTTGCTCCCGGCTTGTGTAAGTGTAACAGTCGAACTTTGAACCACTGCCAACATTGTCAAGCACCAGTAAAAGTTAAACAGCAGCAAGCTCACAGCTCACTGGCATGAGTGGGGGGGGGCGCACAGGGTGCTGCAGTCTTACAGTCTTGGTAGATGCTGAGATTTATTAGTCATGGCTGCACAGTTTATCTCATAAGAGCCTGACAAATTACTTCTCGGCCGAAGAGGAACGGTTTTTAATCGGCTTGTTGTGGGCTGAAGCAAATCAGTTGAATAAACAACAATATTTAAAACACGTCACCTATTTCTACTTTTTTGAGAACGCGTGTGAGCTGAGAGTCATTTTCCCTTTCTCCCGCCATTAAGCGGAGGGAATGTGCATTGCTCCGGAATGCTCCCACGTCATGCATTATGTGTATGTAAGAGTTCAAGAGTTTCACCTCAGACTTAATAAAACTGCCCAGCTTCAAGGTGCAAAGGTCGGGGATCATCCCTCAACTTCTGTCCTTAAGGTGTTTATCAGACACACCCACCTTAAGGCTTTGCTGGGAAAGACCGGAGCCTCACCATAGCAACACAGCTCCTACAATGACTCAGGTGTCCTTGTTTCATGGAGTTCAGGGAAACTTCAACACTCTGAGCCTGGGGCTGTAGAATTTCAGAAGCCACAGGAGTATGAAACCACAGCATAGATCCTGCACTAAATTCCTTATATGTCACACACTTTATGGAAACACTGTCACAGCAAATTGACTTACAAAACAGCAAATTGACTTACAAAACAGCAAGGATACGTACTGATAAACTTATCAGGAGCTCCTGTGTGTTTATCATTATAAGAATTACTACATAAGGTAGAGTCCAGATTTTATTCCCTTCAAACTGGCTGCTTACCTTCCACACAGTGCTCCACAGCCTCCAGGTTACGCAGGGTAATCCTCATCAGACTTGAGTTGAGCATAAGTTCGTTCCTGTGTTCGGGCCTCATGTAGTCAGGGGCAGGGTTGAGGAAGAATATGCGAGTGTCGCCCACGGACACCTGATTGTCACAGATCCCGGGGTTGCCGAAGCCGCCGATCATCACCTTGTTGCCGCCATCCAGGAGAATTTCACGGTTCACGCTGGACTTCCCTTTCAAGTAACGCCAAACTCTGACCTTTACAGAACGACAAAAGAGAGATTTGCATTTATGCATACGCACAGGGGTGCATGTGGGGAATTTTGAACTCAAACATAATCAAGGTTTCCCTGAAACACCCAAGGGCACCGATGCTTGTAACCCCAATTTTCAAATCCTAAACAGATTCTTGCAACTTACAGAAAACCCAGCCAATTCTTCCAGATGCAGAATTTGCCCAGCCGCTGGAAAAGTTGCCTACGATACTGCACGCACCAGTGTGCACTGTGCCCATCAAGTGCAGCAAACGCTGCTTCATACGTCATGGGAAAGCTCACTCCTTTCTTACGTGTGTGCTCTCTTGTCTCATTTCAGAATTTGGTGGTGGTTTCTGGAGCTGTGCGCCTCTAATCTACTCCATTCATTCACGGGGAAACGGGAAGCAAGTGGGCGCAGGAAAAGCGCAGTGGGAAAGCTGACCAAATAAAACTTGTTTAGTTTTCACAGATTATAGAGTGGTCTACCACAAGTCAGAGATGGAGGAAGGGTGACTGAAATTTTTCCTTTTAGCACTTTAGGCTATAATTTAAATTAAATACATCATTAAATAAAGGCAATTAATTGTAGATCATATGTCTATGTTGCTGAAAATATTACAGCTCCAGGTTGCTCATTAATGAATGGTGACAATGTACTGAATAACTATACATAGCAGTGACTTAAAGTTGTTTGTGTGTGTGTGTGTGTGTGTGTGTGTGTGTGTGTGTGTGTGTGTGTGTGTGTGTGTGTGTGTGTGTGTGATCTTTTTATATGACCTGTTATCCACAAGTCACAAAGCCCTAGTTTAGGATGCCAATTGTCAGAAAAACTATAAAATTCAAGATTCCTTGCATCCACTGGAAATGGCATGTTGCATGTTTTCAGCATTTATGAGGGGACATCAAGTACGCGCTACCTGTCAGTTTTCCTGCTACAACATGTTTGGGATGATTACATGCTCGGTTAGGCCTGCTTTATGGCTATGTAATTGGCAAGAGGGGAGAGAGAGAGAAAAAACACCATCCATCTATTTCTGAAAGCAATGTGGATTCACTCGCACTGTCCATGTAACCGCTGCCAAATGCTTCTGAATGAATGAGTTTGTAAAATGTTTTTCAGGCAAGCTGATGATGCCTTTTAGAGAGTTGGAACTGGAAGGTAATGGCTTCCATCAGCTACACAAGGGTAAAGATAGCCTATTAGATATTATTAAAGCCCATCAGCAGGTGTACATGCGCTCGGGCGCAGTCGTTTCGGAAAGCACATGAAAAGTCCTACCTTGCAGGAATAGTTGTTATGCACCGGGTCCTTGTTAATTATCTCGTCCACGGTACCGGTTAGAACTATGTTGGCTTCCTCTTCTCTGTCCTCCAACTCTTTCTCCGGGCAATTTGCGGCGCAAAGCTGCCACACAGCCACGAGCAGCCCCGCCAGGAGCAGCCCCGTCCGGCCGGCCCTGAGTGTCCGCTGGGAGCCCATGACCACGGATGTAACCAGAAAAGTAAACTTTTCTCTGATTGGATTTGACCGCACGGTGCGTCCAAATGCAAACTCCAAACTCTCTCGAGTGCGCTAAAGGTTGCTCCAGCCGCCTTTGCCACAACTTCTCTACGCTTTAACCATGCAGCCCTGCTCTTCGCATCTGCAGCCCGGGTTCGAAATCCCTCTCTGCCGCCGCCGGCTGGGAGACCAGGAGGGAAGAGAGGAACTAGGAGGAAGAAGGAGGAAGGGGCAGGGATCTCTCTCCAGGAATGCAACCACACTTCTCTCCTCTCCCCCTCTCTTTTCCTCTCTCTCCCTCTCTCTCTCTCTCTTGCTCACTCACTCACTCACACACACACACACACACACGTCCACAGTGACGCTCCCGGATTTGCATGCAATCTGAATTGCTGATCCCACAAGTGAGGATGGAGTAGGTGGTGAAGGGTGGCAGGAGGGTTGCACGCTGGGACGCATGTAGAAAGTGATTGTCCAACGCCGCCCCCAGTCGGACAGACAGTGTCTCTACCGCTGGTGCCCCCCATCAGCCCCGCAAACCATGCATTGCAAAGCAGGAGCAACCAGGGATGACACGCTGAATCCCCACCAGCAAAATGGGAAACTTCTAGGCTACAGTTTTGCAGATTTTCACAACTAACCATAAATAAGTCAAATTTATATAACATAGGTAATTAACTATGAGTAGTAACTTCTCTTGTTCCATAACTGATAACATGACCCTGTTTATTGTCATCATATGCAATGATATAGTGTTCCACGCAGAGGGGCTTGGTTTGTTCAAAGGGATTATCTGGGTGACTGGTTTTGATGGCGCACAGACGTGTAAGGAAACTAAAGGAGATTTTCGTTTATCTCAAAGGGTCTAGGAGCCATTTTTACCAGTGAAATAAGTTAAATTTGACTTTTACAGCAGACTAGAAGTGACTTCTAAGTTATCTGGTTCAACTCAGACTGCATTTAAAACTAGACAAACTAGACATCACCCATTGCTTTGCGGCAGTCGTCATCTTGTGACTACATATAAGCCTACCATCATAACTGTGTGTATTTGTGTTTATGTTAACTTATATTGAACTTGGTTGGTTTGTTTTTGTTTTGTTTGGGGGGTTGCGTCATGGCAGGCCTACATAGTTTCTTATATTTATATGGCACAAATGTGTCATATAGGTGAAACTGACACAACAGTTATGAATGACATTTAAGCAAATTACTATTTTTAGACAAAGTTATTATTACTACTACTACTACTAATAATATAGCACATTAGCTAACACTAGCCTGAGCACAGACACTTGCTAATTTCTGCTAAGTAACTCACATACTGTAGCAAAGACTTCATTTATAGTAGCTACACAGAAGTAAAGCCACGTTATTAATCAGATATTTTCAGAATTATATATATTTTTAAAAAGCGTCAACACCTAACAAATTGACAAGAGGTCCAGTTCACTGACCTGAATTCGCTGACATGGAGCTTCCAGATAGCTCTGCTGTGGTATGTCTGCTGCATTCACTCAGTCACAGCAGCTGTCCTTACCACAACTTTAAATCTCCATTGAATTTAAATGCTGAGTTAAAAAATGTAACCAATCCCAGTTTTCAGCACTCAGCATTTTGGTCAAATTTTTAAGCCTTAACTCCCACTCGGGTTTAAACTTAAAGTTTTAAACTTTCAGTGATTATATAAAATAATTGTAGAATTAATACTTGTTTTTTATAATACAATCACTGGCCACTTTTAGGCAAATCTTCGACCTCCTTTTGCCTTCAGAACTGCCTTAATTATAGGTGGTATAAATTCAACAAGGTGGTGGAAACATTGCTAAGAAATTTTGGTTCATGGTTCATTTTGGTAAATGGAGACTTGATGAGGCCAGTTTGAGATGTTGGATGAAACCATCAGAAGATAAATACATTGTGGTTATAAATGGATGGACACTGGTAGGCTGTGGCTGTTGAATGATGATCATTTGGTACTTAGAGACCATAAAGACCATCCCCCACACTCCTCAACACTAGCCTGGACCCTTGTTTACGCCAAGTTCATCTAAAAGTCACAGCATAAATCAAGACTCATCAGACGAGGCAAGGTAACCTTCTACTGACCAATTTTGATGAGCCCATGTGAATTATAGTCTCAATTTGCTGTTACTAGTTGACAGGATTGGCACACAGTGTGGTCTACTTCTGCTGTGCATTAAGAGATGCTCTTCTGCAAACCTTGATTGTACTTTGTTGAACTCCTTTTGCCTTCATATCATCTCAAAGCAGTCTGCCCAGTCTCTCTGATTGCTGACTTCAAAAAGGCTTTTTCACCCACAGAGGTGCTGATGGACATTTTTATCTTTTTCAATCCATTTGCCGTAAACCCACAGCACATCAGCAATTTTTTAAAACACTCAAGCACCCACAAACACTTCAGAGTCACTTAAATCACCTTTCTTCACCATTTAGCAGGACATCTTTACCATGTTTATGTGCTTAAATGAAATGAGCTTATCAGATATCTCTATTTACCTAACAACATAGCAGGTAAGTGTGTTGTTATATATATTGTTACATATATTCAGTTTTGTTTTAATTCAAGTCAAACTCTTAGTTCACGTTGTAGCAACTAATTCACTTATTCGGTTTGACAGACCATAACTTTACTGTTCACTTGTTTCCCATGTCTAACAGGTAGCCTTTGTCAGACGTCTGAGTGGCCAGCAGACAATGTTAGCAGCCAGCTGACAGTCACAATAGAGCAGCTACCAGCTAGAGAGGCATTTATTTTCTAAAAAGAGGTGGATGCCAATAAAGAGATAGAAGCTATATAGAGAACAGAAATGGTACAGAATGACTGGACATACCCTGGCCCACAGCCTTAAAACTGTAATCGTGTTTCGTTTAGGCGTTAACTCTTAGGAAGATATGGAAATGATAGACTGTAGAACCATAAATATTATGAACTCCCGCTGAAAAGCTACCTCAGTCACTGAACATCCACGTGAAGTTGGACCCTACCACAAAATAGGCGGATCACTCCGTGTCATATATCATTAAAGATTCCCCTTATATCTTAAAACTTCCCATGATTAAATCTGTAAATGCAACCATATGGCTATTTTGTTAGAGGTCCTTTTTCAGAACAGACAGTGCGTAAATTTCCACTCCTCAGAAGCTGTAATTTTAACTACCCTTCTATTCCTGGGAAAATGACAGGCTTGGTTATGCACAGTTGCTTGAGAGGATATTTGCAGAAATTTGTTCAAGCAGGTCTCAAATGTGACAGTTAGATGACGGAAACACAACTGTTTGTTGAATGACGAATGTAAACAAAATAAAAATAAAGAAAATCAAAAATAAGAACCAGAAATGAAACAATACACTATTATCACGTTATCTACCAGCTGAATTTGATTCAGCAATTTTAAAATGCAAATAATCTTCCAAAATCCACAAATCACAAAATGCATAATTTCATCTGAACAGAAATCCCAGGGCCGCTCCACTTACTCCAGAGTAAATGGCAGACTGACTTTGTGGTCTTAAAGAACATTTTCATTGGCTTCCACATGGAAATGAGTTTCATTTTATAGCACTAATGACCGGTTTTAACCAGAAAGCCTATGCAAATACAAAAACATCTCCTCTGCAGGTTATTATACATTATAAATTATTCCTAATGTAGCTTTATCTTAGTGTCAGACAGCAATCATCGCTATAATTTGGAGACAAAAATATTCTCTCTTTGTTTTCTGGTTTTAGTAAACAATAATAAGTGTAAATTAAAAGTGCTGTGCAGTGGTATTTCCTGCTCAAGATTACAGGATGCTACACAAAGAGAAATGTGTCTCCAACTGTAAAAACTCTTGTGATATTCACTTGCCAGCCACTTCATTAGGTACACCTTGCTAGTTCTAGACTGGACCCCCTTCTGCCTTTAAAACTGCCTTGTTCCTTCTAGCACAGATTTAACAAGGTGCTGGAAACATTCCTCTGAGATTTTGGCCCATGTCACACAGTTGCTGCAGATTTCTCACTTAAACATTCAAGATGTGAATCTGCAGTTTGACCACATCTCAAAGGTGCTCTGTTGGAATGAGATCTGGAGACTGTGGAGGCCATTTGAGTGTAGTGAAGGGAAGTCATTGTCAGGTTCAAGAAACCTGCTTGAGATTCAGATTGAGTTTTGTGTTATGGAGCGTTATCCTGTAAAGGATGGGTACAACATGGTCATCAAGGGACACGGACAGCAACAATACTCAGATAGGCTGTGGCATTTAAATAATGCTCATTTGGTGCTAAGAGGCCCAAATTGTGCTGTCTTCTGTGTACCTTGGTTGTAACACACACCTATTTGAGTCTCTGTAGCCTTCCTATCACCTTGAAGAAGGCGATAGGAAGGCAAAACAATACATTTTGTCTCTCATTGGATATTTGGATGTCATTGTGAACCCCAGAAATTGTATTTTAGGGAAAATGCATGTAGATCAAGAGTTTCTGGAATACTCAGACCAGCCCATCTGGCACCAACAACCTTGCCACATTCAAAGTCACTTAAATTACCTTTATTCTTCATCCTGATGGTCAGTTTAAACTTCAGCGTGTATTTTGTGAAAACTTTAAAAGTTTAAGCATTTAATAAATTTCTGTATCTGGAAAAAAACCCAATCAGAGCTGCTGTTGATTATTAATCCTTTGTTTGTGGACACAGAACACAACATCCCTCATGGTGAAACTTAACAGAGCATCCCCCACCTCATCCATCCTCTCCACTTACATCCTGACAGCCTTCATCCTCCCACAAATATTTCAACACAAAAGCCCTGGAAAGTAAACAAGCTTTAACAAGCATCTTACTGAAGGAAGACTTTTAATAGGATCTTTTGTGAATAAAATTGTAGGCAGATGCAGTTGCAGCAGATAAAGGCGAGCTCTATTCCCTCAGAGTGGCACTACTAGCCGGCGTGAGGAGACTGTATAGGAAAAAACTGGTGTGTTATTTTGCTTGAACATTTTCCCATAGCCACATATGTCAGATTTATACAGATGCAGAAAACAGTATTTATAGCACAAAGCCACTTACTTTGCAGTCTGGCACAGTAAGTGGCACCTTTTTTGCTGTACTTTTTTACAGCTTTGCAAAACTAGCGGATCCGGTTAAAATGACTTTAGCGAGAGAGGACTCATATTTGAGAATGATGCATGCCTGGCCTTAAACCTTTTTATAAAAACACATTGCCGTCAATATGTATTTTTTCACAGTTGTGACGAGTATAGACACAGATGAAGGCTTTTATTACAGTCTATTTTGATAAGTTGTACTTATGTTGATGGCTTACACAGAAGAACCGCCGCTGCTGGAAAGAGTTGACCGTGTCAGGCGTGTGTCACTGGAAAGAAAGAAGTGTAACCCGAGAAGCAACATTAGCAGCCAAATTATATGCGAAGCCCGGGGACTGAAATTTGCTGAGGAGCTGCTGTATCACTGCATCACGGTCAGTCGGACAATCACAGTGCAATGCAGCGCTGAAAACCAATCCAACCTTTGGGCTTGTGTTCTAGTCGTGTAAGCGATATCTTATATTGTGTGTCACATAAATAATGCACCACCCCTGCTGAAGTTATTCTCTATGTCTCGGCATTTGCTTTGTGCTCAGTTTCACCATCCTTTATGTTGATTGTGCACTTGTTTCCTCTGCTGACTGTGTCATGTTGTATGTTGCTTTTATAGATAATGTGTGGGTGCAGTCACCAGTATGCATCACACATATAATCTCACACACTCACACATTCCAGTGTTATCAAATGAGGCTACTGTAGCTCTTTTGTTTTTCTAGAGGACAGGCCCACTCGCCATTATCAGGTATGTGCATGACAACAGAGGAGCGAGGCTCAGCTTCCTGGCATCTATCTGACTCAGACTACAGATAAGGTGTTCAGTTTCCTACAGTGCAGCCTGCCCTCTTTCTGCTGTCTAATGGTGCAACAGTCAAAAGCAGAGAAATGCTCTAATGATGTGTTTACCATTCATGTCTTATGGATGGACTTGTCATTTTGTAAGGATACAAAAATATAGTATTTAAATTTTTGGTGTCAGTAAAACAACAATTTGGTCTGACTATTTCAGAAACTGCTGAGATAGTGGGATTTTCCAATGCAATCATCGCTAGTGTTGACCGAGAATGGTCTGATAAGAGAAAATATTCAGCTAGCAGCAGTTCTCTGGGTTAAAGTGCTTAGCTGATGCCAGAGGTCAGAAGAGACTAGCCAGACTGCTTCGAGCTGATATAAAAACAATGGTAATTCAAACAACCATCCGATGTACAACACACTGGATCTTCTAGCAGATTGCATACAGCAGCAGAAGGCGATTAAAAAGCTAAAATAATGAAATTGGGGATACAATTTATTCAAATTAGACAAAAGAAGGAAAAGATTCCCTGTTTTTTTACACTTTGGACCTCTTAGTACCAACTGAAAATTGTTTAAACATCACAGCCAACCTGAGTATTGTTGCTGTCCCTGTCCATCCATTTATATACCCATCCTTTATTGGCTACTTCCAGTAGGATAACTCAGCATGTCACAAAAGCTACCCGAGTTATCACGTTCACAAAATTCTGAGAAAACCTGACCTCTGACCTTTAGGTAAAGGTCACCGGGAGTCAAACGCTGAGATTTTTTAGCAGACACACATATGGTATCAGTTTCAAACTCCTATGTTTACTCATTCTCAAGTTATCACATTCACAAACTTATGTGTTCCAAGCTGCCTCATTGCCCAGCAGGGTGACAACAATACCCCATCAACCCTGTGTGGATTAGGGGTAAAAAGCCAATTTTCTCACAGTGTGCCCATAAGGAGGCCAGGTTGACCTCGACAAAGGGCTGGTTGACTGGTGAAGAGGCGAAGCTACAACAGGTAATGCCGCGTAAATAAAACTAAGGCTCATGAACACTGAATCCCACTGAAATAACTAAATGATTAGAACTGAGAGGCGGAGTCTCAGTATGGTGATGATAATTGTCATGCTGATAAAAAATAAAGCATAACTATTGAATTGTCTATCATGTTGAATGTAAAACAACATGATTGACAGACCTACAGGAGATAATCCTTTACGATGGCTTACAAGGACTGTGTGTGGAACTACACTCTGGCATTTCCATTGTTATTCATTATGCACAGAGTTTGTATGAGAGAAGTTCTATAAAAAGAAGAGCAAGAACAAAAAATATGAATATGCAAAATGTGCCTGAAGCCCTGCTCAGTTTTTCTGAAATGGAGCAATAAGGGTTCTATTTGAATAGCGTGCATGCACAGAGGCTACAAAGTCTGTACTGGTTGATTTCCATACCAATTATTTTGCAGCAAGAGACAATTGTTAGTTTTTACATCTGTTTTTTTAAATATAATTTTTGCCATTAGGGTAGACATTTAGATTTAGTAATGTGACCTTAAAACTGAGGCAGGTTCATCAAGTACTTGTTGAACCATCATATATGATTTGGCTGATTGCATTTCCATAAGAAAATTGCTTTTTCAATTTTGCATTTCTGCACAGTTTAAATCTATCTGAGTCATTACACCATCCGGTACAAGGTTCATTCACAGATAATTGGTTTCCCAAAAATGTGTAGCATGTCGCCGACAGCATTAAATTGCTTTGTTTTCTGCAATGCAAATTGTTTATTACACCTCTTCACTGCAGACCCGTTTATGGTGTAAATTAGGTATTGTTGCAGTTAGACTTGTTGATGTCTGCATCATTCGAAAGGACTGAAATCATTAAACTTTTAATCTCTGAATGATATTTCTTTCACCCCATCAGCTTGCAAACGATGCAAACCTTACGTCCATTCCCAAGCATTTCCAATTTTCCAAGAGCTGTAGCAAAAAACATTTTGTTTATGTGTCTGACAGTTTGCCAGATGGCCCTCTGCTTTGCAGCTTCAAGTCAAAACAGGAATGGTGGTTTCACACCTGGTTTCATCCCTGGGTATGAAGCTGGAATGCCAGAGAGTTCATTGACCCGTGAAGCCTGTTCTAGCTCTTTCGGTTTTACTTGGTCAAAAGTGACGTGTTTTTTGTTGGTGTCTAAAAATTAGTCACACAGAAATGTCAACTATAATCTGGGTACATTATTGTGGACCTATGCACACCCAAGCGAACAAGCATCTTCTAATTCTAATTCTAATTTTATTTTATTTTTATTTATTTTTTTATTTTTTCCTTGCCGCCTGTTCCGTTTGGTTCTTTTGTCATCAGAATTATTGTCTGAAGGCCAAGAAAATGCCCAACGGATTTACTATACCAAGTGGACCATCTCGGCCTAGCCGTATTGGTCCATTTGATTGACCTTTGTTTTTATTATTTTTTTATTTTTATTTTATTTTCAGTTGTTACATACAGGCGAGACATGACTGGGGGAAATGGATGGAAGAAAGAAAGAGAGGGAGGAAAAGAAAAACAGCGGGGAAGAGGAACGGTGATAAAGGGCACAAAAAAAAGGTGGGGCGTCAAAAAATACATATGTATATCTATCTATCTATCTATCTATCTATCTATCTATCTATCTATCTATCTATCTATCTATCTATCTATCTATATATAGATCTATAGATCGATAGATATCGATCTATCGATCTATAGATCTATAGATAGATATCTATAGATAGATATAGATATAGATATATATAGATATACATACATACACACATATATATACATACATATACATATCAATATCACCTGGATCACCTGTTGAGAAAAAAAGAGAAAACAAGCAGAAAAAAAGAGCAATATAATAAACAACACCATCGCGATAATCTATGTGTATATAACAGTAAATACTAAATATTGAATATTATTGTGCAGCACGTAAGATCGACAGCGCACAGTGTGCTTTGAGGAGCAGCCAAGAAAGGTGTAGTTTGTGTCTGTGAGCACCCGTGTGTACACCTGTCAGCATGAACGTGCTTGTATTCAAAAGGTTCCTTCGTGTAATGATCTGCTAGAGGGTGTGGGGAGCAATAGCCCCGTCCCCCATGGCATGAAGCAGGTATGGAGGAGATCCAGGCTCCAGACATCCAGAGACCCCAAGAGCAAAAGAGTCCAAAGAAGACCAACGGAGGGGCAACCGTGCAACCCTCCCGGAAAGAGCTGAGGAGAGCCCCAGACGAGGGGTCACTCAGCAGCCGTGGAGCAGAAGCCAGAGGGGGTTGCAGTGACGTGCCCGTGAGCTAATTCTAATTCTAATTTTAAATATAAATGATAACCTTGTGCTCCTTGAGGTTTCCACCACCATTATTATCTGTCTTATCTGAGATAAGGCTAAGTGGGGACAAGAGAAAAGAGTGTCAGTGAGGAACACCATGTAGACTGTCTATCCACCTCATAGATAGCCAGCCAGATAAAATCCCCCTACTTCCTCATGTCAAATAAGTCATGTCACACATACCTACTGTATTGACTACTTAGGGCGGATTTTATCTGGGACATCTCCACACAAACTTGATAGACATCAGTACCAAGGTGATATGGCCCTTAGTTGACAAATTCTCTCAAAGTAGGGTCAGTAAACGCCAACTTGAAAAAGCAACATGCAAGGCAGTCTAAGTTTCTGCAAGTCATTATGTTTAAAACCAGCTGTAAACTGTTCACTGACCGTGCTGACAGCAGGGCAGCAGTGAATGATCGCAGGTCTGCTTCCATTAGTTTGTTACGGGACCTCTCCATCCATCTGCTCCTGCTCCCGCCCAGCTCCCGCTCATTTATGCAGAGTGGCCACAATTTACAGAAGGCCATTTTGTCTAATGGATACCATTCATTCATTCCCAGTGTGCTCTTTGGCAGGCGCTCACCAGAGTCCATTAGGAAATTAGTCCACTGCGAACGCGGACGCCATTGGAGATGAACGGCAAGATCAAAACCTGTCTGACTCCCGGTGATTGAGTCACTGCCATAGAGCTGATTTTGTATTCTGTGTCTGTCGGCTATACTTCAGTTGCTCGATTGGTAATGACACCATTTTGATGTGAAATTGGCTACTCGGATTCACTATTAGAGAACTGTGCCATCTTCCCTCTGTTTGACATATTGAATCCCACCATAATAAAATGATTGCCAAAGAACAAGACACAGGCCTGTAGTGGATATGATGAGTAATGCCTTTATGTAAACACTAATACTATTTTCAGCCAACGGCACCAGCAAACACTGTTATACCTCCTGATTAAGGACTTTTTGATGTACAGGAACTCAATGTCAAAGAGGATCCTCATTTCCATAAGCTGGTCTTAGGTTTCCCCTGCAATGTGATTCATGGATTAGCAATAGTGTTTGATCTATATGACTTGCCAGGGGAAGGAAACTTGATCAATAGACTGACTCTGTGGGTGTATGTGTAGCTGCCCTTCAGGGAGCTGAGCAGTGTGCCAGAAGACAAACTAAGCACTGTGACAAGAAAGTGCAGCATCATCATGGATTCCTGCTCTGCAGACTCTATTTGATCTAAAATGCCTGTCAGGTTTCATTAGGTAATTGCCCTCTACATTGTCTCTGAGCTACTTTGCACTCCCCCCCCCCCTCTAATCAGCTTTGCTGATTCAGTTCAGAATCATTTAAATCTCCTGCAGTGACTAAATTTAGACTTACCTGTATTCATCAAAAGGACATGAAAGATACTGATCTAAAGATTTAGAGATCTCTAATTCTTTGCTTTCCTAGTAAGAAGTTAAGTCTATCAGCTGTTTGTATTGTTTTTGCTTGACTGCCATATTACGCCATCATAGCTTTGCTGGGCTTTACAGTGCTTTTACACACAATGGGAAGAGCAAAACCCCTATCCCTATGTTGGAAATAATGCTTTGTGGTTACCCAGGTGTCTCCCTCTAACACAGGCATAGTAGGTAGTGAAGGTATCAAAAGATGTGTTGCCCAGGCAGGTGGGTAAGACACAACACATTCAGACCAGGATACACTGTTGGGCTGCAGCCAGGTAGGGGATAAGAGCTGCCTCTAGCATTTAGAACCAGATGTTACCTCATGAATTCTTGTGACTCATACTACACCGCCCAACCACAAAAAAAACCAAAACCCTGCAACACCCCCCTCCCCCCAGAGAACTTGTGGATACTGCAAAAAGAAAAAGGAAAGAATATGGAGAAGTGGTGGGGGATAAATCATGAAGCATTTTGACAGGGGGAGGGAAGGATGAAGGTGGGAAGGATTAACAGATGGATGGATGGCAGATGTATAAGGTAGGTGGAGGAGCTAGTGCAAAAGCAAGTGCTTTTACCCCCCTTCCCCTCCTGACTCTCTCCATCCATCAGTGTAAATGGAATGACAGGCTTCATCGTGGGGGAAATATTTCAAAAGCACGGCTGAGTGAAGAGGCAAAGCAGAAAATAAACAGGACGGATGGCAGACGAATCAAAGCCTTGGACTGATGAAAGCGCACCCAATATCCTGTCTGTCACTTAGCAGAGGAGGCCGGCTGCTTGTTAGGACAAGAGCCTCTGCAGCTGTGAGTGTACATACATTTGCAGCGCTCAAGTGGCTTTATATGTGCGTGTTGAAGTCAAGTGACTGCATGTATGTGTTTTTTTTTTTAATACCATTTAAGCACCATCTAAAAGTCTTTTTTTTCTCTGTCTCACGCACAAGAACTTTTCAGTGAAAGCACATGTTTGACAGAAAGGTGAGTCTTCCAGATTGAATGAGTTGGTGTCACATGGGTGAAATATGTCTGGCCCAGCTAGACCTAAGATAGGGAAGGAGGAGGGCCTTGGGTACAAAAGTAGGAATCCATTCCTCTTTCCTGTGTTGTTATACGCTTCATTTTCTCCACGTAAAGTGCTGTAAGGCTGTAAAAGCTCTCTTTCTGGTTCTCCTCCCTCTGCAAAACCACAAACCCATAGCTGCATTTACACAGCATTTACACATTAACACACACATTTGTATTTGCACCACACATTTGCACATACATGATGCACGCATGCTCACAGAAGTTTTTTCTTTTAAAGCTGTTAAAGAGAAACCTTTCAACTATAGTTGTAATTCTAAATGAAAGGTTGACTGTCAGTAATGACTGAAATTAATTCAGCATTTCAAAATGACAGGATGGTTCACAGTGATATTGACTACTTATCCAGTGCTCTCAGTTCTACTGTTATAATCCATCATAAATTTGTGGGTTTTATAAAATGTGTGTTTTTCTCTGTCATTACACAAACTTGCTACTGCTGTTTTTCTGAACTTGAAAAAAATGTAGGTGTCTCCTTGCATGCCAGGTGTGCAATAGCTGCACACGTGTATGATGAAATACATAAAGTAAAAACTCCAGGCTTAGTCCTTTTTTGTTTTTCAGGAGCAAAAGGATGGTGGGACCTCCTGACACCTCTAAAGGAACACTCTTGGGCCCCAAAACCCCAGGATGGGAACAATGGGCATACAGTACATTGTTTGCTAGTGAGAAATTATCTCCTATTATGATCTCATGGGGAGAAAGACAGTAGCTGTGGTTCATTTTGATGAGGAAAATTCATTTGACATTTAGGCTCCAATTTCCTACAAGTGGGAAATAAGAAGGTACTCGCTTAATTGGTGTGCTGCACTATGGTAAATGTCACCGCTCATGCAGAACTACGTAGAGCCAGATATGTTTCTATAATACTGCAAGGTGTCTGTATGCCTGGTCAATGTCTCCCCCAAGAGGTTGTAAGTTGAACAGCAAAATAAAAAACAGCCACACAGGCTGCTGCATGTAGTGGACGCTTTTTGTACACTTAAATATCTTATTATTATCTGTATTCAAAGTGTGTTTTCATTCATGTCCTGACAAGGAGATCTAAGCTTTATAGTTTGCGTACCTCTTGTTTCTAGACGTTCTGATATGCTTATACTGTATATCTTATTAAATTATCTAAATTCTCAACAGTGTTGGGCTCATTTCCTCCACCAGATCAAAAGCTGAAAACAACAACAACAACAAAAAACAAACAAACAAAAAAACTCCCTGACATGACAAGTATGGAGACAGTTAAGGGAAAATATTCCCTGCTGTTTTAGTATTCAAGAAAAAAAAGAAAGAAAGAAAATATAGACTACAGATAGTTCAAACGTATATATATATATATGAAGAACAAATGAAAGGCCTCCGTTATGGAGCCATAAATGTTCTTACAAGGCTGCTTTGTACTCATGGTGAACCAAAGCGTACGACTATCATTAATGTTATTAAGTAGCTACCACCATGAGATTATGTCTGCCTGTAGTACACCAGATTAATTACATTAAGTCAGGGGAAGAGCACAAACTATAAGTATAGACTGTAAACTTATAAGTAACATTCGTCCACCATAATTTTAAAAGTATACTGTAGTAAAAATGTTGAGGTAACTAAAGTACTGGGCCTCAAAAAACATTAACATAAAAAGACGACAGGCTCTGGAAACTACACTCAAGGACGTGTGAGTTGCGCTCAGCTCGGCGCAGACTGCGCAACTTGACGCTTGTGAAGTTCCGTGTGTATCGCTAACTCGAGCTAATTCATCACAGATACCTCAGCTAGCCAACCTTGCGCAGTGTTGGCCAGGTAGACGTACAATGAGAGATATTCCGGATAAATCGAATAGCAGTTAAGTGTTCGGCATTGTAATACAAACACGTAAGTGATACAAAGCGACTTTGCCTCCTTGCTATTGGGTTGTCACGGGAAATAGCTTAACATTAGCACTAGCTCGAGCTAATCAAAACAAGCACGAAACACTCATGAGGCTCTGATTTCACCTATTACACTGCAACTACCCGGGCGTCTCCGGTTTTGTATTAGTTGTGTAAAGAAGTCTGATGTATATTTCCTAATAACTAGCAAGCCTTGCAGCTTGTTTTATTAGCTAACCAGGCACGTTAGCTAGCTGGGACCAATGTCAGTTAACAACATTAACCTGGTGTTTTATCAGATTACCGCTTGCATTTCTTCTTTCCATGTGTACTGTTTACCTTGTTGTTGTTTTTGGATACTGGTTGTTTAATAACCCGGAATGTTGCATTGAAACCACATATGTCGCCCTCCCCCATGCAGATTAGGCCGTCCAAATGGTGATCATATCAGGCACAGCCACTGTGCTGCAGCAGTTTGTCAGTGGACTGAAGAGTCGAAATGAAGACACTCGAGCAAAATCTGCCAAAGACCTGCAGCACTATGTGACTACAGAACTCAGAGAGGTAACAGCAATAAGCTATATGTGCATAATTGAAAACTGTAAGTGGAAAACCACTTAGTATACTGGATACTTAATCAAGATTGTTTCCCACTAGTTGGAGAGTTTCACAAGTAGACATGAATCCCCAAATCAGTTCAGTTGTAAATGTATGTAGTGACTTATGAAACAATATTAGGAAGCATTTTCCTCTCCTTTTTCCCCCTCCTTGTCATATCATGGTACAAATTCATGTCATCAATTCCTTCCTTTTTCCATACTTTTTGACACTGGTCTTGTCCCACAGTTAAGCCAAGATGAAGCTACTACGTTCTACGATGAGTTGAACCACCACATATTTGAGCTGGTGTCCAGCTCTGATGTGAATGAAAAGAAAGGAGGGATTCTTGCCATAGGTAAGCATTAATAAAACGTTGTTAAAATTGTTATGTTTTTAAGTGCTGTCAATTTTGGACTTATTTAAGATCTCTTAGTTTCTATCACTATAAAATGATTATTGTTTTCATCAGTGAGTCTAATTGGAGTTGAAGGAGGCAATGCCACCAGGATCAGTCGATTCGCCAACTACCTCCGCAACCTGCTCCCTTCCAGCGACCCCGTGGTGATGGAGATGGCCTCTAAAGCTATGGGCCACCTTTCTATGGCGGGGGACACCTTTACGGCTGAGTATGTGGAGTTTGAAGTGAAGAGAGCCCTGGAGTGGTTGGGAGCCGACAGAAATGAAGGGAGACGCCATGCTGCAGTAAGTCACTAGCAGACAACAGTCACTGTGGTGTTTGCTGTTCAAATAAAACCACATATTGGTGGTGTTTACATTTGCTGGAAATGTGGGCACGTTGGGAGCTGTAATAACTTTATCTATTGCTGTAGTGAAGGCAGTGTTGAAAGTTCCTCTAGTGTGTTTTGGGTTGAAGGCACAAGTACTACTTCATATGCACTCTTATACCCCAAATATCAGCACATTCTTCTTCTGATTTCCTCTTTACCCTGTTCTGTGTGCGTGTGGGTGGGTGTCACCCAGCTGTGGCGTCAGCAAAACCTCCAAGCAGAGAAGCTTGACAAGATGTTGATGCAACCCGGTCACTATGTTTTTATAGAGTACCGACCAGCTTCAAATGGTTATTATTGGCATCACACTCATAGTCCAGAAAAATCCTGAACGCTTCAAAATTAGAAAATGAGAGAATGTGCTTGCCTTTTTCTATGTTTTATTTAGCTTATTATGCAATTACCATTTTCCCATTTCTAGTGGCTGTAGAATATTAAACCTTGTTACTTTCCCCAGAATGTCCACATGATGTTGTTGGGAAATAACTGAAAAAGAGTACGGGGAGATGAAAACCAAGTTGGCAATAAAAAAACCTAAAATTCATAGTTGAGCTGTGCCAAAACGAAAGAAAAAAACAACAAATCCTACAAGCTAAAAAAAATTAAGTGATCAAAATGCACTAAGCAGGAGTAAATGGTCAGAAGAACACACATAGGATTGGTTGTGTGAAGAGATCAGTGATTTCACTCCCAAGTGGAAAGTGTTCCAGCAGTAAAATTGAAAAAGTAAGGAAAAACGGGATCTGTTTAGCTCCTTAGCAAGATGGAGCCATCCATATATCAGTTGGAACACAGCGTGGTCAGTGCTCTGTTTATCTAACGAGTCACAAATAAATTTCAGTGACAGTACAGCTGACAAGATTTACAGTTTTACTATTATTTACATGCACTGTCGCTATCTTGGATTGTGAAGTCGGGGTTGGTGAGGCTGTGCAGACCTTCCAGGGCTTGCAATATCTCCGGTCGGGCGACCAAAATCTATCTCAGCCCCGCCTGTCTGGCTACAGCTGAGTTGGAAGTCCAGCTTCAGAGGGCATTCCAGTTGAAAACACCATTTGGGAAATCTGAAATTTCAATTTGCAGCTTCAAATGGTACGCACCATAGTCACTGCAGTGGAGTCAAATGAAAGGGACAGTACCTAAAACAAGGAGAGAAAGCAGGGCACAACTACACATTTAAACAAGCAATGTAACATAACTACATACAGGACATTCCCAGCTCATAGTTGCTTCAGAATTCAAACAGCGACAGTCAAAATTTTATGTCAAGCTATTTTAGGATCATATGTGGATTTTGTTTTGGTGAACAGATCGTTGAAAAAGAAGATTTCAGGTTTCTCAGGTGTATTTTGGTAAAATAAAAAATGTGGAGCAGTGCACGCCTGCATTACTTTCGTTTGCAATCTCTTCCAGGTTTTGGTGTTGAGGGAGCTGGCTGTGAGTGCACCCACCTTCTTCTTCCAGCAAGTCCAGCCGTTCTTTGACAACATCTTTTACGCAGTATGGGATCCTAAGCAGGCCATCCGAGAAGGTGCTGTGTCTGCCCTGCGAGCCTGTCTCATCCTCACCACTCAGAGAGAGACAAAGGAAATGCAGAAACCACAGTGGTACAAAGTAAGACATGTAACTGTACACCGGCAAATCATGTGTTATTCTAATTAAAGTATTGGAGAGTTTGTTTGTTTTTTAAAGAGGTGACATGAGTGGCTTTTTTTTTCTGTGACAGCAAACCTTTGAAGAGGCAGAAAAAGGCTTTGATGAGACTTTGGCCAAAGAGAAAGGGATGAATCGCGACGACAGGGTCCACGGCGCTCTTCTGATCCTGAATGAGCTGGTTCGCATCAGCAGCATGGAGGGAGAGGTGAGGTCGGATATCAGCTTGGACACATTATCAGTGGTAAAATCCAGTCCGCTCACAGTCTTATTTCCAACCAGCGTATGCGCGAGGAGATGGAGGAGATCACACAGCAGCAGCTGGTCCACGATAAGTACTGCAAGGAACTGATGGGGTTTGGAACAAAGCCCCGCCACATCACACCCTTCACCAGCTTCCAGTCGGTGCAGCCGCAGCAGTCCAACGCCCTCCTGGGCTTGTTGGGCTACAGCACACCTCAAGGCTTCCCCAGCTTTGGGGCCACACCGGTACCTGCCAAGAGCTCTCTGGTGGAGAGTCGCTACTGCCGTGAGTTGATGGAGGAGCGATTTGACCAGGTAGGTTTTGACTACAGACAAAATGCATTGTAAAAGTGTAATTGTATATTAATGTAATGTGAAAATGCCTTGGACTAAAATCCCTGACACTCAAGGACTTTAGCTGCCATGATAAATGCACTGAACAGTGTTTAGACATATAGTTTCGTGCATACTGTTGACTGAGTTTGGAATCAGATGTTAGTGAGGGTGGCCTCTGCATATGCAGCTCCCCTTTGGAAAAAACATGGAAACTATTGTAATTGTTGTCAAATCATGGCTTTCTTCATACATACTGATGTCAAAAGTCATCATTAAGGGTACAGGGGATGTCATCAAATGTTGTCTTTGTGGGGGAAAGAGTTAAACGTTTTGCAAAATACGAAAATTTTCACGGTTTTTTTTGACAGTCAGAGTGCTGGTATCAGTCTTTGATGTTTTCTCTATGCACTAACTTGGATAGTGTGTTGGAAAATGTGTTTGTGAGTTTGCTTGAGGTTAGGCAGTTGAAGTCATACCTGTGGTAGTCATCTGACTGAATAATTGAGGAAGCTTTTGTTTAAATATCCAGGTGTGTCGGTGGGTGCTGAAATACAGGACCAGCAAAAATCCTCTGATCCAGATGACCATCCTCAACCTGCTTCCACGCTTGGCTGCCTTCCAGCCGCATACCTTTACAGGTGGGTTTAATTAACATATATGTGATTATCAGTTTGGTGCAAATTTTATGTTAGAACTTGAAACCATGTATTGTTTTCAATCACTATGCACATTTGGTCTATATATGGTTACTATTGCAATGTAAGTAGGTCATGGTTAGTACTTTTCAGGCTACCTTTTGAAATATCACTACCAGGGTTTCTACCGCTTGCTCAAATGAATGTGTTGTAGCTAATAGGAAAAAAAGATTATGTGCCATGTGGATGTTCATTTGCTGTGCAGACCAGTATTTGTCAGACACTATGGGCTACCTGCTGGGCTGCCTGAAGAAGGAGAAGGAGAGGACGGCAGCTTTCCAGGCTTTGGGGCTGCTGGTTGTGGCTGTGAGGACAGAAATCCAGCCGTACCTCTCCAAGATCCTTGAGATCATCAAGGCTGCCCTGCCACCCAAGGACTTTGCACACAAGTCAGTTATTGTTTCTTACAATTTTTAAAAAAATGTATCATTTATTAAATAGTGACATATTACACGTTCCATTACAGTGTCCCTTAAACCTAAAGGCTGAAAAGTCTAAAATTATATTATGGGTAGAATTTGCTCAGTGGTGTTGTGAATTTAAAAAAAAAACATGTTGTTGTCTATGCACAGTTTCATTTACTGATCTTTCATCTGTGCAGGAGGCAGAAGACCATGCAGGTGGATGCTACAGTGTTTACGTGTATTAGCATGCTTTCTAGAGCCATGGGTCCCAGCATCCAGCCAGACATCAAAGAACTGCTTGAGCCTATGCTTGCTGTGGGCCTCAGGTAGGACATCTTCAAAGAACTTTTTTAGCAATTCAGTTTCTGATCTGAATCATGTAATTTTCAAATTAATGCTTGGGTTTGATTGGATCGTTTGTCTGTTGTTCTGGTCTAGTCCTGCACTTACTGCAGTGCTGTACGATCTGAGCCGTCAAATCCCCCAGCTGAAGAAAGATATACAGGATGGTTTGCTGAAGATGCTCTCTTTGGTATTGATGCACAAGCCATTGCGTCACCCTGGCATGCCCAAAGGCCTGGCTCACCAGCTAGCCTCACCAAGCCTCACTAACATTCCAGAGGCTAGTGACGTTGGCAGCATCACCCTGGCCCTGCGAACCCTGGGAAGCTTTGAATTTGAAGGTAAGAACCTGGAAAAAAAACACGTACATCTGTGTGATGGATTCTTTTCCTGCATAAAATTTTAGGTCAGTAGCATGTGTCAAAGTTCAGGACCCAGTGTTTCGCAGCACAGTGTTGCATTGTAATACACAAGCAAGCAAGCAAATGTTTTTTAGTTAGCACTTATAACAGAATTACAAAGTGCTTTACAACAATGGGACTAAAACCAGGGTAGAATTAGAAGAAGCAAAATAGAGCAATGGAATTTAAAGCAATACAAAAATGCAAAAAACGGTGAATCCAAAGGAACAACATGAAAACACAGTGGAATTAGAAATGGTATATAAATTAAAACAACAACAAAAGACAGAGGTTAAGAATTTAAACTTGATACCGAATGGCTGTTGCTCTCCTCACCCAACAATCCTTTGCATTTTGTAGCTAGCCATTTTTTTATTATACTGTTCTAATGGACAAGGGCGCATTGATAAGTTGGGCTTGCTGAAGAAATTATTTAAAGAGTAGTGGCATTACTGTCCTGAATGATCATAAGAAATAAGTGGTGCAGTTTTGCTGTCTATGCACTCTATATCACATGCAGTGAAGTTGAAAATGAAATATGTTTTTAAACTAGGCTTAAACTGTCACTCGTAAGTCATTGGAGCCGCCAGCGGTGACAAAAATGTGGACCAAAAGAAATGATTATGTGAACTGCAGAAATGGCCGGGGCAGTTGTGCTGATGACTGTGCCCATCTTTCAGTGGTCGATATAAATAGCGTCTCTTCAGTCTGTCACCGAGATGACTAGTTTTTTGTTCTCCAGCAGAGAAACTGGGGAGAAAAATGATCAGTCTTTGGTGTCATTCCTCAGCAGACTGCTGGATGGGTTTGCATTTTAGTGCAAAAGCTGGGGTAACATTGGATATTTAGTTAAGTAATTCAGTCTCCACGGAAACAAGCCACCCGACTTACTTGGTATTGAGTTTTAGAATCCCAAATAGACAAATGAAGAAGAAACGCCATTATAGGATAAATCAAGTCAGTGTTGTTTGTTTTACATAAAATAAGCAACAAAAATGCTGTTATTATCTACCAGGATATTAATGCTACTAAAAAAAATAAAATAAAAGCAGTTGTATTGTGATTATTCTACATGAACGTCTTTCCCCAGGACATTCCCTCACCCAGTTTGTGCGCCACTGTGCTGATCACTTCTTGAACAGCGAACACAAAGAAATCCGAATGGAGGCAGCTCGGACTTGCTCACGCCTGCTTACTCCCTCCATCCACCTGATCAGCGGCCATGTTGTCAGCCAGACCGCTGTGCAGGTTGTTGCAGATGTTCTCAGCAAGCTGCTAGTTGTTGGCATCACTGATCCAGGTAACAAATGCACAGAAAAGGAAAACGGCATTACTATGCAGATTTATTTTGTTTTGTTGCTTTTATGGTGTGAGGCTTCAGAACTGTTAACAGCTACAGTGATCCATTATGGCAGCGTATAAAAAATAAAAGTGATAAAGAAAGCCAGTCTGATTTTTGTCCCTGATTTCCTGTAGATCCAGATATCCGATACTGCGTGCTGGCGTCTCTTGATGAACGCTTTGATGCTCACCTCGCCCAGGCTGAAAACTTGCAGGCGTTGTTTGTTGCTCTGAATGATGAGGTGTTTGAGATCAGAGAGCTGGCAATCTGCACGATCGGACGCCTGAGCAGCATGAACCCTGCCTTTGTTATGCCCTTCCTACGCAAGATGCTCATCCAGGTATGAGAGGCACAGTAATGGCTCAATACGAGTTTTATTTATTGCATTAGACATCATGTTTTGATTTATTTAAACCATTAAATTTGTTCATTAGGATTCCTTAGGTTCATGTGCCAAAGATGGCATGCAAGTATTCCACAGGTTTGCAAACGCTTGGCTTCTACATGCATTATTTTTCTTGTGACGATTACCTGCTTGCGTTTCAGTTGGATACCTTTAGGGGGCAGCAAAGGCCATGATATTATGCTAAGCTGAAAACTCAAAACACACACACCTGTAGTACAAAGTCACAATTGATTTTTGTCTAAACGCCTTTGTGTTTTCCACGACTTAAGCTTATTAAATGTATTCCAGATGAAGATGAGTGCATGTGCTGTGCTAACATTATCATTTTTCTGCAGATCTTAACAGAATTGGAGCACAGCGGTGTCGGCAGGAACAAAGAGCAGAGTGCTCGAATGCTTGGTCACCTGGTCTCCAATGCGCCCCGACTTATACGTCCTTATATGGAACCCATCCTCAAGGTACTGCTTTGCAAGTTCTCTGTTGTAATGGTGGATAAGTGTGTATGAATCTAAACCAGACTGAAAGGGGCTTCATGTTCCCAGTAGGCCTATGCTAATAAGTAAAAGCTGAGGTCCATTACATCCTCATTTCCATGGGCCTTCAAATAAGTAATGATTTCAAAGTATATGAGGAAATGACCACATTGCTTTTAATTTTTCTAGGCTCTCATCCTCAAGCTTAAAGACCCAGACCCTAACCCAGGAGTAGTCATTAGTGTCCTTGCAACCATTGGCGAGTTGGCTCAGGTAAGGCTGTTTTTACTCTGTTTGTAATTATAAATCGGCTGTTTACTGCAACTAGATAAATCTTAGCAGAATTTATTGTCCATTGTACACAATTAATTATAAAAAAAACTCATCTTTAATCTGGGTAGTTTTAATGTAAATCCAAGCTTGTCTTGAGGTTGAAGGTAATTGCAGGCTCTTACCCTTAGATGTTTGCCTTGCTCTACCCTGACCAGGTGCTTGAATGGTCCCCTGAAAGCAGTCAGGGAGTCACAGTTAAAGGGCCTTTGAAGTTCAGACAGAGTGCGGGAGATGCTCAGGGAGACTCAGTGCAGAATGAGACAGAAGCCCAGCTCTTCGGGAACCCAGACAAAGCAAAGATGCATGAGAATGTAGGGAGTACAGATAACAGAAACTAAATGTTACTTTGAAAACAATCTGTCTGCAGCCTGAAAGCACATTTTAAAAAAAATTGTACATTTGGTAGGTGATGGTGGTTCCTAATATACATGGACTTGAGAAATTCACATGGATTCTCTGACAAATAATTTATTTAATAGCTTTAATATTAGCTTCTATTATTTTTCACTGTAGCTTCCTTGAGTTTTGTGCACTTCAGTTTATCTATAAAATGTTACGAGTTCTTATAATAGTGCCCTTTTGGCTTTAGGTGATTCTACAGAAAATGGTTAATTTATAAAATTTCTGTAGTTTTGATTGATTCTTTCTCTGCCCCATCAGGTGAGTGGCCTAGAGATGAGGAAGTGGATGGATGAGCTTTTCCCAATTATTATGGACATGCTGCAGGACTCATCATCACTGGCCAAGCGACAGGTACACAAGGAACAACTTACAAATAAATACAGACGATATACTCTTTTCTTGTTGATGATTAGTTAATGACTGTCTCTGACTTTCCACCAGGTGGCTCTGTGGACACTGGGCCAGCAAGTAGCTAGTACAGGCTATGTGGTGGAGCCCTACCGCAAGTACCCGTCCCTTCTAGAGGTGCTGCTTAACTTCCTCAAGACTGAACAAAACCAGGGCATCAGGAGAGAGGTATGAATAAATGTCATGCCATCTGGGCCGATCACCTTACGTTTCCCTCACCGTAGTAATGGGAACCTCATAGGCCAGCAAGGCTTGAAACCACTTTACAGCATGCATTGAGTTAATGTGTAGATCTCTGTAGAGGCATTGGATTTGGTGAATTACAATGATATGGACATGTAGCATGAAGCAAAGCACCTTTTCCATAAATATATGGACATTTTGATGTGAAAAGTTTGAGTGGAAATTGTCATTGTTTAATTTCTTACATACGACATTGTTAAAAGTGCAGGGAATGCACTTCCCTCACTTTATATGGTGAGAAGCTTCTCAAACCACTCTTACTGTTTGGCTGTAGCACTTTTTGTTAGTGTCCATTTTCCATAAATACTTTGTTTTCTATAGCTTCCTTATATCTTTGAAACTCAGCTAAGGTACCAAATTTGGTGAACTTTTGAGATAGATTATGTAAAATGACCAGGTATATACTCAATTTTGTGTTCCTGTGAGGGACCACTAACTCTGTCTTTCCAACAGGCTATACGTGTTCTGGGGCTTCTTGGAGCCCTGGATCCCTACAAACACAAGGTGAATATCGGCATGATCGACCAGTCCCGAGATGCCTCTGCTGTCAGCCTCTCAGAGTCCAAATCCAGTCAGGACTCGGGTAGGTCTCAGATTACTGTTAATACAGACATTTATTCTTCACCAAGGGTCACAGTGTGGATTAGATTAACTTTTTATTTGCATTCCTCAGACTTACAGCAGTATTTTCAGTACAACAGCTGGAAAGTCTCTAAATGAGCACGAACCCATTTTCACATCTCACAGTGGAACTTGGGACTGTTGCTGTAATTTTAGTGAGTCTGCATTATGAGCCTGATGAATAATGTTGTCAAGAGTTTGTATATAGACTTGATGTTATTGTAGCTTTGTGCTGCGTTTACTTCATTTATCATAATGTTGTTTGACTCTTCAGTGAGAGTTTAGGGTATTTTCTTCCAGATTGCGCTCTAGTCATTTACTTGTAATCGCAGTTGTTCGTATTGATGAGACATTATGATCTTTATTTGTGGGCTCTCTCTCATTGTTGGTGTTGTGCCCTTTGCGTCACAGCTGGTTGTGTTAGACAACCCCCTTTCTTTCCATCATCACCAACTCTGTGCTCATATGGGATTGTCTGATGGTTGGCTTTTTCTTTCTAATTTTGTAGGATCTTTACCTCACAGTACCAAGTTGATGATGACTTTGAAGTAAAACAGAAAGGCCCCAGTCAGGCACCTTCTTGCTGGGAGGTGACACCATGCAATCATGTGTGCACATAAAATCATCATCTCGATGTAGTTATAGGTCAGTGCTCCAGAAATTGCCGTGAGTTAAATACGCCACGCAGCAGTTTCTCTTGGGTCAGAATGTGATCACTCGAGTGAGGAACCGATTTCATCTTCAGTTTTAGGAATTGCCGAATCTGGCTCCCATAAATAATAATAATAATAATCATGGATTGCATTTATATAGCGCTTTTCGGGAACCCTCAAAGCGCTTTACAATTCCACTATTCATTCACTCTCACATTCACACACTGGTGGAGGCAAGCTACAGTTGTAGCCACAGCTGCCCTGGGGCCCACATAAAGCCAGTGAAACTGTGTCTTTTGAAAAAACACTGAAGATTATGCTTTACTCATTGGCTGTTTTACATTTAATAAATCTACAAATCATTCGAAATGGAGTGCAGGGAGGAGATATGTCTACGCCGACAAGACAAAACACAATCTTTTAAGGTCTTGCCCTTGCATTTGAAAAGTCAACAGCATCAGCGGCTTTGGGTTTGCCTTTTGTGGGAGTTTTCATTCTTTGGGATCTTATTTCTGGCTGCTGTCTGATCTAAACCCAACTAAAAATCCTTCAGAACAAGAGTCTGCCAGTTTGGAGGGAAATATAAGCACCACAACTGGAGTAGGACTTTTTGAAGTGCTGATATTAAATTTAATGTGACCCACTTTAGACAGATTTCAAGCATCTGTTTAATAGAATATCAGTGATATACGTCACTCTTTTTCTTTACGGGGTGAACGGATTACTGGTGCAGTCTGAATTTGCGTAAACGTATTACCATATCAGCTGAATAACTCAGCATTGCCTGTTAAAAGGCTTTTTGGTCAATATGTTTGTTGTAATAAACAATATGTCCAAAACAGGATTAATGACATTGATCTTAACCCAGTTGACAGATTTTTGAATAACAGTGCTAAACACAATGTGGGTGGATCTTAATATACCCTATGTTATCTGTTAGAAGTAACAAAAGATGTAAAAATGTTTTTCTTGCTCGTAGTGGGTTTTACTTTAAACTCTTGGATTATTTCTCTGAGTATGATAAAACTCTCAGAACACGACTTGGTGGTTGTGCATCATAAACGGTCTGGATATTGTGAATTTCTCTAATAATGCACATCTGTCTTCGGTCACACGCCTCGTGTGTGGAAAATGCAGATCTCCACTCGTCTGATCCAGTCATGTGTCTCAGAATGACCTTGGACAGTATGGTAATGGTTTTACCAGTTTGTTCTCCAGCTAAATAGACTGTGACCAGAACTGGAGGTCGTATATCTGTTGGCGAATTTGATTTGTTAGGGTCACTGTCTGAAACACTAGTATCTCGGACCACTTTTTTTTTTTTTGTAGGGTTCTGGGAGTTGACTGTCTAGTTCCATCTCCTCACCTGACTTTAAATTAGACCAGTCAGATCTTTACAGAACACAACAGTCATAAAGGTGATGAAACGCTTCATGTCCCCTTGGGAGTTGCTATATTTTTTACATGCTATTAGGAATAGTTAACAGTTCCTATTCGTCCCATTCACCTGAATTATTACACTACTCTTGCTTCACTTGGCTACACTAATGCCTGTTTGTTTGCCGATAAAATACAGATTGTTATCATTTATCACCATTGTGAATCTTGACTTGGTGAATACTGAAATATTAAAAAACTAACTTTTAGTCCTCGGCGTCTAAGGGGAGACATTCAAGCAGCTGAAACAGTAGCAAAAGGCTGAATACCACACATTTGTATTCTCAGGTGCCTTGTAAAATTTAATAGCCCCGCAAAGATAAATGGACGACGAGAGCTGCTTTGTATTCCCTATTACAAAAATATTAATGGAACTAATGCACTAATAAAACCCCCAAACCCTGTGATCTTTTATTCTCAGCAACTCTCACACGGCTCCTTGTGCTCTTGGGTCTATTAGGAATGGAAACTGGTACATATTTTACTGGTGATGGCAGTGCCTAGGTGCTGAATGTTACTTTATGTTGTGACAAAATTTTGATCATTTTTTGGAAGAACTTTAAGTATTAGGTTTCCTACTGTCTCCAGCAAATCTAAGATCTCATTAAGCTGAATGAGGGGACTTACTAAATGCTGAAGAGATTCCATCTTTTTCTTTTACCTTAATGGTAAAACCTTGACTAAAGCGCTAACTAGATCCTGCAGTCACTGCAGTTAATTTGAGCAATTTATTGCATCTGACTGAAAGTTGTACAACAGGCTGAAATCATATTATGTGATTACGACGAAAGAATGTCCTCATCAGATTTACATTTGGCAAATTACTAAATATTTCTAGGGTTTAAGCATGGCCACTCACAACTGTCACATTCATCAACTGCTCCATCAGTATGACTGAAGGAGAGATGGCACAAAACCTGAGAAAGATTCTTGCATTATTATTTTTTAATTTTATAGTTTATATGTTTATATAGTTTATATGACAGCATCATTCAAACTAACCAACCTCACTCTCCTCTTTTTGTAGCTGACTATAGCACCAGTGAAATGCTGGTGAACATGGGTAACCTGCCCCTGGATGAGTTTTACCCTGCTGTGGCAATCGTCACTTTGATGCGCATCCTGAGAGACCCATCACTCTCCAACCACCACACTATGGTAGTCCAGGCGGTCACCTTCATCTTCAAATCTTTGGGCCTAAAGTGCGTCCAGTTCCTGCCTCAGGTCATGCCCACTTTTCTCAATGTCATCCGGGTGTGTGATGCCAGTATCCGAGAGGTAAGCTGTTGTGTGGATTAAGAGGAAAGAGACTGCCTGACAGATTCATTATGGCATTTCTCTTATTTTGTCAGCTGTTCACAAAGCAAATCTTAGACTCTGTCTTCTGTCTTCCTCCAGTTCCTCTTTCAGCAGATGGGAATGGTCGTGTGCTTTGTGAAGATTCACATCCGTCCCTATATGGATGACATCTTCACCCTCATCAGAGTGAGTAACTGTTTCAACCCAATCTCTAAACACTCATTATGCAGCCCTTCTTTATTTTCCTTTGAGTTAGGCTGACAGCTAAGAACTCTTAATTGCACTCAGTTGTGCTTTCTGCTTTCCTCATTAGAAGTAATGTGTTTAAGGCCTCTGCATGAAGTCTTGCCCCATGTCACACAGCAGTATGCATTGTGTGTAGTGAGGTACTTAACAAGATTAAAGAAACTGTGAGTCAGAGAAAATAAGAAGTTATGTATATTTAGAGATGTTCTTTTTACTCTTCCTTTTATTATCACTCACTGTTCACCTTCTAACTGTAGCACTGCATGTGGCTCCGATGTACGTTTCCACTCACGTTATTCAAATAATATTTAGGAGAAAAACTGCCGATGACTCATGACGCTCACACTTATCCCATGATGTGGAACAACTGCTAAAGCCATAGCTCCTGCCTGCACTTGCACAAACACAATGTCAAGCACATAATCATTTAAAGAGTCACAAAATATCATATGACTGTCCTTGCGTCGGAATCTTGGTAACACTGTTACCAAAACTTTTGCAATGGCCGCAACTCCACCTGGTGGAAAGTAATTGAGAGAAGTAGACCACTGCGCCTCCAGTCCCTATGAGTTAATAAATGGCAAGTAAAACAAAGAATCTATTCATTTTTGCTCCAGTCCTGCTCTTGCATCCAGATGAAGGGGCTGGAATAGCCATTCAGGACGTACTCTCACTTCCTCTCTAGTTAGCAGCCACAAGCAGGGAAAGCAGGAAGTTGGGGGTTGCTTGAGACCTCTCGTCCCTGACAAAACGCCTTTGCCAAATCTCACAGCTGAAGCCCATTGACTGATTGATATATTGTGTGACTTCAGGTCTTTTCTACTCCAGCTATTAATATTTTTAATGTGCACAGTGGTCAAACCTAGATTTTCCAAAACACTGTCAAAATCCACGCAGAGGCATGATGTAAGTCCCAGCTGACAGGAAACTGTTTCCATTCCTTGCCATCCAGTATTGTGACCCCTGCTTTGTGTCTCTAGCACGTGAACGTTTTGCATTTCCAGAGGGAACACTGATCCAGGCATTTGTCTCCCACTCAGCTTATTGATAAAGCACATTTTGACCTACTTCTGTATAGCTACACAAAAACTTTAGCATTACAATACAGCAATACAATTCCTTTTTCTTTCACACTGTTGCTCCTCCTGTCCCAATTTTTTGGTAATATTTTGCTGTCATTAAATTGCAAAAAGAGCCAACCAAATCAAACACACAGTGGTCTTTGCACTGTGTTCATCTAAATGAGTTATAAAATATTTGACTTGTGTTTTTGTTTTTATTTACATTTTACAAAGCATCAAAACTTCTTTTAGGTGGATGTTTAGTACTGTAGTACAGTATTTCTTTAATTTATGTTGTTATTACATACTATTAGTATTAGAAAGCGTTGGCATTTGATTGTCTAAGAGTAATTTGAATTTCTATAATGTGTGTTTGAATATACTCTCCATTAGGGCTTTATCAGAATGTACAATCTTTTCACTTATGTTGGCTTTGATAATAATGAGCAAAAATGGGTGTCAAGTTAATGTAATGAATACCAACATTTCATTATCTGTGTCTTAGGAATACTGGACACCAAACAACCCCATGCAGAACACCATCATCCTCCTGATTGAGCAGATTGTGGTGGCGCTTGGTGGAGAGTTCAAGCTCTATCTCCCTCAGCTCATTCCACACATGCTACGTGTCTTCATGCATGACAACAGCACCGGGCGCAGTGTTACCATCAAGGTGAGTTCACTGCGGTGCGATTGCAGACGACATGCGATGTCAGTATCTGATTTGCCAGTAATAGACTAAAGCTGTGTAGTTCATTGGGTCTCATATTTTTATGAGCTTACAGTTACTGTGCATACACTGAAGGGTAGCGGAGTGTCCAACAGCTGGAATTAATAACACAGAAGAGAAAAAAGTCAGCTGGAGATAGATTTTCAGTGTTTTTATTTCACAAAAAGCTTTTAATTACTTT
This sequence comes from Copadichromis virginalis, assembly GCF_057382275.1. Classification (NCBI taxonomy): domain Eukaryota; kingdom Metazoa; phylum Chordata; class Actinopteri; order Cichliformes; family Cichlidae; genus Copadichromis; species Copadichromis virginalis. The sequence goes on from NC_140637.1 coordinate 11,794,665, forward strand.
TCCAATTCTGCAAAAGTTGTTTAGATTCTGGATCACAAACCAATATATTGTTTTTGCTTTTCTTTGGCATCTTCGAGAACATTTTTCAGGTTTGTGTCTGAAATCACGTGCAGCTTACCGTGCCAGAATTATAGGCCGCAGCATTGCCCATGACTCATAGATGTTTAAAATGTCAGAGCTGTAGTTGAGATTACATTTTGGTACGAGGGATTATGATTTAGTAGTTGGAGCAAGAGAATGTACTGTTTTCTTATGTTAATGTTGCCATGAATGCTTGCTCTGCAGAGTGCAGAGCTGTTGGTGAAATAAAAATTAAATTGAGTACCCTTAATTATAAAAACAGACCAAAATGCCTGCTGTGGTGCCTTGGGCATCGTTATCAGAGAAATGGTGGTTTGTGTACTTGTTAATCCCTCCATTGGAGCTCTGCATTCTCTAACTGGCAGTCCAGAGCTTATTTCCAGCGCTGTCGCTGTCGCTTTCCTTTTTTTTCCCCTTTTTTTTTTGTTTAAATGAAAGCAGTTTTGTATTCTATCCCAGTTTCATCTACACTCTAAACTACAGGTGATTAGAAAACCTGTAACAGTTTAAGAGACTATTAAGTAGGGCTGGGTATCGTCACTGATTTCTAGAATCGATTCAATCCCGATTCACAAGGTCCCGAATTGATTCGATCCACGATTCGATTTAATTCGATTAGATTCAATTCGATTTGAATCTGGGAACTTTTGACAGTCAGAAATATTATAATTCAGATCAGTACATTTACATATTTTTGTATCTATAAAAAGGAAGCTGACACACGCAAGACTTTATCATTTACTGTCTTAGCTGTTTGGTTGTTGAAATTTTGTGAGATTTCACCAGAGATTCTGGCATTTCGGGCAAAATAAATTTATATTAAAAAAATCGATTCAGGATTTTAATGAATCGATTTTACGTTATCCAAGCCAGAATCGATTTTAATCGATAAATTGATTATAAAAACCCACCCCTACTATTAAGTATTTTGTCATACATATTTTTTTCCGTTTGTAAATGTGGGAATGTGTTCACGAACCTGCTGACCGTCGAATAGAGAGTAAACTGTGGGTGACCCAGATGATCAATAGGATGTATGTATTCTGATTGGTGATTGTTTACTCAAAAATACATATGTAAGAAAAGAAAGTCTACAGTGAAATTGAAAGGCCAACTCACAGAATGCAGGCACTGGTAGCTGTATTTGCATATATTTATTTACAATGTCAATGAATCTTTTTGATGCTTACAGGGGGAATAACATTTTTGTGTAAACTGGAAGCTATGATGATGTCAACCAGAGACATTCTCCTGGGAAATCTAATTTGTAGCGCTTCACTGCGTTTCTAACTCAGTATTTGGAGAATATTTCTCCTACCTTAATGTCCGCCATTTTCTCGTCTGCTTAAGAAGCTCAGAAGATTCTGAAAAGTCTCACGTACTCCCTTTAAACTTTGTGAGCTTTTTATGTAGAACAGGAAAGTACCCTAATAAATCTCAGTTATAATAAAGCAAAAAGGGTGCTGGAAAGATTTTTTTAATTTAAAAAAGTATGATCATGCTTAGTTTAACTGAAGTAAGTCAAAAGATTTAAAGTTAAACTCTGTAACTGAATAAAATCAGTGGTTAAAGCCAGCTGCTTTATTAAGACTAACTGGTTGATCATGATTAGTTTGGTATTATGCAAGATATTGTGATGTAATTAGTAAACAGAATAATTAAGTAAACTCTTGAGATATCATGCATTTGTTGGAAAGACATTGTATTTGTATTTCTTGTCCCTTTGGACTCCTTGAGAAATGACATTTTCTAAATATTGGTGTTTTTTGTTATAAACAAAAGCGAATAATACATTTTCTTTCAGAAGAAAGAAACTTGAGAAGTGCGTGATTGCACGAGTGGTGTCGTCAGTAATAAAAACCAAATGCCAACCAAAAGCAAAATGGATGTCTAGAGGATAGCGCGCCAGCAACTGATCTATAGGAAACTTTTTTTTGGAGGAGGATTGGCACACCGGGCCAAAGTTTTGCCAGTGCTGCTGATTATCATCAGCCACACTTCCCCTCAAGTGCTTTAAAGAGCAGCCACGCAAACCAGCAGGGAGAACCGTCACAGACAAAGGGCCCTCTTTGGCCCTATTCATTTTTGTGTCTGACACCCTCCCACGCACGATTTGAACCCTGTGTGGAATTACATGCTGAAGGTTCTCTTAACTTGGGGGCAGGGAAGAAATACAGCAGCAGGCTTTGGGATCCCTTCACCTTTCTCCAAATGAATTTCAGCATCTCTGGTGATTTATGCTGCTATCAGATAGGAAAAGAGTGCCACAGTGAAGGAAAGTGTTGTGCAGAATTTATAGCATAAGACAACATGAGAGAAATATTAAGACAGAATAATTATGTTGTTTCACTTATTGTATATTCATAATTATCAAAGCCCTAAAATCTTCATTAATAATACCATTTTAGGGCAGTGCAGAAAGCTTTCTTTCATAGACTCCCTGATACGCATTCATACTCTCAGGGAAACACTAACTAGTAATTTACCATTACATTTCTTGTAATGTTACAAGAAATTGATAATACCTTGGTAATAGCAGTCTGAACAGGCTGTTTGCAGTTTTCTCTTCTTTTAGCGACACACTAACTTTTAGATTTCAGGCTGACGTCTACCAGCAGCTCAAACCATAGAAATGTATAATGATGACCTGGTTAAAAGTTGTGCTCAACACATGCTGTGTCCTTAAAAAAATGGATCTGAAAACATGAAGATATAAGGATCCTGTAAGACAGAATAATGAAAGTTTAGTGTCAAAAATTAGCAATGGCCACAAAAAAACCTCCATTATGAATGTCTCAGTGTAGCATGACCCTGAATCTGTGTTTTGTAATAGATTTCTTTGCGAGTTGCACTGAGTCAAAGTAAAACTTGTCATAAATCTAGTGGAGAAACTATATTAACTAGACTGAAAAGGGCCTGTGTCAGAATGACGAGATGACTTTATTTTGCTAGCATTAGTTTAGGTTTAATAATTTAAGCTCACATCACTTTACACTCATACTGAAAGTACAGGAGCTCAACCTTCAGTTGATTTATTGGGGTGGTGTTTTATGTTTGTGGCTTCCATCAATATCCATCAGGACCTTTTGAGGTCTAAGCCACTTGCTCGTAATACAGCAGTTCAAAGACAGCACGGACCTATAAGTAACACACTCTCCTGTTTCAGCAGCGGCAGCCAGTAGTTGTCAGGGTTTTCCCTCAAACCCTAAATCACGATTTACGGGGAGACCACAAACACAGAATCGTGAGGAGCACAGTCATCTAGTCTTCTCTTCTCTGGTGCTGTTTAGTTTCAAAGTCTGTAGTATAGTATAATTCAGCAGCCCACAATCTGGATTGTCTGTAACTCAGGTCTGTGTCTGGAGCCTGATCTTTAGCGCAGCATGGGGGTCATGAAATGAGGGGAGTGGGAATCAGATTTCCCGCTTGTCTACAGAAGAGGTGAAGAAAAACATACTTCCATCATTTCAAGAAGCCTTCTCCCCTGAGCTCCACCCCCACCCTTCTAGGCTCACACATGCACACAGTTGTACACCTCCAACTCAACTTCCTGCTGTCTCGCCGTGTGCACTTTAGACATGGGGTTGGAGAGTGGGGGGAAAAGCAGAGGCGGTCATGGTATGTATTGGGGGGCTGGGGTATTTTTGATGCTTTCAATAGACGTCATCCTTTAAGACCACCATGTAGCCACCAAGCCTGTGTGCACATGCGCCACACAGCACCATGTTTACTGTTACCTTAAGGCACTGTGAGGCTTTCTCAAAAAATGCCATTTAGTTAATGTTGGAATTTGTATGCAGTAAACATGGCTGTACTCACTAATAATAGAAGATATACAGTCATTGGTGAAATGTAGATTAATAATCTAAAATTGACAAAAAGCCCCACGCAGAGGTACGTCATGAAACTTAACATCAATTTTAAGGAAGGTAAAATTGATGTTTAAAACCCCCCCCCAAAACCCACTAATGTAATGTTCATATTTTACTTTATGATTTGCATCCTGTGAAGGCACAGATTCATGCTCACTTATTCGCTAACAGCTATACACAGATTTCCTGGACGGCTGGCTCGTGTGCCAGCACCTTGCTGAAATAAAATGCCATTCGACTTTCCCTTCAGAGCTCCTGAAGAAAACCATTTACAAGCTCATTAAAGCCACTCATGTTTAAGTGCTGCAGTATGTGGAATTAAGGAATGTGTGCTCTCCTTTTCAGCTACTCAATGCCATCCAGCTATTTGGTGCCAACCTAGATGACTACCTCCACTTGTTGCTGCCTCCCATTGTCAAGCTCTTTGATGCCCCTGATGTGCCCCTGCAGGCGCGCAAGTAAACGCTACACCCGTAGTTTTAGTGAGGAATCTAGTGTGATAATAAAAGTCATTCTCACTTAATTTTGCAAATAAAAATGTATTTAGCATCAATCTGATGTCACCACAGAAATGGGAAATTAAAATTAGACCATCACTGTGGTTAAAAGAGAGGAAAAAAGAACAAAGCTAAACATTTTTATGTGTATGTTTTTTATTAAAGAATCCATCTGGCAGCGATGTCAGATTTTTCACATGACTTCTTGGCTATCGGAGCAGGCTGTGTATCTAAGTCTGTGTCCTACAAACATTTCAGTAAAGCTGAGCATCCTTTGTTTTTCCTCTGTGGCTCAGGGTTGCCTTGGAGACACTGGACCGACTGACAGAGTCCCTGGACTTCACAGACTACGCTTCACGCATTATCCACCCGATTGTTCGGACACTTGACACCACTCCAGAGCTGCGTTCCACTTCCATGGACACCCTGTCCTCACTCGTATTCCAGTTGGGCAAGAAGGTAACCAGAGCTGTCCCCCGGGCTGTCTTTTAGATGTAGATACTATTAACTGTACTTTTCCAGTCTTCCTACTGTTGGCTTCACATGCACTGCCCCCCCTAGTTTTATTACTTCCTGCCAGACTGCTGATGTCATTGACCATTACGCAGCATGGGGTGGTGTTTACAGGAGCGGATGAGGTCACATTTACCCCTGCCTGTCCTCTCAAGCCTTCCCCTCCCTTATCCCTCAAACCCCGTGTCGTTAATGTGTAGGGGAAGCTTTTGATCTGAGGTTCATGAAGGTTAGAAACAAGTGCAAGACACCCAGTTATTTACTTTATGGTGAAGGGAAAGCGGTCTCCAGACACACATACACCCTTATGTTTATCCTTCCTCTCTCCTCTTATTTTCAGTACCAGATCTTCATCCCCATGGTGAATAAAGTGATGCTAAAGCACAGGATCAACCACCAGCGTTACGACATACTCATATGTCGGATTGTCAAGGTATGGCTCGCCAGTAAATCCAGATTATTACTACACATTTTTCACACATGTCTCGTAGATTATCTGTGAGCTGCCAGTCTTTTATTTCATAACCTCACAGGGCACAAGGTGGTCTGGCAATAAATTACATAAGTATAAATAAACATTTCATATTCAGTGCACCATAAGCAAGTCATTACCATGTCTTGTTTATCAACAGTCCCTCAGGAAGGAAATGCACTTCTACTTTCATAAAACGTGTTTTGGGGCCCAGCTCAACAGTTTGAATGTGTGTGGCCCGCATGTGTGTGGCCTGCATGTGTTTGTTTATGTTTGTTTTTGTGCCTATCAGGGCTATACTCTGGCAGAGGAGGAAGAAGACCCTCTAATTTTCCAGCATCGCCAGGTTCGTGGTAACCAAGGTGACGCTTTGGTCAGCGGACCAGTAGAGGCGGGGCCTATGAAGAAGCTCCACGTCAGCACTACTGCACTCCAGAAGGTTGGAAGGAACAGTTGGCATTTTTTTCCCCCCATGATTAAAGACACGCACACGTCCAATGTTTATATCGGTGGCAGTGTTGCAGGTGTTTCATTTGTGTACAGGAAGCAGTGCTGAAAGCCGTAGTTCAATTGTGGTCAGGATGTATGAGTCAACAAACTGGTGATAAATTAATGGAACAACGTCGTCATATGAGCAGAACACCACAATCAGTGCATATATTTGACTGCAGAAAACAAAGGATTACCTGCTGATTTGATGATAGTTTACCGAGTGGTGTCAGACTGGCCTGTGGACCGATAAATTACACAGCGCTCTTCACTACCATCATCAAGATAATAATAAAAAAAATCTCACAGTTTACATTATAGTCAGATTATCCCATACACATTACATGTGAAAACTTTGCGTCCACATATTTGTTCTGAAATTGATGATTTCTGACACTGGAAAGGCTTGGGGAGCTGCCAGGAAGGTGTCCAAAGATGATTGGCTGGAGTGGCTGAGGCGCTTGAGTGTTGTCCTGCTCAAAGAGTCATCCTCCCCAGCTCTGCGCTCGTGCTGGTCACTGGCTCAGACCTACATCCCTCTTGCCAGGTAAATGCAAACATAATTCCTTATGAAGCATGTACATAAAATCTGAAGCTCTGTCTTTGCATAGAGTTTTGGGCAGTCACTACTGCCAAAACATTCTCAGTTATCAGTAGTGCAAAACTGGTCAAACTTGACAATGTCAAAGGTGACTGTATGTAGCTGTATGAAAAGCAGAGTTACTAAAATGCTAAAAAAAAAAAAAGCTGTGTAAAATCACAAATACCTGTTTATTCTGTGATCATTTTTACAACTTTTAGAATGATCTCGCTACTGCAAAATACTTGAATATTTTAATGTTGTTTTAATGGCAATATGGTGTTTTTGTTGACCCCAGAGACTTGTTCAATGCAGCTTTCCTCTCATGTTGGTCTGAGCTGAGTGAGGACCAGCAGGATGAGCTGATCCGCAGCATTGAGTTGGCACTCACATCTCAAGACATTGCTGAGGTCACACAGACTTTGCTCAACTTGGCAGAGTTCATGGAGCACAGCGATAAGGTTAGCAGTGACCTGATAACCTAATTAAACTAATAGCTGTGCTATTGTTTAGACATACATGTTTTTAGTGTCCCTGCAGATGTGAACGGACTCTCAAACAGCATTTTCAAAACTAAATTCTAATCCTCAAAGTTTTTATATTAGCCAGAGTATTTTTTTCTTCATCAATCAGGTTTTGCTTTGTTAAAGATTGTAATAAAAATGTCTCTCAAAAATCAAAGTAGGTTTAATGTTTTTAACTCTTGCTCAAATAATTAGTCGTATTCTTAATTTGATTTTAAATGTTTATAGCGTCAGTGTATATCGGTCTAAATTGAGAAGTATAAATGGAAATTCATCTGTTTTAAATTAATCCACAACACAAAGTGTGAAAAATAAATGCTTTTGCAGTCCCACTGCACATATGTTTATGATGTTGAGATAATATTCTTCTCACAGCATTTTAGAACTTAATTTTCATTGTGAAAATAATACAGATATTTTATTTGGTTAACTTAATTATTTCTGCCATCAACATCACAAAATTTAATTCGCTTTTTATCAGTTTATGTCTCTTCCAGAAAAGATAAGCACTGCAGCAGATATAGATGTGGAGACATCTGTTATTATGCTGTTATTTGTTCATCTACTTATTTGCACAGTCGCATGCAGCATTATATAACAGTAAGAAAAAGATTAACTCCAGAAACACGGAAATGTGTTAACCTTTTGATAAAATAGGAACTTTAAACTTGGCATAATAATAATGATGCTGTTACATTAAGGACTGTGAATGTTGTGGTTGGGCTGTGATTTCAGTTTCAATATGCTCTTCGGCAACGAGCCCACCGTCGAAGAATGATGTATTCTTCATAGTTAGATAAGCAGAGCCAGTGGAATGATTGTCATTTAGAGTTATTTATTATGTACAATTTCCTTTTCCAGGGCCCTCTGCCCCTCAGAGACGATAACGGCATTGTGCTGCTCGGTGAGAGAGCTGCCAAATGCCGTGCCTATGCCAAGGCACTGCATTACAAAGAGCTGGAGTTTCAGAAGGGACCAACCCCCCTTATCCTGGAGTCTCTTATCAGGTAGGAGGTGTGAAAAAGCTCAGAAATGAATGTGTTATTTTTATGAATAACAGCCACAGCTTACCTGAATAGGGTAATTAAAAAAGCATATCATGGTCCACTTAACTTTTTTGTTTGTGTAATTTAACAGGTCCTCAGCCCAGTAGGTTATCGCTTAGAACAAACATTACACCACCCTCGAGGAGTCAGTTTTTCAATCTAATAAATAAAGAAAAAATATATTAAGCATATCCTCCTCTCCCACAAGCCTTTGATATCTTCTGTCAACTTTTCCATCCCCTTTTCTCATCTTTCTTTATTTCTACGCCTTTGGCATTGCATGGAAAAATCTGTTTTGCAGGCATCTAATTGGAAGCTTGCCTCCTTTTCATCTGTGAGTGTCTGGACTTGTGTTTCTCTGGGGCCTGTTTTCAATTTCTCAGAAGCCTTGATCATGATGAATGATGGAAGCCGGCACTCTGGTGTTTTCAATATCCCCATCTGGTTCTCACCTCTCCAGGATTTCCCATAAAAGATCTAGACGCTAGTGTGCTGAAAGCACTGCGAAAACCTCTTTTTACTGAGTCGCGGCTGTATTAGGGGAAAAATATGTTTCATATCTGATGCATACTTTTTGATGACAAGGAGTTTTGTCATAGCCGTTTCGGTGCCTGAGTCATTGTGTTTGTAAGTGACATTGGAACTGATCATTTCATTCTTTCATATGGATATTCAGTTAAAATAGTTAGTTTATGGTAATACATCTGTGACTGCTACAAATGATGTGTGAGGGATTTTTAGAAAATCCACAGAATTAATTTGTGGTTTGACTATGTTCTTAGTAGGCACAGAAGTATCGAATATAGCCAGGAAACTTGTCACATTTTCCCCTTTATTCCTAACAAGAGAGGAATGCTGCTAATTTAGCAATTTGCATTTATTTGTAGAAGTCTATCATGCAGTGTTAATATATGTGAATCATGTGATAGTCTTTGTTTCGGATTTGTTAATATTATGTATTAAAAAATATTGAATTTGTCATTATTTGGTAGAATGGGGTAAAAGAAAGCTGTGTATCTTGGAGATAAGTGCTTAATAAGTGCTAATACATATACATTTGGTTGATCTGTCATAGTTGTAACAGTAGGGGCCAGGCATTGTTGCATCTAAACCATGTGTTGGTAATTTTTCTGTAGCCTTAGTGTTATGGGTACCATGGAAATGCTTGGAAATTGAGTCTTGAATAAAACGTAGCATGTTGTTGAGATGCACAAAAGACTGCACGATGTTAGGTAAAATATCATCTTATGATACCCAGCCAGTGTGGCTTTTGTTTGTTAATACCAGCTGCAGTAGCTTAGCTTAGCTGGGTTTGTTTTTACCTTGTGAGTCTGCGTGCGTATCGTGTGTCTTATAGGGGGCACAACCATGACACTGGTTTAGAGTACTTTGACAGGTGTTTATACGGTATGTTTGTCTGTCCGGATTTCTGCAGACAGATTGTGTCAGCATAATAGTTAGAGTTTACAAATACATTTGGGGTGACTCTTGAGCAATAAGTACTCATGTAACAATGAAGTAATTCTTAAATAATTGTCATATTGTAGATGGTACTGCATTATATCCCTGAGTCAGGTATATTGACAGGGATAATGCATTTGATCCCCCTGCAAGATGGTCTAGTTTTTTTTTTTTTTTTTTTCTTCCACTGGGAAGTTTTGATGGACTTGGATTAGGATAAAGAGATGTCATCATCATCTCAGGTTGGTAACTTTTAATCTACCTGTGTTGTCTCTCCCTGCGCTTTCACCCTCTTGGGTTATGGTCCAACCAAGGCAATAGTAATAAAAGTATCGAGTATAATGCACAACTCCAATTCCAGAATGTCGGGATGCTATGTAAAGTCTCACGAAAACAGAATGCTGTGAGTTGCAAATCTCACAAACCCTTATTTTATTTGTAATGGAACATAGAAAACATATCAAATCTTTTGAGACATTTTACTGTTTGATTAAAAATCTTAGCTTGTTTTTAATTTGATAAACATGTCTCAAAGTTGTGATGGGAGCGACAACAGGCTGGAAAAGTAAGAGTTACTAGAGCAAAAGAGGTGGGGGAATATTTTGCAGCTAATGAGTTTAATTGGTAACAGGTCAGTGGCATGAATCTTGGAGAGGCAAAGTTCCTCAGAATTAAAGATGGGCAGAGGTTTAACAATCTGCAAAAAACAAACAGTTTCTATGAATTATAGAACAATTTGAGATTTGTCTTCCTTGAGGTGAAATTATAAAGACCAATCTCATCATTTCCAGTAGAAATGATCCAGAGAACATGGAGAAAACTGTGCACAAGGGACAAAACTGAAAATCAATATTCTGTGATGGAAATCACTGTATGGGCTCAGGCCCATAAATCATTCTCTGTGATCACAGTCCACCTCATCCACAAATGCAGGTTAAAGCTGCAATAATGAAGAAAAGAAACAATATGTGAACATGACCCAGAAACTATGTCTTCTCTGGGTCAAAGCTCATTTAGAATTCAAAAGCCTGCATCTCTGATGATATGGGAGCGCAATAATGTTTAGGAAACTGGCAACTTGCACATTTGGAAAGGCAAATCAACACTGAGAGGTGCATACAGGATTTAGAGCAACATATGCTCCCATCCAGACAACAGATTTTTCAGGAAAGACCTTATATATTTCAGCAAGACAGTGCTAAACCACATACAGGAGATCCTACAATAGTATGGCTTCATAGTTGAAGAGTCCAAGTGCTGAACTGGCCTGACTGCAGTCCACACCTTTCACCAATTAAAAACAGTTTGGAGCATCATGATATTTATAAGTGAGACATGAGTGAGACTACATGTCTCGCCTAAGAGTCCAGAAACTTGACTGGTTAAAAGAAGAGGGATTTTACACAGTGGTAAACATAGCTGTGCCCCAACTTTTCAGACATTTTACTGCCATCACATTCAAAAGATGAAAACACAGCTTTTCCAAAGGTAGTATTTATTGCACAATCCCTATATTTCAATTGAGAAGTACACAATGAAATGCCTGTAGTTCTACCTTAACATAAAATCTGCATTTCAGGTAAAAAATAAATAGAAAAAATCGAGTGAAATCTTGCTGAACGAGCTGTCTTCATTAAATATTAAACAACACTTTTGGCAGACCTGTCACTGAAGTTTAAATCCCCTAGGAAAATAGGAAAAAAATCTATTTATTGAAGCGACTTTCTTAAATAGAACGTGCTAAACATTAGAATTCCTCCTAGAGCAACAATGTTTATGTCAATAGTAACTGGCCTCTTATTGTGGTATAGTTCACCACTGTTTAAGGTTATCTTTTGTGGTGGAGCCACATGCTTAAACACATTCTAACCCTTAAAATAGATAGACCTTGTTTGTTTTAAGCGACCTTTATTCTAGTATGGCCATTTCATTTGAAGGGAAAAGATAAATGTCCAGGTTTAATTAGATGTTTACCCTGACGAATATTTCACCTTGTTAAAGGAATCTGTCATGCTATTGTTATGATTCTGAGTAATCACAAGACTGAGCCTGTGTAGGCCGTGCTAGCTCTCAGTCGGTATAATCCAAAAAAATCTTTGTTATCCTAACCAAATGATGTTATTGTTGTCATGGTAAGAAAGCTAAAGGCATTTAACTAAATGGAGTGTGGGTGTGTAGTTGTGTAGTCTTCTTTCATCTGTTTGGGTTAGGTGGCATGGGACCTCTAGCTGGGATGTCAGAAGTCAGAGGTCGGTGGCTCAAGGCAAATATGTAGCCATTATTGGACACGAGTGGACATAAGACCTTGACTCGACTCGACTTCTTCGAGTTTGTCAGAATACCTATGCTGTTTGCTGAGTGAAGGAATGAATAGGCTGACATGGAATTCTATGTTTAAAAAATATTTTTTATTTTCTACCACATAAAAGAACATAATTACAGAACTGTACACATTTTACAAATCACACATTTTCATCATGAAGGTTTATTGTTTGAAGTGAATGAAGAAAAAGAAATGGAGCATCATTGATAGGACCAATCCCTCACAACAGCTCACAAACAAATGGTAGTCTGGCAGTCTTTAAAGATTTATAGATGAATTAGAAGTTTCCAATGGTCCTTGCTTGTTATAACTGAAAATACATCCCAAGTGCATTCAAGACAAATGACTGAAAGAATAAAATTCCAGTTACCCACAGGGGGGAGTGTTGAAAAGGCATCTAGGAAAGCTTTTAAAAAATAAAATATCTTATATCTGATAAATACACACAATTAACTACAATTTACAATCAAAACATGAGAAAAACATTACACATTCATCTGACTGAAATCGAGCCAAACCATTACAAACAACCTTATCACTTCGTTCGCAGTCCAGGAAAAGCCACAGTTTGGTAGAACAGTTAAACGGGTATTATTGAGAACTCTCTTTATTCATGCGTATGATCTTGATCCAGAAAAAACAGCCGAAACACTTATGACTAAAAATTAACTGGTCGGACCTTCATCTCCACCTTCTTGAGGGAGTAGGTGGGTCCATGCCAGCCGTACCAAGTGATCCCATCTTGGTTCTTATCTTGGTTCTTTATGTGGTTACCGTAGCGATAATAAACACCGTTCAAATTTGAGTCAGTGCAGCAGTTGTACCAGTACCCACCTGGAAGTAAGAATTGGATTAATGGCAGCACATAACAGCCTTTCTTATCTGCTGTAGACGACTGGATTGGTTTTGTAAGATTTTCTCATATGTCTTACCTTTGCGTCGGGCTGCACAGTCATCCAAACATTTGTCATTGTCTTTGTTCATGGTGCTGAAGTTGGTGTTGTTGTGGTACCGCAGAGAGTCTCCAGCATTTCCACTGTAGTTGGCAAGGAAGAGCTTGTAGCTGTTGAGCTCATTACTGACTGTGAAAAAGCCATACTCGGCATAGCGTTTTTCTCCTTCCCAGTCCTGCATTGGAAAACATATAACACGATTTAGAGAATGACAGTGACAGAAACAGAATATTTGCTTTTGTGGTCTGTCTAATGTCTTTTCGAATTAGTTTGATTTATTGCTAGTTCAAGTATGGTGTAAAGTGATTTTTATGCCCTCTTGCTTTTAGCCATGAAGTGGCTTTTACATGGTTTATGTATTCTTGCTCTCCTGCGTGATGGTCCCAACACTTACCTCCATATCAATCCTAAGTGTACTTGGCTGCCTTGTTAGGCGGAAGATGTTGTCATTGCCCAGCCAGAAGTCTCCACGGATGGATCCAAATCCTTGTTTGTACTGCTTCCAGTCACGGTTAAAGGATGTGAGGCCAACACTTCGCCTCTGAATCACAGTCCAGCCACCTCCATTTGTCTCCATATCACAGAAGAGCTGGGAAAAAACAAAGCCTGTAATTTAGCTGGCTTTTCAAAAAGCTGAAAAAAGCCTCTGATAACCCACCCCCCCTCCCAAAAAAAAAGAAAGAAAAAACAACCCACATGCAAGAGTGCTGAAACTTACGGTGAATTCAGGTGTTCCCAGAAACTCATCTTTAGGCAGCTTGTACTCGCCAGAGATCTTGTAGTTCTTGCTGTAGAGTGATGCACAGTCATATATGGCTTCTGGAAAAAGGAATATCCCAAGTTATGCTAAAACCATATGCAGATCCATGAGCTTTCATAGTTTTTAAAACATGTGATACCTATAAATTACAGTTTTCAGGGTATCTGAGGAATTGGACAGAGAAAAAAAGAGACTTTTCTTTTTCGCCCCACGCCCCAAAAGAAAAATAGATCAAAGAAGAATGAGACATGCACAGCATGCTGAGAGTTTTTCATAGCTGCACCTTTTACTCCTGTCCCAGTATAGTGATGCCTTTAAGATTACGGTGGAGCAAAGAAGCCAAAACTTAAAGATATGGAAACCTTCCACTTCTAATCACTGCAGCCCTTCCTGTTCTGTTCTCTTGTTTACTTTACAAAGGTCTGTGTGTTCTCTCTGCCAATGACATGAATGCGGTCCCTTTAGACCACACAGTAAAACGTGAAATAATAAACGACGTAATGCCTGGTTAACCGCTCCGCGGCAGCCAGTGCTGATTAGTGGTGTGTTGAAGTCGAATTGAACGGTGGATATGATGTGGCTTTGATGGAGCTCATTACTGACAACCCTGCAGATGGGATTGTGCAGCTCTAAATGATTGGTTTTTAGTACTGTGGGGCAGCTCAGAGAAGTGCGGCACTGTAATTTCCCTCATGACTAATTCACAGCAGGTGTCTCAGATCCTGAAAGGCTGATTATAGTGTTTTGCAGCAAAAATAAATACATGATGATAATGTGTGCAGAATAGTTTATAGTGAAGTGACTTTGTTTTGTCTACTTTTAAATATGAGCACCCTTCCCAATTAAAAGAAGCTTTTATGATATATTAAAATGATACTATTCAAAACCAAACTTATACTGTCTGGAAATGTTGAGAGGTGAAAGGTGTCTGTTTAAAATTTGGTATTTGAAACAAGAAATAAGAGCAAGAATGAGCGTTTTCATAGCATCTGTTTTAGGGTATAGAGACAGTATGGTCAAACTCTCCAGATGATGGAGTGTTAATACTCACCCGATGAAGTCTTAGGAGCAGACTGTGCGGTTTGCAGCTGCATGATCTCCACACGGTTGTTGATCTCAGAGTACTTGCTCTCTGCCTCTGTGACTCGGATGTCTTGCTGTCGGCTCTGCTGGTCCAGATCTAGTATTTGCTTCACAAGTTTCTTCATGTCTGTCTCCTGCTTGCGACTCAGCTCCTCAAAGAGGCTGGTGAGATTGGCCACTTGAACTTTGAGAGAGCGTACCTCGTCGCAGCACTGACCCTTGGAAGGCTTTGGAAGCGCCTGTCTCTTCCTGAGATTTTGAGCCCATGTCTCTGCAAGCAAGAGCAGTGCAACCTCTAAAACAACTATACTCAAATAGATTTTTGCCATTTTTAAAAGTCAAAGTTCTGGATCTTCTCGCAGCCTCTGGGTGTTTTGATTGGTTGCCGCTAAAAAAGAATCTCTCTCTGTAAATGGTTCTCTCTTGGAATACGAAAAAGATGCAAGCTCACTGCAGCTATCTGAAGTTTTGTCCAGTTGAGTTGGAGCTCTCCTTTGACCACTTGCTCACTCAGGCTGTCGTATTACCTCAGTGAAGCCCTCCTCTGCTTGAGCATCTTAAATATTGTATGGGTCCTCCCCCTCTCCCCCCTTTCACTGACCCTCTCCAACCTTCAGGGTGGAGGACCTTTCACGTTCCTCCTCCCCCCTGCACCCTTCTACTTCACCCCTCATCTTACTTTCACTCATACTGGGGAAGCTTTGCCACACGTGCTTTGTCAGGTGTTAAATGTTTCTGGGAAGTCATTTTTTTATTCCCTTTGCCTGGAAGAACCACATAAGGACCTGGGCAAACAAACAACGCTACTGTCTGAACCTGCGGCGCTTAACTGGAAATGCAGACTGTTTAAAAGATTTAACTACATTTGATTTTAATTTATTCAGCTATATACACTAATGAGATTAAAACATTTGAATACTTGTTTTAAACGTTAGTACATCTGTAGGTAATTTCTTCCCCACATTTAAAACACTTTATGTTAATGACAGTTTTTACGATATCCTTGAGGGTTGAAGTCACTAAGCATTCTTAGTTGTAGGTTAAGTGTTCTGTTCGTGCTACCCTTTTTGGCACATGGCAGATGTTAATGCCAAGCGGGTTTCAGTGTCAGATTTCAAAGGCGTGTTGATACAGGGGAAAACCTTCAGGATAAAATCTGATCAACTACAGTTTGTAGTAAAAGCTGGAAGAAATGTTTAGGATAAGGCAGGTGGAATAGTGGGAGTATTTTGTCTACATGTGTAAATGCTTAACATTTTGCCATCACATATGCAGCGTATTTCTTAAATAAGTTTAGATGGTGTACCCACCAAAGAACAACAGAACAAAAAGATGAAGTCATACTGTTATGGCTTTTATCATCAGCAGAAGGGGCAGCGTGCTTGTGTTTTCACTTCACTAATCAATTCCATGCCTTTAGGTATGTTTTCAACTTGTAGATATGGAAACTCATCAAGCATTAGAAAGTACAGGAAACATTTCAATCAGTCAAACATGCAGTCTGGATTAGGTTTCTGTATTAAATTAGAAACAATAATTAAAAGCATATTTCAGCTCAGTTAAAGTCTGGTGTCAAGTAGATGCATACTGTGTAGCATATGGGTTAATTACCTAAGGGATTAATTTAGTTGAATTAAATTTTATTTATGTAGCGCCAAATCACTACGATGGTCGCCTTAAGATGCTTTATCTTTACAATAATAGAGAGAAAACCCAGACAATAAGATGAGCCTCTAAGAATAAGCACTTGGCAACAGTGGGAGGGAAAAACCTCCTTTTAACAGGAAGAAACCTCTGGCAGAACAGGGCTTAGGGAGAGGCAGTGTTGC
Organism: Copadichromis virginalis; assembly: GCF_057382275.1. Lineage (NCBI taxonomy): Eukaryota > Metazoa > Chordata > Actinopteri > Cichliformes > Cichlidae > Copadichromis > Copadichromis virginalis. Next base: position 11,811,148 of record NC_140637.1, read on the forward strand.
GACTTGCCAGGGATGAGTGGAGGATTACAGTTTATGCTTGTCGCTATCAGTTCTTCAGGAAAGAGGGATTTATTTATTTTTTCCTTTTGATTTTTTTCTTTGATACCTGTTGTTGAAGACAACAAGTTGAATGCATCATGCGTGAGTATAACGAGTTTTGGGTTGTGATGATGTCACAGTATTGCACACCTTAACATGAGCATTACAGTTGGGAGTTGGATTTTCAGTGCATTTGTGGAGGGTACAAACTCTTTACCCGGCGAGTCTTACCCGTACTTTGCGGGTTGAACCACTAGATACAGCCTGCTGCTGAATGAGGTGTGTTTGCCTGACTTAATAACAGTGTTTGCAAAACTCCTGCTTCTGGTTTGTCTTTTAAAATTTCTAACATTCCAGTCACTGGATGGGGCTGAAAATAATGCCTCTCAGGGAGGCGCTTTTCTGTCCCGTTTCTGTGGAATTTCTCTCTCTTCCCTGATGTGCTGCCATCCCTGCCAACCTACAGGACACACAGGTGTTGGGAAGCAGCCTCAAGGGTATTTGTGGGGTTTCTTGAGGTGCCAGATCGTGCTCATGGGCATTAAGATAGTATATGAGGCATGCCTTCTGTGATAGTTATGTATGATAATTACCAGGTAAAAGAAATTAAGTGTTTTATGCTGAAATAGAAGGAGCTGTAATAACTGAGACATTTCTGAGAGTTCTTACTTTGAACTTTATGGCTTTTTCCTTCCCCACATGGACTGGAGTGAACCGTCTGGAAAAGACATACAAGTTCATCAGCTAATAATCATACTTTACCAATGTTAAAGTACAATTTTTGTACATCTAAGGACCCTTGTGTTTGCCTTAAATTTAATTATAAAGGGAAATTATAATTTTATTATCTGGGCATCTACCTCTAAGTAGAGTGCTGCAATAAATCAGTGCTGAAGTGCTACTATTTGACTCAATGATGCTTAAGAATGATGGTCTGTTGATTTTATTTTATTTAAATTTTCATGTAAATGAAGAACATACCTATATATTGGGGAAAACAAAGTTTAGGGATCCCAGACTTAATGCTGTCTCCATGTCTGGACATTAGCATTGCAAACAGAGCGCAGACAGGCAGAAGATTTACTTGATACCAAAGACCAATTCCTATTTTATAAATTGTAAAGTCTGGAAGCATAAAGCTGCAAATTGTGGTGCAGATAGAGTGAATGGAATATTACAAATATGGAGCTAAAATGAGATGTGACACTTTGTGGCGGTGCGAGGTTTTATTACATAATCTCGCACCACCACACTGAAAACGTTTCTTGCTTCAGGAGGGACACAGAAAGCCTCCAAATGTTTGGCGTGTGTCCTTTCCCAGTTCTCTTTTGGTCAGACGATCAAATAAGGAAACAGTTTAGCTCATTCTGCTCATTGTCAACTTTGTTTTCACGCGGGACTGTGGTTTGGACCACAAATAAAAATTTTTTTAAAACCTTTCTTCAAATTCCAAAATATGATATAATTGTCAGGTGATCATCTGTTGCTCTCACGTGTCAAAGGGTGATGTATGTTTTTTGACTATTTTCCCCAGGCATTCTCTTACCTCAGTATTTTTTGTCTGCTTTTTAGAAAACTTTGCATTTTTCTCTTTAGGTTGTTCTTTTCTATTCTCCCAATGTTGCTGTTGAATATCGATTTGTGCTTTTAGTTTGCTGCCTTTCTTTGATTTTTAAGGAACACGTGGGAGCAATAAGGCACTTTATAGAAGAGTAATGAGATATTAGACTGCCTTCATGTTTAGTTGCTGCACGTTTTAAAATTTTGCATAAATTCTGAACTCATTAGATGCTAGACATGATCTTTCTCTTAATTTCACCCATTTATAAATAATAACGACTTTCTGTAACTATTATTTTTGTAGTAGTTTTTTGTATATCAGTCACTGGTGTCACTGATTGCTTTCAGTATAAAATGGTCAACATAGTTAGAGATTAGAACATTGTGGTTAAATTGAGCTACCACATACTTGTGCTGTAGTTATAGTTAAATTCAATTTGTTTTAAATGCAACACTGTGGCTCTGTTTTTGTTTCTGTTTTTCTTTCTAGTATGGCATTTGATGATGCATAGTGCCTCTTGACCTCCATGTAAATGTTAAGCCTAAGACACTTATGTGCGTCAGTCTCTTTTGGAAAAATTAGGATAATTTGCCTCCCTGTATTTTCTCATTGCCCTAACTGCTCCATGAGTCATTTCTCACTCCAGCAGTGCATCACTTTCCTTCGGTCCTGGACTTTGTCATTCAGGGTTAGTAATGAAAATCCAGCTGGAGGCTTTTGTTTCTTTCTTTTTTTCTTTCTTTTTAACATTTACCCTTTTCTAACACTTCCCCTTTAACCATGTCTCTCTAGGGTCTCTGTAAAAAATGCAAGCCTCTAAGCCTCTACTCTATTAGAGCTGTTCACTTTATATAACTACTGTGGGAAGCCTGTCTATTCCGTCAAGCAGATATTTTGCCTTTGGTGTTTAAGAAGAGTTGGACACCCTGCTGTGCTAATTGCAGCAGTGATCTGACTTTGATGAGTGAGAAGTACGTGGGTGTCATAACATGCTCACAGATGCTTTTTGTGTCCCTACATACACTGGAAGAACAGTTTGCAGTTAAACATTGACCACAGGGTCCAAGCTGTCAGCAGAGCACTCTGTGTTCAGTTACAGGAAAGGCAGGAGGTGAAAGCACGAGCCAGTGGATTCCAGAGCGTCTATCTCAAAACCTTGAATTGCATAATCTTTACGAACCCCTTCCACTTGTCAGCTCTGTCAGCACAGAAGCTCCACATTTTGATTTGAGTTTGGCCCATTTTGAAAGTATTTAATTTGCTTGAGATACTCGAATGTTCCTGTCAAAATAGTTTTTTTTTTTAAAAACTTTATTTTATTTTTTTATTATGTTGAAATATTGTAGTGGATCATATCTTTGTTTTAACCCTACAAACGTTTAATCAATGTTGGGTCTGTGACCAAATTTATAGATTTGAAAACAGACTTCATATTGATGCTCCATAGCTGAGGCCTTGGTATACAGCTGAAAGCATAGATTAGGAGGTTAACACAGAGAGTCGAGAAAATCATAAGAGTTAGGGTATGCTCCACACTCTAGGTTGTCTTTAACAAAACAATCATCAGACATGCCCTAAAAATAATTTCTGATCTTAGCTTTTAAGATCCACCAGTGCAGGTTCAATTTGCTTTAATAGTACTTTTTCTTCACTCTTTTATTAATATTTAGTACTTCTTAGTGTTTCCTTACAGTCTACTTTAATTAGTAGTACAATCTAAAAATGGCAAAGAAATTGAAATGACAACTCTGACAGTGCAGCTGCTATAAAATCACGAGATGAATGGTATGTCTGGACACTTAATGCAAGCAGCTGAGCTATAGCTAGATTTGAATTTCAAAATAATGCAGTGGATAATGATCTCCAACTCCGGTCACGTATACGAGTAAAATAAACTCTTCCATATTTTCCATAATGAGCGGCACTGTATGCACCAGGGTATCCTCCAGCTCCGAGAGTGGCAGACTTCATTCCCTGGCAGACCATCAAGAGGTCCCTGCCTTAAGCCAGTGATGGCTACCAGGTGGCGTCTGCTGTCGTACAGCGGATGCAGGCCAGGCAGTGGCTGTCTGCTCACCCACCCCAAAAACCAGTAGGATAAACAGTACTGGAGGGATCGAAGCTAGATTAGGAAGAATAGTACTTTGTGTATGCACAGTTGGCCTTGTGGCATTGCTTCAGAGAAGCATTTCATGACACTGGAATGTAAAACAGTTGTGGTGCAGGTCAGAAAACAAAAACCACTTGTGCCAATGTATAGAGATTCCCTTCTTTCATCTTTTGCCAATTATTATGTGTTTTTGGCTTTTGGGTATACAAGTGAGTAAAAAAAAAAGCCAAAAATGCCACTTGCTATATAGGCTATAATTAATACCATATCTGTTATTCATAATAGATTCCTTACTTAAACGTATACTGATTTTGTGTACATACTTGCGTACATATGAAGTATATAAATAGTTAGCTGTTTAGAAGTTGTGTAATCCTTCTCTTTAAATGAGATCACTGTCCCCCGATGCTTGTTTCCATTGTTTAGGACAAAAATCAATTACAGCATGAGTTGGTTTCAGTTGAACTGAACAGAAAAAAGTAGAAGACCTGGCGTATTTAATTGGAAATATATTAAAATTGAATTTGTAGTTCAGCAGAAAACAATGTTTACAAATATCTTTGTCTACATAGCAACAGCAGCATTCCAATGAGGTAACTGTCAGGCTTTTTTTTGCCTGTTTTGGGCCACCGGAGACGCCTCGTTCTGTTGGCCTTTTGACCTGAAGGTGAGAAACCCAGGAGAAGGCATACTGCATCATTGTCCCAATGGAGTGATAATGTGGCGTAAACATAGGCGCAATGGTTTCTCTGGGCGATGCCTCAGTGACCCCCTCACACGCCTAACTTGCTTTGGGAGAGAGAAAAACAACATTCAAATGTCATCTAAAGTTATGCATTTGTTAAATAACCAGTATTAAATATTTCTTTCCTCTTTTCAAGTGCTGCATTCGTGATCACTGAACTTTCTCCTCAGCTTTACAGCGATAGAGCAGAATTTTGTCTTTTCAGATAAATTGTTTCAAAGTCAAGGGACACTAAGTGTTTCCCTATGGTGCAACATCTGCTTGGTGATGGAACAACCGCCCTTTTGTCCTGATTTTTTGGAGAAACAACAGAGACAATAGGCTAGTCAGATGGTGTCAAGGATGAGTTGAAGTATACATGTCTCAGGACAGTCCGGAACAAAACTGGTGAATGATGTAATCACTTTGTTTGCGTCCTTGCTTACCTCAACCACTGGTGCTTAACAAACACAGAGAATGAGAAGACCTTGTTTAATTTTGCCATGCTGGTCATCACTTCCATTGTGCAATGCTGAAAGATTTATATTCTGTATGTATTACAAGTTTGACTTTCAGTTTCTATATTGTCTATCAAAATATTATCAATAGTAGTGTTATTGTTTGGCTTTGAAGTCAGACTAATGAGGTCTACGCAGTAATTCAAATCCCTTTTTTCCCTCCCCGCTGTTTATTTGAATATTTCATTTGTAACGGGTCGTTCTTTTTCTAAGTGGCTATTCAGACAAACCCTCTTCCCTTGTCTTTGTCAACATCTGATGTCAAGATTCAGTAGTACAATGTTAGTTTTTTTTCTGACATTCAATCATGTTGCTATAAAAAAATGTAGAGTTGTAAAAATAGCTTTCAGTGTCAATCATTTCATGTTTTCCTGTGGCTGGTCTGTGAAGGGGACTGTTGGTTTGTAGAAAGACAAAACAAACAAATTAGTTCATGGTCCAAAATTTGGCCATGTTAATAGTATTTTCTACTATTAGGATGGCCCTGTTAAATATTCTACTTTTATAAAGGGCAGGTATTTAATCTGACAATAAACATTGTTGGTGTTGCTTGAATTCCAAACTTTTATGGTTTCAAGTGTTAATTACTGTGCCATTTGCAAGTGCTTTATATTCATATTTTTCTTTCTTAGTACATCTTAATACAGAAATTACTTTTGTTTCCTGTTTTCAGTTTAGGCTTTACGCAGCATTGCCTACTGTCTGACACATTTTCCTATGAAATTAGCTCATCTTGGTTGTTTAGATCCATTTAATTTTTCAAATGTCCTTTGTATGGGAAATGTTTATTTTTAAGTAGTGTTCTCATCTTCACAATGGAGAAACCCCCCAAAACAAAACCAATAATGCTCGATAGTTAGGGTCTTTCTTTCAGGGAGCATTGATTGCATTTTGGCTGCCCCACAAATGAACAGTTGTTTGGACGCAAAGGCAAGACAAAGTCTCCGTCAGTCAGTGTCATTTTCCATCAGTGCATGTAGTGGTAGCAGTTGTTGGTTTGGCTAGCATCAGTCACATGAAGGATTCAAATTTTTAAATAGAGAGGTAAAAGACAAAGTATTTTTAAATCAAATACTACATAATAATGTCCTCTTTGTTTTCAGTATTTTTAGACTAAGGAATTAGATCGAGCACCTGGCAAGTAAAGGGATGGAAATCAGGAAGGCTCAAATGGATAGCTTCCTAATTAGATTTGATTGAGTCTAAAGTCTGATTTCTTTTCCTCCGCGAGGTTTGCATACAAATTAACCTCTGAGGAGGAAAATGTCTACAATTTATTCAAGGATCATGCTCTCTCTCATCACCAAAAAGCCAGGCCACTTTAGAGTTTAATTTTTTGTTCTTTTGTTACCCCTCAGCCAAAAAGGCTGATAGGATATTGTCGTCACCCTGCTGGGTGGGTGGCAGCCTGAACAGGCCAGCTTTGTGAATGCGATAACTCGAGAAGGAAGTCACCTAGAACTTTTAAATTGATACAATTTGAATACTAAAAGGGAAGCTACAGGGAAGCTGGTCAGAGTTGATGGGAAGATGGATTGAGCCAAATACATGGCAATCTTGGAAGAAAACCTCTTGGAGTCTGCAAAAGACTTGAGACTGGGGCGGAGGTTCACCTTCCAGCAGGACAACGACCCTAAACATAAAGCCAAGGCAACAATTGAATGGTTTAAAATAAAACATATCCATGTGTTAGAATGGCCCAGTCAAAGTCCAGATCTAAATCCAATCGAGAATCTGTGGCAAGATCTGAAAACTGCTGTTCACAAACGCTGTCCATCTTATCTGACTGAGCTGGAGCTGTTTTGCAAAGAAGAATGGGCAAGGACATCAGTCTCTAGATGTGCAAAGCTGGTAGAGACATACCCTTAAAGCCTGGCAGCTGTAACTGCAGCAAAAGGTGGTTCTACAAAGTATTGACTCAGGGGGCTGAATAATTACGCACACCCCACTTTTCAGTTATTCATTTGTAAAAAATGTTTGGAATCATGTATGATTTTCATTCCACTTCTCACGTGTACACCACTTTGTGTTGGTCTTTCATTTGGAATTCCAATAAAAATGATTCATGTTTGTGGCTGTAATGTGAAAAAATGTGGGAAGGTTCAAGGGGGCCGAATACTTTTGCAGCCACTGTAGGTTCAATAATAATTGGACAATTTTGATAATCAGAAAGATTGTTTTTAATAACTGGATTAACTTATGAAATGAACTCCAAGAAAAGATCTGGTCAGCATATCAGCCAAACCATGAGCCACTTTCTTTTTAATATTAGCTATCCAGAGTTCTAGCAGTGGTACAGTGCTCTGTTGTTTACAGTCAAGTGGCTTTGAAAATTCCTAATCATCATGTGGGCGTAACGGCAGAACTGTTGGTACTGTTTTTCTTCAGTCCTGATATAAGAAAGAAGAGAATCATTATCATCTTGCAAACTGCCAGGCTCCACCGTTTTTACATGTTTGTTATTGTACCAACATAAATGAGTGAATCTGCGATTGGACAAAAATAAAACTATTTCATGCGATTTAAGATGGGACTACTTGGTGTTTAGTGATTGTATGATGATCCTTTGATTCTTTTAAAATATCTTTTTCATTACTTGCACCTCTTTTTGGCTTTAATGTAGGTGTATATCCTTAGTTTTACATGTCTTTGTACATTTTTGTGGAAGAGCAACACAACAACAGTTTCAATCAGCTTTCTTTCTCGTTCATTTTTACACACCAGATTGGTAAAATTTCTTGGTGAGATGCGATAATATTGACAGCTTTACAGTCTCAAACCTCAGCACATGCACTTTTTGGTGACCTCTCCATATACCAAAGGTGCAATGTGTAAAAAGTTAGGAAGTGGTACTTGGGGCCCTGCACACATGAGAGGGTTTGACAGTGATATCAGTACATTTTCTGCTTGCTAATAATTTATTATTTTTTTTACTTGAGAGGAATGTTATGTGAGCATTGTCATCTGGATGTATTTAGACTGCATGTGCTTGGAGCTGGTAGCCAGATGGCTTTAACTGAGGGACAGTGAAATCTCCAGGGTCTGCAGGAGTGAAAGCCCTCCTTCTGATTTGCCATCCCAGATAAAGGCACATCTGGCCAGTTTTAACATATCTGTTTCTGTTAGGTAGGACATGGAGACTTGAGGTTTTTTTGTTCATTTTGAGGTTGAGAGTAAATTACAAACAACAGAAGTAATTTTTTGGTTTGGTTTAAAATCAACAAGTATATACAACATACCTGTGTGATAATGTCAGGATTCTTCAGAATACTGGGTGGTAGTTGTGCCTAATTAAGAGCGTGGGATACTGCAACAGTGCCTGGCACCCTATCAAACTCCGTGAGAGTCACAGACAAACGGTTATTTACTTAAAAGAAGCTTATTTTCATATTATGCAATCATAGTCTAATGGGATTTTCGTGAGGTCTGTCAAAGAACAATAATCACTGTTCTGCAAGATCGAGGGGATTGCTTGGTTTGATTCGTGATAGACCTACCTCTCTAAATCCAGCCTGTTCTCATTTACTGGGGGATTTAACTGATGTTTGCTCAAAGTTCCTGGCTTGTCACAAATATGGATAAATTATCCTGTGGTCTTGATTCCTTGAAATATGGACACTTGTGAAGATGCCCTTGGTGATGCATTTAAATGTACAGGATAGGCATAATTTTTCATTGTGCAGGGTTATCCAAGTGGTTTTTTGGTACCTTAAAGGCAAAGTGAATAGCGTACAAAGCTCCTAGAAGTGACATAAACAGCAGTCTCATGATTGACAAACTCGTGCTTTAGTCTTGTGGCAGTTCTTCAACCTACAAACGCAGGCTTGCTATATAAAAGATAACTGTTACGTCTCAGCCTTCATCACTGCTGCGCAGGCACTAATGCTAAGGGAGACCTTCACTGTTTCACTGCAAACCCAGCTGCAAGTGTCAGGAAAAAATATATAAATTGGAATCACACAGGACGAGTACTTGCTAAAACTACAGTTCTTGTTGTACATGTTTCATATAAATGCCAGGTCTTTATCATCTAATAATGCCATGCTTATGGTATGTTTATGAACATTTTTAGTTAAATGTTTTATTAATATTGTGCATTAAAATCCAATCAATGTAATTTTCTGCAACAGATTACTACATTTATTTATTTATTTTTTTTAAAAATTGTACCCATCATCACACAGGTCTGCACTAACGGGTCCTTTCAAGCTTTAGCATGACCCCTCGCAGCGCGGTTTCATCACAGTTTCTGGCCTTTACCCTTTGTCTAAGCAGATTTCTGACATGCATGCTCTAATGCCTGTCATCAGCTTTTGCTTGCTGTCCTCAGGAATTTCGCTGCATACCAGCACTTTTTGAAAGCTACATTTTACAGATGTATTGGCTGTGACTGCACACAGGTTTCTCAGTTGAGGAAGTATAATAGACTCGTGGTTCATATGAGTGTTTCCAGATGTGATGGCAGTGCGGGTCAGCGGTGGGCGCACAAACGGGAATTGTGACGTCTTGACAGGAAATCATCCTTTGTCAAACAAGCATGACACATGTCAATAGGTGCCTTTAGTTTTCCCAATAAACAACTTTGATTAAAGTATCAAACATTTATTTAACGTTTCCAAAATGCATTGAGAAAGGATGCATTGATGGCTGGCTGGGATAAGAATACCTCATCATTGTGTGAGCTGCTTTTCTTCTAGGATCATGGATAAAGCACATTTCTTAGTGTTAAGGATAGCTGGGATTTAGTGAGAGGTAGTGTGTTGATTAGCTTCATTAAGCAGCATAGAAGTCTTTGCTGGCACTTCCTGTGATTGGGATTTATACATCCATGTCATGTTTTCCAAACGGTGTCCCTTTGCCTTGTCTTTCTTTTTAGATAATACCTGCATGTCCTCATGCTTAACAGTAAAGCTCTGAAAGCCCCTGTTTTGTGTTCAGATTGGCCTAACAGTTTGCCATTGTTTTGTCATTTCTTTCAGCATCAACAATAAACTGCAGCAGCCAGAAGCAGCATCTGGGGTTCTGGAATATGCCATGAAACATTTTGGTGAGCTGGTGAGTACTTTTTCCATTTTCCAACCAGAAAAAAGAAGGAAAAACGTGTCCCAGGTTTTCTTTCGGATTGACACTTGGACAACTGTTGTTGTTGCAAACCCTGTAAAAATGTTATCCAATCTGTTAAATTTGGCTCAGTTCACAACTTAATTAGGTAAAAAAAAAATTGCATTTCCTGGTTTAGAAAGATGTGAGCATTTGGTCCAAGTAAAATAGCTCATAGTATGTAGGTGTAGCATGGTGTTAAAGTTACATTACACATTTAAAAATGTGATTCCGATAATAATAAAGATGTAAACCCATGCCTTGATTTGCTATAAACTCCACTGCTTTCTTTACATCTGGTAAGTCTAAAAAATTCTTGGATAATCAATTAGACCATACTGGCCAGTATTCACATACACTCAGACCCTTTTATTTCTTCAAACAGTTTTGGACTGAATATGTCTTTAGTGAGTTACATTGTATTAGGAATTCTGTCTGCACGTCTTCCTTTCCTTATTCTAATGTGGGGGTGATGGTTGTTTGAGGCAGATATCACCAGAACACCATGATCCTAATGTGCTGCATATGGAAAAGCCATCTGCTGTACTTATCAGGGGTTTACAGCAAGAGACAGAATTATGGACTCATTTGTCTAATTAAGATGAGGTTTGCATGTTCTTAAATTTTTACTTGCTTTGTCTGTCTGCTGTACATGACTCTTGGGCCCACTGGGCCCTTTTTATGATGCAAAATAATGTCATTTTTCATCTAAACAAAAAAGGAGCAATATTTCTCTCTTAATGACGAGCTTTTCCTGTGTGGGATGAGTCATTATAAAAGTTAAATGAACTGCTTTGTATTCTTTTGTTTTCACTCTACCATTGTAGAAAAATATTGGTTTTGTTTTTCAGATTTTTTTCTGTTCACATAGAGCACCACACCTCCTAAATGTTACTAGAAACTCGGTTGTTTCATGTTCTCCGTACATGGACCCGATCCATATTTGAAAATAAATGAAATAACTGTCAGAGTGGACATGCTTTGGATATGATTACACTGATTTTCCACACAAGTTACATAACAGGAAAAGAGCATTTGGTTATTTGGATCGGTCTCCCTCCCTTTTACCAAAGTTACGTCATTAACTAACTGTGGTTTTTCCTTTTTCCTCGAATGAATGTGCCAGACAGGCACTTGAGGCACATTGACAATAAGTTGAGTAGACTGGTGTTATTCTGTTTTTATTTTGGATTTATTTATTTATTTATTTATTGGAGGGATATGATTTACTGATTCATTTATACTAATTGCAACAGTTGTGAACATGGATAGAGTCTGAAACTGTCTCCAAAATAACCAAAAATTTATAATAAGCCTTTTTTCCCTATTAGAGTAATTTGCCATTAGTTTCTTGGCATTGGCTGTCCCCAAAATCATATTTCCTTTGAGGTCATTGGATATTTGCAGCATCATAAATCATAAATGGGAATTAGTATCTCCACACCAAGAGAAAACAATAGAAACTTTAATAATTAATTGCGCTAAAACTTGGACATGAAGACAAGACTGATTAAATTTGATCTATATATAAGTATTGCCATTGCTCAGTCATTAATGCAATATTTTTGTTTAAGCCCTCAAACCAAAGCGTAGAGTCTGGGCTTTAAGCCTATATTCATACAACTGTCACTTCAATGTATATTGGTATAAATTTAAAATTACAATGGCAGCCGGTATAGCTCAGTGGGTTAAGCAGGTGAACCATAGGCTAATGCAGAGGTTAGGGATAGACTCTGACTTGAGATCACTGAGTGCGTTTCCTCTCACTGCGCTTTCTCCCAGTTTCTCTGTCTTCTCTCCTGTAAGAATTCACACCTGATTTTATAATCTGAGTTTTATAACTAATCAACACACTACCACTCACTAGATACCAGCCCTCCCTGATTTGTATATAAAATGACTTTTCTTTGCCTTAGAGAGCAGGTTTTCTGTTTCTCTGTGAAAACTTGGTAAAGACTCAGTGAGAAGAGTTTCACTCTGGACCTTTGTTAATGTGCTGACCATGTGGAAAGCTTTACCATGGGAGAATGCAATGTTTTCCTGATTAGTATACACTTCAGGAACCCTCACAGTAAAGTGTGTGCTTAATCATTCGTGCATGGCTCCCTAAAGAAGTCCTGGAAGTCATTGGTAGATGTAACATTGCTTGTTGAAGTAGAAAATGTCAGCCATACAGCACAGTAAGGTACTGTAGATGGAAAAAGGATTGCTCTTCCAAAACTCTTTATTACGTTGTCCAATGGTCACGAAAAAACCCACATAATCCCAAAACATTATGATACAGTGTTATAGTTTGATATGTCTTCTGTAATCGCTATCCTACTGTATTTTTTCATCTTTTAGGAAATCCAAGCCACCTGGTATGAGAAGCTACATGAGTGGGAAGATGCCTTGGTAGCATATGACAAGAAGATCGACATGAACAAAGAGGATCCAGAGCTCATCCTGGGGCGAATGCGCTGCTTAGAGGCTCTGGGAGAATGGTATGTTATTAATCTTACCTAGTATGAGTTCAGTAGGGCTAAATAAGAATAAGTTGACAGTGATAATATGTTCTTTGTTCTGTTTTTTTTTGTTGTTGTTGTTGTTTGTTTGTTTTTTATCTTGGGTCACATACATACATAGGAAGCCATATTCCTAATGAGACCTGACATTAGGTCTCTCATTTGATACCTCTGAGTTGACTAAAGACATTTTACGAGAAAACACATGAACAGTCACCCAGGACAAGCCAGAGGTGCTGCTACACCATTGAAGCAAAGCCTCAACGCCATAATAGCCACCCACTTTGATAGAGCATACTTAGGGGAAAAAATCACAAGATGGATAGAAATATGTTGATCATCACAGAGCTCAAAAAGTAAAGCAGATGTTAATTAGCTTATATAACCTGCTGTCATTATGGTGCACACTATGATTCTTTCCACAAGAGAATGATTCAGCTGAAATAGAGCTTTGTGTTTGTGTGTGGCAGGGTAGGGCTTAGAGATGATATAACAGTTGACCAATGTTAGGTTTTGCTACACAATGACATTGTGAAGGTCTCAGTACTAATCAAAAAGTGATTTAAGATTGCGCAGTTGATGCTTTTGACAGTCTTATTAGAGAGTTGGACACCTTTTAAGCAAATGTTTAGTCTAGAAAGTTTGAAGGAAGGAGCCTTTAGAATTAGGAAAGTCTAGCTGCCATAATTCTGCAGTAATGAGTCCTTCTGTGTTCTGTAGACATTAGTCAGTTTTGCGAAAGTCTGTTATTTCAGGATGACTGAATGCAACACGAGCAAATAATCTGTGTATATAGAGTCATTTTAGCATGTTTTTTCTCTGCTTTAAGGTGGCTTTCATTGTTAATTGGAACTTAAAGCTATATAAGGCACTGAATGTGTTCCTCTTGGGGAGGTCTGCCTGTCTAATAAAGCCAGTTATCAAATTTTAGGCATACTTTTCATGTGCACGTTTTCATTTCATTTGGTTTTCACCTTTAAAAGTATTTTACAGTGCCAAAATATACTTCTATTTGGCTGCTGTAGACACATGTGCTAGTTTACTTGAGGTTGTACCTGTTGCCTTCATTGTTATGTGATATCCAGGCAGATGGAAAACAACTTCATTTCACTGACCCCCATCCAGCCCCGTCTCTCTCATTTTCTCTGCCTATCCTTCCTCCCTTTCTCATCTAAGCTTCTTCCAACACCCTGCCATTAAAGCACCTGCAGTTGGTTTGACTGGACATTTCTTTGATTGTTGTTAATGCAGAATCAGTCTTGGTTGGATGCACCTGACCCCAACAGGAACCTCCATCTGTTTGGTGGGATACTCGCTGTTATCAGATTGTTATGGAACAGTACACTGATGATGTTCATCTGTAAGAAGAAATGAATGTATAAATAATTGCAGATGTCACAGAAACATTATCTTTTGTCAGTTTCCTTTTCATTTTGTCCAGATGTGCTTGGCAGGAAAGTCATTTTGTGTGAAATGTCATTAGAATGAGAAGATCCTTTTGATATGTGGCGAGGAAAGACCAGTATAATATTACAATACTTTAAAAGTACCAGTTAAAACAGTTTCTCGTGGGTAATTTAAATGTTTTTGAATCTCAAACCTGTTAAGATAAGACAAATATGAAAAAACCCATTAAAGACTAAACAATATACAGTATGGAAAATACAGGCTGTGACTACAGTGGACACTTGTCACTGTTTTTAACACTGAGTTTCATCTAAGTTTGTATGTTGTAATTTCTGTCTTATCTGCCGCTGGCTGATTTACCAGCAGCAGCACAAGGAAGAGTACCCACAGACCAGTTGTACCACACTGCTCCCTTTGACAACAGATACTGTCTAAAGGTAGATAAGCAGTCAGAAGCAATCACGCTACCACTTTTGGACCATAATTTCCCCATTAGACACCTCTGATATGCAAATCAGTATCTGTTCAATAAAAAAACATTCCTGTGCATCATCTTACTTTGACTTTTGTAGTTCAGTGTCATCTTGGCTGTCTATTTAATGTTCCAGTATTCAGTTCTATTTGTTACCTGATTAACAAGACATGTTAAGTTCAGTTTTTCCCCTCAATGCTATACATACTCTGGGGTTGATCTCACTCCAGTACTTTAAATTTGTTTGCTTTAATTGGAATGTTTTCGTTTCTTTTCTTTTTTTGTTGTTGTTGCTCACCGTTCTCATGGTTTTTTTCTTTCTCTTTTCTTTCACTGCTGTGATCACCTACTTCCCCACTCACCTACAAACAACACCCTCTATTTCTGCATATTCACACACCACGCAAACACATGTGCTCAACGGCAGCACATTTACAACAGCCTCACAGCGCACACAGACTTATAGGACACACACGCAAGCCACGCTTGTTCATATTAGTGAATATACACACACATAGTCAGACTTATGGAGCCTCTCACCACACATTTTTTCTCTCTTTCTATTTACAAACAAGTGATGTTTCCACATTCTCTTCACCCATCTAAACGAAACACCCAGCGTACATCATTAGACATACACACACAATTATGGGCACACTAAGGTTTGTCACATGGAATGTAAATGGAGCTGGCACCAGAGAAAAAAGGTTAAAGATATTTAACCAGCTTAAAAAACTACAGGCAGATGTTGTTTTATTACAAGAAACTCACAGGCCTGTCACAGGTTTAAACGAACTTAAAACACCTGGTTTCCTAACGTGTTTGTAGCCTGTTATAATTCTAGACAAAGGGGAGTAGCAATTTTAATACATAAAAATGTTAATTTTACAGTACTCAATGCAGTTATAGATCCAGAGGGTAGATTCCTTATTATTAAATTATCAATATTTAACAAAAAGCTATGTATTGTAAGTGTATATGGTCCAAATGTTGATGAACCCTCATTCTTCCACGGATTTGTTAGTGCACTCTCTGAAAAACCTTGATTGCACACTTATTCTTGGCAGCGACCTCAACCTTGGACTAAATGTAGAAATGGATAGGCTCAACACAACAGGAACTCAGCGCAATCGGCAGTCCACAAATATAATCAAACAGTATATGAGCGACTATGGCCTTTGCGATGCATGGCGCTCTCTTCACCCCAACAGTAAGGAATAGTCTTTCTTCTCACATGTCCATCACTCCTACTCTCGTCTGGATTATTTCCTAGTCAGCAGCTAACTGCTGAGTGACATCTCAGACACTGAGATGCCCACCCTTCAATTTTAAATCCATGTAGACATTGAGGGTTCTCGGGAGGGGCCGTGCTAACACCTGCTGCTCTCTGGCAGCAGCACCATGCTCTCCCGTGTTTTAAATGCACCTTAGAACAACACGGGTCTTCACACACCCCTGTTCTCTGCTGGCAGAGCCGGCGGGCACTGCATCCCCCTCTGGCTTCTGCTCCGTGGCTACTGGCTCTCCTCAGCTCTTCCCAGGAGGGTGGCACGGATGCCCCTCCGGTGGTCCTCCTTGGGCTCTCGCACTCTGGGGCCTCTGGATGTCTGGAGCCTGGATCTCCTCCATGCCTGCTTCATGCCCTGGGGGATGGGGCTATGGCTCTCTACACCCTCTAGCAGACCGTTACATGGGGAAACCTTTTGAATACAAGCGCGCTGATCCACAGAGGTGTGCACACGGGTGTTCACTGTTCATAGACATAAACTACACCTTTATTGGCTGCTATTTCCAAGCACATTGTGCACTGTCGGTCCTGCTTTCTTGTCGGTCTTTCTTTCTCCCTTTCCTATCCTCAGTCATGTCTGTCCCGTCTGTAACAACTGAAAATAAAATAAATAATAACAACAAAGGTCGAACAAATGGACCAATACGGCAAGGCCGTGATGATCCATTGGGTATCCTTGTTGATCTTCAGACAACAATTCTGACGGCTAAAGAACCAAATGGGACAGGCAAAAAAAAAAAAAAAAATACATTTGTTTGTTTTGTTAATGTTTTCCAGGGGCCAGTTGCACCAGCAGTGTTGTGAAGAATGGACACTTGTCAGTGAAGAAACGCAGGCCAAGATGGCGCGCATGGCTGCTGCTGCTGCCTGGGGTCTAGGTAATCGCTCAAATACTTAATATGAGACTGCAAATAATTATTCAAAATAGTCATTGGAGTGAAAATGTGGATATATATATATATGTATATTTAGCAGTCAGGGTACAGAAAATACCATCGCTGGGCACTTAAGCCACTGTCTGCCTGACTCAGTGAAACAATGCAACAGTGAAAACAGTACCAGCTCTTGCCAAGTCTTGCTCGCATAACCAGATGGGAATAGTATCCAGTCATAACATTGACATATCGTAATGTGCAATGGTGGAGAAAAGCAGGGAACACACTGCTAAAGCAACCCCAGAGATTTCTGGTCTGTTGCTTTGACTTTCCTAACTAAGTGGTAAAACCAGATGTGACACCCAACTGGCAGGCTTGTCTTTCTGAAGATGATGTTGAAAAACATAATGTCGAGGTTATCGTTATTTACGCTGTGGTGGAGCGTTGATCAAAGTAGCTGTGACTGCACACTAAGTAATATGTAGATACCACATTTAAATATTTACTCATTATGACAAAGTTCTTGCGTAACTCGTGTCTTTGTTCTTTTTTTTGTGGCGTTATTGTTGTCCAGGGCACTGGGACAGCATGGAAGAGTACACGTGTATGATCCCTAGAGACACGCACGATGGGGCTTTTTATAGAGCAGTGCTAGCCCTTCATCAGGACCTCTTCTCATTGGCCCAACAGGTGGGTTAAGTCATCATTCACAAATGGGCCCAGCTCATACAAATACACTAAAGTGTGTATTTTTAGATACGCTCTCATAAAGACATGCTTCACTTGAAATTACCCCGTCTTATGTTGTCTGGAATTTTCCATAGTCTTTATAGCAAAGCATGAGATGTTCAAATCACCAAAAACCAAACATTGTAAAGAAACATAAAATAGTTTTACAGCTCCAAAAGGGATCAAATTCCTCCCATCAGCTGCGGCTGTTCATTAAAACTAGTAAAATACACCAGGTCTGGGTATTTTCTTTTCTTTTATGATGTGGTACCTCCTTGGTGTGGAAATGTTATGTAACTCCCCAAATTGGAAATCATTACGGCATTTATCCTCAAACAAATAAAGAGCCTATTAGTCCTCCTGTCTGCATGTCGACAAGGTCTGGTGGAGGTCAGGTGGGTTGTGTTTTCCTCATCTGATCACGTTTGAGGATTGTAGATGAGTTCATGGTCCCTGGAGATGCATTTGTTCAAACTGGATGGAGGAACGTCTCACGCACACATGCCTCACCTGCTTCTTCAGCTACCCTCGACTCATCCTCCGTGTCCCCTTCTCACCATCAAAAGCCCTGGAGACTTGCTTCCTCTGACCTCTCTTTCCCTTCACAGCCCTCCCACACCACACACAATTTAGAGATTGGGTCCAGGTGTGGCCCACAGGATTCTTCAGAATAAGAGAAGTTTCGACTTTTTGCTGACAAGAAGCCACTCACAATGGGGTGGCTGTAGCTCAGGTGGCAGAGCAGGTCAGCCACTAATCAGAAGGTCGGTGGTTCGATCCCAGGCTGCCTCCTGGCTGCATGCCAAATATCCTTGGGCAAGATACTAACCCCATGTTTGCCTACTGGTGGTGGTCAGAGGGCCCGGTGGCGCCAGTGTCCGGCAGCCTCGCCTCTGTCAGTGCGCCCTAGGGCAGCTGTGGCTTCAACGTAGCTTGCCATTGCCAGTGTGTGAATGTGTGTGTGAATGGGTGAATGACTGAATGTAGTGTAAAGCGCTTTGGGGTCCTTAGAGCGCTATACAAATGCAGGGCATTTACCATTTACCAATGAAAGAGGAGGAATGAGAAGCAGATGCAGAGAGGGAGAAAGCACGAACATCGACATGAGATCAGTCTAGTTTTCCGGATGCCGTTGGTAATCCTCGCACTTGAGAGGCTGGCTGACGCTTTCTTTCCTCTATACCCCCAACAACCAGACATGTGCTCCGTGAGACTTGGACGGCATCTGTGTGAATGGTTTCAGGTTGCTTTGCTTTATAAAGCCCACTGTTTGGTCTGTTGAACTGATGATGTGTAGACACTAGTCATGCTCCTTGCACAAGATTTATGATACGTCTGCTCTCTGAATGCGTTTGATTTGTACATTTTCTTGTGGGTTTTGCAAGTCACATTCCTCTTTTTGACATCTCAGTCACAACTGGGCTTTGTTTCAAGGCCTAGTTATGTTTTTTGTTTGTTTTTTCCTCTGCAGTGGCTGATTTGGGCCTAAACAGTCATACACAGGCTGTTATACTACACTGCAATCATAAGCTAATATCACTGAACTTAAACCGTAAATGCAACCTTGTCGTAAAAGAACAGAATCCTTGGGTGATGGTTGGTTGTGCTGCCAGGAACCAGACACTGCATTTATCAGGAGTCGTCTGGACTGCACATTTTCAATGAGGCCCCAGCGTGGTAATTCAGGAGTAAACAGGACCATAACAGAGTGAAGACTATAAAGAAGCAGCTTCATTGTCACCTCATCCCCACCACCATCTTGTTGTGCGTGCCTGAGGAGTTGTTTTGGCATGCAGTTGCTCCTTTCCCTCCCCACAAAAAATAATTGGTGGGAGTTGGTCTGAAACAGCTGTGTGCCCTGGTCTTAGACGCTTCCTCAGTAATCCTCTCATTTTACCTTCCCTCTAATAACAGTTCCCAAAAACATTGACTGTACAAGCTCAAAAATCAGCAGACTTGCAGCTAGAATATGTGTGTCCTTGTTTGTCCCTTTAGCTACTCTGGATCGGGTCTTTGTCTCAGTTACGGTATTTCTGCCCCTCGGGGTACGCATTCACCGGTAATGGAATGTTTGCAGCATCCTTGAATTTGGAGAAGTCTCACAGGGAAAGTTGGAGACTTGCTGAGTGTGTGATACACTCCAAAACTCCAAATGTAGTGGAGGAGGGAGGAGAGTGAATGGAAAAAAAAAAGGTTTTTGTATTCTGTTCATAGCAAGAACCTTGACTAAGAGCTTCCATTGTGAGTTCTTTGTCAGCCTGCATTTCCCCGCTCTGTTTCTGTAATTGTGTAAAAATTGACGTTATTTTTAAGACACATTTGACAGCCTTAAGCGTGGTTACATAACTTTTGTACTGTTGCTCTCAACAGTTCATTTACTTGTCCTTATAAAATGTTTGGCACTCAGCAGTGCATCAGATCATTTTCCTATACAAGCAGGCATTCTAGTCCTAATTGCATTAATGTGTCACTGTTGGCAGCTCTTAAGTAAGAAAGGTTTGAACAGGAGGCTGTAGCATGACTTTGTGCTTTTATACCAAGTGTTTTTATTTCCTAGTGTTACCCAAACCTAGCCAGTCCTGACGCAGGGAGTTTTTAGGAGAGTGTGACATTGTGCTATGGTGCATTCAGGGGACAAGCTTGAGGAAATACCCTCTGCAACCAGTAGTACCAGTGGTGTATTTAGAGAGAATTCAAGGCCCCGTTTGCTAACTAATAGTTGGAGCATTCAGGAAAGTTTTTTGAAAACGATGGGGGGGATGTAGCATATTTACATTTATGTGTGGTGATAAACTAGGGATGTTTTAAATGTAACACTATACTTTTTTTGTGCTTTTAATGCAGTGCATTGACAAAGCAAGAGACCTCCTGGATGCCGAGCTCACTGCCATGGCGGGAGAGAGCTACAGTCGAGCCTACGGGGTAAATGTTACCATCTTTTTCATAGCATTCATATGCAGTGAGCTTATGTAACAGCTATAAAATTGAATTTTCATTTGACTTCCAAGTTTCAAACCCTAAATGTCATGCCACAGCTGTGTCTGTTTCATTGTGTATCTAAATGGTATTATCCAAACATATCAACAGCTGAAACTAGAAAAGAGCTGTTAATATGAAATCTGATCATAGTAGATTTTGATCCATAGTGCAGCAGTAAACATGGTAGAGATATGGAAAAAAAACAAAACAACTATTGATATCGGTATAACTAATGTTTACTGAAGCTGCACAGTTGGGTCCAGTGGGTTAATGAATGCATTTGTTTGCAATTTCTGATCATTTTAAAAGCTGTTATGATCTTTTAATGATTCACAGAAGCTCCATCTTAGCAATGTAACTGCTATAATCAACTGTTAT
Organism: Copadichromis virginalis; assembly: GCF_057382275.1. Classification (NCBI taxonomy): domain Eukaryota; kingdom Metazoa; phylum Chordata; class Actinopteri; order Cichliformes; family Cichlidae; genus Copadichromis; species Copadichromis virginalis. Next base: position 11,831,832 of record NC_140637.1, read on the forward strand.
ACTCAGTATCTGTGTAAGTAATCTGAGTATGTTTTTTTCTTTGTCAGGCCATGGTGTCTTGCCAGATGTTGTCAGAACTAGAGGAGGTAATCCAGTATAAGCTGGTGCCAGAGAGAAGGGAAATCATCAGGGAAACATGGTGGGAGAGGCTTCAGGTAATAGCACACGATATGTGGACACAAACAATATTATTTTATTTATTTAATAAATATGATACTGTAGCGCAGTGCCTACTCTGTAGTATTCCAGTTCCAAATGCCCAGTGAATGCACCACATCACCCATCCATTCACATGTCACCCCCGGCCTGTGGAAGTTGACGTAAACTGTCTGCCTTCTACTTTTTAATTGACGTAGTCTCGCCCTGGGTCAACACACCTGAAATCAATGATTAGTTCATTACCAGCCTCTGGAGATCTTCAAGACATGTTGAGGAGGTAATTTAGCCATTTGAATCAGCTGTGTTGCATCAAGGACACATCTAAAACCTGTAAGACACGGGCACTCGAGGCCTGTGTTGCCTACCCGTGCCCTAAAGGAACAATTCACAGATATAAGTCGTAAAAAATTTTTAAGAGTAAATTAACCTCCTCAAACATGTGCACAGACTAATAAAGAAGATCATATAGTGACTTTGCGTACCATTAGTGTCATGAAAAAAAAATGAAAAGGGTGGCTCGTTTGATGTAATCCACACTGTAAACCAACTGTAAACTCCTCATTTGACTGATTATATCATTATTAATTGTGAATTTCAGTGTTGTATATGTTGTTAAATGAAATACAAGGATGTTTGGAACAACCTTGACTCCACAAGCGGTTGGGAAATATTTACAGCCTGCCAAGTCTTTGGTATTTGAGACGAATGTCATCCAGTGTAAAATAATGAAGTTCAAGTACATCTTTTCCATTTTGCGTAACATCTTAATTAACTGTGTTTCGCCGGGATATTAAGTCAGAGAGAAAGACTGTTAAAATTTTGATCTGTGATGCACCATTCCTGACACTTTAAATCATATCAGTCTAGTTGTTCTAATGCAGCATTAATTATATGGCTTAAGATCAGCCCTTTTTGGAGTACCTGCTTCTCTTCTCCTGCTCAGATGTTAGGGACACTGCTCTGGAAAATTTTCGGAATTGAAATGCAAAAACCTGTGTCATCCTTCACCTTTACCACATGCCAGGAACCGTGTACTCATCTGAAGACACTGTGTCCCTGCCCAGATTTTTTTAGTATGTTGTTTTTTAGGTTTTTTTGGACAGTCTGACGTGGAAATGCCAGCGCGCTTAATGCAATTGGATCACTTTCCTCCCACTCCAGAAGGTCACAGTAATGTCCCGAGATACAACAAAGGACACTGGCTTTGATTGAACAAAAACAAAAACCGAAATACGTGGAGTGTATGAACGATATGGGTGATATGTGATTTTTGGATTGTTGTATTTTTAACACTTTTGTTAAACCAAAGTATCACATCCACAGACAGTATAAAAGCTGCTATCGTCACACACTGGTTCTGGACTCTGCATTTTGAAGTTTCAATGTTAGCATTGGGGGGGGGGGGTTAGAGCCAGAAGTTATCCTATATGGAAAAAAAAAAAGTTAAAGTTATTGTAGCAAGTTTTATAGCAAGTTTGATTACCCAGCTACATTAATTAACTGCATTGGTTCAAGACACAAGTGCAAATGCTAGTTAATCTGTACAAAAAAAAAAAAGACAGACTAATAAAACATCAGTATTTCATTCACCAAAACTGAAGCACAAATGTGCTGAATCACAGCCAGTTTGTCTGTATCACTGTAGTTAATCCATTAGTTGCTGAAAAAGGCAACCAACAGCACACACAAACAGTGAAGAGGTCCAAGTTACTGACATGAAGAAATAGAAGCGAGGCCTAACATACAGCAGTTGTCTTTAGCACAGCAATGCGTTTAACTCAGTTATCCAGGTTATAGCAAAAAAACAAAAACAAACTGACCCCACTCACAGTGGGTTTCTGGACAGAGGTTGAAACTGTCTTTGCACCGCGCTGTGAATATGCTTCTGAATGGTCTAATGTTTTAATGTTGAAGTCTCTGGAGATTGACTCTCTGTTGGAGCAGCCTCAACTGGGAAGTAGAGTAATGGCAGTTTCCTCTACTTCCAGTTGGCTTTATGTTTCGGAGATTTCCCCCCTTGATTACAGAACACTTGTGACTCTTTTTCTACTCAACATTGCACACGAGTTTATTTCCCAGTCATCTTACCTTGTGTTGGGGATCAAACTGTGTATTTGTTATTTGACAGAGTCCACACATCTGTCCACGAGTGTCCTGCTGTTAAGTGCTTTTTCCCTTAAACAGCTTATCCCTCATCAAAGTTTTGCAGGTGTGGTAAAGGTGCAAGAAAACACAGCCCCCTGATGTTTGTTCATCGGTGTATCAGATTGATTTCTTGCACTTCTGTCCATTTAAACCCCAGTTTCAGTCGCGGACTAAGGCCAAGTGTCTGTTAAAGGATCAGTCCTTTTTTCCCCCTTTTTTGTGTTCTGTTTCTCAAACAAATGCAAGTCGTGAAACATTTTAATATTCCTCTAAGAAAAGGTTGAGGATTTCAGGACTTATGTGTATTTCTCTGTACTTCTGTGCACGTATTTTAAAACAGCTCACCCCTCCAGTCTTTGTAGGGGATATTTTTAAGCCTTTTTCCTACTCGTTTATATAACAGATTCTTTTGGCAAATTCAGGCAGATTGCCTCTCAATAAAAGCTCTTTGTTTTTTACTTGCGTTCTTCAGCTGTTTCACCTCGCAGTTCATTTTCAATCAAAACCATAATATTTTAAAACATATTGGAAATTTTTATTCTGTTTAATTAAATGAAATGGGTTTATTCTTGTGTCTGGAAGGACAGCTACATCACTGCAGTGATGTCGTTTAAGACCATCTGTCCATCATGATGCGCATTCAGGTGCATTTGTTCCCTTCAGTCAACGTGGATGAATTGGATAATGTGGCTTCATACCTCATAAGCACAATGCCAATGATTTCTTGTGGTTTAATCCAAACTAAACTGTGTTAGCTATTATAGTTACTGAGCATAGTTCAAGCCAGATGTGACCTGTACGTAGGTCTTTATCCCATCATGTTAAGCTTACTACAAAAAATGTAGTGTTGAACTTTACCCTAACATTTCAGCTTACTGAAAGGTCCCATTATAGTTTTACCATTTAAGGAAATACAGTTAACATAAACATTAAATTAAAGAATTCCTTCAAGATACGATTATCTTTGTAGATGATTTGTTGTACTGCTAAAGGTTAAATGTTTGTTTAATAGAGGCAGTGGTCTTGCAAATATAAATATGAGACCTGTATATTTATCTTTTTCTGCCATGTGAGCCTGTACTTACTGTGGGCATTTAAAACAAATAATAGTGAAGTCATTGAAGCATACATCTCCCTCACGTGTGTTTGTTCTCTCAAGGTTCACTAGTAGGTACCTCTCTCTCTGAACAATGTGACGGAGCAACAATATGTGTTTTCCTTCAGGGCTGTCAGCGCATTGTAGAGGATTGGCAGAGGATCCTAATGGTCAGATCTCTGGTCATCAGCCCCCACGAAGACATGAGGACCTGGTTGAAATATGCCAGTCTTTGTGGCAAGAGCGGACGCCTGGTGAGTACAGTGACATGTTTGTACAAGGGAAGGCATTCTACTGATGAATTCTAGTCACACAGCACTCAGAACAAAATCAGAGCTGATTCTGATCAGTTTTTCCAGGAGGAAAAAGGAAGGTCATTTCTAACAAAGTGAAGTGCAACTATCCTGAAATGAAATGATATTTCATTTGAAATGTTTTTAGCTGGCACTGATGAAAGTAGAACAGCTGCACACCTTCAATCAGCACTGTTTAGAAACCTGATCGTTCATATCTTCTCTATTAAATTTGTGCAATTTTCTGTCCCTGACCTCAACGTTTTTATAATTGATGGTAGATGGTTGACTATTTTTTCCACATCTGCTCTTATTATATTTAAGTGCACACAAAAGATAGCAGAATCTCCAATAACTCACTGTTACATTAAAAGTAGACGAGAACGGCCATCTTAATGTCTTAATCTGTCTTCCTCTTTTCTAAAAACCTGTTTTCAACTAAAGACAAATACAGGTTGATGTTTCTGTAGTTTTGCAAGTCCCTAAAAGTCAGGGGTAATATCTGTGATTTCATCTTCCAAATTCTTCTTGAACTGTGAGTCTTCTGACTCGGGTACTTTTTCTTGGCCACTTTCTCCCTCTAGGCACTGGCCCATAAGACCCTGGTCCTCCTCCTAGGTGTTGACCCCTCCAAGCAACTTGATCACCCATTGCCTACAACCCACCCTCACGTTACCTATGCTTACATGAAGTACATGTGGAAGAGCGGCCGCAAGGTAGGACCATCAACAATGTTTTTGTAGGTTCAAAATTAATGTTTCCTAAAAAGCAAAGGGCAGCATGACTAGAGATCTAATTTATCACTCTTGTATGCGTGTTTTGAGAATAAATGAAGTAATGATCAAAGTTTTGTGGAGGCTAGAAAGGGAGTGCTTATATTAGTCACCATACAGTAATTTCATAAACAGCCGATTTATTCATTTGAAAGGTTTAAATGAGCCAGAAATAACATAAATAATGTGAAAAATATTAATTGCTTGTTTATTTATTGCTGGATATGTAATTCTGACAGAAGACTCACCATTTTAAATTAAAACATGATGAGACATCAGTGCTTGTGTCTGCTGCCCACAAGTTTAAACAGTGTAGTGAGCACTGGTTCTTACATTAATTGGCATGTATCACTAATAGTCAGTGCAGGCAGTCGGTGACAGCCAGAGGAAAAATCTGTTATGCAATCTTGTCTTCAGATACGTCTGTAAATCTTTCCTCAACAGGCTCCATAATTATAATCATTAGGGGATTTTTTATCCTGAAATACAATTTGAAAGAGCATTTTGGGGGATTGAAAAAAAAAGCCATTGTTAACATATTTGCAATGCAATATTGTTCAATTGTGAATTAAGTTTTATTCAGTTTTTACTTAAGTTGGGCTTCCAGCAGCAACTGTGGATGGAAATGTATAATTTTGCAGAGTGCTGTGATAAGTGGCAGATTTGACAGAATTACAATATTTCATTGATCAGTAAAACAACCCAGCTGTTACATTTACATGAATGTTGTTATTAATCTTAAATATCCATGGCAACAATGGAAAAAGTGCTAATAAATGTTAGTACTTCTTCAGAAACACTTGTTCTTTCTGTGTTCCAGCATTCAGCACAGTAACACAGGTCAAACTGCCAAATACTGGTGGCAGTGACTCAAGGTTTCAATGTGTGTGTCACCCTGTGCCATTTTACACACGCAAGCACACTTGCACCCATTCGCAAACAGTATACACACCCCCAAACGCACTTAAACATGTCCAGATTTATTTCTAGGTGTTAAATAGCATATGTGGCTCCAGGCTGCATTCTCATTAGGGGACTTAGGTAAGTGTGAGTGTGAGCATGAGCACTGCTGTTGCCAGGACCAGCTGCTCTGCTCAACTGACAAATAATATAAAAACAGAGACCAAGAGCAGGGGCAGGACCCTACTGTTTCTGGGTTTTAAAATGTTCAGGGACATTAGCCCTGTCACTGATGACTGAATCACACAGTAGTAAGGCATCTACCAGTAATAGTCAAATTAGCATTAAAGGCAATGCTTTTGGAAATGATGGCTTTATCTGTTTTCTCTTGTTTCAAACTGTGATCTTAAAGTCATTCATATATATGCATTCATGCAGATGATCAGGTGAAAAAGATGTAGATTACTGGTCAGCATTGGAAGTCTGGGGATGTTGAATAGTGTATAGGACACTTTTCTTTGCTTTAAGATCACGTCATAGGAGGTCTTAACCAGCTTAACAAAAACCTTGACTGCAGAGGTGTGCTAGCAAAACAGAATAGCAGGCTTTCCCCTGTAGAACCAACAGTAAGCCCACCGACACTGATATGTTCAGAAAACAGTGTTTGCTGTTGGTTGTCGTGAATGCACGAATTAAAAAAGTGATCAGCGTTGATAAAACACTCACAAACCTGTCAAACCAGAAATAAAAGACTAATCATAAATGTGCAGTTTGTGTAGTTTGACTTAACTGATTTCGTTAGGATGCAAACCGTACACAAATATATTTTAAAGTCATGCTAAAGTTTATTTGCTATTGCTATTTGCATCTCTCCAGATCGACGCTTTCCAGCACATGCAGCATTTTGTGCAAGGAGTGCAACAGCAAGCTCAACACGCCGTTGCAGCTGAGGACCATCAGCGGAAGCAGGAGCTCTACAAGCTGATGGCCAGGTCTGACCTTTTTCTGGAAACACAGTAACACAGACGTATCGCCAAACAAATACAAGCTTTCTTGGAGAACATGTCACAGGAGGAAGTGTAACGAGTTAACAAGGAAAATTAAACCTGTTTGTTATTTCAGTTTCATAATCCTGGGATTATTCACACTGACTCAATGTCACACTTTTCTGAGTTAACTGAGTGTAACAAGGGCCATCACTTATGTTAATATTGACAACAGAACATTAAATGGTTGCATTTTAAGTTGAGTTTTCTTTAAAGATGGAAAAATAGAAGTGGACTTTCAGAACTGCAATGTTGTAGCTTTAGTTTTAAAGAAATCATTTAAGAAGCTGAGAATTTATTCCCCTTTGCCAGTCTCTGTATACCCACTCTGGCATGGCAGAGAAAACTCAAAGCAACATGCTGAGGCAAGGAAAAAGTAACCTCATGTATTTCCTCCCTCATGCTCTAAACACGTAGGGTCATGTCCAGTGCAGTTTTATTTCCACGAGCGTGACCCATTCTGGCATAGCACCTTTTACAAATCCACCGGCATCCTGTGTGATTTTAGTTTTTTCTGTTCTTCCAAGGCTCAAAGCTTTCAATAAACAAATCTATTGGCAGGAAATGTGGCACCATGCTGATGGGTATCACCACCACAGTGCTGTTAGTTTGCACCTTTTCCAGTAGGCGCTGTGCTGTTCATTTGATAGTCCTGGCACATTGGTTTGCACCTTTACCCTATCATCACCTCACCTCACAGTGGAAGAAAGATGCAGTAAAGTCTTTTGAAAACTCGACATTCCAGTAGCTGTTGTGTGGTTTTAGATTGTGATTTTTTTATTTTTATTTTTCTTTGGGCTGAGAAAATGGAAGGTTTCATGTTCCCAAAAATGACTGGGAAAGACTTCAGACTGTTAAAAAAGATGCACGCTCTTGTGGGCTCATCAAAATATTTGAGAAAGATATCTAAGACTTCCTTCTTTTATGGTTTAGCTGCTTTTCTTTGTGCAGAAGAGACTGATTACTTTTTAAAGAATTTGGATGTGCTGCATTGTTTCTCAAATAAGTCAAAATAAGCAAGAGGTGTTGCATGGGAACAGGTATAATCCATGTACAGTAAATCACACAGTGTCATTTGGCCATGTGCACAGAGCAGTCATGTGTACCCTCCCATCTCATAAATCAAACGTGACAACACATAAGTGGGAACGTGGGTAGAAGGGGCTTTTTCCACTCACTTTTTCATCTTCCACAGAATGGTTGTGTAAAAAAAAAAAAAAGAAGAAAAAAATGCATGACGGGGAAAAACACCTGTACGCTGTCAGTCAGGACGGGTTCTCTCTAGACATTCTGACACACTTTCTTTAATACAGCCTGACTACATGGTATGGAGAACACCTGGACTGCTCAGACACTCACATATACACAGTCATACAGACACCTCCACCCCCAAACTATCCTGTATAATTCCACTGATACTAATCAATAACTCTGGGGTCTGCAGCCGGAAGAAACATGTTCCAATGTCACCAGATGCCTCGCCTTAACTCCTTCTTTCAGTAAAAGTTGAACCTGTCAACAGTTTACGGACACAGTTCCACACAGATGCTGAACTTGAGCTGTACATCTGCATGGAAAAGCACTCGTACGAAATTACGTAATCCAAAAGGCAATTTATTGGAGGGGCTCTGACATATTCACAGTACTGATAGATGGTGTGACAAAGCAGTTCTTGCCAGTTTCTCAGTTTAAAGTAGTTTTATCTGAATTATGTGTCTTGGCCCTGCCAAGCACAACTAGTTTGACTTTTGCCTGTAAGCATCTGTGTTTTTTTGGATGATGGATTGAGCAAAGTCCTCCTGGGATGCCACAAAGCTCACCGTTGGGTTAAATTAGAGGAAAATTGGTTTGGATAATTGAAAATCTCCAGCCTTTCAGTAGATAAATGAACTGTTGCCTCACGTATTACTACTTCTGATATATGCCTATGAGACTTCCAAGCTGTGCATCATTATCGGACCTTTTTATATAAACTACCCTTGGATTTCCTGAATGTGACTGCCAAGTCTTTATAAGCAATGACAACATAAGCAAGCTTATAAACTCATGGAGATATTTCTTTTTGGCTTGTCCCTGGCGTACATTTGTTTCCTTGTCACTAATGTAGTCACTGAATTATCTTCTTCTGCAGAGCTTCTCTTAATGGCGCTGATCTTTATTACCTTCTCATGGTCTAAAAGAGGTTTTTATTCTTAATGCCAGAAATATCAAGGGCTTAAATCTGACTTATAATATATAGTGCACCAAATAACTTCTTTCTGCCAGTCAAAATGGTATATTTACATGTGATTGAAGTACTAATGTTAGAGTGAATTTCCCTCTTCTCTCTTTCTCCATTTAGATGTTTCTTGAAGCTGGGGGAGTGGCAGCTCAGTCTGCAGGGCATCAATGAGAGCACCATCCCCAAAGTTCTGCAGTATTACAGCAATTCAACTGAGCATGACCGCAACTGGTACAAGGTCAGCTCCTCTCTTTTAACTCTGACCTTTAACGTTTGGCTTCTCTCTCTGGCTGCAATAAAATCCCAGCTGTGTCAGTAAGTAAACGTCTCAGCCCTGTTATGCCACTACGAAAACCTTAGACCTCCATTCTTGCGCCCTTATTATTTTGCTCAGTAGATACTCTCCAATTGTTTTCTGCGCTCCATCACATCAAAGATATGTGGTGATGGAAGAGCTGAAAGCATCTCTGCTTTTTCTGCCTGTGCTGCAGGCTACAGAGATGTCTCTACAGACTCTCTCCCCATCCATCTTCACCAACTTGCTTCAGCTTCAACCTTTAATAGCAGGTTGCATAACAGTGCAAACATCAAACTCATATGTTTGTATGAGAGAAATTACAGCGCCCTGGGAGATATCTGTCCCATAGCAAACTGGAAAATGACATCATGAACAAACGTGGAAGTTATTTCCAGTTAATAGCTCCGAACACCAGTTTCACTCAGTTTGAACCATCTTTCGGCAGGCTTGGCACGCCTGGGCTGTGATGAATTTTGAGGCAGTGCTGCACTACAAACACCAAAACCAAGGGCGAGATGAAAAGAAGAAGCTGCGGCACGCCAGTGGTGCCAGTGCTAATAGTGAAGCCAGCAACAGCGACAGTGAAGTTGACAGCACTGATCCCAGTCCTGTGCCCTCACCAGGTCAGAAGAAGGTCAATGAGGTGAGTTACGGAAATGACACTGAGCATTCGGTGTCCTCTTGTCCAAGCGCTCTAAATTCAGCTAGTGCTTTATGATACTTAACATACCTGACTTGGTGTGTAAGCCATTATACACATATTATCGCCAATTTTCAAAACTGTTCATCAGTCAGAATCTTTTAATGTCTCGCTGTCATCTAAAACACATTAAACATATAAGAATTCAGGTTCAAACTGATAATACACCACATAAATCTAAAACCGCAATATTTGACATCAAAATGGTCAAAAGTCAAGACTGACATGGCTGAAAACTGCAGCTTGACTTGTGTCATCTGACTGTTTGTTTTTTAATCATGAAAAGCATATTTTTTTATACTCTCTCGCTTTAGGACCTCTCAAAGACGTTGCTCCTGTACACAGTTCCTGCTGTGCAAGGTTTTTTCCGCTCCATTTCCCTGTCCAGAGGAAATAACTTGCAGGACACGCTTAGGTGAGTTGTGTCTGACTGTAACACACACACACACACACACACACACACACACACACACTGGACAAGTAGCCCAAAGAGCACCCATACATGCTATGTGAGTACAGGAGGCCCTCTAGTGGCTGACTGTGATTGATTCACAATGGTCAAAAAGGAAGAGAGAGTCTAGTTTTATTTTGTTTTCTACTGCTCAGGGTTTTGACTCTGTGGTTTGATTATGGTCACTGGCCCGAAGTGAATGAAGCTCTGGTGGAAGGCATCAAGACCATTCAAATAGACACCTGGCTGCAGGTAATATATGTAGAGAAATAAAATCATATGAAAAATATTTTTTTGGGTGGGAGAAAAGGCTGATTTGAGTGCAATTTTGAGAGAATAGTGCAATGTTTTTATATTTACAGGTCATCCCGCAGCTTATAGCTCGAATCGACACCCCTCGAGCCCTGGTGGGCCGTCTGATCCACCAGCTGCTAACCGACATTGGACGATATCATCCCCAGGTAAGTCTGCTTATTCTACTGGAGGCTATATTTTAGAACACAGAACAGCCACACAGCCATATTTCTTTTATGAAAAGTTAAAAGCTGTACCCTCAGTGATCAGCGTTTGTTCTGTGTTCACATGCAGGCTTTGATCTACCCACTGACTGTGGCTTCAAAGTCCACCACTACCGCCCGCCACAATGCTGCCAACAAGATCCTGAAGAACATGTGTGAACACTGCAACACCTTAGTTCAGCAAGCTATGATGGTAAAACATCTCTGTTGCACTACTGAATTAAAACATCTTTATAAATTGCATAGTAAATAGTTGTGGGTTTGTTCCATTGGGTTAAATGTGAACTTTATAGTCTAGTGGTCTAAACATTTGGCTAACAAGTGGCTGATCCCTGGTTTGAACCTGGGAGAAGACACAAGGTTCCAGCGTCCAGCATTTAAATAAATGAATTAAGACTAAACCTGCCAAGTCAAACAGAGCTAACTGCTGTGGCGATTCCATATTAATGAGGGAGCAGAGCTGACAGTAGCTTCTTCTTTATATATATAATTAACAAAATATTTAATTTCCAAACAGGAGTTATAGAAATGTAGATAAGGTTTTCTGGTTCTTGTTATGACTTGTTGTATCATTTAAAATTAAATGGGAAAGGCTAATTAGCAGCAGAGGAGGAAATTCAGCCTTTTTTGTTGTGATTGTGAACATTTCTAATTGTAATTGAATTGTAATGTACATCACCCTGTAAAAGGAAAAAGCTTGATGAAGGTGAACTTTGCATTTCCTTTTTTCTTTAAAATATTTGCAATTTATATTTTCTGTATAAAACAATTTTAAATTGTCGAGATTTTACCTGTAAAAACAGGTCATCATTACGCTACAGACTGACCTTTTCCTTTTGTTTCCCTTCATCCAGGTGAGTGAGGAGCTCATCCGAGTGGCCATCTTGTGGCATGAGATGTGGCACGAGGGCCTTGAAGAGGCATCCCGTCTGTACTTCGGTGAGCGCAACGTCAAGGGCATGTTTGCTGTACTGGAACCCCTACATGCCATGATGGAGAGGGGACCACAGACCCTCAAAGAGACCTCTTTCAATCAGGTTTGAATCTTCTCGGTTTGATTTGTTGTCGCGGTGCAAGCAATGATGACAGGGACTGGAAACAGTACTCAAGCATGTGTGCACTGGCTTCTGATTCTGTTCCTAAATGTAAATGATGGCTTTCACATTATTTTATTGCATTTCTGTCAAAAAAGGCTTAAAGATTAATGATTAAACATTCTATCCATGCTTCAACTAAACTGTTGAAAACAAAATGTGTTCTGATATGGAGGCCGGAAGATAGAAAATTGATGTTAAATCATTCTACCTTATAGAGGGGCCTTGGTGGCCTGTGCATATTATATATATACTTTTTTTTTGGATCCTCATCAGCAACAGCAGTGGTAGAAATATTTCCAAGCTTCCACCATCCCACACAATATAAATTTATCATAAGCCAAATTAAAAATTTAATAGCTTTCAGGAGAGAAAAGAAATTGGACACAAAAAGAAAACACTTGTGTTTCTCTTACTTCATGCTACAGGCTTATGGGAGGGACCTGATGGAGGCACAAGACTGGTGCAGGAAGTACATGCGCTCTGGAAATGTTAAAGACCTGACTCAGGCCTGGGACCTCTACTACCACGTGTTCAGACGCATCTCCAAGCAGCTGCCACAGGTGATTGAAAATATGAAGCCTACAGTCAGTTACACTACTTTTTTTGTTAATAATATATAAATCACCATCCTAATGATCACTGCAGTGTGCCTCATATAGTAATATTCAACAGTATATGCAGTGTATGTACAGTGTTAGCATTTTTGTGCACGTACTGTGTCATATGGTACGTCAGAGTACGTCTTTTGTGCCTCCTGGAAAAATCTGAGCTGACATCTCACCACGTCTGTGTCCATTCCAGTGTTTCATCAGATTATAGATTTTGCATTTCATGCCCCGACTCATTCTTTGATCTTAAGATGGTAAATGTCTCCTAGTCGTGTAATATGACATAAAAGACTAATGGCTACTGTGTGTTTTTTGCCAGCATACCAACATTAGAAACAACACTGAATGGGAGCTAATGATAGCGACTTCTTTCATTCCCCCATCTCTGTTTAAAGTCATTGAGCAGGAAGAAAAAAACTAATGTTGCAAGATGTTGAAAGACGGCAGGATGGTGATGAGAGTGATGATGTAGGAAGAGGAATGGCACAGCATCAGTGGATAGCATTGCTCATTTTATTGTCACGCCCTCAGGCGCCACTCTGTCTATTAAATTATGGCATAATATCCTAATGTAAAATTTCACAAGAGGCAGAATATTTTTCGAGATATATTTTACAAGTTGCAGGTAGTTTATTTTCTGTGGTCAATTGTTTGGTTTTAACTATCAGCATCTGTCAGATTGTTGTAGCCACTTTGGTACAACATAATGGGTAGATGCTTCAATAGAAAGCAGGGCTTGTTGCTATAGGAGAAGAGATGAAATTGAATTGATAGATGCCATTCCTAGCAGCTATCATCACATTGTTGAAGAGTGACATTAAAAATAGTTCTGTCAGCAGCTTGTACTGCACATAATAAATGAAGATGGCGATGCTATTTGACACTGTAGCATGGCCCTGCTCTCAAGGATGCACCCTGCTGTGACATTACAGTACGCAGCATGAAATACACTGCAGCATTACGACATGCTGGGAGCAGTGCAAATATTCCCCCACAGGGCATTAACATAGAGATAAACCCTTCCCAGAATGCATCCAAATGGCAGTTCCAGCGCAGGGCGGGACAGTAACCATACATCAGCATTCAGAAATGAACCATAAAGGCCTTTAAATAGTGTGCCACATTCAGATTTGATGCAGTGTAAATGACTGATGGTTGCAGACAAGCAGCAAATGCATTAAGAAAGTGAAATGTTCCAGATGATTTATAAAAAGCTGCGTATAAACAAGTTTCTCTGGATAAAGCCTTTTAACTTGGATATGAGCCAGTGTCTGCTACAATATGCATATTGCTTTAGGCACTGTTGGCTTGGCAGGCGCTGCTTTGTCAGTGAAGTTTTTGTACACAAGACTTAAAACTAATTGTCTCTTCCTGTGCTACACCCCCACCTCATCAACTTTCCTCACAGCTGACCTCCCTGGAGCTGCAATATGTTTCTCCGAAGCTGCTGATGTGTCGAGACCTGGAGCTTGCTGTACCCGGCACTTATGACCCCAACCAGCCTATCATTCGCATCCAGTCCATCGCCCCCTCCCTGCAGGTCATCACCTCCAAGCAGCGCCCACGCAAACTCACCATCATGGGTAAGATTAGGAGAAAATTGCACAGCCCTTGTGGCTCTGAACCCATTATATTAGGAAAATGGATTAAAGAATATTTCTAGTCATATGCTTTCAGCGGGCATGGGCCGTCACATTAGAGAAAATTCAATATTAATCGAATCCAACAATAAACAGGGCACAGTTTATTTTGAATTCATCGGTCATGGCATGTGGTGTGGCTAGAATATGACCGTAGAAAACGTTCATACCACCAGAAGCAAGATCAAACAAGTGATAAGCAAATATGAATTCCACTCACCACACGTGGACCAGACTCGATGGTTATTTAACTTTCTACCAAAAGAGTCTTGGTTTTTTTCCCAGTCTCTTCCGAATGAACATACGGGGGCACACCACGGTTCGTCACAAACCCTCCCAACACTGTTCTTTGTTATTAAATTGAATACTGAAATAAATAACTTTGACATGCTACCCTCTGCTCCGTTGTGTGATATGAAATATGACAGCGAAGTGCTTCTAAAATGGCAAAGCACTGTAATATCACATTGTCTTGAAGCCAAATCCACACATTATCAATCATAAACTGTTCATTCTGCTTCACACATTTTATGCCCCTGTACCAGCGCCAGCCGTGACCGGAGGCAATATGTTTTTGGGTTGTCCTACCCCACTGTCGGTAAATCTGATTCTCACGATATCTTAGGGATTCATTGCCCTTCAGGGACATTTTGCCACAAACATCCACTAGGTCTCGGTGGACTGAATTAATAAGCTACAATATAAGATATAATAATAATACGTGTCTAATAAGTCAAAAATGCTAAATTGATGAGATAATGTAGGCAAAAGGTCAAAGTTTGACTTCAGTGTGACGACATAATTTTCTGCAAAAGAAACTTTTCTGGCCGTTATTCAACACCATACCTCAGAAGCACAAGGGGAGATTGTGACCATATTTCACGTGTAGTCGGATATTGAATTGGTGACACTGAGGTGCGGTTTCCACCTTGAAACTACAGTGATAGATTTTTTTTTTTGTGCTGCAGGGCTGATAGTGTGTGTGAAGCATACATGATTTAGAATTTGTAGCGCAGAGCAATATCCCTGTTTGAACCGTCATCACAGGACTTTGTGTTTCTTCAGAATCAGCGTTATTGACCAAGTTTAATTCCTTCAAAGTCTGCACAGACAGCTGCAGCTTTACTGCTGGGGAGAGGTTACAACTGCAAAACTTCTCTGGACAATACTGTACTTTGTTCTGATGTATTCCTTCAGTGTTATATAACACACTCTGTAAAAGATGATGGCTAATAAATCAACTGACCTCTGGAGCAAGACTTCAGATTAAGACCTGTCAGCCACTGCAGGCAACCTAGATTTACTTTCGATGCTCCTTCTTCTGGTACAATGTACTTACTGGGGTTGTCATTAGAAGCAGACCCGGGATAGAACAGGGGCATTATTTTCCACTGGAAGCTTCGTTTTACTCCATTAAAGGTAGTACTGTGTTGGTGAAATAGTGGAGCAATTAGATAAGTGTCATTGTCTGTAATTCAGATAAGTGAAACATGTTTTCCTGTCTGTCATGCTGAAAACTTCATTCTGCTCAAGAGGACTGAGTCAATATCATAGTTCATCCAGCAGCTATTAACATACTGAAAGTATTGTGGTACTTCATAAGCATCATAGGCTTTCAGAGTCTTTTTAATCCTTTATTGCATATCTGCTGTTTATTTGGTCAGAATTATTCGCGTCCTGATGCTAATAGTCAGTTGCGAATCCTTTTTGCTGGAATTCTTCTTTAGTTCGTGGCACGATGATTTCTGAAGTGACAGCTCAAACACTCGCCGAAGTTTTTCTACTGTGTGTAAATTGGAAGATAAACCTCAGTTTAAGCTTAATTTTACAAACTTTTAGCATTGCAAAGTTAAAACACCTAAATTGCACAGCAGTACTTTGTGCTATGGCTCAGGGTAAAGGTCAGTATAGAAAACGAGTATATTTAGAAATCCTGTGTTGAAAATTTCTCGCTCTGTTGAAAAGCACTTGGGGAATTTTTGACAAAGCTCACCAAAGGTGAGCTGATCATTTTGTTCTCATTTGTTCTCATACTCAGAGGAGTATGAGTTGACCCTGGCAAAAATACAGAGCACTGCCATTTCCAACCATTAAGAGTTTATTTATGCATTTCTTTCCATTGTTCAAGCAGTCCATCATTGTTGTATTTTATTGCCCCATCTGCAGGTAGTAATGGCCACGAGTTCATGTTCCTGTTGAAGGGCCATGAGGACTTGAGGCAGGATGAGAGAGTCATGCAGCTGTTCGGTCTGGTTAACACGCTTCTGGCAAACGACCCTGCGTCCTTGCGCAAGAACCTCAGGTAGACACACACTCTGGCGTCACCACACACGCACAAATTCCAAGAAACAGTTGTGTTTTACTCACCTCGCACATACCTGACAAAGTTGTTTGTGCTCAACCCGGCTGTGTGTTGTCTTCATCAGCATTCAGCGCTACGCAGTGATCCCCCTGTCCACCAACTCGGGCCTGATTGGCTGGGTGCCCCACTGTGACACCCTGCATGCCCTCATCAGAGACTACAGAGAGAAGAAAAAGATTTTGCTCAACATTGAACATCGCATCATGCTCAGGGTGAGGAACTGCTTCTATTTCCACTGTCTGAATAAGTGACAACAGTTTCAGGATGTTTTCTCTCCAACTATGTGCTTATTTACGTTGTTTGATCCCATTAGTTACTTTTTCAGCCAGTTAGCTTCCTTTGGAACTTCAGCATGTCACAAAAAACACATTCACATGATGAATTAGCTTCCTGTCTTACTAAATACATTTTAATGTGTTATTGGCTGAACGTACTCACATGTTGTTTATGTTTCGTGCCAACAAGCTGGTCCTATTCGTTTATATAAATTGTCATTTTCATATAAAACTACAGACTAAATAGATTCATCAGAGCTGAGGAAGCATCTGTTTCCAGTGATTATATTGATGAATACCAATCACTCTTTGTGAAAACACATTTACAGATTTTTAATTGTGACAAATTAACTGCAGATCCCCCCCGGAATTCCTAATTAGTCAAAGGAGAACAACAAAATACATAATTTTCTTTGCTAAAACATCACTGCAGAAAGTAAAAGCTCTTGACCCAATACCAGGATCAGGGGGGAAAGTCAGTGGTTTGATGCCTGGCTCCTTCAGTCTTCATGCCAAAATGTCGTTGGGGAAAAATCATGAAGGACAAACACTTCACTTCAGCTGTGTGTGAGTGTGTCTGTGATAGAAACAGCAAATGGGTGAATGTGGCTTATAGTGTGACGTTTACAAGGCCTTAAAACCAGAAAAAGATTTGCACAATTTGCATCCAGTTTATGATTTTCAATCAGATTAATCTGACTTTTTTTCCCCTTTTAAACATATTAACAGCCTATCCTAGCTGCCTCTTGCAGGCCCCCAGGCTGTCGGTGGTCTGAATAAAAACAGAAAGAAACCAAATATCAGATATTTAAGAACAGCGGTTTATTTCCAAAAGTATTTGATTAACATTTGTAAATGTCTTTTCTTATACTGGTGAGCAGTTACATTTTGAACACAATCGAACACCATGGGGGTGACAACTCAAGTTTTATGAATGTCTATGTTCTGTCGATCACCTGTGCTTCTTGCTAATTGTTTGAATTTTTAAATTCTGAATAGCGAAAGACTTTAAAGACTTTCAACTCTCACTCCAGATGGCTCCAGACTACGACCACCTGACGCTGATGGAGAAGGTGGAGGTGTTTGAACATGCTGTCAATAACACAGCCGGAGACGACCTGGCCAAGCTCTTGTGGCTCAAGAGCCCCAGCTCTGAGGTAAAGTGCTTCACTTCTATACTTTGTCAGCAGTGCAGAGGAGGGGACTTGGTCTTTTCACTATCTTTATGTATTCAGTGGTACTTGGATAAAATATCAAGAGAGTCTAATTATAGATCCAATAACTTCTTGAATTAACATCTCTTCCTAAATAAAATACCGCGTCACCTCAAAACTGGTCTTCCTTTGGGAAAGGTTTTCATTGGATGCAGACCAAGCAAAGTAGGTCTTTGTAGTTTCTCATTTTTCTGATTACTGCGGGGATACAGGTGTAGTGAAATAAAATTGTTGTTTTCCCTAAAGAATGGGTTTTCTGGGTTATCTGTCCTACTTTTAAAGCACCGACTCTGCAGGATTTCACTAAGAGACCATCAAATTGAATCAGTTTTAGTACCCCGTGTACCTGATGCTCCATGTGTTTAAGTGTCTGGAAAGATGTGTTCAGCAGCCTGCCAGAGATTTCTGTTTCATTTCCCACAATATTTTTTTATTATGACCTAGAGGAGCGCTCAGAACACAAATGTTATTTCTCCTACAGGTGTGGTTCGACAGGAGGACGAACTACACTCGATCCCTGGCTGTGATGTCCATGGTGGGCTACATCCTCGGACTGGGTGACAGGTGAGCTTCTCAAACAAAACACTAAAAACCCTATATTAATGTAAAAAAGTGTTAGAATGGCCACAAAGAAAATGGTAAAACATTATTGAGGAGATGTTTCTGTTCTCCAGGCATCCATCCAATTTGATGTTAGACCGGTTAAGCGGCAAGATCCTACACATCGACTTTGGAGACTGTTTTGAGGTGGGAGGAGATTTGTATTAAATATATTACAAACTTCTCTGATATATATTTAAATATATTTTTTAAACTTACCCTCGTATACATTTCTAACAGGTGGCCATGACCAGAGAAAAGTTCCCTGAAAAGATTCCCTTCCGACTGACTAGGATGCTAACCAATGCTATGGAGGTATACGACTATGCTGGCGTGTGACAAACTGTATGAAGTGTGGTAAAGTGTGCTCACGGTAACACCATGTGTGGTCATGAGTCATTCAATCTGATAGGTAGTTCAATACATAATATTATGAAGAAAGTTCATTTTCCAGGTGCTACAGATTGGCATTTCTTGTGCCTGGTGTCATGGAGATATTTGCTCAACAGTACAGAGCAGCGTCACCCCTGCTCTTACCTTTTCCTTGTCATTTGTTCGCACAGGCAGATATTAATAAAGCTGGTTAAGTATCTCTCCTGCTCGCTGAGGAATGACCACAAAAAATGTAATTCTGTATTTGTGGTAAATTTTAGCCACAGACCGTGTTGGCCTGGTGCTGCTGTTTTGTCCATTACCACGGTTAGGTTAGGTCATTGATTACATTCTCAGTTTGAATTTAGGACGATGATGCTTGTTCGTTTCACTTAGCAACATCCACCTTTATACTAGCTTCATTGTGGCCAGGGGTTTGAAAACAGTCATGATGCAAAATCATGTAGTTGACTTAAACACAAAGACTTAAACCTGAGAGCCAAGAGAATTGGCTTTGGTCAGCTGATCAAAGCTTTTGTGGGCACAAAGAAAAATCTGCCGGAGCTCACAGTTCAAATCAATGTCAGTTATTTTAAGGCAAGTCATTTTTCTCTGCTGCACCGCTATGGCAGATCTTAGGGTTTCCCCACCTGCCAAATGCCTCTTTCACTCCTCCCTATGGCCTAGCTTAAAGCAGTTATAGTCCCGTTTAATTAGGTTAGACAGTCGGAGACTCTGCAACAGAAAAGTCTTTCTAGTACATTCATTTTATTCTGGTGTCAAAGGCCCCCACCCTTAAACACGACAAGTATTCCTCTACTGAAGTGAATCCTGCCTGAGCTGCTTCTTCTTTGTCTTCTTTATTTCATTCCAAATAATAATTAGTCTTCTGTGACTGTGCAGAGTTTTATCAGAAGCTGTGACTCACTGTGCCTTGAATTTAATGAGCAAAGGAAGGAAAGGAATTAAAAATTAAAGCATCAAGAAATAAAATTCTGCATTGTAAGAGGTTTAAGTTTTGCCTTTTAAGCTACTGCAAAAGTTTTTTTTTTTTTTTGTTTTTTTTAGACATATGAAATCTTCTTAAAACTTATTTTCAGCCTTCTAAATACAAACAGAGAGGCTGTTCTACTACTAAACTCAGAACATGTTATTGGATCATTGTTTACAAGTATACTGATATTTCTGTGACGTGCACACGCAGAATGGAAACCTAATTCCCAAATGTCATGTGCGTCAGGTGACGGGCTTGGATGGTAACTACAGGATCACGTGCCACACAGTGATGGAGGTGCTGAGGGAGCACCGGGACAGCGTCATGGCTGTGCTGGAGGCCTTCGTCTACGACCCGCTGCTCAACTGGAGGCTTATGGACAGTAAGGAAATGCCAGCTGTTTAAATTGAGTACAGATGTTAGATCAACATATTACAGCCTCACATAACCACAGCAGCATACCAGCTCAGACCGGTAACAGTTTGGTTAAAGTCAGAGCAGATTACACTTGTTCAAGCTGAAAGACTTCTTTTTGTGGCGGTGAAGAGTGGGGAGCGTTAAATCTACTCGCATCAAGCTGCACTGGACTTCTGCTTAGCTTGTGTTTTCGAGAGAAACGGTTAATGAAGTGCTTCAGACATCTAAAGGTCGCTGGTTAAACTCAAGTGTACACAGTGAATAAATCTCTGTGGCACCTTCTCTACTAATACTGTTATGGTTGCCTTTAGCAAGACATTTAATCAAAAAAAAGTGGAATATGTCACTTTGATTATAAAGGAGTTCAGCATTTTGGGGTTAGTATGTTTAAGAAATAAGAAGCAGCCAGGGATCTGTGCATAAAACCACTTTCTCCTTACAGGGACTTACAGCTGCATTAGTTAAACGCTCATTAGTGTATTCTCTACAGTGTGTGTTACTATAGCCATTTACTGAATAGCCACCAGAGCAAACCGGACCCATTTAATGCAAAGGAGCTGGAAACATGACTTTCAGGTCACAGATGGGTTGAATAAATCTGGGGGACAACATAAAGAGAGAGGCCTTTCCTATAATCTGACCACTTTTAATGAATAGTGCACATAACTGTGGAAGAAACCCGAGTTTCTGTCTTTAAAGCAGTCAGAGAGGTGGTGATCCTTCCTGGTAAATGAGGTAAATGAAATATGCTCCAGAGGAGTTTGTGTATGTTTTTAAATGCACACTTTTCCCGTTTCGCCCACAGCAAACACAAAAGGAACCAAACGCTCCCGCACCAGGACCGACTCGTACACCGCCGGGCAGTCAGTTGGTCAGTTTCCAACACAAGCTGTAACCATAACTATGTTTCATTTTCTATTTAATAAAGGAAAAATCTTTTTTTTAATCTCTGACTATGTGGCGTCATCTACAGAGGCTCTTGAGGGAATTGACCTTGGAGAGACCACGCACAAGAAAGCAGGGACCACTGTGCCCGAGTCGATTCACTCCTTCAGTGAGTTACCTGCTTATTCAGACTTAAGTGATTTTATTTTGTTGTATTACAGCTTTTTAGGTCTGCTCTGCTTATTTTGCCATCAAAATACTGAGCACTCGCTGTCATAATGATCGCTGCAAGTCACTGCTCTGTGGTAAGGCAGGACACAAATCTGCTTTGATTTCCTTTAGCTGCGAACAGGTTTGGTATAGACACAGCATAATTTGTTTTTTTAAAGCTGCCAATAGTTGTTGATGCTAGTATTTTTGTGTGTGTGTGTGTGTTTTTAGTTGGAGATGGCTTGGTACAACCTGAGGCACTCAACAAGAAGGCTATTCAGATTATTAACAGAGTGCGAGACAAACTTACGGGTAAGTGGGACATTTTTACTGCACATTTCACTCTCCCGTCGATAAAGTACCCTCTTTTTTTAAATAAGTAAATGCTAAATATTTATGAATAATATTTTTAATTTAAACACATTGTACTGGAGGTACAAAACATACTTAAAGTTAAATTTCTTGGATAAGCAGGGACTTGCAGTCCATCAGCATCCTCCTGAAACCAAACCAGTCCCAAGTCCCTCGCATACATTTCCAATTTAATGTCTGATCAAAAATGAGCTCAGCAGAGCTTTAATAACAAAAGGGAACATAACAGAGACGAGAGGTCTTTTCAGATCTTGCACTATCCTAAAAGCACCTTTGTGTTGTCTGAACAAAGTCGAGCCGTGTTTGCAGATTGATTTTGCCGGAGCAGATCTGTGACCAGAGTTTGTTCCCTATAGGTCGTGACTTCTCTAACGAAGAGACGCTGGATGTGCCGACACAAGTAGAGCTCCTCATCAAACAAGCCACCTCACATGAAAATCTGTGCCAGTGCTACATCGGATGGTCAGTATGCCTTACATTTTCAGCTTCAGGGTTAGTCAGAGCCTGGCTGCAAGAATCCACCTTAAATCAAACTGAAGTCATGACTTTGAATGTGTGAAGATTGTTGCAGAAAAGTTATCTTGGGCAGTTTTAAATGCAATTACTGTGCCACAGGTTGATCTCTTTTTCTTTCTCTTCTTTTAATTTGACATTTTCTTTTCTCCTCCAAATGTTCAGGTGTCCCTTTTGGTGAAGAAGCGTTTCCACCAGCCAGGATTTACCCTTGACTCTCTCGCACACTGATAGATGAAGTAGGAGCTCTCAGCTCAGATTGGTATCCACTGGAATGTGTCCTCAAGCCACACTGCAGAGCCTAAACAAAGTTTTTCCTCTTTTTTTGTGTTTTGATTTCTTTGTTGTTGTATAATTGTATGGTTTGCCATTTACGTTTATTAGAAAGTACCTTTAGTGCTTTGTTTTTACCTGATTATCATAATTTACCAAATTTTGCAGTCATTGCTCATAATGACCTTGTAATTTGTAATTTTTACCATTATATTTACTCGCTAAAAGCTTTCTACAGTGGCCATATTGTAATCACTAATGACTATTGCTCCACATACTGCTTTCTTCTCATAAAGCCACCAGTCTGTTGTATCATTGTGTATGAATGTGACAAATTTCAGCAACATGATATGCCTTTTACTAACTTAAACATTCTTAAGGGGTTTCTGATGAGCAGAGATCAGTAAGAATTTGATTTCATTTGATTTGAGTGGACTGCGATGTACTCAGTGGGCATTCGTGTGCCATTAAACCCTGTATAGATACCACTGTGACTGTGCTGTGTTCATTGAACTGTACCGATTGCTCATGAAACTGAGATTGTCACACCTACAGCAGTTTAAAAATAGCTAGGGGTAAGGGCGTCCCGGTAGAGAGCGTGCCATGTATCAGCGCTGAGACGTATTGCAGAGTCTGGGGTTTGAATCCAGCCTTCCAGACACTTTGCTGCATGTGATTTCCTCGTCTTTCCCATTTCCTGCTATCAAGTAGAGCAGAAATGATGGGAAAATAGTATGTTCTGTCTCCAAATGAAAATGTGTCGTAGATATTCATTTATTTATTTATTTCAGAAGAGGTGCCACTGTCTTTGTTTTTCTAGCACCGACAGAGGGCACTCTGACTCCTAATAGGATCACTCCCCTCCATCTTCTTTAGGAGACAGGCTTTGGCAGAGGATTCACTCATCAGGCCGGAGAGGATAAGACCACACTAGATCCTTCCCTAAAACCAGAACAAAACAGGAAAAAAATACTAGGTTTCAAGCATGTGCTTTCAAATCGAGATTAGATTCCCCTTTTCTAAAAGCAGCCATTATTTTTTTTATCGTTGTCTGAAGACCACAGGGAGACGCAGTCACTTGCAGCCAATGCAGTCTGACAGAAACAAAACCGAATCAGATGCTGCAAACTGCAGAGGCACTGGAGACAACTATTAATTTGGTTTCCTGTCCTGTTATCTGGTGAGTGCAAGGTAGCTTCTGTTTTTTACTTCTGCTCATTGCTATTCCCCCTCTAATTTCTCCATTTATTTCTTCCCTGCATTCTCCTCTGAAGGTTAATTACTTATAGATAGTTAAGGATTACGGATCAACAGAAAGCAGCCCATTGATCTCTTCCCTGCCGTGCCCACCACTGCAATGTCACACTCTTTACACATTGGGACAAAAGCCTGGTGATTATCTGTTCGTATCGATCGATTCCTCCTCTGTTTTCCCTCGCTTCTTACTCTCCTTCGCTTCCTTCGCCTCCACTCTGTCACTTTGTTCCCTCCTGCTGCCAAAAGCTCATTATTGAAAATGTGACTTTTCATAGTCTGTGCCACCATTTCTGTTGTTCTTTCTCACCCGTCTAATTTGTTTGTATTTTTTTCAGCCTCTCAAGTCTGTTGAGAGGCAGCCGAGTCAATAGCTCAAGTTAAATAGGCTGCATTGATTGGGAGAGGGATTTAGCTGTTTATCAACTGTGGAAATGGGCTAGGGCTGCGGGGGGAAAAAAAAGACACCCGGCACAGGTGTCTGCAAGTCAATGGTGACAAATGATACTCATCGAGAGACAATGCTCCTAAATGAGGGAAGGTGAGAGGCTTGGCGGTAGAAGCTGCTGATGCTGGAGGCCACGCTCCATCAGCCTTTAAGGCTGTCACATGAAGCCGAAACAGGCCTGACACATTAGGAATGATGGGAAATGTAGCAATACATTCGCTCCCCCTCTGGGACTCGAGCCTGTTCCCCCATCCTTGAGCATGTATTTCCCCGCAAGAGCTCCCCTGCAGCTGTTATTCCACATCCATGCATCCTCTTTAGCGTCTCATGACCCTTAGAGATTTCATAAGTGCTCTTCACAACTCTTGCTGTGGCTGGAGTGTAGTCACATACACCCAAGCATGCTCACAGCATAGAGCATGGGTGTTTCTCATTTCTCAGTGAAAGCTTCTAATTTGCTTTAATTTGCTAATATGCGTGTAACAGCTCATGAATAAAATGCATTACAAGCCCAACTGTAAAACCTTGTTCTGTATCTGCAATGACATGAGTAACTAAAAATCTAAGCTGGAACATCACCGTACTCCAGTATTGTTTCTCTTTATAAATTCTATATTTCTGTTTTCAGCAGTTAGCATCATTTTCTATGAGTGAGATTTAAGTTTGAAGAGAGGAAGGAGCGAAAACAAAGGAGCATGAATGCTTATGCAACCTTAATATTACAGATGTGTGTAACTCTACTTATAGTGAATTGTAAACCTCAGTGAGTCTTGTTAAAATGGTCGATGCTCATCTGCAAAAATAACGAGGTCAGTGTCTGCGTAAACTCTGAGCCAACTTCACACACAAACACACAATTTAGGACAGTTTTTTTTTTTTTTTAACTCGTGGCTCTCTGTGATGTCAGAGAGAAGGGATATCCCTAATATGGTCATCTCCGACTTGCAGAAGCCCTACACACCTGATGTCCAAGCATGTTTGCAAAGGTCAGCCATGCAGAAGAAAGGTGGTACAACTTGAGGTACTGCTCCAAGCCCTAGTGTAAGATAAGTAAGTATTATTTTAATCTGTGAATCATACAAAGTTTAGTCCTGTAGAGTCCTAAAATTAAGAATGTGCTCTAGTCTAAGAAGTTTGATGTGAAACCACACATATGAGCTGATCTTAACATTCTCTTGTAAGACGGAGGGCTTTAGAAAACCCCAACAAATGAATTAAGTGAGAGCTGTGAAGTCAACTGGCTGAATGTGAGACGTGATTCATTTTCTCTTCAGGGATGGCAGGTGATGTGGGTCGAAGTGCAGGTTTTTGCTTCACGCCAGATCTAATTAAGGTGTCACAAAAATGTACAGCCCTTTTTTAAAGGTGTGTCAATCAGGCGTGAAAGAGTAGAGCTGGAGGAGAAACTTTCAGGACCTAAATCCAGTTAGAGTCCAGCACAAGGGAGCTGGCTGGATACCCTTTCTGACTGTACCACAAAGGAACGACACACTCCTGTGCCTCTCTGCAGTCATGAGAATGCTTTCTCACTCATACCACGCAATCCCCCTGAACTCAAACACACTGCCATGGATAAAAGCTGTGAAGAGAGAGATGGAGACAGAAGCGATATTGACGGCCGACCAGAGCAGTTCGATAGCAGGCTCTGGAGTTGTGTAAAGTGGGAGCCTGGAGCTAGGACTCTGGCTGTCTTTGTGCACTGTGGTGTAAAGCCAGTATCGATGAACTTGACAGCAGTTTAGCCCGCCTGAGATCTGCTGCTCTCTAAGGACACTTCAGACACATTCTCCTGCCATCTTTAGCCTACTTTACCCTGCCCATTCATGTTCCTCAGAGCAGGGACCTTAAAAAATGTCAGTGGAAGGATTTTCTGTTTCTCTAATCATCTGTTTGTCGATTAGTAGCAGCAAAGAGTGGGGCGATTCAAACGGCACTGAAGTGGTCCACAAATCCAGCATCTGTGGCTTATTGGGATGAATTACTGAAAGAAAGTTAGGCGTGGAAAAAGATACATTTGTTGTTGTTACTGTAAACACAAATATAGAAAGCAGGCCAAGGAGAGGCAAGATGAAAAATTGGGCCAGTTGGGCTTTTTAAGCCTGCACTGCGCATTTTGCATGTCGGCGGCTCCAAATTGCACCGTGCAGTAGTTAACCATTTGAAAAATTACAAGTATAATGCCCAGCGACATCAGCAAATGGCACACAGTATGCTCATTTTTGTGTCGACCGACTCTGCTGGACTGTGATGCTTTTTAACAAAGGATGGAGGGGAACACTTCTAACTGGTGAGTACACCTTCCCCGTCCTCCTCCTTTAACCACTTACATCAGAACAAGGCAAACATGACACCAGAATTATAAGGCTACACACTGCTCTACCTGCTTTTGTTACTGGTAGAAATTACCTTTGCTGAAATAATAGTGAATTCATGCGCACAAAATGATGGTAATACAGCTTTAAATCATGTTTCTTTGTCATTTTTCTACATATGAAGTTCATTTTGGGTACATGCTGAGATGGAGATATGCAACATCTCATTCCATAAACAAAGCCTGATTTCTTACAGAGACCTTACCGTTGATTCTTTTCACCGTTGATCTTTTTTTTTGCTTGTAAATATCTGCAACGACAACTGTTGAGGTTTGTCTTTGGGGGATCGAGTTTATAAATTCAGCATTAGATTTATTTTCCATTACTGTTGTCTGCATGCCTCTCCAAGCCAGTCAAGGATGCAACCACATGTGTCCAGATTAATCCTGCACATGTAGTGAAGACTTTAAAGGAATTTAATAAAAAGTATTATTATTTCTATTTGGCAACAATGTTGATTCTGATAGGACACAGCAACAGAGGAGGATGCTTTAACTATGGATGTTACTAGACAGCAGCCACAGTTTTTAAAACACGAGTGCTTTCAGGAAGTGACACAATTACCACAAGCATCGGATCCAAGGTTAGTTTATATAATATGAAACAGGCTCACAATGTCCTTCTAAAATCGGCTAAGTTATGATTATTATATAAGGTGCAGGGAGTATTATTGCAGGAAACTATAAATATCACAGTGAAGTTGACCTTTAACCTTTTGGAGATGCATTATATGGACAAAAGAATTAGGCCACCTACATGTTACACCTACAGGAGCTGCTGAGCTGTAGAAACCTATGCCGTGAAGCTCCCGGCGTACAGTTTTTGTGCCACAGGAGACTTGGAACACACTTATTCAGTTATCAAAGCATTTAATCGATACTCACAGAAAAAAGACTTTTGCAAATACTCTCTCTAGCTCTAAAGCTGCAGTTCTTAAATGCTTTAATAATGCAATTTACAGTTTATCAGAGAATATCTAGGATTAAAGAAGTCAGTGAGCTCTACTCTGACTCACTGTTTCACAAACCTTTGTGAAGATGCATGCATGGCTTGTTTTCCTACACGTCGGGCAATGGGACTGAAAAAGACCTCAATTCAAAAATTAAGATTACATTTGATCGTAATGATGAATGAACTCTGGATTAATGGTCAAAATACCCGTCTAAGATAAATCTCAAGAATGTGACTGAGATTCACGAGAAGCGGACAGAGAGACAGATCAGCGGATAACCCTAAAATATCTCCAGCGTAGTGTTGGTGATGTAATAAAAGCTTGAAAATCTACATACAGACTAGATCAGCTCGGTCCATTAGCCGTGCACATGGTCAAACTTCTCCATCTTGCGTTCCCTAACCTTCAGTAATGTTCTGATCCTTCTGTCATGATGTGCATCACCGATATGCCACAGTGCTCATCTTTCACCTTGGATGTTGGTTCAGAGGTGAATGAGGTTTCAGCGAGCACAGCCTGGCTTTTTTGCAATTTTCTCCTAAATAAAAAAAAGTGCTCCTGAACATCTTTGTTCGTGAGGTCCAGCTAACAAATCATGCGCCGGCTCTTGCTCAGAATTTGCAGGAACATCGGCCCATTTCTTGATGCACTGTAAATCATCTGACTGGCATTGAAGCAGCTGCAGGAGTGGGCAGCTCATTGTCCCCTTGCCTGTGTGCATGCATGTGCATTCTGGTGCATATGAACGTTACAAACAAGGACCTACTCTTAGATTCTAATTTGTTTCTTTGTTGTAGTGAATAGCTGGCACTTTTTGAATGGCTCCCATGGAAGCAGAGATGTCTTTGAATCCAGCATCTTGCAACAACTCGACTCAAAAAGTCAGATTTCTGAGTGTTGGACATTATTTGTCTCATTTATCATGACACTACTGCTGAGATCTGAATACACAGAGTTGTTCCTAGAGTCCAACAGCATCTAAAGTATTCACAGACTCAAATGGGCCACGGTGCTAATTTGGAGGTTGAAATAAAGGCAAATCTCCCCAGCGGTTTAAAATGCTTCATTAGCCTGCAAGCCTCTGTCCAACACAGTGTGAGACAGAGAGGCACAAGCAGCAGGCTGTGTTATTGTTCAGAAGCTAAAGGACAGCGCTGTGGAGGCTGATAATATTATTCCAATCTTGATGGAGTTATTGGACTGTCTGACCAAAAGTGACCTTAACATTGTACTTGCCGAGCCGCTCGACAGATTGCAGCACAGTGCGAGCGGCCGTCTGCAGATGTGTGTGACAGCTCCCAGGTGTGAGTGCACAGGGCTGTATGAATGTGTTCAGAGAAGCTGCGCACTCAGCAAAATCCTTCCCTGGATAAATAAAGATTGTTAAAGCGTTGTTTGTCTCAGTACTTACTGTAGATGCAGTTGCGGGCGCCGGTCGCAGCCACTGACGCTATTCAATTTGACATTTCAATTGCGTTTCAGGTTTATTGGATTGCAGAAAGAGATAGCGGAGAGATGTCTCAACTTGCACTTTTCAAACACATTTTCACACGCCGTGTGAAAAGTAAAAGTCAGCAGCTGAGACTCGGAGTGCATCGAAAAGCTCTCACAATGGAAGCTGCATTTACACATGCTGTCACTGCACATTTAAACCTTAAATGATTATTGATTTTAATATAATGCTATATATTCATATATATATATATTTTTAATTCTTAGTGTCTGTGAAAATTTGGCAAGATTCCAATCGTTTTATTTTTCATTTACGTTTAACATCTGAGGCCCGGCCTTGTGAGAGCTTGCAGAGTTGTCTTATTTCATGTCATCACAAGAATTCATATTAGGAGACTGTGCAGGTAGGTGGAGTTGCTGTCTCACCTCTAGAGGAACGCTGTGATCAGAAGTGCTTCCTGATGTTTTTTAATCTGCTGAAAATGTTGATTTCAGAAAGAGAAGATTGTTGGACAGAAGTGGCTGCACCTGAGCAGCAGCATGGCTCAGCCACTCGCTGGCATCCCGATGATGCTATTAATGGCCATAATGTGTGCCAAGGAATCACTGCCCTCGCCATTACACTCTGTCTACCAGCTTGTATCTCTGATACTGAGCCACCAGCTTGCTGCAGCATGCTTTTAACTCTGGTGGGCCAAGCCAAACCTTCGCCTTTTTCCTCTTCCAGTTTTAAATTACAGTTTAACTGAGGCCAAGACTATTTTTCCCCCCATGGAGAAGCAGCAGCACCTCAGATTAAGTGCCTTGCTCATTGGCATTTGAGTAGATTTAAGGAAGAACAAGAAAACGCTGCTTTTCCACACTCCAAGTGCAAATTTATCGCACTCCTTAAACGTAATAAACCCGAAGCACCTCAATGCCCATCCCTGCCAAACAGGTGGTGGTATATGCTCGGTGGTGATGTAACTGCTTGTGAGTGGGACAGTGTCCTTTGACTGCGGCGAGATTAGTTTGTGGCAAAATGAGACTTTCATTCTGAGATGACCGAACTGCTTCCCCAGGCTTGCGTTTCATATTCAAAGACATCTGCAGCACCTGATATTAGGAGATGAAACTTTTGTCATCTTAACAATGATTCATTTGTGTGCTCAGAAAAAGCGACTGTATCCATGAAAATGCAGCAGCACAAATGCTTACTCCATCACAACATAGTTCCCAAGTGTGTGAAAGAACCACAAAACACAGTGGTAACACCATGTAACAAGGCCCTGTTTTCAATACTGCCAACAGACAAGTTTCCATCTGAATTTAAAAGCAAATTTTTTACTACATTTCCAGAACACTGGCAAATAGAAAATGCACCTGAATGCCAGTTTCTACCATTGCTGTGTTAACATTTTGCCAAACTGAGATAAACAGTGGTGCTAATTATTCACTCTGTTGCCACTTACCTATTACCACATTGTGGAAAAATGTGTAAAAGGGGATTTTTAATAGGAAGAAAGTTTCCATCGTGCTCTATTATTTTTGTCTGTTGACTCGCCGAAATTGTCTATACTGTAGTTGCCCTTTCTGCCAGTTAGTAAACACCAGAAGATTCTCTGATCTTTAGATGAGGGAGCTGCCTGGGAGTGCAGGATGCATGACAACCACTCACTCCCTGTGAATTCTCATGGACCAGTACCTTCTCACATGGGTGCAATGAGACATTACTAAGAGTTTATATGAGGAGAGTGGCAGGTTAAATACTTTCAGATGACTGAGTCATAACTCTGCATTCTCACATCCATCTCTGCAGGGTAATGTCTTTGTGAGTTCATTGAAGCTCTGGGCTTCAACGAACATTTAAATCACAAAATTCTTTGTCTCCTCTCGTCCTCTTCAGTATTGGAAATCTCCTTGATGTTTTCAGAAACACTTTATAATGCAGCCTGTGACAAAGGGGGCAATGTCCCTGTAATTAAATGGAATTTAATGAAAAGGTAAGAAGTTGGTTTTTACATGAAACAAGGAAATTATTATGCTGTAAGTCATTTTAATTAATGCATGATTAATTTTAAGTGTTGCATAACTTCAGATATTTTGCAGGAAAGAGACAAACAATTATTTTAGTACTGCAT
The DNA here is from genome assembly GCF_057382275.1 of Copadichromis virginalis. Classification (NCBI taxonomy): domain Eukaryota; kingdom Metazoa; phylum Chordata; class Actinopteri; order Cichliformes; family Cichlidae; genus Copadichromis; species Copadichromis virginalis. Next base: position 11,862,862 of record NC_140637.1, read on the forward strand.
GAGCAAAGTGTAAATACATGCTTTTTTTTTTTTTTTTTTAATTATGAAGTGGCTCAACCTTGCCTAACTTTTGTGTATTTTACAGGAAGGGGATACTCTTTTTGAAAGTTATGTTTGAATAGTGACTGTGAAAGAAAAACACTTGGATCCATCATCATAAGGTCACACAGGTCAGAACATTTTGATGGTAGTTATTTTTTCGTGTAAGTTGGTAAATGAGAACAATCTGTATCACCTTTATATTAGTAAAATAAAAGAACAATTGAAAAATAGAACATCCATTATAAACATTAACATAATGCATTAAATGAAATATAGAAATCACACATTAAATAAAGATGAAAAAACATGCAGACCTATACTGATAAAATAAAAGGCAAGATGAAACCACCCCATAATACAGGCCTCACCCCAAAAAGTACAGTGTATTTATGATGTAATATGGGGAAATATAGTTCCTTTACAGGATAATTATTTCTGTTTCCTGTAAATATTATTTATTCTAGTGTACATCTCTTTAAGTATTTGCAGGTAAATATAATCACACTAATTTCAAATAAAATACAGTCAAATTAAATTGAATTACAGAGAAATTACAAGCTTAGCTGCGACCTGTATTATAATATAGTGCAGTGTTATCTCATTTTCCTGCATTTCCTGCATGTGGGACTGAACCTAGTTCTGTTGATCCTGTGGGGATTACTATTATTTCCCATTCAGCAGAGAATGAATGTACGAGACAAGATGATAAAATACAAGTAGAATCATTTTAAATTGAGTTTAGGTCAGCACTGAGCTGAGGTCAGCGCTTTTGTGGCAGCTCGCAACAGATCCGTGGTACAAATTCACATCAGATGTTGAACTCGATATAAATTTACTGAGCCTTAGAAAGAGAATCTATCGATCAGATTGTTTCCACTTAAAACAAAGTGATGTTCAGCACTTTGTTCATCGTGAATCCACTGTACTCTCATCATTTCATTCACTGCATCCCACCGCCGTGCTGGTATGTAATTTGGCCTGTCTGTTGTCTGGTCATTCAGAGCTGCCAGCATAGGGATGCTTTTGTTTCCACACTATTTTTTTTAAGGATGTGTGAAAATCTCAGGAGGGTAGCGTGACTCTCTCGTATTACCGGGTGAATGCACTTCACTGACACAGAAAGCACCTGCATGCTGTCTGGTATGTATCGAGCTTTAAGTCATGCGATTGCCTTTGTGGAAGCACCTGATAAAGTGGGCCCTGAGCCACTTTAGATTAGCCACTGTGCAGCATTAAATGAGCAGGCATGGTTGTCACCTAAAGAACTAAAAGCCCAGACTGGATGCCAGTGATGTTAGAAACAGCCTTCATGTCTGATTGTTGAATTGCCCCGAGCCCTTCGCAGCCGTGTACCCAATCATTCAGCCTAAGTAACTTGTTGACGTGGGACTGTCCTCCAGCTGTCTGGGCGGGCCATCCTCTTGTCTCCCTGCTCAGATTTACTCTCCACAGGGAATAGCTATTACATCTCCTGTTATTATTTGCCATAAAAATGCGCTGAATGGCGACCAACTCTGAGGTGCTATAAAAAGCAGCGGTGTGTGAGATGGCGTCTGCACGTCATCAATCAGACACAGTGGTGAAACATTGGGCCTCTCCGCTGGGTAGTGGAAATTGATTTTTCTGTAAGTCTCAACGATTAGGGTGTGAAAAAAGGGAGTGAAGGTGGAATGGGGATGACGGGATGAGATGGGATGGGGACGCTGTAAGAAAATGGAGAGGAAGCTAATGTTTTCAACTGTTGATTGTTTTTTTTTTGTTTTGTTCTGTTCTTAAACCTTCAATCATTCTCGGCCTTGCTCTGAGGGGGTTCTGCACCCATCCCAAACAGCAAAGGGCAGAACTTCCAGCTCAGCTTGAAATGCGAACTAAAGCATTCAATAACAAAGATCGAAGTCGATGAATAAACCTTTTTCACTGCGGACATTTTTATGTTGTAGCAGGAAGAGCACTGGTGTAATTAACAACCATAACAAAAGCCGCAGTCTGGCGAGGTGCTCCATTTCTAGGACCCTGGTTTAGTACGCAATGCCTCACTGTCATAACTTACTGGACGCATCCAGTTCCACTTATGATTTTCCTGCCATGGCAAAGGAGAATGCCAGGCTGTAGGGTATTCAACAAGAAATATTTATACTATTACTACTATATTGACTGAAAATCTGGTGCAGCCGTTATTGTAGCAGTCTGATATTCCTCTCCAGTTCTCCTCGAAAAGAGTAAGAACCAGCAATGAACCAAGCCTGTCAATCTTTTAGCTCTTTTGCGCCTTGCAGCTCTGTTTTACAAAAAGCATTAAAAATACAATAGGTTTCCACTGAATGAAATTCTCCTTCATTATCAACAACACAAGCACCTTTTGCAGACACATACAGTTATTTTAAATACATGTACGACAAATGTGTATTCATGGGTGGCCAAACGTAGTTACCGACAAAAGCTTAGTTCAGGCCTGTTTAAAGAGCAGTTGCTAAAAAGAAAAGTATCAGTTATGAATTTAAGAGTTTTTGTTTACTACGCAGGCCCAGTTTGATATACAGACCCTGGAATGTATTGAGACAAACACGTTAGTTTTCCACCATCTGTAATCCCTTCCTTCATTTACTCACTCACTTTTCCACACAGTACTGTACATTATAATTAACCTCATAATTAACCTTATAGAAAGCGTATAATTGAAATTTTTTGACACTGTTTTCGTCAATTGTTGACATGGACAATTCTTTCTTTGCACTGCGAATAGTTTTATGACACTGTGTGCACGCAGACAGAACACAATTAATTCATGCTCGCAAAGGGCTCTCCACTGTGTATGAAGGTGCCCTCCTTGTTATGTCCGTCTGCTAGCACCAACCCCAAAATGACTAAACTTATATTGTATAATAAATTGAATTCTAACTTGAATGCTTTGGGTATTTTGACTTTATTGCAGAGTGCGAGGAATTTCAAGTTGTCTCACTGGGGTCCATAAAATGATAGCTATGGTTTTATTAACCTTATTTATTAGATAAAATGTTTCTTTAAAGTGTCGGCAGACTCTCGTCTGTGATCTGTGCAGTGTTTGTGGCTCTTGCTGGTTGTTCTAGAATCTAGATACAAAGAAACGTTCCCTCAGCAGGGTAAGTCTAGTGGTTAGAGCTTAAAAATGATCCACCAGCTGGTACATTAAGAAATGAGTTTTGATAACCAAAATGCTTCTTGGGGATGGCCAGATATCAGGAAAAGTTTGCGAGGAAGATAGTTAGCAGGTGCTTTCAATCTCCTTTCCCTCAGCCGTTTGTAAATTGATTAAAATCCTAACTTCATCGTAAAGTCTGATCTCGATGTCTTTACATGAGCGTCAAGGAAACAGCCATAGGCATAGAAAATAAGTAATAGGATTTTTTTTTTCTGACACAGTTGTAGAGTTAGCATCTGTTTGCCTCCCTTAGCCCAGAAAGGTTTGACTCACCAGAAGACACTACACCTCAAACAGAAGAACTGAGGAGTGGAGGCAAAGAAAGAAAACTTAAAGCACTTTTATGTATAATTCAGGCTTTCAAGGATCTTTGAGCCTGGAAAATTATGATTCACAAGACGAACACACATGCGCACACACTCCCACACCCTGCGTTTGCAACAGAAGTGTAGCTGTGTCCACTCCATCCAGCTTCCTGGCCTTATCTTCAATTCATTCACCATGCATCATCCATACACATAACTGCACGGTAAGCCATGATTCAGTGAACTATTCTTATCACAGCCCCGGCGCGGTGATGTTCTGAGGCATGCTGGTGCAGTGACCCCCCTCGCCTGTGTCTACAATAAGCATAACCATATCTGACAAGGCCAGAGCTATTGAAAGAGGGGGGTGTAGGGGTGTGTGGGCTGGTGTGGAGGGGAATATCGCCTCCTTTTGATAGCTTTCCACCCTTCTGTTCTCCTGGCTTAATTCCAAGAGTACTCTGTGGCCTAAACCACCTCCTTCTTGAAACGTAGCTGATTTTTTTGGGGTCTTAATACTGTTCGCTAAACCGTTTCTTTTTACCCCCGTTGTTTGCGTCCCGGCGTGTTTAGCATCAACAGGCAGAAGAGTAAACAATAGGTCCTCCAGTAGCTTCAGTTAAGAAGGACGCGAATCCTGCAGAGATGAGTAAAGCTAGGAACTGGATGAATGTTACAGATATAAGCCCACCATTTGTTCTCTGCATTCCTGGGTGAATACTTAGGAATGGTAGGAGTGTTGGTAACAGGAGCCACACACACACACACACACACACACACACACACACACGTGACTGAATTTCATTTACTACCCACACACTGCTTTTTTTTAGTCAGTCTTGTGTCTACAGAAATAATGTGCATGCGCCCATTATCTCAAGAAGGGGCTGCTAGAGCGTGAGGGGGCATCTTTCGCCTGACTGACTTTCATTTACAAAGTGGCGATGTTACTTTTGTGTGGGGAAATGAGATAGCACTGCAGTAGACAGTAGGCTACATTATCCCGGGCTGGGCGCACATCCTGCTCTCTTTCCCCTCCCTCTCCCTTTATCAGCTGCTTTTTCTTACATTGTTCATCAGCCCCCGAGACACAAAAAAAGCACGTCTCCTAGGATCAATTAGTCACTTCCAGGGAGTTGTGGAGCGGAGAGGGAGCTGAGGAGACAAAAGCCACGACCATGTTGGCGTCGTGGCGAGGTGATAAAGTGACATGGTTTTCCTTCCAGGCCATTAGTGTGACAAGCAGTTCTTGTCCGGTAAAGGTGGACCTGACAGCAGAGTGGTGCCCCGCCACGACATGAAGAGAGCTCTCAAAAGAGCACTTGCTTTCTTTGACACACTTTTTATCCCCCCGTATCTGTGCTCCTCTCTCTCTCCAGCTGTTTTCATGCCTAGTCTCTCTCTTTCTGCCTTCTTTTTTTTCGAACTCCATCTCTGTCCTCTCCCCGGAGCTTTTTTCCTTCTCGGTCTCTTCCTCCATCCCCCTCACTTTCTTAAAAGCTGTCTCTTTCTAAAGCTCCAAAGTCCTCCCCTCGCCCCTCCAAAATTCATTTCTTTCATCTTGGACTCACAGCTTCCTCGCCATACCTCTAGTCTTCACCTTTTCAAAATATCTTTCTAGCTTTGAATATATAACCCACCTCAAGTCTTTGTTTTTTGTCAACATTTTCCCTCCAGCTACACCTCTTGGGCTCACTCTCTTCTTAAGGCGATCGAAGGTGACACCGGCAATGCAAAAACAGTGAGCTGGCACAGAGTCACAGCAGGACACAGGCCCAACAAAACACAGGAGAGTAAACAGGGACTATTTTTAGGCTGCTGTGGCCTGTCCTTAAGCCAAAAGCAGTGTGCTTATAAAATCAAGATATCAAAGAGCCAGATTTGTTATGCTGGGGTTGTTAAAGAGCCATGGGACAGAGTCTGGAAACCATTTTCATTATGTGTAAATGTCAGGTGCTAAGACCACCAACGGAAGAAACATGATAACCATTGACATTCAGCTATTAAGCTAATGAATACTAAAAATCACTTATCCTAGGCAATCAAAAAAACATTTTGAGCATATTAAATTACACTCACGCTCAGTGATGTACATAAAGGGAATTTTGCTTATTAAAGTATCCCATCTCTAGAAGTAGTATTAAGGTTCAGGCTCTGTACTAAACAGCTGACTAGCTTGCGTACATAACAGAGGATCTGCAACTTAAGTAGATTTAAAGATTAGATGCAGACCGATGGCGTACCTTCAGGGCAAGCAAGGCAAGCAGTGCTTGTCCAGTAAAATCTAAAAATAGACATCAATTAAAATCTACCAAAGTGAAAGTGATCTCTCTCCCTGCTTCTGTTCTTAAGCTTCTTGACTATTTCCATACAGCATGTGAAATGCTGCCATCTTGTGGCGGCCCCTAAGTAATGTCTCTGGAAGCAGGCTTAACTCTGCTTGAATTGGGACCCACTGGACTCAGTATAGTGCCAGAGTTTTCATGGGTTGTACATACCCTGTTAACAATGGCTTGAGCTTGTCAAAGTGAGAGGCCAGCAGGATAAACATCTGTTTGTTGATGGAAATTGATGAAACACAACCAACTCTGGTTTCACTGTTTTGAGATCAGTTCCCATCTGCAGTCTGTGTGGAAAGTCACCGCACGCCACTGGTAAAGATCACAGCTAAAAGAAAGCAGTCATTGTATGTAGCTATCGAGAAACCTTCCATCTAAACCTTAAACAGCTAGCTTAACATTGTGCTCGCCTTCCAGTCATTAGGCAGCAGGAAAACCAGATAAATTCTAATTTTGTCGTAGTTGTTTACAAGTGACATACTAAGTAACACTGGAATTTAAAACAAAAAAGCAATGTGCACCCTTATAAAAATATCTGTTGACCTTGCTATACAACCCCATCACAGTAAAGCACCGTGTAGCAAATGTGTTTTGTTGGTGTGTATGTTTGAGCTACTAAAACTGTCTAGATCAAACTGTGAGTTTCTGCTCGGCTGCAATTCTATCACTAGAGTTAAAAAAAGTCTATTCACCCTTTTAAATGTTCTTTATTTGTGTTGCATCAGTCAGTGGGAGACATCAGTGGATGTGAAAAGTATACATGTATGCATGGGCAGGCTTTATTTGTGATGGCCCATCACACACTTATTCCCAATTGGTGAAATTGGTTGAACAAGGAACAAATCTTGTAACTTGTTAACTCTGCTTGGCATGTTCACCTCGCTGAATAAAAACTCTGTTATTTCTGCTTTTATGGGAGTTATTTAGCATGTAACTATTCCATGCCCGGGGCATTGATTATCACAATGTGTGAAGTAAATGGAAAGAAGAAGGAGTGACACACAAACGCTGCCCCTACCCTGTCTGTCTCCTTTTATCAGCCTCACTTCGTGGACGTCCACCGTCGAGTTTGACCCTGTCACCCTTCCTCCTCCAAAGAGGCACATAAAATGACCTGCTAAAGGTACAATTACATCACCATTACTCTGACATCTAGTTTTTCCTCCTCTGTCTCAGCATTTATCACTTACCCCACTACATTAGAGTGGAAAATCACAGTCAGCATTTACATATTTAAACTTTTCCCTGCAAAACAACTGTATGCATGCATGCTAGCAGTGATGCTTTAAGAACTGCTACTTTTATCAGAGCTGAAACATCTCATCAGTTATTTGGGTAACACAGAAAGTAAAAGGCATTCGTGACTAACAGAGAATGGGTTTTCTCCCTCTGACTTTTATCTCAACAGCTACATGGATTCCAGTGTACTGGAACATTTATTGAATCTTTTCCAGCCATTATCTAAGAATGTGGGTGGTGTTCTTACAGATCATAACGTCAAACTCTGCAAGACTTTGGTAAATTGTTAACATTCTCATTAGTCTCTGCTCAATTTTTATGTTAACTGATATGCTAATGCAATGCTAAGCTGTCTATGGTAAACAAATTATAGCTTCCTGCAAAACATAGCTATGTTGATGTTTTTGCTGTAAGCACCTCAGCATTTCTGATATTTAAATATAAATTTCTGTAGCTTTAAGGGCCAGGAACCTTTAAGGAATTAAAATTAGGGGTTCATCAATAAAGTGATGTGGTTTGGTGTCTTTATTGATACATACTGAGGTTCCGGGTTTTTCTAAGGGTAGCCCTAGTAAACTGTATACTCGCCCTCATTACATCTAAAGCACACCCAGTCATTTTGTTCTGGAAGCAGGCCTGAAATATGACACAAACTGCTCACTCCAGAAAAGAGAAACAAGGGTTACCCCTGGTAGGCATACAAGGGTATTACAAGGGAAGCATTAAAGTTCAAATATTGGTAAATAACCACCTATAGCTTTAAAATGAAGCCGATGCACCTTAAAAGATAATACCACTGAAGGTCCCAAGGGTGTTAGTTCCAAAATCTCTTGTAATCCATTCAGAAAAGTATCAGCTTCTCTCATGAAATACTTATATATTAAAATAATATTGTCATTATCTATCATGCTGAGCACATTGCTGCAGTGGTCTGAAGCTAATTCTTTATGCTTTAGCTGTGTTCTCCAATCAAGTGTCACTCCTGTTTCATTCTATTTTACATGTTTGGAAAGCTGCAATTGTCCCGATCCTGGGACTTTTGACCCAGCGTTTTGAGTTTTAGTTTATGTTTAAGCCCTTCGGGTTTTCTAAGTTCTTTTTTTTTTTTATCATGCCTAGGTTGTTCTAGTTCTTTGTTATTAGATTCCCCTTGTGTCTTCCACCCCTGTTAAGTCTCCCTTGCCTAGGGTTGCCAACCGTCCCTTAAAATACGGAATCGTCCCGTATTTCGAAACAAAAGTACACGTCCCGTATTGAGCTAATAAGGGACGCACTTTGTCCCGTAATACAGTGAGAATCAAAAGTAGTCTATAAATGTTTATGGAATTAACACTTTGTTTGAAAACATAATTCCCAGCCCCTCTCCTGCTTTGTGACCAATGAGCTGACAGCACACTTATGACAATTCGAGTATGACAATTCAGATTACCGCTCATCTCATTGGTCGAGGAAAGGTCGCTTGCGGAGAAAATACCGGAAGACAACAGATGACCACAACAAGAAGCATGGCCAACAGGGGAACAAACGCCGACTCTGCGGTGCAAGTCTCGGATGACAGTACACCTAAAGCTGGGCAGACACTGTGTGATTTTTTCAGTCACGTTATTCAGCTCCTGCTCAAACTGCACGATTGACTCGCAGGGGTTAAAAGTTGGTAGGTCACGATGTACTCTCACACTATACCGCCCGATGCTCTGATGCGACCTGAGTGCTCACACTGTGCCTCCATAACATGAAGGTTATAACAGAAAATCTGTCGCTCGCTCTCTCTGTCTTACACTCACACAGACACACACACCACCACCATCAACTTTGCTAAATTGCTAATGAAAAACATTGATCAGGCAGCTGTGATTGAGCAGCAGTGTAAATCCAACTATTTTCACGGTTGTTGTGGTCGTGATAATTTTGTGATGCCACATCGAAAAGGCTCGGATGAGCTTTCCAAAGTTCTACAAGTTGTGCCTCCATCGCTTGTGTCCAGATCACACGCTGCACAGCCGTGCTGCAACGTCTTTTTCACCAACGTTTACGTTTGCGCGTGAGCAGTGTGAGCGCCTGTGGTGACACCCTCACGAGCGACTGATGATCGGGAGCTGGTCGTGAGGTGTTAATCACTTCTCGTTACCCCACGTATACTACACGACGCACGATGAAGGCCAAAATCGGTCCGATCACTCAAAAATCGGCTCAAAATGGGCCTAAAACCGCACAGTGTGAGCCCAGCACTAGAGCAGCAATGTTTGTTCCCCTCAGAGAAAGGGAAGAATGGGAAAAGGAAAACACCTGGCTGGAAAAAGTTAATATGGGCATGTGCAATGAATATCAGCGCTATGTGGCCAGAAGTGTGATAATATAATTTATTTTGTGTAATAAACAACTGCAAGGATAGATGATTACAACAAATTGATGACTAATACATAAAAGTAATACATAGATGAATAATGATGATGAGTTATGATGCGTAATCATGGGAACAAGCGGGTTTACAAACAGGAGCAGCTGATTAGCATTAGAAAAGCTGAAATAATACCTCAACTGAAGCCAATTGTACTAAATGCACTAAATGTGCACTGTTACAAGAATATTTTTCTTTCTATTGTTTTCTATTATTTTAAGTTAAGCAGGACAGAGTGCTTTTAAAGAAAGATTTACTTATATTCTCAAAAGTTAAGCATGACAGGCTTCTGTTTAAGAAAGAGACCTGTTTTACTGTGTTAATGTTGTCATTTTGAGCTAAAAATAAATGGCTAAATGATCATTTGTTTCCCATGTGTTCATATCACAAAGAATAGAATATGCATCTACTTAAATCAACTTCAAGTCAAATGGTTAAAAAAATAATTTCACACACAAAAAAAGAGCTAGAAAATTCACCACACTGGGAAGGGTGAAGACAACTGGGTCGCCCGGCCCTGGCCACGAGGTGTCCCTTATTTATTTTTCAGGGAGTTGGCAACCCTACCCTTGCCCTTCATGTGTTTCATGTCTGTGTCTTACGTTGTCAAGTTCAGGTTGTCATGTCTGCGTCTCATTATGTTTCCTGTTTTATTTTGAAGGGGACCTGTGTGCCTATGTTCAATGTTTTTAGTTTTACTCTCCTCTTGTGATGTCATTATGTTCATGTGTGTCAGCTGTTTCCCCATGTGTTTCCGTTTCCCTCATTAGCCTCCTGTGTGTATTTGGTCTGTGTTGTTCCCATGCCAAGTCCTGCGTTCAGGTTTTCATATGTATATGCTCATCATCGCCATGTTTAGAGTTTTGTTTGTTTTTCATAGTTCGTGCTTCCTTTCTAGTTTACCCAGTTTACGTTATTGCTTAGGTTGCATTGTTTTTGCCCTTTTATTTTGTACTGTTCTGTCTGCCTTAATAAACAGCTCATCATCAGTTAAGTTTGAGTTTTAGAATGTCTGCACCTGGGTCCACTCTTCAAACTCCACGCAGTTTGCCTCGGCAAACTGTGACAGCAATGTTTTTATACAGCATCTGTACTGTCTATGGGCCAGAAACCTTTTGCATGATCTGATCCTCCAATGAACAATTCAGGTCTACCTTTGCAATTTAAAACTTTAGCTCTTAAGGCTCTTAATACAAGCTGTTCAGCTGCAGTAGAAAGGAGGATCTCCTGAAGATGCGGACACACAACAAAGTGCTCCAGAGGGCAACTCAAGCCTGTGTAAGCTGCTTACATTTGTAGCTGTTTATTGGCTCCTATAAAAGAAAAAATATGTTATTGTTGGTATTATAAAACTCCTGAGAACTTCACGCTTTTTACTGACAGAATATTCCCCACAATAAAGCATGCAACAACACCAATGGCAAATTCTGCTGCTAACCTCTTTTTACTATTACCCAATACAGTACATACACACACATATACACTCTGTCTCCTCCGCCCCCTTTACGCTGCTGTGACAGCTTTGTCACAAAGATGAATTCATCGTCAGCACTGCAGCCAAAACAAGTAATTTGATTGCCCCAACCACAAATTAAGTTAGTGTGATTCAATTTTCGATTTGGGCTTCTCCTGCAGCCATACATCAAGGGAGACATATTTCATTACACAGCAAAACCACAGGGGAGCAAGCAGTGGTGGTCCACACCCTCCATAGGAAGACATCATGGGAGCATTATGGCATTTACTCGATACCTCTGCAGGTCCAGTCAGGTCGGTGCTGGCACCGGTGCCATTGGCAGGCTTGTTATCCACTGGGCTACACATTCACATACTGAACTGTCAGTGCATTTAGTTTGTTTAGGAAGCTGTGATCAAACCGGGACATCGTGCTCTTAGGCCAGCCTGCACAAAGGAGAACTGGTGCAGAGTTGTATCTTTTGAATTCACCTGAAGACTGAGAACTAAGGCCAGGTGAGTAAATATGTGAAATCACCTGGCTGGATGACACTTTGCCAAATCTTGCTTCAGAAGGCTTCTCGCCTTATCCACTTATTAGGATTCTGATGCAATCACAGCACCCCCTACTTTCTCACCTTCCCATCCTACGCCTTTCTTTAACCTACTCCTCTGGATTTTTCCCGAGCTCTCGTCTAGTAAATGGGCTTGAAGACAGAGTGCTCAATCAGTGACTACTACCGCCTCCTCCTCCTTCGTCCCTTTCCACCCTCCCCTTCCTCACAATGGAGCCAAGATCTTTCTAATTAAACCGCAGGCTGTTCTTTCTGTGTAACCAGCGTTTGAAAGCTGTGAAGTGAATATGCAGCACTTGTCTATTAATACAAATGAATAACACTGATGTGGTGGTAAAATATGCGCCCATTTTTTTTTATTTTTGAAAAAAAAAAATTATCGACAGTATTTTAGATCGTTGTAGATTGTTGTATTTCACTAATTATCTAGCTCTTATATTCATGAAGTACAAAAAGTACCTTTAAAGTAATGAGCCATGATCAAGTGCTCAGACAATTTGAAATAAAAGCATTAGGAGATTGCTGCATTGTCCATTCCAAAAATTCGCTCAGTGAGCACGGTGTTGTGGGATGCAAGAGAAACTTTGTTGGCATATAACTTTTATTGTTGTGCAGCGCATTGTCTTTTCATATCATTTGCTTGGTGACTGATTTTTCTTGACTGAAATGCAAAAATCTGTTGCATATATTTATTTTTTTATTTTTAATTTGAACTGAATGTTTGCTTTGTATCTTTTGATATTACAGGGTTGCATTGCATCTACACGGTGTCACCTAGTCCACTGGTCCATCAATATAGTTGAAGTGTGCAAACAGAATTTCACAGGAATTGGAAAGAATCCAGATTTTTGACCCTTGGATTTAATCTTTGGTTTCTGCTGATGGTGGAGTTTTTCTGGTCTCATCAGGTTGTGAACAGGTCAGCACCTTTCACTCCAGAGACATTTTTTTTTACCAAGGTGAAGGCTTTTACTCGAACCAAGGCCTTCCTAGAATCTTTACAAGAGTCCATAAGGGGAACGGCAACAACTGCAGGGTTAAACCACAAGACTGCTGATGTCAACACTCGTGTGTTCTCTTATGCTCTATCTGTGAACAGTGCTTGGACTTCAGAATCGGTTGATGTGAATTTGAAGGAAAAAGGAAAAAAAATGCACGTAATCTCAGATATTTCTTAAGATATGACCTGCAATGTACTCACATTGCATTTACTAATAAAATATTGTGTTATGTAATATGTATTATAGATGAACAATTACTGTTTCAGAAGTGCCAGCCCCAGCCAATGAGCCAAAACTTGATTTTCAACAGGAAATAAAAGTTAGGAACTGTTATGACTATTTATTGTGCTGATCACATAACATAGTGCTACACACTTAGTGTTAGAGGAAATGAAACAAAAGCTTTTCCTTTATGCCAAAAAGAACAGAAACACACATTTTTTTATATCCTTGGGGGACTTGTGATCGCCATTCTCTGTGACGTTTCAAAATAGAAATTTCAGTTTTTATGTCACAGTGTCACAGTTATGATTAGAATGTTTCTTTTTTTATGATGCGTGACTTTTATGTGTGGCCACAGATCTTGGTAACCAACAGTGTCAGACAAAGCTGCAAAATAACTATTTGTTTCCAGCATAACTTTTAAACATTTAAAGGTTGCTTCCTGGGTTACCTCTCGCTGGAGGCATTGTAGGAATGTCCACCTTTGAGGTAAGTCCTAGCGTATGTGTATATCCATCCATCCATCCATTTCAGGGTAGTGGGGGCCTATCCCAGATACCATGGGGCAAGTGGCAGGATACACCCTGGCCAGGTCACCAGCCTGTTACAGGGCTCTGAGTTCATTAGCCAGTGAAATTTATAAATTTGTGTATAGTAAGTGGGCTTTATCTCTTCTGGGTTCTGCAACACCTTGGGAAATTAAACAGAGGACTAAATTAGCTCTGTGGTCTCTGCCTTTCTCTGCTTTGTGGTGTCTCCCTCAAGGGAGGCTCAGTCTCAAGGAAGACTGAGCCCCATGGAAACAGCTCTCTTGGGACCCTGAAATAGTGCATATCCATAATTCCTGGCAAAACCCTACTTCATGTAGGGCCCCTGAAAATGTGGAAAAACATTCCCTGGAGGATATTTATGTGTTAGATATAAAGATGTGAATCACAACTTTAAAGAAAATCCAAATAGCACAGACGTTTGGAAACGACTTAACATGCCCTAGAAAAAGGTGTCCTCGTCTGCCGAGTCTATCAATTCACATTTTCCTTTTTACCCTCCACAATTGAAATGATCCCTCATGGCGTTGTCTTCAAGGCTGACTGCTCAGGTATAGTGGTGATATTGTGCCTGTTATGTGACGCAGGTTTCATTTGTGCACTGTGCAGGACAAAGAAGTACTTCAGAGACAGAAAAAGGATGAGCGAGAGGGAAGCAGTGACAGAAATGCCCACCAACCATGGAGCGTTTCCTGCAAATAAGAATCTGTTCCCTCTTCATCCAGATGCCAGGATTGTGGGATTCCAAATTACAGCTGTAAATTTTGCACAACTGCCTCACGCTTGATTACCCTTGATCTGAGATTTTGCTTGTTCTATTTCATTGCTGCACTTTGTGCCTCCTTTAATTTGGTCTTTTCCTCTTCTTCTAGCTCTAGTGTTTGCTCATTTGTCTCTGTGTATTTGCATCACCACGTTATAAGCTGTTCTCATTTTCTATCTTAAAAATACTCCCGTTCAAACGTGACAGATTACTGAGACTGAAATAACTGGCAATATTATGTCTTAGTCACGAACACTCCTCCCTACATTTGTGCAGAGTGCAGGATGCAGGGTGCCCTGCCATAAGCTTCCAAATATCTGAATGGAATATATATACTTTCTGGAGTTTATTTATAGCTTCTGAGTGGCGGCAGGGCAGGTGGGGAAGGTCAGGCATTTCTCACATTGTCACCTGTTTTCATCCTCTCATCTAGATACTGGTGAGATCTTGTAGCTTACTTCCTCGTCTGGTCCTGATGCTTTAATATTTCATGCAGTTCAAGGCCTCCTTTGTAATCTGCAGCCACAGCACTTTTCTGGACAGTATTTGAATTATGTGCCTGCCGGCCATTCTCTGATTCAGGCAGGAAGCAGTCGTATCCATGAAAAGAAATAGGGGTCACTTGTCATAATGGTGGAACACTTCTTTGCTAAATGGATGCTAAGATTAGCTCTTCTGTAAGAGGATGAGTCATTATAATCACTATGCAAAGTAAAAGAAGCAGCCGTTCGACATTTAAGCGGACAGCGCTGTGTTTCCAGCAACAATAGAGCACGAGCTCCTGCGGGAGGTGAAATGAACATGAACGGCAAATGTCAGGGTGGCGAAATTTTCCACCACAAATTCCAATTAGGGCTTTTTTTTTGGGTAGATGCATTGACTGCTTCTCCATAAAATGTTAATGTGCACCGCTGAAAGCAAGACAACATGAGGGGAAGCTGCAGAGACAAGACTGCTGTTTCAGGACCGTTGAGTCACTTTGCCTCCGACTGCTTGACAAGCAAACACAAACTTCCTGCTGTGGCTGTGTGCCTGGCTGGCTGCCACATTACAGTTTAAGTCCGTGCCTCAAAATAAACAAAGTAATTACATTGGGCACGTCTAAAGCAAGATGTGTGTTTTAATAACATAACCCTCCTTACATTCTCTGTATGACACTACATATATTTTGCTCTTACAGTTTATAACCAATTAATATAATTTGAGATGCTCAAGTTTGAGGTGATGCTTCTGAAATATCTGCCTCCACACCAGTACAGTGGGGATGCTTAAAAGTTTTAGCTACTGTTTGTCGTTTAAGTAACTTACCTTAATCTCTTACTGACTGCTGCAGAGGCTGATGACGACAGGCTCTAGCTGTTAATATGACATTTTCCTTTGGCCATGGCTATAACTGTTCATCTGGCTGTAAAGACAAGGCGCTTTCCTCGCTTTGACATAGTAGTTTAAAATGGTTTCATCTGATCTGATATGTAGGCTGAGTTCTGCTTTGAACCCCTGAAGCCACTGTATACCACCCTTGATGAAGGGTAGTATACAGTGGCTTCAGTATGCAGCTGATACTGTATGTTAACAAAACTTGGGAATTCTGGTAACTTATCAGCCATGGAAAGACAAAGTAAAATATGTAGTGTTTTACCCCCTTAACTTACCACCCAAATGTTTGTGGCAGATGGCTGCCCTTGCCTGGTTCTACTGGAGGTTTCTTCCTGTTAAAAGAGAGTTCTTCCCCCCTGCTGTTGCCAAGTGCTTGGAGGTCATTTGGTTGTTGGTACTATACGAATAAAATGTAATTGAATTAAATTGATATGATAAGTGGGTTGAATTCATGCATTAACTCTTTTTGTACATGGCCAAAAATGGCCAAGCCTATAAAAATGTTTGTTTATAATGTATTGTCAACCACTGTTAAAATGACATTAATATTTAAAAAGAAAAATATAGATATGTGACATGGAGAAATTATTATATATTTATATTCACCAGTCATCTTATTGGTGAACCCTTTTGCCTTCACAACTGCCTTAATTTTGTGTGACACAGATTTGGCAAGAGATTTCGGTCCACAGTGACATGACTACACTTTAATGGCATCTCCGATTCTTCCACATCCCAAAGGTAGTTCACTGGACTGAGATCTGGTGGCTGTGGAGGCAATTTGTGTACAACTGTAATGTTCAAGAAGCCATCCAAGGGCTGGATATGGTCAGTAAGAAAGCTGAGGTGGGCTGTGGGCTTTAAATGATGATAACTTTGTACCTGAGGGGCCCAAAGTGTGCCAAGAAGAAAAAAAAGTACCACACCATTATACCAACACACGCCTGAGTTTCCTGTTCTTAGCTGACAGGAATAAACCAATAAACTGTGTATATAGAAGCCATTGTCACAATATTATTCGTTATTTTGAGAAGTACAGTATATACTGTACAGGATGGGCCATTTATATGGATACACCGTAATAAAATGGGAATGGTTGGTGATATTAAAGTCCTGTTTGTGGCACATTAGAATAAAGTTACGTTGAAACCAAGCACACCATTGTTTTTCTTGTGACATTACCAATAAGTTTGATGTGTCACATGGCCCTCTTCCTATTAAAAAAAAACAAAAGTTGTATCCAAGATGGCCGACTTCTAAATGGCCACCATGGTCACCACCCATCTTGAGGAGTTTGCCCCCTCACATATACTAATGTGCCACAAACAGGACTTTAATATCACCAACCATTCCCATGTTATTACAGTGTATCCATATAAATGGCCCACCCTGTACTTTACAAGCCATATAACAGATAAAATAGTTTATACCATATTTTTTTGCAGCCACTTTTCGCTGATTGCTGTCTGGTCTTTACATATATTTATATATATTGTCATTATTGTTGTCTGAGGTATTGCTTTCAGTGCTGTGAGGTGTTGAACAGCACTGCACTGGTTCCAACATTTGTTCACATTATAAGATGAGTATCTGCCCACAACAATGTAGAATAGTGAGTTTGACAGCTTTAATTTAGGGCGTGTGAACCCAAAAGTATGACCCATGAGACACTGTGGTATGCTTCTTTTTCTGTTGCTCTCAAAGTGCAATTTCAGTATCACAGATTAAATTATTCCCTATCGTTCCAGCAGCTCTTACATGGACAGATAGCTTTTAAATTGCTGAAGAGAATCTGAAAGATCATCAAAAAGCGTTCCTTGTAATTTATGCTTTTACTGAAGAGATAATTTAGTGTAGCCAGTAAATTTGACTTGTTATATCAAGTCTGTAGCAATGAGCGCTTACCTACTGGCTACTCCCGCTGTGGAGGAAATATGGTCTTGGCTCAGGGACATTTAAAATAAATTTTGGTGTGACAGAGGCGACTTGCTGAGTGACTTGTGGAACAGTGATGACATGCAATATGGTGGTGACTTTTTCGCACCATGCAGCCATCTTAAAGGAAAATACTGGTTTTGACATGTTGCCTCTTCAGTGTTAAGTTTTGTTCAAAGTTACTTTGAACAAAAAAAAAAAAAAAAGAAGTGCAAAGTTATTTGATTGCTGCTCACAGTTTAGTTTAAGTTAGTGGTTCTGCTGTTCTTGCCACATGTAAGGTATTTACAAAACTGGCTTTGAGCACGATGATATCTGGTTTGTACGCTACCATTCTGAGACCTCGAGTCTCGTGTTTGTAGCCTTTGCTATCTTCATACTTTGAAGCCTGAAGTGACCAAATTTGCACGGAGAGTGTGGAATGCTAAATTATTATTAGATAATGCTACCTAGCTTGGTTTGCAAGGAGCATCTGTAGACCGTACAGAATACTAGAATTTCATTCACCAAAAACTGAAGCATGAATATTTTCTATGAGTTATTAGTATGTAAAGTGGATTACAACGATAATAAAACTATGACAAAAATATAATTTATTATACAAAAACAGTTAACAGTTTAAAAGCAATTAAAACAACCCTGGCCAGGGAGAACACACAATAAAAACCAATAAAACATAAACACACTAAAAGTCCAGTGCCGTCAGCCACAGCGTTAAAATCCGGTGTTCTGAGAAACCATCCTACTCTGACAAGTCGTCCTACCCGTATTATAATTTGATGGTGACTTGTGACTAAACCTAACCCTACCCCTAACCTTAAGTATTCCGGATGGGTGAGAGAAAAATAAGTTAATTTAGGTTTGGTGTTGTGCGCATGCGCCGCGTCTGCGCAGAAACATTGGGTAGGATGTTTTTTGAGGTAGGATGGATTCCCAGAACACTGGCAAAATCGGTAGGTAGGCCGATGTCCCGCTGCCAACTAATCCCCCACCATAGCGTCCTCTGGCCTCAAGCTATTCCAGCAACAGCACAGCTCCCTCTGCCTCGCCACGTACTACTACACCAAACCGCGCCAACGCCACTGCCTCCTGCCACCATCTACGACGCTCTGCTTCTCCTAACCGGCCAGGCCGTCTTATTGGGCCTCTGTGACCTCCCAGGTGTGCCAAGTTAGTAATCAGTGAGTGGCGGAGTCTCTCCAGGACAATTCAACAATGAATACAATAAAAGCAAAGCAGGGTCAACAAAGCACAAGCACTATGAGTACAGTAGACACCTCTCGTTCCAGCTATAGCTAGCATCCAAAGTATAGCCACCAGTGTTTGCTTCCAACAAGTGGCCATGCCACTACTCATGATTTGAATTATGAGTAGCGAGATG
Source organism: Copadichromis virginalis (assembly GCF_057382275.1). Taxonomy (NCBI): domain Eukaryota; kingdom Metazoa; phylum Chordata; class Actinopteri; order Cichliformes; family Cichlidae; genus Copadichromis; species Copadichromis virginalis. The sequence continues at coordinate 11,881,620 of NC_140637.1, forward strand.
TTTTTTGAACTAGGCTGTAAATATATTTACATGTTAACATGGACCAGGCATGTTTGTGGTACTGAAGGAAATGCAACTGTTGGCACTTTAGTTCACTTTGCCAACAACGAAACTTGGATCTTGGAGTCTTTGAAGCAACTGTTTCAAACACAATGAGACTGCAAGCTCATTGCAGATGGTTCCAATAATTTTGGTCATGTCACAATCTCTAGTGTTTTCCTTAGTATAAATGGTGCATTAGTAGTAAATGTTAAACAAACATACTATGTAGTCCATGGGAATAACAGCCAAAACCTGTCAAGATGTAAAGAAGCAGATTTACTCTGTAGCATTCCAATACTTTCATTCCAACACAAGTTTGCTGTTGAGCAAAAACTACCAAATTAAGATGTCCCAACTTCTAAATCCTCAGCAAAGAAAGTTTGTTTGCAAAACCTATCACTGGAGCCACAACTTAACCATGCAAGCCTCTTTGCTTTTCTGCCCTACATTCTGCAGCCATATTGTTTGCATTCAAAGGCAGTGCCCACACAGCTGGAGGATAAGCCAAGTCTCTCAGCAGATAAAGTATGGTGCCATTGGCTGCTGCACCCTCTTTTCATTTCCCTCTGTCTACTGGGATGTCAGAGGCTCCTGGCCACAGCTGGAAGATGAATGTTGCTGCACCCCTCTACTTTGTCATGGTGTCCAAGAAGGCTCTAAATGGCATTGAGAGACTCTCAGGCTCTCACAAATGGGATCTCTGCAGCCCTGTGTAACCTTGTATGTACAAAACAGGCTGAATTTTAAAGTTGCCTGCTGCAAATACTCTCAAGAGATATAAAGTCTCTTGTGGGTACTGTTGCTTCAACAAAATGCAGGAAATGCGAGCCCACGTTTGCATGCACACTCCAGACTTTTAAAATCTTTTAGAGAAGGATATGATAATTAAGAGCAACAGATTTGCATCATGCTGATTTATCTGTCAGTACATGTACATGTGCAATACCACAGTTTATACCTTGTGTTGAATTGCCTTGCGGTGCTTGGGTTGGAGAGGCTCAGATAGCAAAAATCTTTTAGCATTGCTTCCTCTCTGTTCAATCTGGTTGTCCCTACACCAGGGGCAACAACACCTACCTGCTCTGTCTCGCTGTTCTCATGGAAACGCATCAAAGGAGCTGAAAGATAGACAGAACCGAGAGAGAGAGCGGGGGAAAAAACAAGACTGAGATACTTTGTTACTGTAATGTTGCACTCTTTATTGTCCCTGATGCTTTTCTCGGCTGTGACAGTAAGCCCTGTCACACATGTCTTTCCCCTTCTGTTAGAGGTGAAGACCAAAGTGAAACACAGCGTATAGGTGCTGTTGCGCTGTGTTGAAATTCAAGGCACCCAAGTCACCCACTCAACCAGCACAAACTGCACACATTTGTCACTGGGGTACACCTATACATATTTCAATGGTTTGAAAGTATTGCTCCATGTTAAGTTTTTCCCATGTGATATCAGCAGGGCTGACACTTAAGAGAGCCTGGGGCCTGAGAAGTTTTGAGCTAAACCAGAGACGCCTGCAGGCTTACAGCTGGTGATTACAACACCCATTAAAAGTAGCCTTGATGGAAATCTCGAGGGGCGTGACTCGATAGGGAAAAGATGATTATAGGATGCATTCACGGCCACTTCCTAAGACATGAGCCAGTAGATGTTCTGGGGTTTAGCGTAAGTGATATTTGGGCATGTGTGGCAGCAAGTACTGCTGAGTGTCACAACATCTCCACAGACAGGAAAGCAGAACAAGACCGTAGGTGGTATGACAAAGAATTAAAGTGTATAAATTGTGTTTGCTCTCTGAGCTGTAAACATGGCCTGATAAATTTATCTTCAATTTGTCTGCCCAGAACACATCACCCCAAAAGACCTGACCTTTGCGCGTGTGGTTAACTGTAGTGCTCCTAAAGTTATTTTCAGACAGACCTCAGCCCTCCAATCCCATCCAGGCTGTGTAAGCAGAATATAGATGCATAAACTAACAAATGCAAGTGCTACCTGCAGGTCCTGAGCTGAAATATTTGGATTCTTTTGTGTAAAACTGTCTGCCCATGGTCTGAGTTTGCTGGATGGGACTTTCCTGGGCAAGTTCCCTCTCTGGAAAGCATTTACTTTTAGGGGAATAGTGTTTTGGTTATGTATATTCATTTTTTGTTTGCTTTGTCTTTCTTACTTTTTTTTTTAGGTTTCAGTGCAGGAAAACAACTGCAAAATTCAGGAATTTGCATCATTTTGCACAAGTTACCTTTAATAATTACTTTACAATTTTAGAATTTCAAAAGTGTATTTTATCATCTGCTCAATGGTTGAGTTTCAAAGCCATATTATTTATTAGATAATTACTTTAAAAAGACATCAAGAGGTCCCACTCAGTGACTACATTTAGCTGCTGTGACCCCCAGCAGACAACTAGATGGTTAACGGCTAAAATTTTCTGTAGTGAAAGTATCGATTCTAACACAAACCTTGCACACACATACCCATGTGAATCCTCACCTCCCAGTACTTGTGGGAGAGCTGAAAACCAAAGATCCCAGTTCAGGAAGAATAGATCCCTGGCAACATGCCCACTTCAGCCTTTGAAAGTCTTCAAATGATACTTTTCTGGCATTAATTTACTACATACTGTTCAACAAAAAAGAACAAACACAGGAAGACAAAGGTTTTGACATCAATATTCATCTTTGACGTCTTCATTTTTTCTTGCACCACAGGGCTACAGTTTGAGCCATGTTCCTTATCAGAAAGTTTTCAATGGCAACAGTAGCAGTTTGAAAGGTTTATATTTGAGGTAACCAGAAATGTGGGAACAACATGGCTTTCAACTTCACAGGCATCAGCAACATGCGAACAAAGATGCTGCAGAGAAATCACAAAGCACGTTCTTCTGTGATTGCTGTTATTTTTAGGTGTGCACTCAGAATAAGCGATGCTTTCAGTGTGGGCAAAGTTTCTAGTAGGATTGAAAGTCCCACCTAGGAGGATTTAATTAGCGCTTTGAATGAATAACATTTCACCCATTTCTCTCTCTGTCCTTGGTAATCAGTTCTGGGCCATTAATGAGAGGATGACTATCGACTGGTGGAGCGAGCTGCTGATAATTGAATGTGTAGAGGCCATTAAACATTCCTAATCAAAAACAAACACTCCGAAGCCAGAGTTCCTGCAGAACAATGAGCGGCAACAACAGCATGGCTGTCAGGACCTAAAAAAAAGAGAGTCTATATCTGTTCTCGTCTACAGCAGAGGGGGGAAACCACACTAAGATTTCAGAATCTGACAGGTCAGGAAATGGCACCAAATTGAATTTCCCAAGTTAGTGTTTTCATCCAAACAGCTGAGAGGAGACAAAAGCAAAGAAAAAAAAGCACAATGATGATGTAATTGAAACATTCTCAGGGGCTCCACTCCACATGCAAACAGGCCAGTAAATCACTTACAGTGGTTATGGTGTGCTGCTGGAAATCAGTGCCACTATCGATTGAGCACTATTGATCCGACTTCAGTATCACACCAGCTTAAATGAAGTTGATAAGTCAATACTAGTTAACAGTTCTAACCCTGTATCGCCTCCGGTGGATGTAACATGTTGTTTATTATGCCAAGTTGAAATGGAACGACTTCTCGTGTAAATCGAGTTGGATGTGTAAATTTAAAGGTTTGTGCACTGTGGCGTTTGGTAAATGAGAGTTTTTGCATCTGGCAGACAGCTTTTTTATGGTTTTACATTGTTGTTTACTTTCATATCTGATTGATTCATTACGAGTGTGCATAATTGATGACCCAGTGTGAAATATTCGACTTCCCATATTACTCGTGGTAATAAATATTTTTATGCATGCAAATGTTACTATGTGCAAATCTGTTGAGACCTATTAAGCTTTTATGGTGTGCTGAAAAGATTATTGGCCCTCAGTGTCTGGAACAGGATGTGTAAACGCCCTCACACACTGGCTATACTTAGTCATTGTGTTATATCTATCAGCATATCAGATTAGCAAAACAGACATTTATTTATATAAAAAGGGCTTTTTTTAAAAAAAAAATCTAAATAACACAGATATGTATTTAAATGCTGCATGAGATTACTTCTCTTGATGTCACCCAAAGATCATCTACGGGAAGAAGCCATGTGTAAGAAATCTCTTCACTCTGGATCATTATGAGGAGCACGTTGCATCTTCAGTAATTGTGTGAGGGACCATGCTGTTGTGCTCAAATTTGTTTGTGTTGTCCTTTCAAGGTTCGCTGCACCTTAAAAGGACAGCCGCTACTTTGCCTTTCTGCAGTGACTTGTCAACATGACTCTCTGTCCAATGGAGCAGAAAAAGGCGTCCAGTCCATGTCCCATCTGACTGGCATGTCACTCTCATTGTCTGGATGAAGGGAACAAGAAGGAAGTTATGCTTGTAAAAACCAAGCAGAAATCCATGTGCAACAAGGAGAATTATTTCAGAAGGCAAGGCTGAAGACTGCTGCGAATATCTCCACAGGTCACAAGTCGGTCCTGAGGGCCCAGATGCTTTGCAAAGTCTGATCATATTGAGATAGTAAAAGTACAGCTGGAAGCTCTGTATGCTTGCACAACACAGTGAGAATTTCATAAGATGACAGCCATGGTACTGATTTTGATCAGTATCCTGATTTTATGTGGTTTAAATTGATTTAGAATATCCTGAGGTTTAGAACTCAATATATAAAATACAGTCTACCGGCCCTTTTGGTGTAATACTCATGAGACTCATGTAGATTAAAGCACAATGCACATTTTAGTGGCAGTGTGATTGCATTCAGAATTACGGGAATGGTGCAATTAAAGACAAATTTGTTCAAGAAAGGATCCAACCTAACATACAGGGTTTGTTGATCTGTTGCATAAATGCAGAGAGGAGAGGAGGCGAGAAACTGGAGAAAAAGGAGAACTGCAGTTTCAAGTGAACTCTGAGTTCACTCAGAGGATGAGCTGAATACAAACTTCCACAAACAAGTGAGATGTGTTGTTTTGGTTGTTTGAGATGAATTGAAACAGGCTGTAGAGACAGTAGAGCAGTCAAAGTCATGCAAATGTCTCTTTCTGTTTGAACTCACCTTCAGATAATGCTTACGTTTTCTTTAAAATATCTCACTTCACCCAAAACAAGTCATGTTAGTAATGAAGACTAAACTCCTGTAGGCGTGTGCTAAAGCTTTGTAATAAAAAGCTTGACTGAATGCAACTTTAGGTTGTTGTACTAGTGTAACTGGATCATCTGTACATAAAGTTTGCTCATTGTATTCATATAAAACCCTAGGCCTGCAAGGTATCCAGTGCAGATATACAGTACTGTGCAAAAGACTTGGCCATCCTTATTTCTTTATATTTTTTCAAGAAAATGAGAAAAAATGTGAAAATATACTTGGAAATACAGCACTCAAGGAAAAACAGACTTTGTATAATTCCAATGAGCTTGAAAGTCAATATTTAGTACTCTTCAACACAGCCCGAACTCTCTTCTGCAGCTTTCTTGTAATGTCATTAAGTAGTCATCAGAAATAGTTGAAGGACATTCAAAGCTCTTCTTTGCATGTTGGCTGCTTTTTGTCCTGTTCTCTGTCAACATAATCCCACACTGCATTAATAAGGTTGAGGTCCTGGCTGTAGGGAAGCCAATCCATGACTGTTGTCTTTTTCTAGCCAGGTAAGCTTTTCCTGCATTATCAGTATGTTTCATGTGTGTCGTGCTGAAAGACGATACCTTCGGCAATCACGTTATGGTATTGAATGCGAGATCCAAATCTGACTTTTCTCATTTCAATTTTTCACATTTGGATTCATCACTCCATAAGACCTGTTGCCACTGATTTTGTGTGCAGCTCTTGTGTAATCAGTTAAAAAGAACTTCAGCTTTTTCTCCCTGTTTCCCTTCCTTAAGTATGGCTTCTTGTCAGCCAGCCTTTCACTGAGACCATTTCTAATTCTAATTTGTAATTCACTTTTATTCATATAGCAACATCAGCTGCGTCGAGGCACTTCATATTGTGTCATGAAGACCCAATAATATTAGAAAGAAACCTTAACAATCACCAGTGTTGGGAAGGTTACTTTTAAAATGTATTCCACTACAGATTACAGAATACATGCCCCAAAATGTATTTTGTAACGTATTCTGTTACGTTACTCAATGAGAGTAACGTAACAGAATACTTTGGATTACTTAATATATTATCAAGCTTTTTACAACTACATGGATGCACTATTGCTGTGTGATTTATTACTATTACTGCAGGTTACTCGCCATAACAATACCAACTAGATTTTTAAATCTTAATATAAAATGAGTAACAGTAGGGTAAGGCTGCACTTTTTACAGCGATCTGGTTTCTGGTCGGTGACAACTCGTACTTTTCGACTCTCCCTTTTCTCCCTCCCTCGTGCTCACAGACACATAATGGGTATGGCAGTCCATTCTCCTTGCAGCAGACTACACTGCCCATGAGGCTACATTCTTTAGGGCTATGCCTGTAACACTCTGCCTATTGCCTTCATATTAAATCATTTTTTGAATAATTTTTAAAAATATTTAGTCACGTCATTATGCGGCTGTAAATAGGGGTGACATGGGCCGCGGGATTGAGATACAGACATTAGAGCCTCTTAATGCGTGTTTTGTTTGCGTTTCCACGAGCGTGGAATTACCAAAAATACAGAGGGCATAGCCTAACATATGAAACAGGAAAATACCGCCGTGTAATCCATTTATTTCAACAAAGTAACTGTGTTCTGAATACCACCATTTTAAACGGTAACTGTAACGGAATAGAGTTACTCATATTTTGTAATTTAAATACGTAATGGCGGTACATGTATTCCGTTACTCCCCAACACTGACAATGATTAACAAGCTCTTGGGAACAGTAGGAACAAAAAACTCACTTTTAACAGGAAGTAACCTCCGGGAGAACCGGGTTTAGGCAGGGGCAGCATTCTACCATGACTGGTTGGGGGTAAAGACACACATTGGAGAGTGTAAAGTTTTGATGAGGCTTTGAAGAACAGTAGATTGACCAAGTGTCAGGTCTTTGCTGGATTTTTTTCTATTTCTTAAGGACGTGACTTTGAGATACTGTTCGTCTGCTGTGGGCCTGCCATTTCTTCATCTTCATTTCTTTTGTCCAGTTTTCTTATCTTAGTAATGGTCTCAAAATGCCCAAGTCAAGGATTCAAAACATTAGTGCAAAAATCAGTGATATGACTGGTAGCGGTTTTGTCAATCTGTGACATGACATCTGTGGATTTTAGCAAAGGAAGCCTCTTGCCATAGCAATGACAGAGATGGCCATGAGAAGAGATGCCTGTACATAAGAGATGTAAAGACATTCAGAGAATCCTAAAGGAGAAAGAAAATATGAAAAAAGAAACTTCAACAGTTTATGAAGATTAGAGCATTCAATCTTGAAAATTGTGCATGTTAAGCCATGATTAATGAGGGAGCCCTTCAAAATTGAAAAGGAAGCGGAGGTAATAATCTCACAAGAAACTAGATGCCACCTGGCCTCTGCCATTCAAATTGTCGTTTATGTGTATGCCAGACTCATATAAAACATACAGTGAAGTCTAAAGGAATTTAATAACTGGGCACCAAAAATTAGCATCAGAAATTCAGTGTCTGTCTAAATATGAAATATGGTGCCAATCTCGGTTAATTTCCTGAATTATAGTGTTTGATATTGACCACAGATGTGATTTTTGCAGAAGATTTTGAGGACACGATAAAGTGGACATTCTGCCTTTTGGATATGAAATATCACGTCATCATTTTATGCTGTTAGACATTTGTGTGATATTTTAATACTAAGCATATGATTGCAGTTATGGTTTTGTGAGGTCACAATGAATCAGAATCAGACTCAGGATATTTTATTAATCCCTAAGGAAATTATTTGCTTACAGTTGCTCCAAGACAATAAGAAGAATAACAGACTAAACAAAATTGAATGATACAATATATCACAAAGTTACAAAATATATAAAATAGCTCTAACATATACAAATAGGTCATTTATAAATATCCAGCAAATTAGACAGATTAAATATTTGTATGATTGTCATTTTACACTAAACTGTAAAAATGTGTTATTTTCAGTGTAAAGGATGTGGAAAAGGGTGTAACTGTTGTACTGTTACTATGTATTAGATGGAGGAGGTGTACAGGGAGATGGCTGCAGGCAGGAATGATTTCCTGTGTCGTTCGGTGGTGCGTTTAGGTCATCTCAGTCTCACTGAACGTGCACCTGTAACTAGCCAGCACGTCATGACGTGGGTAGGAGTTATTGTCCAGCATTGTCCTTATCTTGGACAATATCCGCCTCTCCGGTACCACCTTAAGGGAGTCTTGCTCCATCCCCACAACATTACTGGGCTTGCAGATCAGTTTATTGAGTCTGTTGGCATCTGCAAACCTCAACCTGCTGCCAGCATGCAACAGCATAGATGGCACTGGCCACAACAGACTCATAGAAAATCCTGAGCATTGTCCAACAGATGTTAAAGACCCCAGCTGCCTCAGAAAATAGAGTCGACTCTGGGCCTTCCTGTAGAGTGCAGTGATGTTTTAAATCCAGTCCAGTTTATTATCAGTGTGTACTCCAAAGTATTTATAGTCATCCATTATTTCCATATCGACCCCCTGGATAGAAACGGGGATTGCAGGTTTCCTGGTCCTCCTAAAGTCTACATTGAGATGCAGATGATTCTGCTCCCACCACGTGACAAAGGATTCAACCACAGCCCAGTACTCCATCTCAACACCATCATCATCATCATGCAGAGTCATCAGAAAACATCTGAAGATGGCATGTCTCTGTGCAGTGGCTGAAGTCTGTGGCTGAAGTCTAAGTGAATGTTTGGTTGGTTTATCCTTGACTTGAAATGATCAGTGAAGAGAATTCCCTCAACTGGCATCATGTTTATGAGAATGGGACAAGCTGAAAACACAATCCTCATGGCCACGGCTATTGGGAAACATAAAGATAGGCATCCAGAGAACTAGAGAAGCATTCCAACTGAAGAAGGAAAACAGAAAAAGTAAGAAAAGCCTTCACTGAAGAATTTAAAGTTAAATGTAAGAGGAGAAATAGAGAGAGAAATAAAGGAGATAGAACAGATGAGGAAAGCAGACACAGAGGATGAGGCAGTCATGATGATGAATGAAAGGACAAAGAAACAACAAATAATGCCACTGGTAAGTAATAGACCTATCAAAGCAGCCATTATGACTACTGTTATCAACATGCCATGCCAGTTATCTTCCAGACTCATTTCTGTTTGGCCCTGCAAGAACAAATATGGTAACTGCATCTGCACCAAGAAAGCACAAACATAAAAACCAATTAGGCCGCCAACTCCTTGGTAATCTTTCAAATTTATTAAAAAGGCATGTAGATGTAAAATCCATCATTGCACAACATTAACATTTATTTGTACTGTGTGCATGTACTCCAAATATCTGTGTCAGCCACTGATGAAAGTGCAGCACATTACTTTGAGTTTTAAAGGCAAGCCTGACTAAAAAGTGTCTCCTCCCAAGGTTCAAAAAAAGGTTGTAGAGAACTGAATCAGCAAAGATGTAAAGTCAATTTGAGTCAGTGTGGTGTTACATTGTGGTGCATTATACGATTATTATTATGCATTAGGTTAAACACTGATTTAGATTTCTGCTGTGAATCTTTGTAGTGCTTACAGCATAATTAAGTGCTGCTGTGCTGATGCCTTATGTGTTACTTACTATCGTGTCTCGATGTTTTATATGCGATGCAAGCTGATAGAAATAAACAAAATGCTAGAACTTCCCCCCCTCCTGGGTACCAGCTCTTTGTTGTGATCGGTTTTCTTCAGGGGCAAATGTATTTGACCCTCAAGTTTTTTCACTCCTTTGCACTTTCCCACTGTTCCGCACCGATTCCTACGGTGGCCCTGAGAGGCCAAACGGACTGCAATTTAAGACAACACCAGCAATAAGTAAAACAGAAACTGATTTCCAAAAGCACAAGGGAAGTGTTTCTGGAGTGAAACAATAACCCGACGGACCAGTTGCAGGAACCCAAAACAGGGTAGGTGTGTTTTATCATGATTCATATAATACTGATGACGGATTTTTAGGCTAATATTTAGTCTAACATACTTATCTTTTCTTTCCTGACAAAACTGAGTGATCCTCCACTTCTCCCCGCACAATTCTTAGCATATTTCAGTTCCTGCAACTGGTCCATCAGGTTATTGTCTCCCCAGAAACACTTCCCTTGTGCTTTTGGAAATCTGTTTTTTCCTATTTCCATTGTTGTTTTTCCTATTTCTGTTGTGTTTTGTGTGCTTTTGCAGCATTTTTCTAATTGCTGGCATTTTCTTAAGTTGCAGTCCGTTCGGCCTCTCAGGGCCACCGTACATTCCAGTTGTTTCCTCCAGGTATTTGCTGACATTTTAAAGTCTTGATATTGATGCTTTGATTATTATTCCTCATACTGAGACAATGGTTGTTATTCTTGTACTTCTTTAAAAAATTGGCGGCTAAAAAACTAGCCGAAAATGCACAGAAGAAATTAGTGGTGGTGAACAGGCCAATCACAGTATGGCGTTACGACGCGGCATTGATCCAATGTGTAGTTACAGGAAACTGACAGAACTACACCTCTATGGCCGCCCCATTAAATACACCCCTGAGTATGAGTGAACATATTGAGTTTTGAAAGTTTTTTTCAAAGTCCTGATTTCTCCTTACAGCTACACTGTACATACAGTATGTACAGAAGACTCTTTCCAGTGTTGTAATATTTTAGAGGAAAATAGATTTATTTCAGGCAATGCCTTGGCTACCATATGCTCCTCTCTCTTTAAACAGATTCACAGAACAGCCGGTGGCTGGAAAACAGGAATTTGAGTCCACACAGTTGCGACCTGTCTTAGTTTCATCCAAGCTGACAAATCACATCCCTAAGACTCTTGAATATCCCTATGTTCCTCCTTATAAGTTCTAAGGTTCCTAATTTGTTTCTTTTGGCCCAGTAATTTAACAAATGCTGCAAATGAACTGTAACAAATTCTCCAGCTGTTCCAGTAAAACCATATTTATATGAAAAGCTGTGAACAGGCATTATTAATAAAACACAAGCTCTGCTATCTAAATGAGCAAGATTAATACTTTAAGTTCTAATTTTTGGGTTTGTGCCAGGAAGCCTCCTTGATCAAAATACCCAGTTTCATCAGACCCTTTTGTTGTTAACCCAAGCCCCAATATAAATACTAATAAACATTATTAAATTAGATCTGCATTATTTTGTTATTGCTGAAAACCTACATGTGTCTAAAGGATACATCTTTGAATGTCTTCAGTTTCTTTTGTCTCAAATGAGCTTGAATCCAGCCACATTTCTTATAGTTTATTCTAAATAAGCCCCTGCAATATTAATATATAAATATAAAGCCAGTATAATGATGAAAGCTCAGGTGTTACTGAAGCAATACCATTAACTGTGTTATATCCATGTGTCCCAGCGAGCTGTGACACTGACCCAGCAGCCTGAACCTGAAGGCAGCTATCATTCATTTTATTATGTACGCCTGTGCTTTCTCAGGACAACAAGCAACCTCACAGCTGCTAAAATGAACAAGCAGGTCAATATGTATTTGTGAAATCTACTCTTTCCATCTTCACATTGATTGGTGCAACGGGGCAGCTGTGCAGGAAGCCAATCACACAGGTGAACAAACACAAAGAAATAAACCACACAGGGCGTGCCGGCGTCATTCACTTTATTAGAATAGCAAAACTTCAGCTGATCAATGTCCTAAATTCAAAATGTTACCTCAGTGTGTAAAAACCAAACAGCGAATAGCCTTAAGAGCTGGAAGCAAATGGTCCAAAGGGGAGTCCCTCGCCACAGATTCCCGTGTTAAAAAGCCCAGCTTTAAAGCAAAAAATAAACATATTCATAACCTTGTACAAAAAGCATTTTTGATCTCTGTTGCTGATTTTCCCCTTTGCGACAGGTATACAGAGGGACTTTGTTTAAAAAATTATTATTATCATCTGTTAAGATTCTTTTAAGGCTTCCTTTTCTTGCCTTACTTGCATTTATCATGAGTTACTTCTTGTTTATGAGACTTTCTGCATTCAGTTTTGTATTTAATAAAAGCATGCTTCACTGGGTTATGATAGGATGACAAACCCTGGCCATTAATGAATAACTCATTAATTTTAAATGTTCAGATATTTTTCTTCTAGAGCTGTGCAGACCTGTTTAGACGTTTTTTCTGGCAATGTTTCTGTTCTTAAATATAACCAGTGTAAAATATCAACACTTGGAATGAACTCCAAGTGTTGGTATTTTTTCAGCATAATGTGCCAAATTTGTCATGGAATAATAAAGGATCAGGCCTCACCTGACCTGAAACTGCTGAAACTGTTAGTCATTTGCTCAGTTACTTTTTATGTGTCAAACCCCTTTAATTAAAGCTGAAGGCCTGTACTTCAGACATATGTTTGATTTAAATTCCACAGTGATGGTGTAAACAGGCAAAACTATAAAAATTGTGTCTTTGTTTAAAGTATGGACCTCACTGCCTAAGTGACAGGTAGGTGTTGACACAACCCTGGCTCAAAGGGTAGCGCAACAATTTCAGAGATAAATAAATATGCATTGTGTTGCTGTATGAACATGTGCTGTGTCAGTGAACAAAAAATAAAGCAGCTGATGTTCAATAGATCAAGTAACCTGGAGGAGAGAGAAAAAGACTGAGTACCTCAGCACCTACAGTACAAGCAAGCAAACACACCAGCCCAGGTGTCAGCCATCACTCCCAGTGAGCCACTCATCATGTCCCAACAACCAGGTACTGAAGCCTGGGGGCCGTCACATTTCTAACATGGGTGGATCTAGCCAGTAGTTGTTTGCTAGGTGTCAACTAAACTAATTTGTCTCAAGAAATAGCAAACATTTGTGGTGCTGGTGCCCTGTGCTTTACAGTGGAACTAACAGACTGCTTCAGAAGTCCAAAGTCTGTGTTACAATTCTGAGGGAAATCTTTAGCATGTTAATTAGCATTAATAACCAGGTACCTGTGTCTGTGTGATGCTTAAGTATCAGCATTCCACCTGCTCACCTGAATGTGGCCACACCAAGCTCCAAAAATTGTCCATGTCCATCTTTTATATCATACATATTATATTCTGGGGTTGTGTTTTTGCTAAAAACAAGCTAATTTTTACGAAACTAAATCCAAACGAATACATTTCACAATCACGTGACAAAACGCACCACAGGTATAAAGTTGTGTACTTATCTGCTCACACAAAAATGACCATGTAACTAAAGATGAATTAATATAGAAACATTCATAATAGCAGTATGAAGAACAGTTGCAGGCATATTAGCAGCAAAACAGAGTAGAATGGCCGCTAAAAGGCCCTCTTTGTGTAGATTGTTGGAGTTCTGTTATTGATATAATCAACATGACTAAATACTGGGTGGTTTAAATCATGATCCACATTTTCAAATTATGAAACTGATCATATATTTTGTATGCGACTTTAGTATTCAACTTAACTAATAAACAGGCTTATCAGCTAAACAAAGACGAGAAGAAGCATAAAGCAGTATGCAGTGGAAATAATCAAGTACATCAAAACCATAATTAACTACAGCACTTCAGTTACTAAGTATATTATCACTTATATCACACGCACATCCTCTTGAATCAGTCACAGCTTTGAAATCTTTCATATTTTTCTTAAGCACAGCACGTCGAAAATGCATATGTATTACTACTATGTTATTACTGCATCATTCTTACTATTATTACTTCACACATTCCCAAATTCAGTACGGAAAAACCGTCTGTATCTCATTGGTAAAAATGAAAATAAATATGATGGGTAAAAATAAACTGGCAGAAACCCTGTCAGTTACAGTTATGGATTATGATTAATTACACTGGAACCCCTGCTGAGACGTCACTCAGACAGACGGAAACGTAGTTCTTAACTCTGAGAGCTGGATGAGCCTCACTGCATACAAGAGAAGAAAATACATCTCAACTCAGCAGTCGGCCCGGGCTTGTAGCTCTTCCACCGGCCAAGTAAAGTAAGCTGCTGCAAATGGTTTCACTAGTGCAGAAAAGTTCAGATGGAAAATCCGCAAAGTATCCTTTTAATATAACAAATGCGTAGTCTTAGAATTGTGAGGTCCTGTCATTTTTCATCTATTACACGCTGACGTGACAGGCATCGGCCCGGGCCAATACGTCATCATAAAAGCCATTGAATGAAAGGCTGATAGCACAGCAGCACACAAGGGGAACTTCTTCATCTGCTAATAAAGTGCACATTCACTGGTCATGGAATCTGGTGAGTGCGTGTGTGTGTATGGAAGGTGAGTTATAGTAATGGTCCTCGAATGGCAAGGGAGTCTTAAATGGTGCTCTTTCAGAAGATAAACTGGCATCTGCAGGAGTTTAACTCTCTCTCCCTCTCTCTCTCCTATACACGCATACATCTATACACACCTGCCTCTGTGTGTGCACGCTTGAGACTTGTGAGATATGATATTAGACAGTATATAATACTGCCATAAAGAGCTCTGAGGCAACGCACATGTTATAACACGGACCTCTCAAGAAGCAGACCTGTCACATTTTCCCGGAATGCCAGTGTGCTAAATGTTAACCATAGTCCCCAGACAATGAGGCCCTCAAGGGCGTTTTCCACCTCCAAAACGGGGCATAAGGACACGGAGAAAAGTAAGTGTCAGAATGTGCTAAGCTGGGACCGCTCTGTTTCTCCCCGTGGGCTCATACTGGTCTTCTTTTGCTGTGTATAAACAAGCAACATCATCATCTACAGTTTGCGATTTATAGCCGGGGGACCGCAAAGTTTTTTCACACTTTGAGGAAGGAATTAGGACATCTTTTGCGCGTGAGAGAACGCGCGCGCACGCGAGGGAGGGAGAGAGAGCATTTGAAAACGTCGTAAGTGAAGGGAAGTCAGGGTGCAGCAGCAGCACGGTTTCTGCCATGGAGTGAAAGGAGGAAACCTCCTCTTCGGCGTCGCCTGCATGCAAATGCACCCGACCGGGGTAGAATAAGGCTGGTTCACCACGCTCAGGTGGAACCGCACCATTGACTTGGCGTGGAGCGGTGCTTATCCTCGAACTTAAAGCAGCAAGACACGGTCGCTCAGAATCTTCCAGATCGCATCCAAAGGCTCATACAGGTGACAAGTGTGCCCAACTTCACCGCACCGGCCGTGCTGACGCGCACAGTGCGTTTGTCCAGAGGTTGCTCGCTGCGTGAGACCCCGCCGCTCCTCTTCTGACATTTCGCAGCGCTGCCGTGCACATGCAGACTGTGCGTGTGTGGCAGCGTGACGCATTTGCGCCTTTAGATTTGATTTATTTATTTTTAAGAGTCTGGAGTGTCGCGTTTTCGGACAAGTTTGGGTACCGATCGGAATGATCGTCATGTCCGCATGGGATAACTTGCGCGTCTCTTTGTAGAGTGACACAGAGCTCGGCTAGGTGCTGAAGTTGGTTGGGAATAATAATAACAGTACGTAGCGCAGAGGACGAAAGAGGACGAAACGGCTGAATTTATTGCCAGCATCGTCATCTCCGTGTAAGGAATCGAAACTGCGCGGGGGGGACTGCTGCTCTTTCCTCCTCTTCATCTGCACACTTCCAGCTTTTTCTTTTCTTTCCCCCCTCTTTTCTCTTGCAGAAGCATCAAAGTGAATTCCAGCTCCTGAAAGCACAGCTGCGTAAACTTGGCCAGATCTGGTGACATTGTAGCCTGTGTGTGTCTGTGTGGGTTTGTGTGTGTGTGATAAGCAGCCTGGATGGATATGCGGCTCACCGAGGGAATTTGAAAAGCAAAGGGGGATTACTATCGGTCCCTCTTTTGTTATAACCTCAAAATGGATGCCCACGTCAGGCTTTGGAGATGCAACTGGATTAGCCACTCTTCCGCTGATCTGCTTGACATCTGAGTGGCACAAGTGTTCAAAGTTTGGATAATCTCAAAGGCTGACGGTGTAGAATGCAGTCTGGAGTGAAGACGCTCTCCGCAGGTGGAGGTGCGTCACTCTGCTGCCTACTGCTCCTCTGGCTCATCTACTCCCATCTGCTCAGAGAGGGTAAGGGCACTTACAGCTATTTATTACTTTGCCAACAGCAGCAAGGTCTCTGAGGGCTTTTTATTGGGATGCAGCTGCACATGGTGTGGTCAGATCCTGTCATTCTGGGGGAAAATTCCTATTACGCCCAATTAAACAGCCTCTGTGCTCATCAGAAGTCAAATTACGGTGACCTTGTTGAACCTCTTTGCAGCCTGATTTGGCATCTCAGTAATAATATTCCCAGTCAGTGTATAGTGATGTTATTTTGCACAGTTTCATCATGTCTGATAGCACTATTATGTACCTAGGAGCTTTAGACCACCATTTCCAAAACACTTTTTAAGAATCTGAAATGCATTAAGAATAGTTATAACCTTCAACCCAAACAACCCTGATTTTTTTCTGTTTTGATGCTGGACCAAAAATCAGGCTCTTTGCTGTCATGTGGGATAGTAATTTGGCGAATCTATAACTGAGCCTTAGGTGAAAAAACATCAGAAAGCCTTCAGCTATTGTTTTTCCACTTAGGTTAAGGCCTTTATATGCTTCCAAGTCATGTTTTCATCTTGAATAATGCATCCACTGGTGCAATTACACCTTCACCCTGACACAGAATAGAAAGCAAAAGGATGTTTCCCTGCACTTCATTGGCTGCTGTCCATAACACAACATTTCCGCCGCTGTCAGAGACAGAGAACAGGCTTAAAGTACTGGAACTTGTTGGGAGATGCTGAACACTAAGTTTGCAGATTAGATCTTTTAATCAAGCATTGGCCGGCAGCATAATTACCACTGTGGAGGAGGGATAGTGCCTACATCAATGTCTTTGGCAGCTTGCCGGGAACAAAAGTAGACACTGATGTGAAAAATGAACTGCCTGCGCGTTGAAATGTGCTCCCTTTGCCTCTAATTTGCAGTGTTTTCTCCCAAAAACGCTGCTGTCACCAGCCTCTAATTCCCACCCCTCTCAAGCCTGTGCATATTATCCAAGGAGCCACAGCTACCCTCCTGTTCCCCACAGCCATTTATTATTGACTCGTTTTCATCTGAAAGTGATCTCATTAGCACATGATTGTACAAATTACTCGATCAATCTCTTGTGAACTTTGTTGCCCTTCATATATTCCCAGGGTAAGTGAGATCTCCCGTGCATGGCCTGGTAGTTAAAACCTCTGGATATGATTTTTGGGGTAGACAGTCTCCCTGTTTGTTGCTGACTGGTTTTAGAATAAAATGTGTCATATATATATATATATATATATATATATATATATATATATATATATATATATATATATATATAAATAAAATCATCAAAACCAAGTCATTTGAAGCTGGCTGGACTGACCAGTTACTGCACTCATAAAAGCAGCTCTGATTTTTTTAGCATTACAGTCTAAAAATATAACAAGATTCATTTGCAGTATTTCTTTTAGCATTTATAGCTAAGCATCACTGTTAGAGTCAAAGCACTGTTCACTTTCCATGAAAAGCTCAGCCAGTATGGCCCCTGAGGGCCTGAGAGCCACACTGTGTGCCGGTGAACTGGCGAGCAGGACTAACTTGAGGTTAGAGGCTGTGCTGCCTCCACCGTCTTCATAGCCCATCTGTCATGGCGACCAGGACAGGAAATCAAAGCCTAGCAGCTCTGTCCATGCACGCCATTGGGCCACCGTCGGTCACAATAAATGGCCTGTCGGCTGCTCTCAATGTTGCCAGTTTATTCAACAATAAATTTGGAATTGTCTGGGATTTTCGTACTTGGGCCACATTCCGGTTCAGTGGTGCAGCCAGGGAGCAGCGGTGACACATCTCTGCTTTGTCACTCACAAACCTCGGAGTTAGTATGAAAAGGGAGGGTGGAGTGCTGCATTTTTACCCACATTTATTCGCTGGAGGTGAAGGGATAGTTGGCCTTTGCTCTAACTCATCTGACAGAATTCTGTTGCCATGGCAGTAAATCATTAATTTGAAATAATTTGCTCAGATGAGACTTCTTAAATCTTTATTCATCTTTGATGCAACAGCAAAATCATTTCTGTGTTTCTCAGCTGCTCTTTCCATAGATTACTTATCAGCATGTGTAGTGTGGTATCTTTTCTTTGGATTTCCCATTAAGGATGTTTAAGCTGTCATAATTTCTCATTTTACCACAGATGATTATGTGAAACGGTTGTAGTAGCTAACCGATTTAGCAGCTCTCGCCTTCATTTTCATTCATCTTTTTGGCCTCTTTATATGCACTGTTTGGGTTTTCAAGCATTCGAATCTTTCTGAGACTAGTCTGATTGCAAATAGCGGTGGGTGACTGCCTTCATCTATAAAGCTCTGATGACAGCACTCAACACTGCTCAGCAGACAAACTTAGCAGCAAGTTGGTGAAGAAAGCTGAACCTCTGTTTTTCTCAGTAGAAGATGGAACTCTGAAAAGGGTTGAAAGCAGAGCCATTGAGTAAGACAGTCCAGTCACCGGGGGTTCTGAATTCGGGGTAAACAGTTCCTGCAAGTGCTTAGCGGGCAGTTGGAATGTACGCTTAAAACATACAGCCTTGTTTTTGTTTAACTACCTTTTAAAAAGACATCTCAGACTTCTGTGCTGCTATATCTCTATGGTGCAGCTAGCATAAGTTGCTAACCCCCGTTGCTAAACTTCTGTGAGTCTCCGTGATCCGCCATTGCTGTAAAAAAAAAAAAAAATGGTGAAGTGACTCTTCCATTCAACAGCTCTGGTTGAGAGGAGACTCCAAATTCATTTTATCTGCTGGTTAGCGGATCTAAACCTGTTGAACATTGAATGTGACTCTGAAAAACAAACAGAAACATATGATGTAAAGCAAAATATATTTAATACAAGAGAAGGTGGACAACCCAAATAAATGAAACCACAGGGTGATTTCCTGATCTTGGTGTTCTGTTTTGTACAGAAAGTGCTTCTCTATACAGCGCATGTGACGTGTCATGATTAACGTGTCATTTTGGTTTGTTTGAATAATCCAGTGAGTGCAACAATCTATCCTGTCACCCTGCTCTGCTGTCGACGCGGCTGACAGCACATTTATGAGCCACGTCTGTGGCCCGTGTCACTACATTTTGATGTGACTCACCGAGACTGTACAGAGAACAGGCTCATGCGGTTCAAGTATCAAAACCAGACCGATTTTACTCCTGATGAATTATTCTGTATCCTATCATGGTCATTTCCCCCCGATGTATATGAGAAAGCAAATCTTCATGGTGCACCAGAGAGATAAAATTCAAAATCTTTGGTTGGTATTCTCTTTTAACTCAGAGAGCAGGGCCTATCCATCCAAGCATTAAACTAATCAGAGTACCGGAGAATTACTGACTTTTTGAAGTGAAAAGAATGATTTCCATTCCAGTCTTCTTCAAGGCGGCATTTTAAGCATGCAAAGGGAGACCTACTTTGATTATGACCTTGGCTGTAAATTGTAAGCAAATCATTGAGACCTGCTTATATAGGCGGTGGGGCTTTAAAAGTATGAGCATCTTTATGGAACAAAATGAAAAGAATTTTTACAGCTAAATCAATTTGGCAGCACACAAAGCTCATATTTCATAACTCCCCGAATATAAATTCTTTCTAGCCGTCAGCTTTGACCTCCCTTGTGGTTGACTGTAGCGCACTACTCAGTGTATTTCTGCATTGTTATTTTCTCTGCGGAAATCTCTGGGCTTGAAACTGCTCCATCATTGGCAGAGTGGTGTAAATGATTTGAGTTATGTTCCTTCGGACTTCTGTCCCTTTCTATTTTCTGCCTGATGCCGTGATCATATTTTCTGAGAGGGAATGTGCTTGAGTGTTAAAGCTCACACAATCCCGCATTACTGTACAGTACTTATGGGGTCGTAATAGTCCTCTGATGTTCACCATTTTCTCTGTGTTTGCAGTAAAGAAGGAGGGCATCATGGAACGCTATCTGGGGGGGAATTTGAAATGAGTCACCGTGGCTTTATACAGTCATCTCTGCGCTACATTCAGCAGAGCTACTGTTTGCATTTGCAAGGCATATTGTACATTCGCTCTCCATGCCTCTAGCCTGTTTTCATCCACAGCAAATTGTTTGAGCGCACTCTGTATTGTAATATTCTGCAGCTGTGCTGTGCGACAGCAAAAGAAATGCATTCAAAGCCATCTCAGTCATGTGAACCGTACCACAGGACAGACCTGAAATACACTGTGAGTCCTAGCAGGGGATGGATGTAAGGGGAATGTTTTCTATTTTAAAGCTGCCCTTGGCAATGTCACACAAAGGTTGCAGACAAACTGTACAAAAAAATGAACTTGGGGATCTTGAAGTTCTCTAATATGATGTTAGCAGACTACACAGCATGCTTTTGCTTTCTAGTGAGAAAGGAGACAATCTAAAGCTACTGTGCCCCGCTTTCCCCAAGGGAGTGCCATCCTACGGCGGCTACGGGAAGTTTCAATTTTTCATTCCCTGTGGGTGGAGTAGTGTTCACACCTGACACGGGAATTAAATTTGAGCAAATAGAGCCCATTTCTGGTGTCTCAGTTGGCAGGGCGGCAGTGCCTTTCAGTGGTTGCTTGTGATTGTCTGAAAATCACACTTGATGCAGCTTAAAAAATTCTGTCATTCGAATGCAGAGCTCAGCATTCGAATATGAGCAGCTTCTCAAGAGAGAACAACAAGGAGCAGACTGACTGAGGGCTAGCACACTGCAGAGAAATGTTCTTTATCTAATAACATAATTCATCCCACCCCAAATGCTCCAACATCTCCCTACCATTACACCCGATTCCTTTCGCACTGTTTTATTTGAAATTGCATAGTTACCATTACAGGTCCTCTAACATCAGCAGGGAGTTGTTCACTTGTATAATTATCAATCGGACTAACATAGAGTATTCAAATAGCATGTGAAATTAAGTGGTGGCACATGTTATGCTCCACTGCTCTGCTGCCCTACTTGTTTAGCAGCAGAAGATCACGGCGATGTCAGGAAGCATATAGCACGGGGTCAGTCAAACATCTGCCTCTCTCACCTGGTGTCCTATTACATGCTACCTACTGCGCTGCACGCGTCAAGTGCTGTTAAGGTAATGAGATGGACTTGGCTGCGGCTGCCTTGGCTACCATATGCACAGTCAAATAAGCTGGCTGTTTGATGTCATCCTGAGTTGTTAATAGAAGCCAGAGCTGTGAGATCAGAATGGACATGAGGAGAAGATCAGGTAAAAGTTCGGGCTGCAGTGGCGAATAAATCCAGATTAACTCACTGAAATTACCTTTATGTTTGTGGGATTGAGTTTATTAGCTTCCTTTGAGGTCGTGAAGCAGAGTAACAGTATTTTAGAGTGATCTCTTACTTAAGTTAGCTGAGTCTATATGTGCCACAATTGGTGTTGAAATAATTATCATCTATTAGAAAGCCAATTTCAAGCAATTTCAAGAACTTTAAACTATCGTTCTTATAAACTATAAACTATAGAAATTCTTCTGTGTGAACAAGAAAGTCATTTGACCCCACAAGACAATAACTTATGTACACAAAAACCAAAACCAAAGGAAAATCCCACACTGGGCTTCACTGACTCACATTACTGAATCAGAAAAATTTGAAAATTATTCAAGGTCTTCTTATTACAGATTTTTGGGATACCAGTAAAAATTAATGGTGTAACATAAAGTTATATTCTAAGTACACCAAGACTTACAGTGGGAGTCCATTGTCAGGCTCAGACTACAGTCATGCACACTCTCACTCTGTGCAGTCCTGTGAAAAACTAAGTGCAATCTTGCTGCTTCCAAAGGAAGTAACAGGGTAAAAATGCAAATGCAAATTAACAGGATACTCAAATGCAGCTGATCAACAGCAAGTGTGAGCGCCTCTATAAAAACAGAGGTTTTTGTAAATTTCCTGGTCAGTAGCAGGTGTGTGTTAAAGATGAAGTCCCAACAAATTCACCAAAAAGCCTTAAAATCGACGTGAATGAACAAATGCCCACAATTCTCAATGACCTGAAGCAACGCTGTGAAGAAGAGTGGCCCAAAATTCGTTCACAGTGATGTGAGAGACTGAGAAAGTCATATGGAAAATGATCACTGTAAGTTATTACTGCCAAAGGTGTTTCTACATACTTTGAATGGGCTGTGCTCAGTTGTCCTTATAACAACTTCCTTTTTCACATGACTGCACATTGTGTCTTTCTGTTACAGTAGTCACTATCTCAGCTTTGTCAGTTACAGTCAAAATCTTGTGACTGAAAAACATGATAGTTTGCATGTTCCTCTCTTTCATGGTGTTTGGGATGTAATCGGTAAGGAGACGTGTTCCAGAAAAAGAACTTTAAAAATCACTGACACACAAAGTGGTTTGTCTGATGCTGGCACTTGTGTTTTCAATTTCTCAGCTCCATCCAGCTTCAACAATTCTTCGTATTTTTCTTTGCTATGTCTAAAATTGTAGAGCTGGTGTAGAGCACTGCGCTCATTTGGGTCATCCTCACAGAGGTGGTGGAGTCATGGTGGAAGAATCAAAACATTTCTATCATGCTAGTCTTCCTGTCATGAGTCATCTCAGGTGCAGCATCAGTTTTCATCCATTATGACACAGCATGCAAGATAAAAAGACCAGTGGTACCCATTTTGTACTATTCCTGGCCCAAAGCTGCACTCTACGTCTTCCAGTTTGGTCTGAAGCAGTTGTTGGGCAGAAAAGAATCAGATAAACAAGAGTATAAAGCCTAGTACAGGGAAGGGTGTTCATTTCTACAAATAAAGACAACGCAAACTGTGTTTTTCCAGTGCTTATGTAACTTTGTAAGTTATCAGACAAAATTTTCAAGGTCCTCTGTGGTTAAATTGTTCAGGAAACTGGTCATAGTTAATGTCACACAAAGAATTTTAACTTCCCTTTATCCGGTCGTTAAGTGATGACATGACGAATCCTACTTCCGGGTATAAAGTAGTCTGCGTTTAATATGGCTTTTGTGTTGTTAACATGTTTAATGTTTTGTATTTTCTTCTATTTAATCTCAAAAAGCTCCTAAAACAGTCAGTGAGCACCGTTGACCTCCCTCGGCTTTTATTACCGCTAATCGTTTATTTAAGCTCAGTTTTTAAAACCTTAGGATGTAACTACAGCCCAGCCCATGCAGCAGTATATGAATGACTAACCTCGTATTGTGGATGGATTATCTCAGTTGTTCTCCTGGATGAAGTTTGGTCCTTTTACAGCATAGGTGTCAAACTCTGGCCCGCAGGCCAAATTTGGCCCGCAGCCTACTTACATTTGGCCCGCGAAGCCATACCAAATTACTATCAGAGCTGGCCTACTGGTATTATACAGCTAATATATATATTGTTTAGTATTAAGCTTTGCTTGTTCCATATTCAGTTTTTCAGCAAAACGTGTTTGAGTCCATAAGAAAAGATTCATTCTTATATCTGGAGGAATAAATATATTTCAATAAATATTAACGTTAGCCCGCGACTTTGTTCCAGTTTTGAATTTTGGCCCACTGTGTATTTGAGTTTGACACCCCTGTTTTACAGCATCCTGCCATGCGATTACATTTGTTCCTGACCACCGAGAACACTCACGTTAACTTTTATCGAGTGGAAAAAAGTTAGCTTTTTTATATTATGCTAACATAGCTGTGTCGCTAGCGGTCACGTAGCACATCATTATATACCAGCTAGCCAAACTTCAGTAACCCTACAAACGTCACTGCTGTTTAGTTTTCTGTCTTCATTTATGTTGGAAGTGATAGCAGAGCTGTATGTTTTCATTTGTTTCCAAAACCCCGCAGTCAGGACATGCTATATTGTATTTAGATAGAAGCTAGCGAGCTAACTCCCTGCTAACTTCTAACTCCGTTAAATGTCATAAATTCCGTTTTCATGGATGCCTGATCATTTTATTAAAGATGAAAGACTTTAGACAGTTTTTCAACTCTCAGTAATGCCATAGTGTTCGTTTGATATATGGACCCGCAGCGGAGTTTAGGCCCAGACACGGCTAGTGACGTCAGACTTAACGACCGGATTGTGCAGTTGTGTTTTTTTTTAGCACCACTGATGGCTCCTGTGAACCTTGATCACACCAGAGAGGTTCTAAATAAGAGAAAATGTGTGAACATGATATGTTTTGTGCCTCTTAATATTAAATACACTTTTTTTGAGGGTGGCGTTCTGTCTCCGAGAGACCCTCTTTGTGTCCTTGTCACTGCAGTTTTTGCTATTTTGGGGGGCTTTGGAAAGGACAGTCATTAATTGTTTCCTTCCTTGTTTCCTGTTTCCTTCTTCCCAAATGCTGGGTAAGCATCACTGAGCAAGATGCAGATCCCAAAGATTTCACCTTGACACCACCACTAATGTGTATTTATTTGTGTGTGTGTTTGTGTGTGGCTTAATGAGAGGATTTGCAGAGAGCTTTGTCCTCAGAAAAAAAAAATAAGTGGAAAGCACTTTATAAAAGCAGTCCATTTAAAAAGTTGATTTAATCCATAATCAAAACAATCATTAGTGTGTCCCTAAACACAAGACAACTACAAGGAAAGCATAAATGTGCTGTGTGAGATAGCTGGCTGATGCTGAATGGGGGTTTTAGCCACTTTTAATTACATTTAAAAAATTGATAGAGGCAGCCACTACTAATCAGTTATGACAGATTACCTGCATCATTAACATTTATAATTTTTCCTGCAATGTTTCCAGTCTCCCACAGAAGATCTGCTGGATTCATATCAGATTCTATACATGCTATGATTGTCATGCTCTCTAAACTAGCGTTTTGTTGCCAGCCCCATTTTCATTCTTGAGAATGCCACTTCTGTCACAAAAGGAGCGCACAATGGAATGAAGATAATCACTCACACTTATTATTGTATCTGAGTGCGGTGATTAGAGTCAGATTAGAAAAGTGGTCGGAGTCAGTTCCGGATGTTTAGGCCAAACCAGCACAGAGGAGCTTTCTGCTATAGCTTTGGTCCCTATAGGGAATAATTCCAAACACAATACGTATTGTCATGAATAATTAACTGCACCACTCTACAAGATGTGGAATTTTTTATAAATATAGTGCAAAACTGTATCTTGGAAAGTCACGTTGTGCAATAAAACATTGTGAAACCTCGCTTCCATGTGTTTCAAAGCTCCAGTAATTACAATCTATAAAGGAAGATTGTTTTAATATGGAAATGGAATCCTAGTCATAGTTCATTCAGTGCAGCCTCTCATATAATTTTATGGCAAATTCCCTGAGGAGAAACAGAGCTTTTCTCACAAGCTCCCAATGTGGTTTCACTTGTACAGGAGCAGCGCGGCGCTGTCTCCTGCGGATGTCCGTTAAATCTGATAAAGCTTTTTTTCTTTTTTTTTAAATCAGTTAAGACTGACTTCTGATGTATCTGCACAGTCTTAATTAAAGACACAAACAAGGAAAAAAAAGATAAGCTAGAAAGGACTGAAAGTTTTTATTGGTTAGTACAACTAAGAAACAGCAAACTGCTGCAATCAGCTGCGATGTTAACAGGGATGATGATAATTGGCGGCTTTGTATATTCACGGTCCGTCGCTGAGGTCGTGCCAGTGTGGTGTATCTAGAGCCCAACGGCTCTTAGTCCAGCAGTGATGCACACTGAATCAGACTAACAATGTGAAAGCAAGTGTGGACTCCTGGCAGCCTGTTTCAGGCAGAGTTATTAAGATATTTGTGCGCCTGTACTTTGGTGATCTGCAGTGTGTCTGATCAAAGAGCTGATATGTAGAGCACAGACTTACATCTTTGCTCTAACCTGTGTGCGTTTGGTCCCCTGTGTGTGTCTGTGTTGCCAGTTAGCACTAGCATAGTGTTATGATTCACTGATAAGGTGATCAAGCTGCCAGTCGGTGCTTAAAGCCAGTGTCTACTACTTCTTGTTGTCATTTCTGACAGGATCCAGGGCCTGTTCAGCGACCATTCCCATCCTTCAGTCGGCGCTCTCCTCGCTGCCACGGCCATATGTGCATTTCATCATGTGAAACAGAGACGAGGCAAAGTGTCCTCACACCACTGAGTGACAGAAACCCTCTGTCACATGAATTAACTCCTGTACGTATGATGGAGCGCTGGCCATGGCTAAGGGCGCTTTACAAAGCAGCTACCCCCACCCACACACTACACAACTCACCACTTCAACTCCCCCAGCGCCTTACTGTTGTCTTCCTTCAGGCTTATTACATGAAGCCCATTCATCTGTTCAGTGTTGAGCACTGATATCTGATGGCACCTCTGTCCTCCAAGCAACAACCAAGTATACAGGATCTCACCTCAGCAGAAAAACGAGAGAGGCGGGTGGGCTGAGTGATGGTGGTGCGCGGTGGAGGGTGGCCAGCAAGGCTGATGTTATGAAATTAGATTTACATAGCAGATCTCTGTAGAGCTGGTTTTGTTTTA
This sequence comes from Copadichromis virginalis, assembly GCF_057382275.1. Classification (NCBI taxonomy): domain Eukaryota; kingdom Metazoa; phylum Chordata; class Actinopteri; order Cichliformes; family Cichlidae; genus Copadichromis; species Copadichromis virginalis. The sequence goes on from NC_140637.1 coordinate 11,908,214, forward strand.
TGGCTCTTAACACTTCTGGAGGTAATTTTATGGAAAAAGTAAACCAGTCTTATCAGCTTAAATAGCAAAGTGTGGCTGTCAGTGGAAACTGCAGCCCATTCGTTGATCTATTAACTGAGAGGCTGAGATACCCCGTAAGCCTGTTTTTGATGTCAAGTAGCACTGCTGGAAGTGAAAAGTACTTCCAGCAAACGAGTAGGGCAGAACAAGTCGGATAATATGATTAGCCAACTCTGGTGTAGAAATATAAAGTTTGACCTGCACGGCGGTAGAGAAAACATTACCTACAACTGAGGAGTCCCTCCTCTGTGGACCAAGTATGTGGACCTAACCAAGTATTTTGTTGCTTAAACACAAACAAACTGCAACTAGAAAATATAAAATGAAAGAAGGTTTAATGCCAGAAAGCTCTGAAGGAAAAGCAGTCAACCCGGCAAGTAAATTTTTGCCCGTGAGTCTATCTATCGCCTACCTAACTATCGTTGCTATGGACAGGAAGTATCTCAACTTGGTGAATTATGCTAAAAGAAATGCCGCAGGGTCACCTTAAATCTTCACAGACATCTTGCTCTGATACTTGGATGTCTCAGCACTGCTCAGGTAATTTTATGAGTCATTTGTGTTCATCAACAACCCTTTCAACCTTTGCCATTATTGCGCTCATTTCATGCTACATAGCAGTTAGCGTCTCACTTAATGAGCATTTGAGTGTGGCGGGAAGCGACTAGAAGCAGCAGCATAAAGGAGCTATGGTTGGTGAATGCCAAGGATTGACCTTACAGGAACTGCAGTACACACTCTTCTCTAATCTGCCTTTTCTCTTAGATGTTTTGAAGAATGGAGAACCTCCCCTTCATACACCCCCCTTGCCCCTCCCATGTAGTTCATCTGCAACTAAAGCATGCTTGCAAAATGTAGATTTCTCCAGTTTGTGTAATTAATTTAAAGATAACACTGTGGCAAACTTGGAAAAGCTGCTTATACACGTGTCCCTGGCCAGGGAGTTATCCATCAATTTGTAATGCCTGGAGAACTCTGAAGTAATTCTCTGTGCTTGGACAGAACTATAAGAATAGCACACACACACACACACACACACACACACACACACACACACACACACACACACACACACACACACACACACACACACACAGATTTCTGAGCATCACTTTAAGACATTCTGTCCATTTGCTGTCTCAGTAGAGCTTAGCTTGGCTTGAAAATTGGTCTGTCTGGTGTAGGAGCAGTGCCCAGCAGCCTCTACTCCGTCAACCAAGTAACATTTTATTTCTGTCAGTGGTCCAACTCATTTGGATAGTCAAATAAAAAAGAGCAAAAAATAAATAAATGTGGCTTCAAACAGGGTGTGAGAGTGTTAACCTCACATTGTACGTTCGGGCATGGCTGTGAGTTCTCTGTTTAATTATTGCGACTGCCTGTAAAGTGGATATTTTCAGGTACACGCGAGGATAAGTTATCTACAAATGGCCAGTGTTGTCAATTTCACGGCGAGAACAGTCTTTATGTTTCATTATTTAATGGGTTGACTGCTATGAAATTTGCAGAGAACATTCATGCTCACAGTCAGAAGAAGTCTTTAGATTTTGCCCATTACGTGAAAAAAATCAATAAGTTGTTTTATGGTGCTCTCATATCTCGGAGCCTCTGACTCGTGTGTTTGTTATTTTGCAGTTATGGGTAGCCAAATGGAAGATGCTCTTTTAACTGATTTTTTTTCCCTGCATGATCCCTGTAAGGCACTTTCATCAAGAGAACTCTGTCATGCTGTATTAAAACTGAAAAAGCATTCTAGCCGCCTGCTTTTAAAGCACTAAAAACTTTCCTGACATTTTTAATGAGAATATTAAACTCTTTAGTGGAACACAAAGCCAAAAAGGTAAAAAAAATGTCTCTTTGCAAACAACAGCCAGCCTGTCGTTTTCACCTTTGAACACCAGTTGCTCCTCTGTAATAAGTTCATTACTGACTCATTATGCTAATGTGATGTACTTTATCCTCACTGCTGTGTTTGGCAGGCCAGTTGGCGGTGGGAACCTGCGAGATAGTGATGCTCAACAGAGACAGCAGTGTTCCCAGGCGGACCATCGCCAGGCAGACAGCCCGCTGCGCCTGCAGGAGAGGCCAGATCGCCGGCACCACCAGGGCGAGGCCGGCCTGCGTAGATGGTGAGTTCAGTGACTTCTCTAGCCCAATGGAGAATAAATATTAGAGAACGTAGCTGGAGTGATTCAGTACAGCGGGAGAAGAAGTCACTTTGGCAAGCAACTGAATCGGCTGGTGTGCTATAAACATAGAAACAATCTAATTAAAAAGTGTAATTGATGAAAAAAAAGTTCAAAGTAATTTCAATATTTCTGTAACACAATGGATTTTTCCCCTATGCTTGAAGAAAAACTATTTGTATTTCACCTATAACAACTATATTGCAGTCGGCATGTCAAAACCTTTTAATATTTCCCTATATGAAGCCTGTTGTATGCAACTCCACCTTTACCACCATAAATTGAACAGCTGTAGTTCAATTAAACTATTAAAGTAGAAATATTCTCTGAGCATTTAGGGTTTTTTTTTTTTTAATTTTAAGATTTTTTTTAGGGAAGTGTTTTTCATCAAGAGTTAAGGATCGAGTCTCCTGGCACACTTGTGTGCTACATATGATCACTAGCGGCTGGTTAGCTTGGCTTACACCCTAACCCTAACACCACTAGCAGAGTCTCCAGGATGTACAAGGAATGATCTCTTGTAAAATATGATTGTGATATTTCTATACTACTGTTAATAATGAACCTCAGAGATGCCTGCAGGCAGGGTTTAGTTTTCTTTGTACGGAGCCAGGCTAGCAGTTATTCTTTCCAGTCTCTATGTTAACCTACACTAGCTGGCTGCTAGCAGTGGCTTCATACTTAATTGAACAAGTTGTGTCAAACTTTTTACTCTTGTTGAGTGTGGGATCTCGATCTGTGTTTCTGAACAAGGTGGGAAAAAGTGGGAAACCTAGTCATGTATTTACTTTTGTACATTTTTTGCAGTAATGCAGGAGTGGAGAACAATGAAGTATTTGAATAAATCTCGTGCAAAAAAAAATAATTTGATAGTTTTTAATGTATGTAATTGCATTGTAATTTCACAAACCTAGGAGTGCTCTCTGGATGCTCTGGTCCCGTTGAGAAAAGCTGAATAATACACTGTAAAATAAAACTAAACACCAAAATTAAAGTAGTGACATAAATACTGAAAAAAACATTTTAGTTAATGGAAATAAAAAACAAAACTAAATTCAACTGATGCGATATTTATATGCCAAATCATAACAACAATCAATTCAAGTCTAGCAATCAGACGACCTCCTGTGATGAAGCACTTGGCGAGTGTGGGAAGCAAAAACCTTTAACAGGAAGAAACCTCCAGCAGAACCAGGCTCAGCGAGGGGCAGCCATCTGCTGTGACTGGTTGGAGATGAGACAGAGAGACAGGACAAAAACAGCTGTGGAAGAGAGCCAGAGATTAATAATAACTAATGATTAAACGTAGAGTGGTGTATAAACACATGGAGAGTGAGCCCACAGCAGTCTAGGCCTACTACAGCATAACTAAGGGAGAGTACAGGGTCACCTGACCCAGCCTTAACTATAAACACATAGAAATTTAAGCTTAATCTTAAAAGTAAAGTGTGTCTGTATCCCCAAATCCACACTGGAAGCAGGTTCCCCAGAAGAAGTAACTGCGGAAAATAACACTATTTAAAATAAATTAGTTTTTCATTTGATCCATTCTTGCTTTGGTCAAATTTCCAAAGCAAGGAAGCTTTGATAAATGTATCTTTACTGGAACTGGGATATCTGAAACTAAACTCTAAACTAAACTGATCTGCAAACAAAATGAAAAAAAAAAAAATCAACTTCAGGTTAAAATATCGCCAAGACCAATAATACATGCGATAATGACACGTGGAATCATTTCCTCTGCCACAACAGCATCTACAGACCTTTTTCATGGCAGACATTTTGACATAACAGGAACATCATGACAAATTATAAGAGGAAAAGCACAGGTGTAACTATTAACAATAATGTCTCTGTTCCAGTAGGAGTCCCATTTCAGTGAAGCAAAATGCACAATACCGCAGCCCTGCATCGGCTACTCCTGAGTGGAATGCAGTTGCTGTTTTCTGTCTGTCCGCCTGTGTCGTGACTTCCAAACGTGCTGCTGGACAAACCTGCTGTTGCAGGAACTACGGCACCGCTGTGTCGGTCTGACTGTCCTGTCTTTGGACAGTCTTTGTCAAAATGGTAGCGTCGTAACCATGCACTATGCAGTCATGAAACTTTACCAACCCAAGGAGAATGGAAGAAAACAGGACAAAGAGTCATTAGCCACTTTACAGCCAAGTTATTAATGTCAAAAATATCCTAATGCAAAGCAGCATCATCTCCCCCGTTTGACACTGGGTAAAAAGCCAGACTTCAACAACAACAGAGCGCAACCTGTCCTCAATAAGCCCAATGAACAAAATGTATTGGCTTCCTTCTCTCTCCATTAAAAGTAAGTGCCGATGTAATTTGGTTGTTTAACCAGCCAATCGATAATCACTTTGCATGTCTGACTTTTTGATGCCTTTTAGACTGTTTTACTCCTAACTGTGTGATTGGTTGTCTGCATTAGGCCTTCTTCAGTCAGCCACTGTGACATCAACAAATTAGTAATTGCTTTGTGTCTCCAGCGTGTATTGGGTTGAATTTTCCTCCTCCTTTTCCTCCTCCACCTGGGTTTTTTAAAAAAAAATAAAGATCACTTGTAATGGAGACTCCAGTGTTCATCCACTTTGTAGATAAGATTTTATACTTTAGAGCCCCTGTCTCTGAGCCATTGGACAGTATCTAGCTAAGGGTGATAAGAACGATGAAAGGGATGGGAGGGGTGTGATTGGAGCTCACAATATCACAATCAGATGCACCATTAGTTCCATCATGCGATGACTCATGTTGGCCTTAATCTAATATCCCTGACACCAGAGCCCCACAGTCCATGTCATCCTCTCGGCGCGCTGCTTTTAACCACCTCTCCCTCTCCGCAGACATTTTTCCATAACACTCAACAGATGCTAATTAATTTACAGAGAACTATGATTACAGCAGCAGGAAATTGATTATTACTGGCTTCCTGCCCCACCACACCCTACGCTCCATTAATAGCCAGCGCATTAAAGTTGGGACCTGTTGCTTGCAGGGTCATATTAAGATTTTCTGCTGACAGCTGAGCTCGTCAGTCGTTGCCAGGATTTTAAATGGAATTAGTGTGTATTGCACCAAAATGCAGTGGATTTAATGATGCCTGTGCTCACATATCCTCTCTAACCTTTTAGCTGAGAGCATATTCATTTACATTCACTTTAATGGCCCTTCCCATAAATCCTCTTTTGCCCTTCTAAACACATAAACAATTCACAGACTTATAAATAGGTTTATATATTTCTGTATCTCACCAAGGCCGGGGATCATTCTTTCAGTGTTCCACTTTCTTCCTGATCAGTTTTATACAACACTTTCACAGCTGCAGAAGAAGTGGATCACTGCCCTTTTGTGATCCTGTGATAGAACAGTGACCTTTAATGAAAGTGGAACCGTCACTGACTCTCCGTCTGTGGCATGTAAACAAAGGCGAGCTAGCCTGCCTGATACGGGGTGTTTACAGCTATGACTAATTTTGGAAACATATGGTGAACGGAGCACAAAAATCTCATTTGTTTTTCAGGTTAAAGAGTAACTTAAACAAATTCCTTTTTGTGACGGAGAGCTGTGGTTTATATGCATGTCCATATGGTGTTTCTTTTGTGTGCTCGAAGACAAGCAGTCAGCTACATGGCTGAGCGTTTTTTGCCTGGGAGCTGCAGGATGTCAGTGCAGTTTCAAACACAACAAGACTAAGGAACCAATCCCGTGGATGCGGCTTGTTAGAACTGAAAATCGGGAACAAGGTTTATCCGACATTGGCGCATTTTTAGCTGCTTGATTACGCAGTCATATCAGGAGCTTGTGCTATTTATGTGTGCTCCTTCCTTTTTTTTTCTATCCTCTGCTCTCTGTTTCAACATTTCTGCGTCATGGCCTGTGTATTGTGGTGAAACCGACACACACAGAACAGAGAAATTGAGAGGCGGGTTGCCAGACTTGATTTTAACTAGTTATGTTACTGTAAGTGCAATAAAAGTGTTAATAACTCTAAAGTTGTGCTTGTGATAACAACTGGCCTTTTTAGTGCACTCTTTATGACTGAACCTGCCGATGGACAAGTTAAGCAGTGTTTTCTGATATCTGGCCAGGCAGGCGCTGTGTCCTCCTTCATCCTGCAAGAGAACCCATGAGTGGTGCTCTCACATCCAGAGGGAGAGTGGAAGCACGTTGCAGACAAGTAGCTAAGAGAGGATATGGCTTTAATTTCTCTGTATTTGTGGATCCGCATTTGAATGAGGCCACTAAATGAGACAAAGGTGTGCATTTGGGTGTTACAGATTGGATGTTACAGTTTGTAACACAAAGAGGTCTCCTCGTCTTACAAAGTGAGGACACTGTTGCGAATCGCTTGCTCATAAAGGATCATCGGCTCGTTGGCTTTCTCTTTGTAAAGTCTTTAGCTTACAATACAAAGCACCTTGAGATGGCTTTTGTTGTCAATGGGTGGCACATACTCTAGTTAAAACTGGATTGAACGGAATATGTAACTATTCATTTTATAAAGCGGTAGAAAGATCAAGAGCATGCTCATACATAATACCAATAGCTATTAAATGCTGAGACCAAGGATTGAAAAATTAAGATGTGTGCTGACTTATGATTAGCAAATAACTGCAATGTCCCTGGTTCACTTCTAGTGGGATATATTTTTGCCACGTCATAGTCTTCTCTAGTTCCCCCGGTTTCTGCAGCTGGATCTACACGTTCAATATCTAATAAGAAATATGGAAGGTTATTTTTGCGGGGGGATAACTTGTCTTTTGGAAGTAATAGAGCATTTTTGTAAAGGTGTGAGTCACAGATGCAACAGTGTCAAATCCTGTTATATCTCGACAACCTGCACGGTCCACCTTTATTTCCAGTAGTGTGATTAAAGCTGGTAAAGACATCAGATCTAAGGATATCAAAACTTTAGCTGTTAGCATGCAAATAATGTATTATGAATTAGTACCCAAAGATATTGCAGACATTAGGCGACTGACCTAATAGAACAAAGGCCAGTTCATCTACCAGGATCCATAAGCTAGATCAGCTCAACGATCAGCACCATGGACAGCGATCAAGGAAGCTTTATTGAGTGAATTCAGACTTTAGATATGTCCTTTACAAACATCTACATAACTGGTTTTGGAGATGTAGTGTTTTAACACTGGAAAATTAACAGCTGAATACACTCAACAGAGTATAGAAGTAAAACCTTTGATTTTCACCTGAGGTAGAATAATGTTCCAACATTTCCATTGTCAGCTATGGTGAGTGGTAATGTGATTACAGTCAGAACTGAAGCTTTGATAAACATCCATTTTTACCCAATAGGTATGACCAGTGTGGAGGGTTATTCGTATTTATGTTTGTCTGTTACTGGATTTTCAAAGAACTGATGCTTGTCAGCTTTGGTTGCTGTGCACAGAACTTTGGGAGATTGACTTTTCACACTACACACTGATAAAGTGCACAGTTTGACATTTGACCCCGTGAGCAGCTGACCTTTTGGAGTGTATACGTGCAATTTACACTGTGAGCACAGATTGGATCAAGTCATCGGCAGAGTTATAATCACCACGAAAAGCTCTGGGATTTGAGGGCCTTTACTGTTTCCTGTAATGAATCGAAACTAAAATCCAAGGCTTAGTCTGATGTAACCTCTGAGACATTTTCAAAGTTACTACAATCTGCAGCTGATGGCTTAACAGAGGCAATTGGACAATTCTTCTTATCTCCCTTGCCGTCCTGCTTGTATTCTGCCTTCAGTAATTACATAACGACAAAACTATCTAAGCCTCAAAGTGAATAAAGTCTGTTGTTACCTGTGAATATATGAATTGATTAGCCTAGACGGTAGCTGCATTGCTTGTGCAGTATGACATATTACCGAGTTGTTCCTCCTGTTTTTTTTTGTTTTTTTTACTTCACTGAACATGTTGCAGCAAGGGCAGTGGCTTTTTTTCTGCAAGTTACTTCTTTTGATACTCTTTTTGTAGGCGTATTTCAAGCTTTTTTGCCCTCTTTTTGTGCTGCTGTATGTCAGGGTTGTGCAGGTTTAGTCTGCACACTGTACACAGGAGGATTATGTGCTTTTCCTTGCTTGTCTCCCTGCTCTCACTCTAATCTGCTACCCGAGTCTCTCCTGCTCCCTTTCTCTGCGTGGCCCGTTGTTGCCATGCCACCACATCACACGGTAATCGTATGAAGCTCGATGGCCACCATGATAAGAGGCTGCAGGGAGACCGTTTATATGCTGGGTTCAAGCTTCTCGTTTTGCGCTCAGTCAAAGCGTTATTGACAATAAACGGGCAAAAGAAGTGATTTAGAAGAAGCATCAAAACAAAACAAAAGCAGAGGTTTTTTTCGTATTTATATTGCAGACGCACAGCCGAGAGGATTAGATGTACTCTTTATTTTAACTGCAGACAGAGCCAGGCCCTCGTTTTAAACAAGCGTGACTTTGAAAAACATGTTTGCTTCTGATCTGACATTCATTTGCTAGTGTTGTTGGCATAGTTTGCCTGCAGTGCTAACAGCACTTCCTTCCATATTTACCTCATCTTGATCATTTTAATATTTATTGAATGTATATTTCATAGCAGCAGTTTCATGAGCAATTTCATCTTTCATATGGAACACAGCCATGATTATTCAGTGTTGCATAAGCACAAAAGAACGTGTAAAGTTAATTTTAATTGAATTGAATTTGTTGCTCTTGTTTTTTTTTTTCTTTCTGTTTAGGAGAAATATTTTTATTCACCAAGGAGTTCAAATGTTTCTTTTATTTGCAATTGCAATTTAAAAAAAAAGGATGTGCTGATGTTTCACATTAAAAGCCCTCTATGCAGAGAGTAAAAACACCTTTAAGATTTTTATTTAATAGTTTTTCATGGAAATGGAGTCACCCTGCAATCTACAAGCGTTTGATTACTAGTGTGTCTAAGTGCGCAATTTACTACCTTTGAATGAACTTTCTATGGAACGTTGCTTTCAACAGTGATGCCAAGAAAAGATTCGGTGCAGTGACAAAATTCAGCTTTAGAAAAAGACGAAAGGCTAATGACAAGTGATAAAAAGTCTTGTTGTATCACTGTTGCATTTGTAACTTTGATAGTTGTCCCCTGTGTAGTTAAAGGAGTGTAAATTTTCAGTTGAATTCAATTTTATTGTATTTATACAGCAGCAAATCACAACAGTCAACTCAAGGCGCTTCACATTGTAAGGTAGACCCTACAATAATATGGAACAGGTATTTTCTGAAAATACAATATTTGGCATCTGGTTAATTTTGACCCTCTGTAATTGACCAATAGTTTGTTGCTCATGAAAAGCCAGTTGATTGATGGATTAACCCAGATTGGTTATAACCACTTCATAAACATAAAAAAAGTATTTTTTTATGGTACAACTCTACTAATGGTTTATTGATTTCTGATCAGTGGAGCGTAAACTTCCCATCTGTGTCAACAACCACAAATAAAACACTACCCACCAGAAATGCAAAGCAAGCCCCCCCAAAAAACTGCAACAGGAAACTAACTGGATTCTCAACAAACACAATACATGATTATGTGTGGATACATTTTGTAGGCGGGCTGATCATCAGCCCATCAGGCCCATGCTGTCAGGATAATGTTGCAGATTGATCTGTGATTGAAGTTTAATTAACATGAGCCCGAAAACCTGTAAAAACCTGTTACAGTGTTTTTGGTGCCCAGCTTTAATGACTGGCTATAATCTTGTAGGGTGTTTACTGCTGCATAAGAATCATCAGTATTAGTTCCATTATTTCATTTCAAAAGATGCTCTTAATTAATTGTTCTAGTGATTCATTTGTCGCTTTGTTTTTTTTCTTCGATGCAATTAATCCTTTGGTGTGTCCTTGGTGAGAAAGTGTCTCTCTCTTCATCTGAATACATTTTAAATGAGCTGCCTGTGGCTTGAGTATAAATTTGATGTTATTTTTTGCTCTTCTGCGGTGGCAGAATTTCATCAGATTAGCAGCGCGTCTGGTTTAGAAGTCGCCGTTGTGCCTCCTGCCCTGCTCTAAGTCTCGTCTGGCAGTGTTGTGTTGCGCTGGGCAGGGCTTGGCACCGTGTGCAGGGGGGACAGATGGTCTTACGTGTGATCTAGTTTGAGGTCCAGAGCCGTACCCCGACAGGGACCCTGGCAGCTGATAAGCCTGGCTTGACGTCCGCGGTCCCTGGGTGGGACTCCGACAGCGACTGCGACACGACGGGCCACCCAGGTGTCGGCCAGACAGAGACACTCTCCTCCTCTCTTCCAGCCACCACAGCCAGCTGTTTCATCTCTGCTGTTACCATAACAAACAGGAAAACATTACAAAACAGGCCTGAAAATCTGTTCAAACACCATGATAAAACTATAATGCCAAGATAGCCACAATATTTCCAGCAATTTGCACCAGTTGAGTAACCCAACAAGCCAGGTTTATTATACCCACAGCATGTAAAGCATACTGAAGGGTGAAATCAAGCAGCAGACAGATATTTTCAGACAGCTTTAGCACAGAAGCTTAGTGGGTGGGTGGGTGGTTGTAACGTCTAAGCTTTTTAATGTGTCTACAATTGTGCGTGCCAGCATTTTGGGAGCGATAGGTTTGATGGATGGAGACAGGCTGAAGCCGAACTGCAGCGCTGCCGTTTTGTTGCCGCTCGCGTTATTCATGATGTTGTCGTGCATGAGGTTATCACAGCAATGCTCTCATCCCCCCCTAACGCCGTGTCACCAATCCACGGCTCTCAGCACCAGGAGACTCATCAAGTCATCATAGATCAACTCATGTTGTCATGGATGGCATTGAAAAAGTAACAAGGGCAAGCTATCGGGTGCCCGGATAGTACAGCAGGAGCTGAAAACTGCATTTATTTTAGCCAACCTGCGTGACTCTGGGTTGGCTGGCCTGATGCACTCCACGGTTAGTCAGCACTCCCACCGCTTTGCCAGCTCAGCTTTTATTCCTTGCCCTGGAAATTGAGTTTTGCTGGCCCTGTAATGTACTCAAAACTACATCTGCAACTGACTGATAAATCTACACTTTGTTGCACCTGACGGATAGCTGTGAAAATGAAAATTCACCGCGGCACGTTGCTGTGTCAGGAGGAAGGTCACTTTAGATTTGCCTCTTCCCCACTCAGGATGATGCCAAAATGACCATTTTGTCTCAGAATCCAGTCGCAAAGCTAAACTATCTTCTTAAGCTCGTTCTGTACGATGCGACGACAGGTTTATGTATTGTTTCGTTGAACTGCTGTCTCTCCTTGGCTGCATGGCAACACTATGAGAGCAGGCTTAAAAAAGCACAGCTCCTTCCACGATGAGTAAATAATATCCATTATTTGCTGAGGGAGAATGGCTTTGTATTTACACAGCAGTGATTGTGTGTGCCGCGTTACATACATGAGGGTGCTATTCGGCCAGCTTGATAAATACCACAAAATACCACGATCTTTATTGCAGACTAGCAGTTGGGGTCTGACACTCCAAAGACCAATTTCAGACCGTTAACAAGGCCTGGACAGGAATACCTCACAGCAAAATGTCACAAGGCCTCCCTTTCCGCACCTCTTTCCGCTTCCCCTTCTGCGGCTCCCCTCTCGGTTCCACCATCAGCTCTCCTCCGGACATTCAGCGAATTGTAGTTCCTCTCTTTCAATTTGCCCACCATGTTACCTCGTTCCACAATGTGCTGCCCCGGGGGATTGTGGGTAGGCAGGAGCGGTGGCCCCAGCCAGGTCCGCAGAGAGCTGATAACCTTTCAGTGTTGCTTTAGCACGCTGTGTAAAGAACAATCAGTGCTTATCAACCTCGACGACAGGCGAATGTTAATTCAATGTCATGCAGTCAGGCTGCAGCGGGAGAATGGGAGCATCACTTGGTTACGCTGTGACAGCCTGACGTCTTCTGCCAACAAATAACTTTAAGAAGACTGGAGAAAGGCTTGTTTTTGATTGCCTTTCTGATATGTAATCTCCTCTCTCTAATCTATCTATAAAATGCTACTAAAAATGAATTTAAGGTTTACAGACCCCTGCAGCTGTCATTTGTGTCACAACTGCATAAAGTCTAAAAACAATAAGTCCAGCACCATAGCAATACTGACATCAGAAATAATACATTTGACATTTGCGAGGGCCTAAAACCAAATTACAGCTGCTAGCCTGCCACTAACATGTTGGCCAAATGCCTCCATAAGTGGGTTTACTGTGTAGGGAACACAGCTGCCTGTGTTGTTTGTGGTTTATTTTGAGTAAAACCTGCTAGAAGTGCTCAAATAATGTCACTGTCCATTGGGGCTTAAGACTGCAAGTTTGAAAGTGTAAATCTGGGGGTGCTGAGTGCAACAAAAAAAAATAAATAAATAAAAAAGCGGTCTAACCAGACATCTGCAATCCATTTCCTTCTATTATTCACCATCGCCGCCTCAACAATTCCCAATCTGTCACTGATCTGTTAATGTTCAATTTGCATTGTGGGTTTGTTGGCATCAGGTTTTGACAAGAAGAATGTGTAGACTGAAAAACCCATGGTGCTGCTGCATCAATTTTACTAATGCATTTGTCCATGCTAAATGAACACAGTTTTCTCCTCCCACAGTTACTGGACAACAAGACACATGTAAAAAACAAAAATATATATAATATATAATAATTTTTGAAAAAGGCCCCCTGTCTGTTATTACAATCTGCGTTTTGTGTGTTTTTTGACCAATTTTCAGTCATGTCATTTGTCACGTTCTAATATGGCCACAATGATCTCCAGTGTATAAAAGCTATGATCTCTTTAGGTAGGCAGGCTAAAAACAAATAATCGCCTAAATTGTGGCTACACCTGTAAAACACAATGGAGATATGCCACCACCACCACAGCCTCCAGCTAATTAGGACCTCAGTGGGGGAAAAAGATGGATTCATCTGCTCTCTGATGATGCCAAGAAAAATGAAGATGTGTGCATTTTGTAACAGGATCAAATTTATGGCCAAGCTGTAGCTGGACTCAACTTCTCAGAGTATAATTTAGCTTAAACAAATGAAACATTATTATGTTTTAATTTCCACCAAGAAAAAAATGTCAAAACGGGAAGAGGGGGGGAAGCAATCTTTCTGTGCAGTTGCAGTGAAAGCTTGCATTAGCAAGAGAGTAATTTATGGACCGCCAGCTGGCCTGTAAAGGTTACTACCACAGGCAATTCTGACATGCTAGTTCAACAAGAACCTCATTAAAATACTACAGGCTTTTAGAGACATCAACGTATAAGGTTACCTTTGTGTCTGGTGAGCATAAAAACAACAGATTTGTTTGTTATGGGGAAAAAAAAGTTGACTTTTTCCACAGTTTTTCTCTCTCGCTCTGTGAATCTGTCTCTCTGTCTAATTTACCTCTTTGACCTGATGTCTTTCTTTGCCTCCCAGCACGAATTGTTCGCAGCCGTCAGTGGTGTGAGATGGCTCCCTGCATGGAGGGGGAGGTCTGCAGCCTCCTGTTCAACCGATCCGGCTGGACCTGCACCAGGGGCAGTGGTCGCATCAAGACCGTCACGGTAATTTACTAGACGTGACATTAATATACGCCATATGCACATAACAGCAATGCGCCTACATTTTCAGCATGAGCGAACCCCCGCCAGCCGATAGTGTCAGGTGAAGCCTGAGCCCTGGGCTACAGGGAGTATATTTCAGTCAAACAGCAGGTCAGCATCCAAGTTTCAAACACTGCATCAATAGTGGAACAAAGATGCCAGAAAATTCATGCAGCACTGCTCTCTGTGGGATCAAACTTTGAAGATTTTTTTTAGATATCTTTAGGCCTCAGTCTGGTTTGTTTTACACTTTTACAGGAGTTTTGAATTTTGGTAATTCAAACTTTTGAAACACTGAAGCCTGAATCTGTAGCATATACAGTAATAGTGGTGCAAAGATGTGTTGGGAGGTGCATAGGAAGAAAATCTCATGAAATTAGTGAAATCATCATTAGTTTTTACTGATCTGCAGCTCCTAAGTATAAGATGTTCAGCTCCAGAGCTGCTGGATCAGCCCTGTGCTGTATCACATTTGCACTGAAAGCAAGCAGTGTACCATATTACCCGGGCTACTTGTGGAAAACTTTCTTTTTCCTACATCCTGGATTATTTTACAGAATGGCTTAAACACACTAGCCAAGGCTCAGTCATCTCCTCCCAAAGCTAAAACTAATCATTTGAAGCCAGTCAAATCTGAATCTGACACCAAATCACACGAGCTAGGAACTGCAAGTGAATCACACATTTGGAACAAATGTTCTGTAGTTATTATTCTGTCTTTGTGTTTTTATGGAGAAGGTGGAAGCTGATGGAAAACGTCTGCAAATGCAAATGCAAGACAGATATATGTAATATGTAAAAATGTTGACCAAAGCATTAGGCAGTGTGCAGACAGATAACATTAGTGTCTGACCTCTCTCTGACTTTGTTAGAGATTTAAACGAATACAAAACATGTTGAATTTTTAAAACCCTCAATATGGTGTCATCTGGTCCTCTGTAGGCTCCTCTCACAGTGCATCCAATGCCTCAGAGCTGCCAGTGCTGCATCGCTTACTGAGCACTGATTAATTCTCATTTGATTAAGCAGCGAAACAATGCACAAGGAGCATTGCTAGTCTCCACGAGGGTTAACTTCATATATTTTTTGTATCAATGCAAAAGAATAATCATTATGAATGAGTTTGAAAGCAAAGAATAAAGAAAAATATCTACCCTCCAGACATTACTGCTTGTTTAGTGAACATTAGAGTCACCATGGATACAGGTCTCTCTGTCACTGTGTGCTTCACACTATATCTCTAGGCAATTTCA
The DNA here is from genome assembly GCF_057382275.1 of Copadichromis virginalis. Lineage (NCBI taxonomy): Eukaryota > Metazoa > Chordata > Actinopteri > Cichliformes > Cichlidae > Copadichromis > Copadichromis virginalis. Next base: position 11,923,306 of record NC_140637.1, read on the forward strand.
CACTATGCAGCTCTATGCTCCATGAAAATGGAGCAATTTTGTATTCTTTCTGTACAATTCAATGTAATGCATTTCTCTTAGCAGGTGGCCACCTTCCTGCTATGACTTGTGGAGATATGGTGTTGATAACCTTTCTTTGACAAGTCACGTGCAACCCTCTCAACCTCTGGGCGATCGCTTATGATCACAAGGGGATTGCGCAGGTTGCCTGGGGAGAGACAACCTGTCTCCAAACAACCGCTGCCTGTCTCATTCCCTCGGACTCTCAATCATTCTCAGAGTGAAGATGTGCAAATAATTGCCATTAAATTTAAAAATGCAGACGGATTCCCAACATATTGCTATCCATCTGAGTTAGTCAAGTGCAACCCTTTTAGACAGCAACAGACTGGAAATGGTTGCAGACCTATTCCCTTTTTTCAAAGGCGACAAGATCATCAAGCTCTTTGCACATGATTGGCAGAATTCTGGCTGCAGCAGTCTCCAGCTAGTGTTGTTGCCTAATGTAGCATGAGATATCTAGAAATGCTTAGCATCTCTTGACAATGCTTCGGATGAAAACAGGATTTTTTGTTTTTAACTCCAGATCTTAAACTTTATAACAGTTGCTTCGTCTGACAAACTGAATACACACAATCACTGAAAAATAGTCTTTTTTTAATGAATAAAAACATAATTTCTGTCAGTGAGTATCAATCTAAAAAACCTTGCTTTGGACTCAGGACTTCAGTTCTGCATGTAGGAAAAGGATTTACAGTGAAAGTACAATCAAATATGAGACCGAGAGATCCTGTGCAAGCATCCATGCGCAACAAATTGGAACTGAGACCAATCTCAATGTTGGCATAAACCCATTGTGTCACAGCGCCAATGCCAAAGTACCAGTTTGTATGTATCTGTGGAATACCATGTCCTTTAAGCTATCTCCTTTCAACAGAACATACATGAGTTCATTGGATCATTTAAATAACTGTAAGTGGCTCAATACAAAGAAGTAGGCTCATATTTATGGACAAACACTATTTTGATTGTACCTTCATGCCAGTAGAGTGAATACATTTTTTTACCTGCCTGATATCTGCCTCAGGTAAGATTATGTCAACAGAAAGAAACAGAGGGGTATAACTTACAGAGGCAGTGCAAGTGAAACAGCTTGGTGTTGTCAGCAAGAGATGACAAGATGGACAGAGCAGGAGAGACCGCTGTCCTTCCCGTCAGGTACAAGGCCAAAGGTCAGCCTCTGACCGGCTCTGTTGATTTTCACTCTCTCTTATCTCTCTCATTTGATGTCTCTTCATCTTGTTCGCTCCTCTGCCTCCTCCGTCCAGCAGCCCTGGGCAGCTGTGACAGATTTCACGCATGCATTCCCGCCGTGCTGTAATGTATCCTGACAGCACACTTAGGTTAGTGTTTTGCTTTTTGTACATACATAAACAAAAAATGCAAATGATGTGTTCCTCTGCACATTCTTAATTAGCTGTTGCTGAGCAGATTTTTGTTGAAGAAGTTAATCTGAAGTGATGTCAGTGGGTTTCTTTTTTTGGGGGGGGGGGGGGGGGGGTTGCTTGTTTGTTTTTTCTGTTATGTATTTTTGAGGGGGCAGGGATAGGAAGGATTTGGCAGTAGAAAAGAGGAGGTATCAAGAGGTATTTGTTGTAAGACCTAAAATGGGAGGAAAGCACATTCTGGAAGATAAATGAAAATGAGAAATCTATAAAGAGGATTGATCAGGCTGGAGGGGGGATAGAAGGATGAAGAGAGAGAACAGGATGGAGGACTTGGCTGCTTCTCGGCCTGCGGCCAAGCTCTGTCTGTCCACATCTGCAAGTATCTGGGAGAAGGAGAGTGCAGAGAGGAGGTTTTAATTGCGAGACAATCTGTCTTCACGTGGTTAATAATCATATTACACACTGGCATTCGGGGAGTGTGTTTTTCTGAAAGCTGATAATGGCTCTTTATTCATGCTGAGGTGCACAGGTTTGATGTAGGTGGAGCTAGCAGATACAACAAAGTGACAAATCTACCTGATGGTGGCAAATCATGCAGAAAGCCATGCATCCAATAAAAGACAATGTGGTTAGAATAATTATACATTGAAGCCAACATTTTTTCTTTTTCATATCTAAGTCCAGTATGAAATCTCTTTCTAATAACTTATCAAATCTATATGAATTCAGTCAGCCAGCTAGGGCTGCCACGATTAGTCGACTAGTCACGATTACGTCGACTATCAAAATCGTCGACGACTGATTTAATAGTCGTTTGAAGCTTTGTAAGATCACAAAAGAAGCAGGAATAAGTAGCAGGATTTAAGAGTGTAATAATGGACTGAAACAGAAGATGTACAAGGATGCCAGCTGCTTTGTCCCAGAATTCATAGCGCAGCCCAGCTCAGTTTCCAACAATGGCGGCAGCTAGTTAGTTTTAATATTATTCTATTACTCTTATTATTCTTTCTGGGTCACAAAATAAACGTTTAAAATATTTTTAGGTGCGAATGTAGCTGTGTAAACCTCAAATATCTGCTCAGTTTATCAAGACACCACATATTTTCAAAAGCGCTCCGACGTTTTCGGAGACATCTGTTACCCACCAGCTCGATAGCGAGCCGGGGGCTAGGCTCACTAGAGCCCGTGAGAACACCGGACTCCCGGCAAATCGTTTTGCCGCTGTCTTTCGCTACTCAGGTTAAACATACATAAGTCACTTAGGTAACTTAAAAATGTTATTGTTTGGCTTTTTTTAGTATTTTATTTGTTCCTGAGTAAATCGGTTTGGCTGAGATTAAAGTTATAGTTTTTACACAGCTGAATAAACGTCAAGCAGACAGCTGATTATCAGAAGTGTGAGATGCTGGAGAATATAGCAAGGAGTTTATTAAACTTCACAGAAACAATCTGCAAATTTCATTGAAATTTAATAAACTATCATCTTTTAATTTCTGTGCAGCAGCATCTTTCATCGTCTTTAGTTTTAGTTAGCACATACCTTAAACACTTAAAGCTGTAAGCTAATGATAGTTATATAAGAGCAGATGCTGCTGGTGCAATAAGCTGTAGCTGTACATCCAATGGATGCATGATCTGATTAGTCGACTAATCGCAATAATAATCGGTGACTAGTCGACTATCAAAGTAATTGTTTGTGGCAGCCCTACAACCAGCTCAAGCTAGTTTCTATGGAGTGCTGCTTTCATTAATGAAAGGAAGAGACGTCAACCTGTCAGCCTATCACTTTCGCCCAGACAGAGACATCTCAACAACTATTTGACTGATGTCAAATAATGAACTGTGCAGGTCAACACTGGAAACTCTTTTTTTTATATGAATCTACACAGTCCTCAAAAAGAATAGGACTTTTGTGTGTGTGCGTGTATGTGTACGCTGTGACCTTTCCTCTAGTTCAAATATCAGGCCCGAATGTAGATAATAAAATTTATAATCTATTCTGGACATGAGCCACCCTCAGGCCAAAATACAAACTCTGCATACCAGAAATCTAAGCAAACAGGCAAATTGCCATTAATTTGATGCTGCACACTAGTGCTCCCATGAGGATAAACTCTTTTTATTTTAACAACCCCATGGCCTTCCCTACTTTCAATACTTGACATTTTTGGGGCAACTAGATGTTAAAAATGTTAGTATGTTTCATTAGTTGTTGAGGTCTTTGTTCTTTACCTCAAATACAGTATCTAAAGAGAATATATATATGTGTATATCCTCATGCATTATATAATTATTTATTATTAATAATAATGATAATGTTGAAAGAACCTTGTGATATAAAAGAAAATGCACAAATCTGTGCACTAATGCTCCATATACAGTGCCTGGATGACAGGAATTTTGCGGCTGTACACACACAGTGGCTTTCAGCTTAAAAGCTTTAATTCAAGGGGTTTAACAAAAGTATTACATTAACCGTTAAGAACCATTAACAGCCATTTTAAATACACCCTGCCAGCCACCTAGCCATTTTCAAAGTCTCAAAAGAAACTGGACAAACAAAAAAAATATAAAGATTGTTTTTAATACTTGGATTGAAAATCCTTTGCAGGCAATGACTGACTGATGTCTAAAGCCCATGGAGTGTTTCCTCCCTTGTGATAACCTGCCAGGTCTTTATGTAGCTGCTGTTGCTGCTTGATTGTGCGTCTTTTTACCTTCAGTAACTGAAAAACGTGCTCCGTTGGGTTGAGATCAGGTGGCTGATGCTGTCATGGAAAATTTCTTTGCCTTGAGAAACTCTTTGTTTGCTTCAGCAGTGTAGACTGTCGACTTTAATTAAAAAATTATTGCACTTTTATATGCTGACTGTACGTGATGCATTTTTTGGAGTTGCAGTGTCAGCGTCACAGGTATAATAAAACCTTAAAAAAAAGTCTAACTATTGTAACACACATTAATTAAGTGATTTGTCAGTTTTACTGCAATATATAGACACTCCCATATTAGACACATGTCACTGCACCTGCAGCTCTTTATAAACACAACCACCTCCCATCACCTCAGCCTCCTCCTTACCGCCCGCCCTCTTGTGAGTGCAGCTCATGGTGGCACTGCCAGGTCACACACTCCAGCCTAACCTGCTAATGGAGTTTGCATATGCAGCCCGCTCTCTACTGCCAGCTAGCCATTAATATGAATCACTCTCTAGAGGCCCCTCCAAACAAGCTTGCAATTTGTCTTCACTAGTGAGCTGCTGAAAGGTCTACATATGATATTCTCCAAGGTGGAAAGCGCAATTCAGGGGGGCTGGGGTGGGGTGTTATGAGGTTGGTTTCATACACTTGACGGGGACACGGGGGGGTGGGGGGTGGATTTAAATTGCGGGGTTACACAAGAGCACAGTTGCATGCCGGGGTCTGTGCTATTGAACGGAAGCTGGAAATGTTCATAAGGTGGAAAATTGACAAGACAGCCAGGGAGAATTTAGGACAGTGAAATTAGTTTTACTCCTTTTAGGCAAGTGAGAGGCTTGTGAGATTGCATCACTTGCTCTCTGCTTGGCGAGAGCTCTGTTGAGAGCACTACTGAGCTCTAATATCAGCCTTTGCTAATGCTTTGCGTTTGCAAAGTGATGGGCTCAAATTGAAATTCTGCATATCAGAAATGCAGAAATGCGGAAAAAAAAAGATAGGACTATTTTCCTGAATATTGTTACTTCACAGGCTAGCGGGAGCTTAAAGTATGAAATGTAAGTACTTGAAATCCTGATTTGATCATAGTCAGACTGCAGACTCGTGCGCATTTCGACCCACAGACAATAACTCGATGGTTGGTGGGGAAAAAATACCCCAAAAATCTTCATACACCCACACAACAAATGCCATTGCTGGGCTAGTGTGTGGCCTGGAGGGGATTCGACCAGTCGTAGTTGGGCATTTTTTGGCAAAATGAGGAGGGTTACAAAATGAACAGGATACGCACAGACGTACACACACTGAGTGACCCAGTAGGTCAGAGAAGCTTGCATGTTTGTTTTTTTTTTTAGCATTTTCTCTTTTTTTCTGCTCTGGTGGCCCTCCTCCAGCTATGTGCTCTTTGTTCCAGCATCAGCCATGGTAAAAAAAAAAAAAAGCCAGCGCAGTCTGTGTAGTCCTGCCAGTGTTGCTGTAAACATAAAGACATCATAGCCAGTTAGCATTGCCGGCTTTTTGAAAGGATGCCATGACACAAAAATCTTGATTTGTACAGGAAGGAATAAGTAAAAGGTGTGCCTTTATGAGAAATAGAGCAAAGAAAAACAGGTGTTTGGCTAGAAAACATTCCAAATATGACACCAAAGGGCAAAACAAACAGATAAAACTAGATTTTTGGCACTGTGTCAGTTCAAATGTTCCCGTCCAGTTATGAAGGAGTTATGAAATTCTCACTTCTTTCATAAGAAGTGAGAAAATTACATGGGCAGATGATGTAGTTCCACAGTGTCGTTATGTAACACTTGCTAGCACCTCAGTTATAAAGGCTTCAGTGTCTACGACAAAGGACCAGGCAGCCAAGTCACGTGTCGCCATGGTCACTGCTGTGCTGGCAGCCCATCTGACCAGAGACAGACTTCTAATGAGTTTGCTTCTCAAAGGCAGCCCAACACACTCCCAGGCTCTGTCAGGGACACAACTATTTCTCTGCAGCTTCTTGAAATAAATTGTTGATTAGTTGGTGAGGTTGGAGACCTGCGGTAGAGATGACAGTTCTCTGTATGGCTTGGAATCATTAGTGTAAGAGGCTAGAAAAGGATGTTGTGTCCAAATAGGAACAACAAAAAAACAGTACAACTGAGCCTCAGGTGCACTGCCAAAAAATGTCAAAGCATGTCATCTATCTCAAATGGTGTTCTATTTTTCCAAACAGCTGGTGAAAACTAACACTGCAGTCATTGTTTCACCTTTCCAGTGAATATAATTCTACCGAGTGTGTTTGATTTCATTTATAACACTTAATTATTCAAATAACATGAGAAGCAGGTGGTATTATCTCAACCCTACAGGTAGAACATGATATACATGATAAATCTCACGATAACCACCAAAAATGAATTATCCTAATAACAGGTGGAGCTAAAGTCAGATAAATATCATTCTCCTGTGCCACAGACCCTCATTCTTGTCCCAGAATTATTATGATACAGTTATAACACACTTTTTCTATGGGCACTGTGTGAGAGAGAGTGTGTTTTATTTTAAGTCAGCTTGTCATACACCACAGCCAGAAATGCTCATTGATCACCAAAACTGAGAGTAGTATCCAAGTTATGCAATTAGCAGGTAGGTTACAAGTAAGCTGCTACATGTAGCTAGCTTCAAGCTTTCCCCTCAACTAGTCTAAACCACTGGACTGAATGTATTTTCTAGCATACGGGCTAACATGACTTGCTGAGCAGTTGAAAGTTTGGTGAGCATGCTTCCAGCATATTTAGCTAACTAGTTTCAGTTAGCTAATTAGCCTACCATATTGGACTCCTTTGACTACCATACTGGACATGAGGGAAAAATGTCTGACCGATTTTCGACCTGTTCATGCTATAGCAAGAATCTCCTTATCATTGATTTGCTTGCTTGGAGATTAGAGCGGTTGCTTGTAGTTTGCATGATAGACACCAACTCATATGATAACAGAGAACATTTCTCCTTCACAGTAAAAGCTGTGCCTCAAAGCTGCTTTGCAGTCTATTTCTGCTTTGCATCTTGTTTTTCACAATTTTACTAATGCTCAGAGAGCAGCTGTTTACTATTTGCAGACAAGGTGGCATGTTCCGTGCAAACTGCTATCTGCTAGCAAGCCACGCATTTGAACATTTCGAGATTTTCTAGTTGAGGATTACTCATTTTTTCCCTCTCAACTGATGGTTGTCATATGGTCTCTACGGCTGAGTGATTACTTATTCACTTGATCATACACTGTCACACTATCCTGTTTTAGGGTATGAGGTTCCTAAAATTACAGTGATATTCAATGTGGCTGCGCAGTTATGAGCTGAGCTGAGATTTCTGTCTTCAGTTGGAGGCAACGACTAGGTGTTACAGACAAAGTGTGAAGGTCAGGAAGTACTGAGAGATGTCCCAACACCTTGATGTCTCTTGGTCTTGATAGGATTCACAGTAAGAAGAACATAGAAGCATTTTTTCTTTTTTAAAATAATTAATAAACCAAGATAGATACAAGACGTTTTCACAGTCATGTAAGTGTAGCCTTCTTTAAAAATGTCATAGCTGTCTCTGAAGCAATAATAACACAAAGAATAAGAACAAGAACAAACCAAAAACAGTGGCTGTTTTGATATATTATAGTGAAGTGCTGTCTCTGTAGAAAAAAAGGAGTATATATGTGTCAAACACACAAGCTGCATTACGCCATAATACTCGGTAAAGTCGTTTTCAAAAGTAAAGTAAATGCTGCAGAGCTGGCTGCTGTGCTGAAGGCTCAAATTAGCCGCCTGTCTTTCATCTGTACATGTAATTACATTTTTATAAGAACTCTTTATAATCGCTTTAGTTGCTATAAAATCTTTATCAAAACAACTAGCCCTACTGAGAATAAAAGCTCTATTTCAAGAGGTCCTTCAGTGTTGGTTTAGTTTTACTTGCAGTTTCATTAGCATATAACTTTGCACTTGTATTTTATATGATTTCACTGTATTTTTTTAGGATATGTAAATTATTTCTTTTTTGTTTTCTTCTTTGTCGCCTCTGGAATCTGTTCAAACCGACTCACTCTCAGTGGGGCACCATCTTTAGATAAAGGTGGTTGTGATGATGGAATCTCTTTGATTAGGTGCTGTAGCACTGTGACCAGCAGCATTAGTTTAGCCCAAATAAAATGCATAATAAGAGAAGTAAAGTAGGTTATTTTTGTAATAGCAACTGCTTGCGCCAAAGGCTCAGAAGGAAACATACAGTAAAATGTTCTTCCAATGAGAGGAAATGGTCTCGGGTCTATTACAGAAAGAAAATAATGATTCAGAAAATCAAAACTGGTTGTCATTAGAAAAATGTTTGCATTTTCAAACTGCACTGAAAAACCAGGCCTGGAACATTTGCAGATATTAGATATGCATGCTGTGCACCATGTCCTTCATTGCTCTGCTGGCTTTCAGTCTCATTCAGTGCCGAAATTATTTAATTTCTGTGCAGCAGCAAGTAAAATTCCAACAATAATGCAAAAACAAACTGTTGAAATAAATTCTAGTGTGCTCGCTTGAATGAAACAGGGTTTAAATTTCACTGCTTTTGTAGTAGTACTGCTGTCTGCCACAAGAAATCTGTAATTTACGAAAACTGTTCTTTTTAATTCACTCATAATCGAATGACAGGAACATGCCGCCGTTGTTTCTTTGATACATACATCAGACAAAAGAGCATGGGGTCTAGCTTTTATGTTTTACTGGCCCACCTCCAGGCTTTCGTACCCATTTCTGCTTGTGAATTGACGGTACTCCTGTCATATTGTATCTGACAGGCCCTCTCTGGATCATCGGGGATAACACACTGTAGCTGGGCTGCTTTGCCTTTGGATGTACATTTATAAAATGACTGATGTTCGAACGTTCGGGTGCCCCTGCCGAGCAAATGCATAGTACACAGAGGTTACACTTGATAAGCAAATATACTATTTATTTCAGTTTCATTTGCAGATCTTCTATTTATCAAGCGGAAAAGAAAAATGTGCTTCTTTGGTTTCTCCTCATCTGTTTATCACACGCTGTGGCACGATCATCAGTCTTGAGCAGATAGCATGGGGAGAGATGCCGAAAATGTATTGAAATAGGCTAGATTGATAGAGACGTTCAGAAAACAGAGAAACAGCTAATATATTCCCACCATTCCATTTCCTTTTCCATTTGTGTTATCATAGGTGTTGTGTTATTGTGCAGGAATTCTGCAGGACGCTTCATGATCACATTCTCAGTTTATAGTGTTTCCTGTGGTATTCATTTACATGCTATAATAAAGTAACACATTGTGTTTTTGTTTTTGCCTCCTCTGGTACTGCCATTATCTATTAAAGAGTTCTTTTGTCAGTTTGACTTTGCCAGGCGCATGTTGCCCCCTTCTCTTTCCAGTCCAGAGTGAATGCGGTCCCTTCTGCTGTCACTTTCAGCACACTGTACCCGGCTCCCCTATTTGAAGTTCTGTCATTGGCAAGCTTTGAACTGCCATTTGTGTTTTAGCCTGCACTCTGCCTGCCTCCAGAGTTTTGTCTGGTGTAAATTTGTCAAAGCCAAAGGGCACCAACACGGGTTTTTTTGTAACAGTGATGCAGAAAAGCTCTCGCGTAGACCGGACATGCAGGCTCAGCAGCATCCCGTTTCAAAGCTAGGATGTTTTTGAGCCCTTTGGATCTTTAGTGTATGTATTTTTAATAAATTGTTCAGTGCTGCAGCCCCATGATGCACCCGGCTACAAGCTAACATTTCTATCTAATTTAAAATGCTGTAGTCATCCTCAAAACAAACCCCAGGCCTGTTTCCAGTGGTAGAAAGCAAATACAATTACTCAAATGCTGATTTAGTAGCCCAGAACATTGTTTTTCAAGTACATTTGTTAATATGTTTTTAATTGTAATTAATGCATGCAGCACCATCTACCTATATAATATATAGTTTTTATTTTTGACACTTTTTCACCAGTATATGTACTCAGTCTTGCATTTAATACTTTAATATAAAGCACAATATAATGGCTTAGTGAAGTTTTAGCTGATGGTAAAGACTTTGTATTCCAGCTGGCCTCTTTGCAAAGCATTTGAAACTTTAAATGTGTCTTATCATCTTTCTCTGGGGGCCTCATGAATTTCTTTACAGCATCAAAATCAATACACAGGCTGTTAAAATACGCTTGATTTGTGTTCTACTTTGCACTGAACATGAATTCTGAATTTGTTTTCATTTATTTAACATTTTCATAAGTGAATACATGAATCTGTGTTCTCTGTAGTGTTTGTGTATGCCACATGGTTCAAGTCTTCCGGATCATGCCAATTTTGTGGCTATAGCTTGCTTTGTATGAATTCATTAAATCCTGCTTTAAAGAGCAAAACTTAATTAGAAGATTTGAAAAATAGAGGGTTTTTTTTTCTGCAGATGGCACATCAGAAATAAAGCAACAAACAGAACATGCTGCTTGGAAACTAATCAGGTTTTTTCCTCTGAGGCAGCTCTGGGTGTGATGCTCTGATGCTTCAGTACATCAGGCTCACACGGTGAGTGTGAACCATCCACCCAGGTTCTTCAGTAAGCTCTGGCTATGGCTAATAACAGCAGAAGCTCCAGTGAATTGTTATGACTGGGACCTTTCTGAGGCTCCGGTTGATGAACCCAGCTAAGTCCTGTGCAGGAGTCCACTTGTTAGGAGAGACCCCTAGGGAAAGATTCTTACTTACTGCAGTGATGGCGCAGCATAGCACCTCTCTCTACAATGACACGCTGTGCTGTTGGTGACAATTTTGCAGCTCGAAGTGCCACCAAATATGCAGCCTCTGCATTGTTTCCCCTTGAGCACTGAGCAAACAAGCCGTCTGCTGTGCCTGCAGTGGCTTTTCGTCTCAGCTACAGAGGTTTCTGTGAGTTGCAATACTACCTTGGCTGATGATTTTATTTTGGGTAATGCGAGGCATACTGTATCTCAAAAATACTTTGATCCTAAAATATGTTGTGTTGATGATAAGGAACGACGTTAATTGAATCCCTTAATATTATTATTTTTTTGTTGCCAGTCTCCACTGGCACCCTCTCAAAGATCCGTGCTGCACACCTCATTTGAACTGGGAAACTTTATCATTTATGCACAGTGCTCAGTGTTTACAAGTGATGATGAAACGAGGGCACCCCGAGCTCAGAGACGAGGTCCAAATGTTTCAATTTCACCGCAATATAAGCAATTAGCAAAGCGCTTGTTATCTCTTTATCTGTAAATCTCCCCCCATCCCTTGTGCCGGCGGGAGATGAATATGTCTTCGATGTCCTTGGATTTCTGTCTTGTAAACACCATAGGCGCTAAGCACTGTTTACCGGTGTGCATGGCGGTTGTCCCGCGGGGCCAAACTCACCTTGTTACCCTTTTAATTAGTAGGAGCAGTTAATAGTGTCGGCCGCTTCTGCCGCCTCAGCACTTGCCCTGACTTCAGGAATCGCTCCAATCGATAGCAAAGACTTGGGCTCAGACGGGGAGATGGGGGAGCGGGAGGGAGTCCTTATTGCGGGAGTGGCTCGGGCACATATATGATGATGTTTGAAGTGGACTAAAACAACAAAATTATATTCTTTGAGGGACTGTTTAGGGGCAAAAACCATGCCTTCTCTGTATTCCTTGAACATTTAAAAGTATAACAGGGTCTCTCATGCTTATTCACTCAGTTTCTCCCCTCCCACATTTCCTCTCCTTTGAAAATGAATGTAATCAAAAAGCTAAGGGTTTGCTTGGTAGATTCTATTGTGCCCTTATAAGCTTTTATCCCCTCCAAGCGCTCACCTCCCGTGCTCATTTCTTTTCTTGTTTTGATTTAAAGATGCAGTGGAAGTACTTAGCATTTAGATGACATGCTGCTGGAGAGGTGTGATGGATCAGCGCCTCTTCAGAGGACTGAATTTCTTCGACAGCGCGGGGGCCAGTCGGCTGGTCAGACAGACAGAGAGACAGATCACAGAAGGACCGGCCGAGCAGGCAGCGGAATACCAAGTCTGCCTTAGTGCTGCGAGCCTGGCACAGCCGAAGGGAAAGCAGCGGCTGCTGGGAATGCCAATGCACAGCCCAGACAGCCGTCTCGCCTTAGCTCCTCTGATTGGCTAAACAGACCATTAGCTTTCTGATTATGATTAGCCGAGTCATTATCTGCACAAAAGTGGCTCATTCACCAATATTAAGAAAGCGAGGAAGCTGTATCTCTCCTATGGTCGAGGGGAAAACAGCATGTTGTCGTGTCCTCCTTGAGATGAATGTGGGCGGCAAGAAGTTCCGTTCACAAAGAAATAAAGTGGAACACTGTTTATCACCCTGCCTCACAGCTAATGTGATGAAAAAAAAAGTGTGACGCCACTGATGGAAGAAAAGAGAGGTCCTCTGCTCTTTAATGCAGATGATGCGTTGGCCATTACTTGATCGTATTTTCTGGTTGAGGGGAGAAGCAGTGTCCTCGGAGGTCATAAAATCTGGTAGAGAACAAAATAACCTTCAGCTTCCTTCGTCTCGCCTTAGATATAATTGGAAGATGTGCCATCTGTGCTTTTAAATGGACATATGCTGCTCTGCGTCTTAAGGCCAGTAAGCTGAGGGAAAACTGAATAAAATGAAGGCCGGCCCTCTCTTCCTTAGTGACCTTCTGCTTCTTCTTTTCCAGCCTTTGCCCAAGGAGCCGTCGTAGGATGCAGAGGAAAAACAGCAAGTATGAGTTTTGTGATTATCTGCTATTTTGCATAATTTGCATGCTGAGTGCATAACCCTGTTTCCAGTTCATTTGAAGAAACCAAGGATGTTTTGATTGTTGGATCTTGTAGAAAGCACAAATACTAACTTTGAAAAGAAGCAGCAAATAAGAGAGGCCCTGCCTCGAATGCATTTCATAGTGTATTTTCCAGGTATGTGTTCAATGGCGAGCTTGAATAAAGGTCCAGGTCTGGGACAATTTCCGAGTCACTTTGATGTAACAATGCAATGAGTTATTGGCAGTTTTTTGAAATGCATAAGAACTGAAAGTAAAGAGCCCCTCTGTGGCTACATCAAAGGGAGCGGCTACTTCAAGGTTCAAGTTCAAGTTCAGTTTTCTCTCAGGACATATATCGAAAGCATGTCTACATGGAAGAATGTTTTTAGTAACCAAGAGGAAAGCTACAAAAGATTTCACAATAGATTCAAAAAACAGAAAGAAAAGAATTATACTTTAAATCCCTCTAAATCAGTACCACTTGTTTTAAAGTCAGCAAGTAAACTGGAGTGGGTAGCAAGTTAGCCTGACTCAGGTTTACTTCACATCCAGAAACTTCCCTCCGGAAATGAAGTAACGACTAAACTGAAATCTTCATCGGAGAACTTGACTGAATATATCTGAACCTTTTATATTCTACAGAAAAACCCCCCAAAACAAAACAGGCATTTGGAATCTGCGTGCCGTGTGTCTCATAGCCAATATTCTAAGATTGATTTTCCTTCTTCCACTGAGAAAACAAAATGAATCACGCACAATTACCAAAGACGGGGAGAAAGGGGGGAATTGGGGGCGTCATAAATATTTATCTGCCAGCCCTGGGAATTTGTGCAATTCTGTGTGGATTTGCCAACTCATATTTAAGTGTCTGAATGATTTATGTGGTCAGTCCTGGGGTGTCACATTTGTCCACTGTCACCCTGAATCATTTATGTATTAACATTTATGGATTCATCCATATAACATATTCATGGCAGAATTCTATTATCATTCAAATGGTTTTTTTGATCAAATGATTGGCTAAATTAAGCCATTAACTGCAGAATTTCACCGCAGGTGAAACGTATTCCACCTAGAAAAGAATATATGACATATGAACCCATTTCTTCACATAACTCATATAATTAGATTTTTTTTTTTACCTTTTAGACGTGGCATAATTAACTGTGGAGTCACACCAGTGCTGTGTTTATTCACTGGAAGCAATAGTGATTTCAAAAGAAAAGAAAAGAGGTAACTATATTCAGGAAAAAAGGTGTTTCCTGTTCCCTCACAGGCTTCAATGGTGATGGATGTCAAAGCATAAATCAGTTACCGTTGAGTGTGAGGGACGTTCTATTAATACATTCCTCATTAAATTTGTCATTTATTTGATGGAATTAACAAAACAAATGTTGAAGTGTGCCTAACGCAGAGTCCTGATGCCTGTTTTCATAATGTCAGACAATGCACAGGCAAAGAATGACAAGACCTTAATTTGAGTCTCTCGTTAAATTCATAATTGGCTCATATTCTGTATGTAAAGTGTTTTTCTGGAGCTGACATGGATAAAATATGAAAATTAAAGTGGAAGGAGGGAAGTCGGTGGGTGGGTGGTGGTGCTGGTCTTGCAGTTTTTTTTCCTTTAACACCTTTGAATCTGTATATTGGCTGTTTTTGTTGTTAACTAAACTGGTTTTGTTTTTGATTAAAAAAATAATGAGGACTGCAGTTTGGCCCTGACAAAAATGTGACACCAAGAAAAGGCGTTTCTGATACTCACAGTTAGGCAGTGAATGCCCTAAAAAAAAATCAGGGCACATTTTCTTTTTCTTTTTTTACTGAAGTGAAAACGCTAATTTAGTTGTTACATGATTAAAAACAAGACTGCGTTTATTTCTTTTCCTCTGTGCACAGGAACCATAATCTAATTAAAGCTGCTTTTGACTTGCTCCCTTAATTCGCAAGGGGTCACCACAGCAGGTAGCTCCACATGTTTGATTTGGCAGATTTTTACACTGGATGCCCTTACTGACACAACCCCAAAGGGATTTGTGTCTCCTCCCGGGATTAAACCGGGGATCTTTTGCTTGTTAGGCAAGTGTGTAAACTACTACACTAGGGATCTGCTAATTAATTTAGATTACTAAAGTAAAAGTTAATTTTTCACAAGCAGGCAAAAGTGACAATAAAGGCTGCTTTGTGCTGCTGCTGTTAATGCGATAGCATTAGGTTCATGGAAAATGTTGGAATTTGACATAAAATTCAAAAGGCTACACAACACAGAAAATCGTCTGCACATTTGCATAACAAGGCGCATGTCTGAAACGATCTAACTTCACAGTTAGTGTCTCACGTTTGTCTTTGTCTTTCTTTCTTCTGCTGCAGGTTCATTGACATCTATGTTGCTAAAGAAACCGAGGCCAGTCATTACACCCAAGATATTTTGTCCGTTCACCAATGAGGCTCCCAAAACTTACATCGGCTCTGACCTTCAATAATAAAAAATAAAAGATAAAATAACCCATAACATCTCCAGTCACCGCAGTGAGAGACCTGAAACATCTGAAAACTCCACGAGGGCCGCATGGTAACAACATCAGCATTGAACGTTCATCACACCCAACTTCATGGGCTAATCATGGAACAAAATCCCTATGAGAAACCCCAAAACAACCAGTGGAAAATTCACTGAAGGCCTTTTTTTTTTGTCTTTTTGTCTGCCACTGCCCAATCTGCAGGGGACAGCTCCTTGAAGATTCTTTTTATACCTTTGTGGCTTGATTTAGACTTGTCACAAGGCCTTTCAAAAGTCAGCCCCTTCATCTTCTTTACAGTCGCCGCCATGAAGCAATCCAAGGTTATATTCCAGCCAAGTTTCTTTAATGACAGTTCATTGCTTGAGTCGTGACTTTACAGAGGTTGAGGCAGGCCATATTGTCCGTTGGATTCTAGCTTTTAACACCTTTCTCTCATTTGGCCGGGTGAGATTTTTACAAGGCCATAGCCGCCAATGTCTCTGCATACACATAACGGGACGGATATTATGAAATAGCATGAAAGTCACACAAGAGATGACAGATGAGTTGACTGTCTTTGCTCACTGAATGGAGATCGTGATGGTGAAATGTGGACATTTTGGATGACTTAGCTTATACCTTATGTTGTTTGGTTTTTTTTATGTGGTGCCAACATAGACTAGAAAAGTAGTTTTTGTCAATGAACATCTTGTACACACAACTGGGAGCATTTAGCAGATGTGGACCCCTGGCTTGTTTTAATGATCTATACTGTGTGTGTGTGTATGTGTGCGTGGGCACAAGGGTGTGGGTGCATGTTTGCATCTGTCCGTGTGTGAATATGTGAGTACACGTGTGCTTGTGTGTGTATGTTTTTCTGTATGCGTGAGTGGGTAGGAACATCCAGAGATACACTGTGAAATAAGTCATATCCGATGCATTATTCATACTCTTGTATATTTTTGGGACACGCCCAGACCAGAGCTCACCATCTGGCAAAAAGGAAGCATTTGGGATTTTACAGATGTTGGATCTCATTTTAATCCTGGGTTCGCCTTTTCCTTTCTTCCTTCTTGTCTTTTCTTTAGTACATAGAAATATTTATATTGGGGATAAAATATAATTGAAACTGAAATTGAAACAGTATTGTCACATAAGTTAAAATTCTGTAATTAAAATCGATTTATGTGTGATTAAATGTATTTCCGAATCCTTGTCTAAACCGACTATATTTTGATATGAAATGTTTTGGCTGGCCAGATGTGCTATTTGCCAAGAAATGCTTGATATATTTAAAATTATGTACATACATACATATTGATATATATATATATATATCCAACTAATGTATTTTTTGTTCTATGGGTCTTACTCTAAGGAGTTATAGAGGAGCAGTAGCACAAAAGGCATCAGTCTGAGAGAAGCAGAAGAAGTGGACACAATAACGTGAACGCCAGTAATATTTTTCCAAAAGAATACAAATAAAAAATAAAACACATTCCAAACACATCGAGCTATGGTCTGCAGATGAATAACATCTCTCCAAGCCATTTGCAAAAATAATAATCGCCACGGTGATACTTTACTAGGGGTGATTGCAGTTGGTTGCATTATAATGTACAGGTGTTCCGGTTAATGTGCCTGCTCCTTGCTCCCCTTTTTTCATTTCTTTGTACTACAAAGCCCTGTACATCTCCATCTTAATGTATGCATTTGAGGATATAAAGAGAGCATCTGCTCCCAGAAGCTGTGGACTGTGCATTTGGTGTGTGTGTGTGTGTGCGTGTGTTTTCCAGGTCAGTACACAGTCTTCTGTGTTGTGAGAAAATACCAATTTCCACCTGATCCCATTTCTTTGATTTCATGCTGCCTTTATTTATCACTTCTATGGTTGGCACTCACCGTAAGTAAATTGTCCCTTTGTTTTGCCTCACTGTCAGTGCAGGAGCTGCTGCAGTGACTCTAAGCAGGACAGTAACACTGACGGATTTTACTCAATGATAGATAAGAACAGATGGACATACATAAACCTCCTCTGCCTCTGCATCTGAAAAATGTCCAAATCTGACAAGTATTTATGCTAGAACATGTCATCAAAGTAAGTCTGGTATGGTCCCAGTCACACAGGGCTAGCGACTGGTTTTCGACCCCTTGACAGCCTCCAGTTGCTAGGCAAATATGTGTATTGTTGTTGAGAGGTTGCTGGCTGTCACTTGGTGAAATCATTCACAGAGGGCATTACCACTAAACCCTCCTTGTGGTTGCTTTGGTTAATAGCACGTTGCTACAGTCGCCCATAGTTTTCATGGAAGATTCCGGACATGGATGCGAAAACTTGCTAAGTTTGACAGCACGTGGTGTCCATTTCTAGGTTGTGCCCTTTTTATAATTTCCCTACCACTTCGCAAGTAGTTGGCAACTGTTTGCAGACAAGTTGGTGTTTTGTATACAAATTCTTGTTGGCCACATCTGTAACCAAAATATTCTCAAAGAGGTTTTCAGTGCACTATCATACAACTTTTTGGGACCTTCAAAGTAAAAGCTGTGCCTTTTGACCACTACTTTCACTTTCTAGCATCTAAGCAACAACAAGGTTCTCTATGGCGGTATATCATCTTTATGACAGATTTTTTCCCGGCAACACATGGCTGTAATGTATATAGATATTATATTTGTATTTCTCAGACAGCATTTATTTTAAAAAATAGCTGAAAAAAACCCAGAGTCTGAAAATGATATAGTAACGGTATATGAGATAAATTATGATAATAATGAAAAAAAATATTGAATGCATTGTGTAATACTATACCTGAAGTAACTGTAGAGAATAGATTTCATTACAGACAACCGAGTTATTCACTGTATAACATATCGCTTTACAAAAGTTGCCTTATGTCTTTATTATTTTAGTATTATTCCACAATATGGCAAGTGGATATTGACATATAATGCTACAAGTTATAATTGCATATAATTGCATCAGAAATGTTCCCATACTTCTCACAATTAAAACAGGCAGAGTAAATATTAATCTGATTTATTCTATGTCACAGTTTACTCAGAGCTGTGTGGCTATATGAAATCAACGCGAACCCCTAAGGCATTGTTTAGGAACTAATACTCTCTTATACCCCTGCTTAATATATAATTACCAAATGTTAATGCCTATTTAGTTACTTAATTGCTCAGAGCCACTTAACCCATTGTGCATAAAAGGTTGAAAAGTTTTATAAATTTCATGAGGCTTTTGCTTTCTTTCACAGGTCTATAAAAAGTCCTCATTAATGGGAAACTAAAAGCAGTTTTAAATGTAAGTGCTTGTAAGTATTTTTAATTAACTGCTAAGCCAGCATGACCTTGCATATACTGGTCACAGCAAAAGCCAGTTAGGTGATAATTTGCCTACCGTACTGTATATATTTAGAGTAAAGTACGAGAGTGTAAATGCATCGGATTTCTACTGTAAATCTCTCTTAAGACCCACCTTTCCTGCTAATTACTGTAAAACTAATTAAACTCTATACAACTGCGGCTCTACGGTGGAATTCATTTAGTGTTTTTCTAATCTTATTGGCCACTCAAAAATTTTTACACTGCAGCCTACACACAGAACTTTGTTCTTCATTCAACCAGTAATGGACAGTTTGACATGCGGGCCAGTGGAGCAGTGGACTGATCAGCGGAGGCCGCCACTCTGCCTCCTGAGTCAGCTGGCTCTACTGTATTCTCTCAAATGACCGAGTTCTTTCCAGGAAATCTTAAAGAAATGTAAAATTAAGGGGAAGTAAGGTATTCGTAAAATGCTTTGCCTTGCTATTATTGATTTATGAATTGGCACTGTTTTTCTTATTGGCTCACTGCGAGTGATATTTCTAGGTCATGATGTAGCATTAGTACCATCAAGAATATTAGGTGTTCCACCTGACTGTAAAAAGACTGAGGCATGTGGTTTCTGCGGATGCTGCTGAGCCAGTATTCCCACTCAACTCCCACTCAGAGATGTCCTTTCAACAAGGCCTGTCCCTGCTGCTTCCTTCCACTTTCCTTGTATGTCTTGCTGTCTCAGGGTTTTGGATGTGGGCTTCTGTCGGGATCAACAAATGTGGTATTTTTCCTCCATTCCATCTACATTACAGCACAGTATTTCACTGGATATCAGAAAACCTTTACTACACCAGACAGTGAGCTGTCAGGAAGCTACTGTGACAGAATAAAAACTCTTTGTAATGTGGATTCTATCATATATTGATGTTATAAAAATATGACTTTTACATAATCTTTATGATTATCTAGCATTTGTTAAAGGGAAAAATTGAGTGTGATAAAGGTTTGAAGAAAATCTGATGTCACTTATTATAACGGGTGGGCCATTTATATGGATACACCGTAATAACATGGGAATGGTTGGTGATATTAAAGTCCTGTTTGTGGCACATTAGTATATGTGAGGGGGCAAACTCCTCATCCTGGGTGGTGACCATGGTGGCCATTCATGGTGGCCACACTGAAACCAAGCACACCATTGTTTTTCTTGTGACATTACCACTAAGTTTGATATGTCACCTCTTCCTATTGAAAAAACAAAAGATGTATCCAAGATGGCCGACTTCTAAATGGCCACCATGGTCACCACCCATCTTGAGGAGTTTGCCCCCTCACATATACTAATGTGCCACAAACAGGACTTTAATATCACCAGCCATTGCCATGTTATTACGGTGTATCCATATAAATGGCCCACCCTGTACATTTGTTAAAATGTGTAGTTGCAGATATGAACTTCATAGACGATCACTTCTCAACGCAGATTACCGCCATAAAATCTGATTACATTTCTCAATCAGCTCTGGGAATTGCCCTGTAATTGACACATAAAAAAAGTGATGCTATGTATTGTAGCTACAGCCGAATAACCATGCAGTAAATGTTTGACCATCATGGAATAACACTAGAGTGGGATCAGTGGAGGGGCGAAACTCGTCATGCTATGCTTGCATGAGAGCATTTTTTTCCCTCAGATATATCGTAGCTCGAGTGTTATCAAGTGCCTTTAGCTTGTGTCTATGTGAATCCCAGCTAGCAGCAACCACCATGTAACACAATAACACCTGACACTTGATCTTACTGGCTGTTTTTGTGCTTTTAAAAAAGCAATTGTGTCAGCACTTGTGGGATATCTTTTTTCCTCTTGAATAAAACCATCAGGGCCAGCACAAGGGATAAGTGCTCCAGCACTGCGGGCCTTCATCGCTGTATTTCAGTTTTGCTGCTGAGTCTTCCCTATCCAGAATGGATCCCTGGCCGAGCCTAATGAGACACAAACACACCCTCGAGGCTCAGACTGTCTTGCTAAACACAACATTGTTGAACGGCGCCGCAGTGTAGCGAATTAGCATTTATGCCCACATAAAAATCCATTTACTGATCCATTAGCTTAGCATAGTGCTAATGAGTTGCTAGTGATGATTCGCAAGGGACTTTGGTAGCAGAGCGTCATTAAAGGTTGACTCTTACAAAATAACAGCTTTGCATGTTGAGAGAGGGCTGTAGAATAACACAACTTCCTGTACTAACAATGTTGCTTTTATTTTATATAATCAACTTCTTATATTAAGGGCCAATTTTTCTCCTCCATCCCCACTCAAATGGTGCTCAGGAACCTGCATGTTTTGCTTGTGGGAAATTGGCATGCCACTGTCACAGGAAATCTATTTAGCCATCGCTCAAACTAATGATGAGGAGGTGGCTGTACTCAGCAGCTTGTGCCAGGTAAGCAGAGCAGAACAGGCTGCAGAAAGCCCCTTCTCAATGGTAAGTTAAAGGTAGAACACAATCAAAGGTATTAGTGAAATAAGCCCTAAGCAGATCATATCAACCCAAAGATTTCTCGAGACATTTTATTGCTTGACTCTTGCTTTCTATTACACCACTAGACACTTTAGTTTTTAATTCAGAATTGAGAAGAAATGTGTGGCTCCACGCTTTGCTCACTTCCAGCAGCACAATGAATGTGAGAAGCAGATCTATAACTGAATGAAATGTCATTTGATTTCCGTTCACAAGAGAAACCAGCAGAATGATATTAGCATCATCGGAGAAAAACCTCATTGCCAAAGCCTCCCGGTCCAGGGCCCATTGCAGTGCTGCCACACTGAAGGGGAAGCAGCTCCGGGGGGGAGATGAAGGTATAAAATGGTCGTTTTACTAGAGCAACACAAGCTAATTTATCATTCTCCAGGGGTCAGGCGACGCTTTCTTGGTTGTGAATTTTAATGTTGTTTTTTATGGGTCTTAATAAACTCTATTTTGCTGCGAGCGTTTATGCAGAAGAGCACAACATCCTTCACTCGGCTCATTTAGTGAGTCAAGGAGAGAAGGGCCGCAGCCAAATTTATCCAATGGAGTCATCAGTTTCTTGCACTAATATGACTCAGGAAGGTGAAATATTGACACTATTGGGAAAGTCATTCATGCTCTCTGCCGCATGCTCAGATTGTGCATGTTACCTTAGATTATTTCACTAATATTATGCTAACATGTAAGAATTTCATGCATAATCACTTTGGCTGTATAATTCAGGATTTCCGCTAAATGGTCAGTGATCTTGATGTGCCTCGCTTGGCTATACTAGCTGTGTGGCTCTACTGATGGCAATATTGGTCCGTTAGTCTGCGCCTTTAGTGCAAACAAAATGTCCCAAAAGATGTTTGGACTGTGTTGAAATGCTGGCCTGAGCCTTTATAGTTCTCGGAAGACTCTTAGTGACGTTGGTACTCATCTAATTACAGCTCCTCCAGGAGGATGATGTTTTGGCTTTTTCGCCAATGTCTCTGCAACTGTTTGGAGCCATCCATTCATCTTAATTTAATTAATTCCCTCTGGTATTTATACTAAACTAATATGGTAAACTTGGTAAACATTACATCTGTCCAACTTAGCTTTTTTACCATCTTAGCTGGCCATTTTAATTAGCCCATTGATTTAGCATTTAGCACAAAGTACAAGATTTCTTGTATAGATGAAACTTCCAAATCTTGTAATACTGTGAGTTTCAAACAAAAGAAAACTGTATGGACATAAAGGAATAGTAAGCAAACAACAGCAATGAAATGTTGGAATTTACTTTCTAAATATTTTTTATTTTTTTTCCAGAAAAATAAATTTGCTTTATAACTAAAGTCCAAGGATTTATCTAAAAGCACTGTGATACTATGGTATTCAACTTTACGGGTGAATTGTAAGTGTAAGGGCCACCTCTTATTAGAAAGTCACAGGTCACATTTAACCGTTGACATAGTTACGCAGCAGGAAAATCAACCCTGATGGGGGTATAGATCTTGTGCCAGCCTACTGACTTGTTTATCAGATTTTAAGAGGTTGAGTGACACCATTTAACAAAGGGGTCAGTTCATCACATGATTACTTCCCGTTACATTGGCTCAGTGCTCCCAGCTCTGCATCCAGTCAATTACCAGGCCTAATGTTGAGGACCCGGGTGTTTATTTGAATGCTTATTGCCTTTGGACTTGACAGCAGCTACCCGTCCTTGGGACCAAACACAGAGAACGTCCAGATGTCACACAGGACGCTCAGTACTCGCTCAAGGAAAGATCGAATGTACGTTTTATTAGGGCAACATAATCTGCAGAACAGAAGCACAGAACTCTGTTCGAGGACAGCATTCGGGGAAATGTATTTCTTTATTTTAAAAAAAACCTGACACACAATAAAAGCCTGATGAATATTATTATGGATAAAGGCAAATAAGCGGCACTGGAGCTGCAGTGCATTGTTTGCGCGATTGCATTATTTATTAAGGAAGTGAGGGTAAGGCACCCTTAGAAGATAAGTCCGACCATTTCTAAATTTTTCAATTTCACATGGAAAAGCACCCATTCGCATGGAAAGACCTAAACCAACAATGAAATGTTGTTTGTGTTGCCTATGCCTCATACAGCATTCATAAATATTTATATTCATTACGGTAATTTATTATCCTATGTGCTAACATTCTCCTCTTATATATTGCAATGTATTTGGCCTTTTCTTTTTTAACTGACATAAACAAAGGCTTTTCTGAATGTATTATGATCACTCTTCATTCTGCTGTTACTGAAAGGCCGTAACGTATCATTTTATAACAATTAAATAATACCATGTAGCTTACAATGTTGACCTGCTGTGGTAATAAAATATGTTCCTTTGTTGTCTCTGAACCAGAAAGAAAGCCAAGATAAAATCTGCTTTGCACTATTTGCTTTATTTATTAACATTAAATATGACTGAATAACCCGGAGCTTTCTGTGCATTCAGACTTCAGTGCTGTGACAGTGATTAGGCACGAGCCATCGCTGCCCACCAGGACAAACTCTTTTTTCCATGCCTCCAACCAAAGAAATGAGATATCCTCAACGGTGAAATATGTAAAAGTGAAAAAAGGTCTGTCATTGCAGGCAGTCTGTCATTGCCAGTCTTGATTAGCGCAAACTCTGCTGAGCTCAGTGTACTGTCCAGACCCTCCTGACTCGAAGACGAGGTCCTCTGGGTTTTAGCTATGACAGATTGAGGGTGTCAGGAGGGACTCCCAAGGGTGTGTGTTTGTGTGTGGGGGAGTGTGCGCACCCATGCATGAGCAGTTTAACCATTTGAGTGTGGGTGCATGCATTTGCCTTTGCAACGGCCCATGATCGTAATGTGTATACAGTAGTCTGTGTGCTTGCTGTCCGCGTTCTGCCAGCGTGACTGCACGTGCTGTGTAAAATGTGTGTGTGTGACACTGTGGTTGGAGGCTGAGTGTACAGGGCCAAGATCTCATCTGTGAATCACATGTCTCCCATCAGTCTGACAGCATTAAGTCGAGCCCAGTCAATACCCCGAGGGCCTCCAATTGCTGCAACTCAGTGACACACACAGAGAGACAGACACACTAGAGGGTGACTGAGAAAGGGTGAGAAGGGGAGATAGTGTATTGGAGAAATGACTTGCAAAGTGATGGATAAGACTTCAAGCCTATGTTTACTTTGCAGCTAAATTGTTCTTTATCTCATTTATCTTCCTACATTTGGGACACATAACTAAGAGGAAAAAATTGCTTTTTATATAGGGGTGTAATTACTTTTTGTTGGTAGAACTACAGATTTTATAACGAAGAAATTAAAGACGACAA
Source organism: Copadichromis virginalis (assembly GCF_057382275.1). NCBI lineage: Eukaryota > Metazoa > Chordata > Actinopteri > Cichliformes > Cichlidae > Copadichromis > Copadichromis virginalis. Next base: position 11,947,890 of record NC_140637.1, read on the forward strand.
AGTATATGAAAACTTACAAAAAAGTAATCTGAGAAACCCCAGAGCTCTATTCTTGGCAAAAATGGAGCACCATTATTTTTTTTCTGAGATGCTGAAAAAAATTCTCTTTATCTGCTGGCTGCAGTAAAACTAATCAGACTGAAAAAAAAAACCCCACTTTCCACAGCAGATTGGCTGAGACTTTCTCTTCTAGAATAAATGAAGGTAGCCACACCCACACAAAGTGAATTCAGACCATCGCCAAATGTGCATGACAGAAATATAGTCTTCCCATTCATTTTTTTTGCATCAAATCTCCAAAGCAAAAAACCAAAACAAACCCCAAAAGCACCCCCCCCCCCTCCCCCCATGCACATACACACGCACACACTTAACCAAACATGTTTTTCTTAACTTGGCTGGATGGCATCCCAAACACTCCCATGGCCAGGAGTAGTACACGCAAATCCACAATTCTGGTGACATGCTTTGAAATATAAATAACTCATTAATGCAACTCTAAATTAAACAGTAGCTGTCACGAAAACCCATGGATCTGTTATTCAAACAGAAATACTTCATCTCTGCAGGACCTGAAGCAATCCTTTGCATACTTTGAACCCTCTATGGCATGAATTTTAGTTTTTAAGTGTTTAATGCAACAACTGAATAAATGCTAACTGGACTGCCGTTTATGTAGCGCTTTTCTACTCAAAGGGTTTTATACAGCACGCCTCATTCACCCATTCTAATACACATTCATACAAGCACCTTTTCTACATCCAAGTGCTTTCTGTCTAACATCCACACACAGATTCAAACTCTGATGAACACAGTGGGAGTAACTTGGGTTCAGTACCTTGCCCAAGGGTACTTTGGCATAGAGACTGGAGCAGCCAGAGATCAAGCCTTCCAATCAGTAGTTGAGTTGTATGAATTTTATGAATTACTTGGGGGTGGTTATGGCCTAGGACGAATGTGGAATACCATGCATGATGCATGGGTCTGCATGTGCAATTGTGTGTGTTTCCGTGTGTCTGAATGCGCTTAATTGCGCTGTGTGGAACTTTATGAATCAGAGGTGGATGTCACATTTCTGTCATTTGACATTTGGATTACCATCACGTCCTGGTGTCTTACATCTACCTTCATAAAAGCTACAGACACCCACACAGACACAGACACACCATTATGTACATGCACCTGCCAATGCTTACACACACACATCAGATATGTATAGTCTTTAACTGACCCATGATTTCCTAACTGTTCCTCAGACCTAATTCTGGGATCCTCTTGTACTCGCTGTTACTTTCATCTAGTTCACTGTCCTCACTGAGGGAGTGACCTTATGACCCTAAATGTCCAATCAAATTCTTTTTGTCCTCATTTCCTCCAACTTTTTACATGATCATTTTAGTGCATGATTTGATTGCTCACACATCCCATCGCTCAATCCTATCAAAACTGATCTCAATCCCTGCTCCAACATACTTGATTCAAATGACCAACTTATGTGCATGAACTGTCGGATAACAGACTGATCATTTGAATCAGGTGTTTTGGAGTGGGGAAACACCTGAAAACCTAAAACAAGGTGGTTCTAAATTCTAGTCCACTGCTTTACCATTATTGCCTGAAGAAAGGTGTCCTAACTGCACAATCTTGTCCTGAGGTAACCAACCAAAATATGCTGGTTTAAATAAATTAAATCTGAATCTGTCTATAAACAACTAAAAAATACTTCTTCAGATGTTCTTAAGTAATGGAAACAGGGAAGGAAAAAAGTCTGAGGTATGCCTAATTACTCAAGAACTGCACTGAAAATCAGTGACGACATGTCTTACAGAGCGATGAATCCAAAGTTGAAGTTTTTGGTTTGAATGTGTCTACACAGTGGAGAAAGAAAAACATACTAAGGAATATCTATCGTTTATCTATTATTTATATTTTCATTGAAAAATCAGATGGATGGATGGATGGATGGATGGATGGATGGATGGATAGATAGATAGATAGATAGATAGATAGATAGATAGATAGATAGATAGATAGATAGATAGATAGATAGATAGATAGATAGATAGATAGATAGATAGATAGATAGATAGATAGATAGATAGATAGATAGATAGATGAAGAAACAGGGGAAAAGGAGACAGATTAAGCATGTTTTGCTCTGTCTCCCCTGGGGAGGCCCATGTCCAGATGGCTCATTGGAAACTATCCTCCCCCCTCATGCACAAGAGTCCTGTCTCTCATGCAACACAGAGGCCTTGTTATTTTTTCACAGTTTCATGGTCTGCAGACTTTAATCTATATGACCCATCATGTATTTGATCCTAGCATCAACCCATAATCCCAACCAGAATAGTATATACTCTACGGGAACTTTGGTGTGTTCCCGTATAATTTATGTGTTAGCACAAATGTCAACTCTGATAAACACTTAAGGAAGCACACTGCTCTCTGCAAGTGTTTGAAGGTTTCAGCATAATGTTTATTGTTTGATTTAAAAAAAAAAAAAACAGCTAAAGAATTATTTTCTAGGACCATCATGGTGGGCACTCTTGGGATCAACACCTAAACTCTCTTCATTCTTCAGTTTTAGAAAAAATAAAAGTCCCACTCAGCACTACTGCTTTTCATTTAAGTTTTTAACGGGTACTTCTTTGACATGCAAATCAATGAGTTAGAAAACCAATGATTGGATTTCCTTACGTGTTGGCATTTGATCAGAATTTGCACCGAGATCATGCGGCAAGTCGATCAAGTGTAATTCACTATGAAATATCCAAAGTTACGCTTCAGTGGGTGCATCTGGACCCCGCCATTCATTTTGTTTAGCTATTCCAATGTGGCAATCAAAATGAATTAGCATGACAATTTTATTTCTGAAAAGGCTTAGGGCAACCCATTTTTATTGATGAATTTCAATAAGGATTTGACAAAAGCTTCTTTGAAATTGACTGCTCCCCCCTTTCACTTGACCTTCAGGTATCTGTTCTCTGTATGAATGTGGGCTCCGTAAATGTCCATATCAGCCTTAATCGTTTTATATCACCATCTAGAGCTGTATTACTCGGGACTTGAGAAGGTAAGCACCCGAGGTGATGAAAAGGTCTGAATAGATGGTAATGATTGCAATAAATCTCCCAATGTGTTGTGTTAAAGAGTCACACTGCTCATTCTAATCTTTTCCTCAATTTGTAGATTGGTTTAATTTGTTGTAATTTGGATGATTGATGGTTTCCTACAGCATTAAAGGTGATACATAAATGCAGAATATCAGGTGTCACTATGCTCTGAGATTTATTAGAGTATGGAGAAGGTACATTGTGTCACAAGATCTGAGCCAAAGCGGATTATGAAAATGGCCCCGACTTCCTTAGTTTGCAGGGTTAAAAATGTTTCTAGTCACACACTGATCTACAAATGGATATTTTTACAGTTTTAGGGCAGCCTGTGCTAAATATGGCTCCTTTAATTATTTCAGAGGAGCCTTGTTTTGTTGGGTTTTCTTTTCCCCATTGGCCTGGGAAAATACAAAAAACAGCTGTGAGTTGTGTTTCTATTAAATGATTCTCTACCTATCTGACATTTTATAGGCAAAATGACTAAATCAATTATGTAATTAAGACTAAGAGACTACAGATATGCTGCATTTAGGCACATGGCTGATTCTGGCAAAATATCACCACTCAAACATGTCCACATGCACAATGAAAATGCTGTTGTTGTTCTTTTTAGTTGTCTCTGTACAACCTGGTACGTGCTGCCTACGTGTAACAGTCATAAGCTCCTGTTTGGAAAGTTCCCTACTGAAAGTTTACTTTTATTATAAATGCTACCAGACTAAATTCCACTGATAAAAACTTGAGCACTTCGTGGGAACATTTCGTTTTCTTCAAGTAAGACATGATGATAAAAAAAACAAGGCTCGCTAAGGCTATTATAAATTCATCCTGGGTCACCAACGCCCTGCTTGAGGAGCTTGATGTGGCTGTACGTGCTTGTTGCTGTGCTTTATAGACTAATCAGTCCTACAAATCTGAGACTCAATTCAGCTGATAACATTTCATTTTTTTTGTTTTTTCCTTCTTTCAAAAGGTGTCATACTGCTCTTAAGACTTTCTGAAAATGCTGAACTGCACTGAATGCAGAATACCAACTGTGTTCTTGAAGGCTCATCAGAGTCAAACAGTAGACTGCAAGGTTGTTATCCTGTGGATTTTAGTGATGAATGGCACTGCCTGCTGACTTTGGTAAGCCTCTCACCTACATTATGGTTAGGCAATACAACTTTTAAAGCCTTTAAGTGCCGGCGCGATCGTGAAAAGCTCTAATTCATCCACACAGTAACTGATAATGTTTGGACAACTTTTGTGTAAGTGATCCAGGAACAGCTGGCTCAAAAACATCAAAGTTGGTGGCAAGAGAAGAAAAATCAGGTGATCATGAAAGGCTTAAGCATGCATAAATTATGTCTAATCTTCTGATAGTTCACTGACCGAGAGAAATTTCCACCCATGGGGAAAAATGAATATCTGTACAAAAATTCCCAAATCCTTTCAGTGGTCAGCATGAATCACAACAATAGATTTACTGACCAGCCAACCTGCTGACATCACCCTCACTTGTGTTTTTTTAAATTCACTAATTTATTGATAATTAATTATTGATAATTAATTTGTTTTCCCCTCTCAGCTGTTATTCATCAGACAACCGACGTTAATACGTTATTTACATCGCTTGTAATTTATGGTTTATTAAGTGCGCACATGAAATCGTTGTTTCCCACAAAAGACACAGGACTTTTTAGCATTGCTGCAGTAGTCTGATCCTCCATCTGTGAGCATTGATATTTGATAGTGTCACTTATTATGTATCACACAGTTCTTGGCTCCACAATCTACACCACTATGTTCCCCACTACAGCAGCTCCTCAAACACTCCCTGAGCAGTGACAGCCAGCAAAATCTACACCCACATCTTGCATCACCACAGCCAGACAGCCATTATTTATGGTACCTCCTGCTATGAGCCTTCAGCAGCATAACTGCAGGCCTGCTGCTACAGGTTGTTAGGGTTTTCTGGTGATAAATTGAATGGGATCCAATGCCCTAGGATCCTTAGCGCTACCACCGTCAGTGCTATCATCAAAGAGCAGGCAGTGTTTGATCTGGTCTGGATCAAAAGGTGAAGGACAAAACTGTCCTGTAGTGCTGCAAGACAAGAAGAGGTGTCACGCTGAGAGAGACGTAGACTAGATATAGATGGAACGCTGCAACGCCAGTGGAGGCTGGCATAATTGAGGCCAAGGGGAGTCCATCGTGGGTCCACGGGGAATTTTCCCAAAGGCCTCATCTGTGTTTCTTCAAAGGCAAAAGCTGCATGTAACTTTTCTCACACATTTTTATCCTCAACAGCAGTTGAATCCCATAGAGGATTCGTGGGGAAGTCAAGAAGTCTAGAAGGGTACAAGCTCTAACAAGTCGGCGACAATCCTCATTGGTTTAAGAGGATCCTTAACCGAATTCTTAATAGAAGTGGTTCTTCTTTCTCCTTTTTCTTTTTTTCAATCTTGTGTCCAACTGGCTTTTCTTTTATTGATGTTAGATGGCCAAGGAAGTAGCTTTTGGCCCCGATCATTTGAAAGCACATCATCTCCCTCCCGAAGGCAAATTCTCATTAGCTTCGAAAGTGCATCAAAGAAAACAAAGTCAAGACCATGTAAAAGAAAGGAAGAAAGAGGGGAAGGAAAAGACAAAGAGGGAGAGAGAGATCTGGTTTGCCTCACCATTCATCATCATCCATCTGTCTTAAAGGCTTGGCTCAGATCCCTTGTAGTGAAATATGTTGATGAGGAGGAAAGAAGCAGCGGCGAGGGAGAGAGGAGGAAGGAGTGATTAGCAGAGTGAAAGGAGGAGAGGAGGAGGGGCACTGGATGAAAGAGAGAGAAAGGAAATGAAGCGAGAGGAATAGAGGACAAATGAATGAGAAAAAAAAAAGTAAGCAACAAAGAGGCAGACAGTGTTCTCCATCAGATCAATGCTGCGTCTTGGAGGCCGCAGCGGCAGTCCTGAGCACAGAGATCCTGTCTATAGTCAATTAGATGAGATGGTTCACCTCCTCCTGTCAGATGCTGGCTGAAGCCCCCAGCAGTCATAGCAGGTCTTCGTCTTCCTCCAGACTCAGACAAGCTTCCTGTTGCTCAGTGTTTTCATCTACATGAGGTTATGTGATGTGATGTTTGTGTGTGGTACTCAGGGTGCATTCAAGTGTGAGCACAAAAGTGTTCAAGTCTGTGTGAGCTGTACGCCGAAAAGTATCCTCAAATGCTCATTGTATTCCTCATAGCACAACTTTACAACTTGTATTTTAACGTAAATTGAATATTTGTATTACATATGCATTACGTGCCTCCAAAACCACAACACTGCCTTTAACTTTCTACATTTACTTCATAAGAATGAGCCCTTCTTGCAAAGTGACCTACCTCTCTCTAACTCAAGAAGAAGTGAACGTCCCGAGCGCCTGAGTGAAGGTGCCAGGATTGCACAACAACAACAGTGCCTCTGAAACCCCAGAGAGCTGCTTTGGAAAGGCATACCTGAATGAGCGAGACTGCCGTACACAGGAAAGCAGCCCATAAGTCATTTGTGTACGCATTAAGACCTGCTGTTGTGTTTTAATGTTAAGTGACTTCCAGCAGCTGTGTGAATAAATGTTATCAATTTACATGGGGCAGAACTCAGCTCCATGGCAACTGAAAATTAATGAGATTTGCAACATGTTAAATGTGTTTTACTCCAATCAAAATCTTTGGCTAAGCCTAACCAAGTAGTATTTATACCTAAACCTAAGTAAGTAGTTTTGGTACCTGAACCAAACCCAAATTCAAATCAAAATGACACTCACTGAACACTTAATGTGGTACACCTTGCTACTACATCTTTGGCTTCAAACTGCCTTAATCCTTATGGCATTCATTCAGCAACAGTGTCCTCTCTTGTGCACTGTCCAAATCAATGGACGGTGCACGAGAGAGGCGGAGAAGAGAGTGCAGGCAGGGTGGAGTAGGTGGAGATGAATGGCACGGGTGATTTGTAACAGAAGGATAGCAGCAAATGTCAAAGGGAAGATTTACAAGATGGTAGTGAGACCTGCTGTGATGTATGGCTTGAAGACGTTGGCAATAACAAAAAGACTGGAGGTGGCAGAGACAGCAGGGACAGCTCAGGTTGAGTAGTTTTAAGACACATGCAGAGGAAGGATAGTGGATATATTGGACAAGTGTAGGTGCTGAATCACCACCACATCCCAAACATGCTCTATTGGATTGAGGTGTGTGGAGGTCGTTTCATGTTCAGGTTGAGAGCTTTGTGATATGACATGTTTTTCTACTTGAAGCAGTCATTAGTCTTTTGGTTTTATGCAAGAATTTTCAAGTCTCTTATCAACTATCATGAGAAATTATAAGAGAAAGCTTTTTCTGGGTGACTTCAACTTTCATGTCTGTTATGCCTTATTCTCTGTATTTGCTTCTGACTTTATCAAAATTTTGGAGTCTTTCAGTCTGAATCAACATGTGGAGCACCGTCATATATATGTGCATGATTGTAAGCTTAATGGACTTTGTTGTCTCAGACCACAATGCTGTGCTGCTCCAGATCCAACCCATCTACAGTGATTCGCTCCCAAACACTAAAATGTAGCTTTGTTGCTCATTTTTGTATAATTTTCCGCATTTACGCAACAGCTTTCATAAGCAGCAAATGTGATGTCGCTGTGGATGTCTTTGTAGGCACTTTTAATAGCTTATGCTCGAAATTTCTGAATACTGTAGCTTGAAAACTGAAAACTGCTACATTTTCTTGGTTTCCTTGGTTTAAAGAGGCAATGCAGAAACGCTGAGAGAAAATGGAAAAAGGACAAACTACATGTTTCCCTCAAGAAGCTGATGTTCATCTACCAGCTGAAATTCAAAGAAGTGAGATCCTGTCACAACTTAATACAATCCCATAATACTTCTTAATTCAATAAAATCTGTTACTTTTTCCTATCCTGTCGAATCTTCTGACAAGACTTAGCTTTGGTGTCCGGCACCCAGGTTAAAGGCACAAGTATAGGTTTGCTGTGGTTGCTAGCAGATTTCCACTGTTGCTTCTACTTTTTAACGTTTCCCTCTAAGCAGTCTCTAGCTACTAGCCAAGCGGTATTAAAAATGTGACACAGACTGGAAATGGAGAAGGTCTGCCTTCAAAGTAAAAGTTGCACTTTAAAAAAAACCACATTGGCTGCAACTGAGGCGCAACTTTTTGAAGGTGTATGGTTTCCACTTTCAGTTTGTGTCACCCTTTTTACAGCTTCACTACAAGTGTTTGTACACAAGCTCATTACTTCCTTCTAAACTATGGCCTCGGCAATCAGCTAGCAACCCAAGCAATCACAAGTAGGTTTTTGCCAACCTGTTAGGGAATGCACAACTTTGTTAAGATTAGTAGTCATCAGATGCTCACGGACCAGTCTCTATGTTTGTGTGACTGAGGCCTTATTCACCCGATCTTGCATCGTCACCATGATTCAAAATAGTAGACAAGCTAACATCATGTGGTTAGTTGGTTATGCATATGCAAACCTGAACAAATGGTATGGAGCTATAGCGGCAGTTTTTTGCAGCTTGTTTTTTTGCTCAGGCCTGATTGTGTGTGTCCATTTTTAGCGCAAGTGGTCACCAGATAGTTGGGCGAGCTGAAGGGAGCAAGTGTGATTGATTGAGTGAATGACTGAGTCCGACTGAGTTTGAAGGAGTACGTGCACACTAGAAGCCACTAATAAAGTATTAGCAGGACAAGCAATTTGCTTCTTAGCCAGGCTCCTTGGCATGAAAAGAAGGACTTTTACAATAATGAGAGAAGCAGAAGAGGCAGTGGAAATGAACTCTTATCTCAACTAAAAGAGGAAAAGAGGCAGACTTAAATGGCATAATATATCAGCATAGCACAGGGGGGTAGAGAGAGATAAATAGAGACAGAGAGAGAGGAAAAGCTGATTATTCACACATTAGCCCTTTTTAACCTCTAGTTAGGATGAACCAATTATACTATGGAGACAGCGATGGTAACAGAGCACCTGAAAACACATAGCTGATCAACAGGGCCTAAGTTACAGCTCATTATCATGATGACAATTAAAAGGTATAAGTGTGAGAAGTCAATCACACTGATATATGAAGCCTATGTATTCCTTACATGGGAAGCATGAACGTGAACATCATCACAATCAAAAATCAAGCTCTGCTTCACTGATGATAAATGTGAGCCTGGTTTTACTCAGACACCTGTATATTTAAACGTGTTAACCACTGCTGAGCCCCAAAATGTACTGATCGTGCTGCAAACACAGTTGGGTGCTGTTGGTACTGTATTACTTACGCACTAACATACCTCAGCATTCAACTCGTGGCCAAGACTACAAGTTAGCAAGACTACAGTTGCTGGCAGTTCTGTGAAGCTGTGGAAACTGTTTAGCATGTGAAGATGTTTACTTTTGGGTATGTTGCTTTTGTGACTGAAATTATACAATAAGTCATATCATTTTCAGATTTTTCTCTGACCATGTGGGGTGAATAAAGTAATGCAGATGTTACCCTTGTGATTATTTTACATCGTACATCCTCAGCATTATGCTAACTTGCTACATTTCTCTTTCATTAGAAAGACTGTGATCCTCAAGCCTTTCTGGCTTTGTTTTCTTACACAGCCTTCTGTTAGCTCACTCCAAGAATAGGCTGGACTCTCACTCTGTATTTTTGTTTTAGTATATTTTATCTGTGCTCTGTGCTTTAAATTTTGATGCGCTGAGGGACTGTAGAGTGGTGGGAGGGCTGGCCCAGAACAAACACTGGAAGTGACTCAGATGAGCTGGATGCAAGCCTGCATTCAGCAGAGGACCACAGGCATCTTCATAAAGCCATCTCACCAGATACTGAATGACTGGCACTACAGAAAGCCATGAAGGAGAGAAGGGACAAGGAAGTTTTGTCCAGTGTAGAAGACGAAAAAGCCCCAAAATGTGCTGCTGAATCTTGCTGCTACTTGCATTCCTTTGAAAATGATCAAGTTTCAAGAGCTGGTGCAGAGGATTGGTGTTTATTTTAAACTCTGTGCTAGTAAAGCACATGATCACCTTATTCTGTGCTCTCAAAGTAAATGTAACTGGATTCTACATGAGCCTGTGAGTATAGTTTTACAACTAATATATTGTGTGGATTGTTCATAATGGAAACTTTACCTTCTTCATCTGCAGGGAAATTAAATTTTGGAGATTTCATTCTCATATGCAAAAGTAATGCTCCGTGATGTTTCATTTGTCTCACAGACAACAAATGTATTGTTGATTAATTACCTACAATGAAGCACTGTATCTCATTAGATGTGGAATTTGCTGACTAGCTGGTATCTGATCTTTAAGTCCATCTGGGAGCAATATATCAGCGCTACACTAATAGCCCACTATGCATCGCTTTGGAACTTTTTCTGCATGAAACACAAATTTCATTTGCAGTCAAATGAAATGGAAATCTCTGAAAGTCAAAATGAAAAAAGATGAAAGGTATGAGCAGCCTGTGAGATTGTCTATCCTTGTAATATTTCAGTGATGCTAACTTTATTGTTGATCGTCATGGCAAGGATAGATGAGAGAAGCTGGCAGGGAAAGGTCATTTTTCATGTCACTCTTTATCCTCTCCCCTCTCGTACTTCCTCGCTGTCTTTCTTTTGTCTCCCTCTTTTTTTCTGCCAACTTTGCAAATGTAAGGCTTCGCCCTCTCTCGTTTTCCCCCCATCATTCCTCCTCCACCCCTCTCCCACCTTCTCCTCCCTCCTTCTCCTCCTCCTTGCATCTCCCTCTATCTCTGTCATCATCTCACCCCTCTTGCTCCATCGCTCCTCTCTCTCTCTCTCACCACGCTCCCCCTCCCTCTCCTCTTTCCTTTTCTTTCTCGGCGTGAAATGTGTAGCTCATTAGTTTGCTCGCCACACCGTCTCACGTCAGTCTGTCCTTCACATCTCGCTGCACTGCTAAGAAGTCATTTACGCTGCTGCGTAACCCCACCCCCACCCCCTGCAAACCTCACCACCACCAGCCTCCATATGGTTTCATCATCATTTTGCAGTAGCACAAGAAAAAGACATCCTGGCCCCTCTGAACCCCCCCCCCCCACACACACACACACACACACACACACACACACACACGCACCCCACCCCCTCCAAGTCTGAACACTCTGTAGAACAGAAGAAACTGAAGGGTGAGGCTCATCTCTTGGAGGAGGCGGGAGGGGCGAGAGGATCAGGATTATCCCAGGCGTAATGATGTAGCACTTTGATAGAACAGAAAGGGAAAGGCACAAATAGGGGGGGAACGGAAAGGAAGGAGAAGGATGGGTGGAGGAATAAAGCTTAAGCTGCTCCCGAAAATCATGTAAATGCTGAGATAATAAAGGAACTGTTTGGCATTCATAGGAGTGGGTGGCGCATCAGTGGGGAGAAATCTAAGTGAGAATGTTGACTAATGCCAGCTCTCTCGCTCACTCTTCTGATTCAGAGCCAGCGGGGTGTCTGGGTATTTTTTAAGAAGGCAGTGGGCATGGTGAAGGGGGGGGGGGGGGGGCTTCTAGGGTGGAGGCCTGGGAGATACTTGGCTTGAAAGTCAAACGTGCCCTGTGATTAGTTTAAGTTGCTCTGTAACATTTACTTATAAAAGTTTACTGTCAAGTAAGTTGGGTACTATGATGTTATGCCAAATTATATGTATTTATCTCTTCCTGCTTACTATGTTGAAGGTAATATTGAACTAAATATGAATTATATTTATGTGTGGGTCACAGTTACTTTGTGAATCACATGGCAAGGAAAATTTTAAAATACAATTTTTACAATGTATAATGTAAACAAAGTGAACTTCACCTTATCCAAGACTAGAAAGCGGTTTGCACATTCACTCATCAGTAATAGTCAATAATAAAAAATCAATCAAATCATGTATGACATGCTTACTATTAAGTCCAAGAAGGCAAGTGCTGATATGGTGCTGATAAAAATATGTGAAAATATTCTAATTGTCTGTGTTTCATTCATTGAAATGGCTTGTGTTATGGCTTAGCATTGTGTTTACTTCTTATATTTCATAAAGATGATGATAAAATGATAAACATTTATCTGGAGCAATGGAACTCGTCACTAACACCTTTTTTTTTTTCTGAATAAAAGACCTCGTGCTCCACTTTTGAAATGCTCCTGGTGTGATATGAAATCCTTCAAAGAGCAGCACAAAACTCTGTTACACAGATGCAGAAACAGACATGGCAGATGCAGTGCACTCCTGAGGTAACCCCGGCAGAAGAAACTGCCTCTTTATCAGGTCAGTGCACTCCTGGGTAGCAGGTAGTGTTACACGGTGTTACTGTCTAAAACTAATTACACTCCTTTCGAAGCATTTAGCAGTAATAACTTTAAGTACTCATTTCCGTGTGACTTTATCAGCATCTCACATCTTTTTTACAGCATTGAGTTCATTGCAGGCATTCACGTATGGAAGCTCTCTTATAGTTCAGCACTTCAACCAGGTTGAGGTTTGGACTTTGGCCGGGGCTTTCAGCACATGGTTCTGTTTTTTTCAGCCATTCTTAGGATAATTGTTTTGTTGCATGACTCAGTTTCATCCAGACTTCACAGAGTTTCCTTTTCACACGACTGTATCTTTGTCTGCTGCTGTGATCTCGCAGAGCTGAGAGAGTGGCAGAAGAACATATTTAGAAAGTTTATTTAATGTAACAATACTGCATGGAAACCATATCCCATATGATTAAAATGTACTTTAGATATCCAGCATAAAATCACTTTTTTACAAAGTGGATCTCAGTGTTTCATGTGATTTGCTGTTGCTTAATGATTTTTGACATTTTAGCTGAATGAGATGGAGATAATGCAAATGATTTGTTACCCTGCTTAGGAGTTTAGTCGCGTAATTGCAATTTGTTTGGTTATATAAAAATATTACATCATTTACATGTGTGATCTCAAAGGCCCTGCACGCCCACAGTCTGCCCACACAGGCATTTTCACTTATGTTACCTAATAAGTGATGTGCTTGATTGACATTCAGCGATATCGCTAATTCCCAGTACAGCTTCACTCAATTTACACCAGAATAGAGGTCTAAGTGAAAACACCTGTGTAGGTGTGCTGGGCTTTTAAACTGCAGAGTAGCCCAATGTGCATAAAATATATGTAAATAAATGAAAGATGGCATATAATAAGAGTAGAAGTGTAAAGAAGTATAAAAAGGAAAACGTTCAGTAGTACATTAGTTTAGTGCTAGTGTATTAATGTTTTCCGACTGAGATTAATTATTGTCCATGCTTTATTTCTGCTGCTTTCATATGAGACTACAACTCCAAAACAGAGTTACAGTTATTAAAGTTTGTCATTTTGTAATTAGTTTTTATTTTTATGTCTTTTTTTCAGTTTTTGTTTTAATTCAATTTCGTTCCAGTTAGTTACCAGGGTTAGTTTTTAATGTTTCAGAATGTTTAGTTTTACTTTTGTTTCTTATGAATTTTTAGTGGGTAGTTTTAGTCTCATTATGTTTACGGGGATATGCCAGAGGCAAATTGCTTCATAAGGCAAGTTGGGATCATTTTGCTTAATTAACAAATACTAAAACACTGCAGGGTCTTCACTGAAGGAGAAGGGCCATCTCTAACAGCATAGAGGCAGTGGAAAAAAGGCGTCAGGTGGCTCTGGATAAAGAGAGCAAGCAAAGGCTTGATCAGCTGGGTCACCTGAGTGAAGGTGTCTGATGTTCGAGAGACCCAAAACACCCGATGACCTCAGGACACACCACAGAGGATGTACCATAGCTTGGCATCTGAAGGTGTGTCATTACAATAAACAAAGGCTACTTCCTCTATATGTATTATTTTATTTTAGTTCATTTTCACAGCTCGTTTGTCAGCTTTTGTGTTTTTAAACGTTTGTTTTAGTTAACTAAGTTTTAGTTGTTAGTTAAATTTTAGTTATGTCTCCAGAAATACCTGTTAGTGCACTTTCATCGAGCAGTGAAGTTGTTCTACATTTCTAAAGTGTTGCTTAGATTTTGACCCCTCAGATTTGATCCACCTCTCCATCTACCGTGAAATCTGGTGACGTTGCGCCAAAAACTTCTACTCCAGCGTTATTCTGTAGTTGAGAGATGCACTCACCAGGGGAGAGAAGCAGCAAATATACACATCCAGTCTCTCACTGTGCCATGATGACAAGCAAGGAGCAGCTGCCTTCTGTTGTTTTAATCCCCAAGGACGTTTTAAAAAAATGCCTCACTTTTTAAACCTGATGTGAATTATATGGATCACCTGAAGAAATGAGATGCTGGAGGATCCTTCACAACACGTGCAATCTAATTACTCCATCTGAATCAAGATGAAACTTCTGGGGCCAAAGCGAAGTGCCCAAAGTGCACATCCTCTAATAGCTACTTAAATGAGTCAGCCCCATAGACTCCAATGTAAAAACTTAAAATCATAAAGCGTGTTTACAGAAATGGTTTTCGCCTCTATAGATAGCTTCCTCCTTCATTACAAGTGTACACTTGATCCCATGGGATCCTCATAGATTATTCCATGAGGCTAAAGCAAGAATAATCCACGATGTCCCATAATGCCACAGTCAAGTTAAAAAGTTGTTCTGTGGGTGTTTCTGGTATTGATTTCAACCTGCTAAAGGATATTCTGAATTTGTTTGATCTACTCATAAAATAATTCATTCTCATTCTTATTAAATGATGTGTTTTGCTATATCACGAAGACATTAAATTTCATAACAGTCTGAGTTTTATTACATTTGAACTAATTTATGTTTTAACCATTTTTACAGTTCCCACACTTCAAATTTAGCCAACTAAGTGATTGTAAACTCGCTAAAAAATGTTTTTATCATTGGTTGCTCTCCATTTTTGTTTATGTGCTGAGTAAATATTATTTTGTTTGATTTGGATTTTTCCAAGCAGTTACAAGGCTCATGAATTATGTATTATGGCTGCACTTAAATTCTGTTCTGGCATTTCACGCATGTGCATGCTTGTATTTTTAATATCAAGTGAAACTACTTGTGATTCTTCCAAGTGTAGATGAAAATGCATGACAAAATTACGCTCCTCATATTCTTTTGGTGTCGTAACAGTGCCTCTCTTTATAGCTTCCAAGTTTTATATAGTGTTTCCTATATTGTCCTTTATTGTCATTTCTACTGGAATGACTACTGTCGATAATGGACCTGATTTTCATCATTATTCACTATCAAAGGTTAAAGTGGATTTGGCAGGTGGGGGAATTCTAATATCAAGGGGCAAAGGATTACACAGTAAATTTAATTTTGGTTTGTTTTTTTAAAACTATATTTCAAAAAACAAGAGTAGTGCTGCTACGCCAATATTAAATGTTTTAATATTGGTGGGGTGGATTTAGGGTTCCAACTGATTTCAATAAGGTATAAGCAGATGTTTCATGCTTTTTATGGCTGATTTCAACTCCTATACAGTATAATGCTAGTATAAAAGGTAGAATTAGGTGAGTGAAATGAATAAAAAGATGAGATAATCATTAAATATTATAACTGATAATATATAAATTCATAACAACTCTTAATGTACACTAACACTGACCATGAAGAGGCTGCTTTGTAGCAGTCCAGCATACTGAATCACACTGTAAACTTCACCACGGTGCTGCAAACTAACCACTGTAGCCTGCTCAAAACAATCCTCAGTTTCTCTTGCAAGACGTTTCACAGAGACATAATTCAGCAACACATTGTGTATATACAATGTATATCCAATATCTGGTTTAAAAGCTCTCAATAGAAATGCAGACATTCTATGTAAGCTTGACACTTCCTGTTTATCAAAATTCACATCCTGAGCTATGTTTGAAAATGTTTGTCTTTCAATGGACAACACAGCAGCTGTATCTTTAGCTAATACACATATTTTGTGACAAGCTGTGCAGAAACAATTTGTGTGTTTGGAGATTTTTTGAGTTGATTGAAAAGTTAAATTTGCTCGCTCGTCTTCTGTGCTAGATGCTAAAGTACCCCAGCTTTATTTACATCTGCACCATGAACGCATCACAGGCACGAGAAGGGCACGAGCGTGCCGTGGGATGTCATTATTTTAATTGTTTTCTTATTACTGAGCAAGTGTCGCCACTGGAAGCAACACCGACCTACAGCACACAAAAAACTGGGCTCATTGGACAGTAATATGCATTAATCAGATTTAAATGCTCATTAATTTAAGGTGTCTGGACGCCGTTCTGGGCCACTTTAACCCCTGTTCATTTACTGGGTATACATAACATTTCCTAATAATTCTGCTTCTCTCTTGCAGAGTAAAATCATTATGGGAAAATCGTTAATCCCCAGAACAACCAAAGGCTCCTGTTTGGAGTGTGGCCACAAGTACTTTTGAGCGCTTAGAGACCTTACATTCTACGACTCTACGATACATATACTGTATAACTGAAGAGAAGTTTTGGTTTCAGAAGATTCATAGCTCATTAACTGTATTTATTGCTTTCCCGCAGTGGAAGGCACTGCACTGTATTCAGCATCAACAACCCTCTTTATTACTGGCAAAAGACAGGATTTATGCGCTTTGTGTTATAGCCTGATTCTGTCAAAAACCTGTCACAGTAGTGGCTAGTCCACCCAGTATTACTTCCCCTAATCTTCATGTTTACAATAGTGCTGGGAATTTTAAATTATTCTATCTATATTATTCATACAATGCATGCATAATTTTGGGCAATATTGTGTTATGTGATGGCTTCTGGTTAACCATTTTCATACATGCACTGCAGCCAGAGCTTTTCAAGGCGTTAGGTAATGTGTGTGAGAAGTCCGACGCAGGTGGTCAGATTGGACATCCAACAATCTTTAACTAACCAGCTCTGTAATACAAAGTCTATATGTGGTCCAATTCTTCTGATGTGAGAATAAAAAAGCACTTGTCTGTAAATTCTTCGCTAGCGGGTGGTCATCCTGTGACTTGCCTCCCGCATGCGCTGCTCAGTCAGCACGCTCGTCTAAACAACAGTGAGTATTTTGAAAAGTCAGAACTCCTGCTATGTGCTGCATGTGATAAAAAGGCATTTTTGGAAAACTTCCGGCCCTGACTGATTCTGCTGTTGTCTGATATTCTGGGATATACTTCTCTTTTGAGCTTTATCCACTTTTAACTTTTGATCACAAATACACGGTTAGGTGGTGAAGGCCACAGCAAAAACCTTTAAGCTTTTGCCTCGATGAAGTAGTCTGTTGTGGATTTTGAGATGTGTTTACAGTCCTTTAGTAGAGGTCATCCTTTTTTCGTCTGCAGCTTTAGCGCGGAATGATGTCTGACTCAAGAATCTACCGCTATTTAATTGAATCCATTCTTTCTCTGCAAGTGGAATGTAGCCACAAGCTACAACACAAGCCCAAGGCATGATCCATCTAACACCTGCTTAACACTTAGAGAGCTATTCTTTCTATATAAAGAACAGCTCTCCATTTATCTACTGTGGCTAAAAATTTATATTTCAACCGTAAAGTCTGGAAAACTTCCAAAGTGCATCAAGCTAGTTTGCGGGTGCTTTGAACAGCATTTCTAGCAAGCCAAAGAGCAATTCTCATAGATTTATTTCATATTTATATATCACCAAATCATAATAATAATTACATGAAAGCACTTTGCATTAGAGGACAAATAATTCATAAATAATCCATCAATCATCTATGGGATTAAGAACCAGAATGGGCATAAAACTTTCTCTAACAGAGATAAACCTTCAGCAGCATGAAGCTCAGGGTGCTGGTTGAAGGTGAAAGAAAAGTGGACCTCCATTTACAGCCATTTCTCACTTACATTACTGATTAAACATATATGTGAAAAAATACATCATGTTGGCTTCTCTTGCTTTATGGCCATCAAATATTTTAATTGTGTGCTAAGCAGCTTAGAAGAGCCCATGGCAGCTGATTGGTCTGTCAAGGTTTGAGAAGTATTGAAAAAGCCCTGAGCTTTCTATTACTTGGCTTTTATAATGACGACTATAAACAAGCCAGGGTGATAGCAAGGTTAATAAATTCCGAAATGTTGGTAAAAGTAATCATTGATACCTTAGACCTCATATCTCTTGAAGAGCCTGAACCTTCATATGAAATTTCAACAATTTTGCTTAAAAGGTCAAAAGAAAATGTCATTTTCACTTTTCATTTGTTGTGAATGACCAGAGGTGACCAAACTTTTGCATGTCACTCAGTATGACTCAGGATGACTGGAGGGGGGCATTACTATAAGTGATGAGGTGCCTCTATTAAAGGGGATACTCAGTGCATTGCAAAATGTCAAGGGCAAGTATGCCTTAATGTGAAAATGAAACAGCCATGTGCACACATGCTGAAGTTGACATTTTAGTGGAACGCGGTGACCGGTCAACCCCAAATACAACCTTTTACCACTGCCAGGGTCCAATCACATTAGGATTATTTTTGGCTCTCGCTCCTTTTACCAGAATTCATCAGATTTTTGTCATTTATACATATTCCCTTCCTTAAACAAGAACCAAGAAACCTATGTCTTTTTTGAGGGGAGGGGACGGCAAAGGTACATGCATCCTCCAGGTACAGTTTTCTTCTCGCTCTCCATCACCTTGGATGTGGATTTAGAAAATGAAAACTCAGATTGCTCTATCCATTGCTGTCTTTCACGGTTTTCTTTCTTTCTGGTTGTTGACAAGGATGATAACAGAGTGATAGCGGTGCCTGCAGAATAAAACAATAAAATACATATATATTGTATACGGGCTTATGTAGGACAGCATGAACTAGAATTACGTTACCCTGATTGTGACAGATGATCGTTGTTCTGCAGTCTACCTGCTCAACAAAGAGAAATGTTTATGACTGCCAGTGTGTATGTGTGCGCACCCAATCAGGCATGCATTTTTGCCTCTGCATATGAGTGGGAGTCATTTTGAGCCACAGTCTGCATTTTAAAAGAGAAATAATAAAGGCAAGGAGGACAGAAAGGAATGAACAGGAGGGGGGGAATGCAGTAATGGGAAATCTGTCTGATGCGGAGTGTGTGTGTAAGCAGATTGCTATATTTTATGTAAATCTTAACCTTTTTCCCAGTGCTGGCTATCAGGCTTGTTGACAGCATGGTGCGTATCTGTCCTGTTGACAAGACGAGCAGAGAGACACAGAGGGAGAAAGAAAGAGAGAAAAGACCTATCACCGCTGACTAATTACACTGCACGCAAACAGTTGAGTCCTCTGTTTACATTTGGACAGCCAAAAGAGGCCGAGATGAGCATCATTAATCAGACTTTCTATTGCGGCCTACCGACACACACACGCACGCGTGCACACACACACACACACAAACAAACACGTGCACCCATAAGATTACAAATAACCATCACTCATGTTTTTGATTTGACATGAAGGACGGTCTTTCTAATTACCAAAGAGTTTGCAGTGATGAATCCTGATAAAGAGTGCGACCAGATGTGGTTAATCAAAACTCTCCGGGCTTTCTGGAAGCCGGCACAGGGCTGAAAAGCTGCAGCCCGAGTCAATTGGGACACGGGCCATTTCTCTCAAAATCATTTGCAAACTGTTCAATTAGAGAGATATCATAGGATTTGATATGAATATAAAATAAACAGATTTCCCATGGACTCGCATGATGTGTGAAGCTATTGACTGCTTCTTCAAAACTTCACTGAAAGATCGGTCATCAAGGCCCGAGGAAAGCTTTGTGATTTTCCAATCAGCATCTGTAAAAGGATAATAAGTGGCAAATATGAGCAGGAAAAGTTCACTTAGCTTGTTTAGGATATGAATGTAATACTTACTCCTAATGCACTTGTGCAAAAAGGAAAGCAACCTCCATTTGAATTTAAATTCTGCTGTTTTTGTTCGACTCAGTGCTGAGCTAAAGAAATCATATTTATCTGTTTGTGACTCATTAATGCTGGTGATAACTAATGACATTTTTGCTTTTGAATATCTAATAGGGAACAGCAACAGCAAGGTAAGGCAGATGATGGGGAAGGATGAGAAGGAAAGGGAAAGAAGAGAAAATGAAAAAAGAAATCAAGGGGGTACAGCAAGCAAAGGACTCCCCTGCCTTATCGTTTTAGCCATGGTCCACTGGTCTTGGGTGGCTTCAGGTCATCTGGCACTAACACACAGAGCCTCAAGGAGAGATACACAAAATACACACTTAGACGAGGGAGAGTAGATAAAGGAGAGGGTGAGGACGAGGTAAAAACGGGACAAGCTGAGAGAGAGATGCATTGAGTGTAGTTAGTGCTGCAGGATGGAAGGCAGAGGTTTTGACCAGGGTCATCCACAAGGACAGAGGAAAGATGGAGAAGAAAGAGCAGGATAAGATGTGACCTCAGTGACTCATATCTGGAGAAGTTGTTGCAGATAGATGCAATGAAGCTACAGACCAAAAACAAAAAACAAAACAAAAAGAAAGGCGGGGGCTCTGCATTACATGAAAATATGAAAATACAAATCAAAATATTAAGATTTTAAGAAGGCTGCTCTGCACTATACTGTACGTAGATACAGCTCATAGAGAAATAGAACAGGAATGCTGCTTGTTAGTGATCACAACCATTAAATTGTGTGATTAGAGATTATTAGAGTGTAAACCCTAAAATTGCTTGCATTGTATTTTCATCGTCATTACACACATCTGCACTTTATCTCATATTTCACTTCATGCCCGACAAAGGGCGGTGCTTTCATTAAATTAAAACAAGAGATTCACATGACATTAACTTCGTAATGCCTTTGTGAGCCACAGTATTAGAAAACAACAAGTGAGCTGGGAGCAAACATAAAACAGGAAGAATATGATCTATTTAAACATTTCACGTTTGCCCGTCATGAACTTTTGGAACCAACATGAAGAACAACCAGGTGGAAACTAAATGAAGTGGATTAAAAATGTAGGCTCTACCTTACAATATAAAGCGCCTTGAGGCGACTGTTGTTGTGATTTGGCGCTATATAAATAAAATTGAATTGAATTGAATTGAATTGAACTGAACTGAACTGAAAGATGATGCAACTTTGATATCCAGGTTGTGTACCTTAAAAAACTATTGGCGGAAGCTTCAATGACACAGTTTGGAATTTTGCAAGCTCACGGCACATAAATATGTGTATATGCTATCAATATTAGTGTGTGTTTGTGAGTGTTTGTTGACAGGTTACAGGTCTTCTGGGCCACTGAGCCGGACAGACAAGACGCATCACTGTCACCTCACGGCTGGTCTGACAGGCAGTCAGGACAGCCATGACAGGCGTAAGTAACACGTTTTAGCTTGGACGCTAACTCACTGTGACATATGCTCTCTAACACACAGGCTTCCCACTCACCACTTACAGCTTCTGCACTAATTATAGGCATCGCACAATGTTTTCGCTGAAATGACAGTGATTTAGAAGAAACTTGTTGGAATGATGCCTCCTGCACATTTGTCAGAGATGTACAGCCAGTTTTGTGCTGCGGCATATTTCTCGGTTTCTTCTGTGGAAGTCTTGGGCACAATGCCTCGCATGTGTTTGTAGGAGCACTTGCAGAGATGACAAATGAGGTATTTGGAGAACAAAGATGTTATAAGTCATCGGTTTCTCTTAATCATGTCGCAATTTAGGAGAGAGGGGAAAAAAACCTCTATATGCTTTGTTGTTGTTAAACTCAATCAACATAGATAATGTGATCTAATGGGCTCTATCATCATGCAAATGCAGAGAAATCTATGGAAAATACTTTTCCTCTCATACAGTTACGTGTATCATTAATCCATGATGTTTAAAATGTGATGGGAGTAATTTTGTGTGATAAAGTTCTCGTTGGATCACATAAACCTTCCTGCATTTTCTGCTCATTTCCAAATTTTAAAGAAAAGCTGTTGATCATGTCCGGCAAGTGCTGCATTTTGGCCTACCTAATGGAGGAATCAGTGAATGTTTGATTGATGTATCACGTTTTAACACTGATTTTAAAACAGAAACATTGCTAGTAGCTATAAGTCTGGACCTCCTTGTCTCTTCTGGGCCAATGTGTAGAGCTGTCCATTGATATAGTTCAGACAGACATTGCTGCTCTGCCTTGAAATATCCATTAGTTACACACGAACAGTTTTTAAAACAGGATCTGCCGGAGCTATTGTGTTTATAACCCAGCATAAGATTTAGTTTTTTTGTAACCATTCTATAAACAACCATTCAAATCACTGATGTTTAAAGATGTAAGGCATGTGGATGCTTGACTCAAATGACTTTTTTGCAAAGAAAGTCCTTCATAATATTCTATAGATCGTGTTTACTGGAATAAATAAGCCTTTAAGACTGACTGCATGTTAGAAATACTTGAGGTAAATGATACTTCAAATTCAATAAAAAGGACAATGTATCATTCTCTAGTGTTATGATGTTTTCCCTGTGAGAGACTTCAATTGTTTGCCACAAATGATATTTGGTTTTTTTCCTAATAGAATTTGTTCTTGTTGCTTGATTTACCAAATAATTGAGACGTCAATGTGTATTATTAAAAAGGTCTGGTAACTCGTGAAGGGAAATCACGCACTAACACACAAAGCATCAGTATACGCAATGTGCAATGCATCATACAATACATAAGCATATAGGATGCACATTAGGACACTGCAGGAGCTCATGGGGAGCAATTCATTGTTCAGCTTGAAAATTTGGATTTTACAAACGCACACACGTGCTATTGTGTATGTGTGTTAGTGTGTATGTGTGTGTGTGTGTGACTGTGTACAGCTGCGTGTAAAATCTCCTCATGTTGAATGCAGACTTTTCAAAGTAATGAGCCATTTGTTTGTGGGGAGATTAAGTGAGCTCGCAGCTGTTACCATCTCACAACTATAATTTTGGTGTTCTTAATTGAAATTTTGCACAGTCTGTTATGTGCCAAGACACATGAAACAAATGAAAACCCATATTTGGGTTTTGACAGTCTGAAGCCCGTGAGCTTTTTTTTTTTTTTTTTTTTTGACTTTTTGAATGTTGTAACTGCAAAAACAACAGTTGCTCTGCTGTCACTTTATAAATATTGATTGTTTAAAATGTGGAGTTCTCTTTGGCTGCAGCTTTTTCTATGAATGTATCGGCTTTGAGCATAAAAATCAAGTTTACGCTGATGTATCTCTATACATCAAAGAGATGCTAACTCTTTACAATCATGTGAGAAAGGACTAGGTGAGGTCCTGTGAAAAGTATGATGATGATGATT
This sequence comes from Copadichromis virginalis, assembly GCF_057382275.1. Classification (NCBI taxonomy): domain Eukaryota; kingdom Metazoa; phylum Chordata; class Actinopteri; order Cichliformes; family Cichlidae; genus Copadichromis; species Copadichromis virginalis. The sequence continues at coordinate 11,971,260 of NC_140637.1, forward strand.
AAATAGCTTGTAGAACCACTTTTAGTAGCATTGACTTTAGATACTCATTTTCTGTGTGACTTTATCAGTCTCTCTGTTTTTAGGGCCACTCTTCTTAACAATGTTGCTTTTGATTCTTTGATGTTTGCAAGCATTAGTTTATGCACAGCTCTTCTAAGGTCCTGCCACAGCATTCACAATCAGGATGAGGTCTGGATGTTGACTGGCCCATTGCAGATCTTGACATCATTGCCCTGTTGCATGACCCAGTTTGGGTCAAGCTTTAGCTGTCAGACAGATGGCTTTACATTTGACTCTAGAATACTTGAATGCTCGATAGTTAGCATGAGGTGTTTGTGCTGGTATTGTTTATTAGAGCCACTCTGGTCTCACCTGTCCAAAGGATAATGGTCCAGAAGTCTTGAAGGTTGTTCAGATGCAAATTTGCAAACCTAAGCTTTGCTCTCATGCTCTTTTAAGAAACAAAAGGCTTTCTCCTGGTAATTATTTCAAATACGCTAACTGAGGCCTCTAGAGCTCAGATGTAGCTCTTTGGGTTTTGCAGTTTGTTTGAGCGTTGAACAGTCTGACGTTCAGGTGAATTTGTTAGGATGTCCCCTCCTGAAAAGATTGTGGCTTCCTGATGATCAATTAATCAAGTTTGTGTTGATTAGTAGCACCTGCTCGTACTTGTGTAGTTGTTTAACTACATACAGTCCTGTGTTGTGCTACAGTAACATCTGTCAGTGAGCACACTATTACTAGTAGACTGTATTAAGACCACTAATGACTAATGGACCATCAGTTTAACATAATTACTGTCTAATTAGTAATACAGCACAGTGCAAAAGTCTTGAGCCCCACATTGCTTTATATATTGATTTCAGGGAGCCAGAATTTCCTGTCATTTGTCTTTGAAAGGTTCCCTTTCAGTCGATTCACTCGGTACAACACATAAGTATGGGATATCACGCCCTCGCGTGTCCTGGCTGAAGAAACCTTTATTCACGCCTTTACGGCAGATGACGTGTGATGACACGCGCAAGGCCCCGCCCGCACATATAGCCGCTGCCATCACCGTCATCCCTCAGTTCTTACGCTCTTCACCTCGCTGAGAACACCTCTGCTGAGTTGGGCTAGCTAGCTACTGCTAGTTAGCTCCGTTGTCTGCCAACTTGAACCTAGCTTAACTGCCCCTGTTGGTGTTAGCCTCCACCGCCCAGCTGGTGCGTAGGCTGCCCGCGGAGCGCTATTTTCAAGTTTTTCTTGTGCAGCGTTTCGCTTTGCGTTTTGGGAATGGACTCCAAACCGAAGCGAGCAAAGCAGAAATCTTCTGTTCGCCCCTGTCCTCAGGGATGTGGTTTCTCTTTGCACGACAGCGACCAGCACGATGCCTGCCCTGTCTGCCTGGGGATCGTCCACGCTAGGAGAGCGTTGACGGAGCCCGAAGCTTGTGCGTTTTGTCGCCAGCTCCGACGCTCGACCCTGGAAAGACGGGTGACGTTTGTGGAAAGAGTGCTGGGACGCTCGGCTGTCGCACGGCATGACCCTCTTCTTTCCGAGTCTGGAGCCCCGGCTTCGTCCGAGTCCGAAGACGAAAATTTTCAGGTCGATGTCCCCGCGATTAGCTGGGCTGACCACATGGAATACGTTGACGGGTTAGCCGATGACGGACCGGAACCATGCAGGAGCGCTGACGGGCTTCAGCCTGGGTTGAAGCCCGCCAGCGCTCCCCAGGAAGACGATGACGTGCTGGACATCGGCCTGGACATCCATGGTTTGTCGGAGGATGAGCAGGAGAGCTCATTGTCGACCCAATATGCCGCCGCTGCTGCGCCGGTCGGCCACGATGACACCTCTCTTTTCTCCCTGTTTCGCCGTGCCGCTGAGAAGCTGCAGGTGGACTGGCCCTCTCCTCCACCAGCTCGGAAGCCGTCGCGGTTTGCGGGTTTTTTCCTTCCACCGGAGCCCGCAACGGCCAAAAACTGCCTCCCCATGTTCCCAGACTTTCTCTGCGAGCTAACAGCGTCATGGGACAAACCTCTGTCTACCCGCGTCACTGTGCCCGGCTATGGACAGTACATGGAATTGGACGGCGCCGAGGGAGCTGGTTTAGCTAACCCACCCCCTATGGAGCCGTCTCTGGCTGCTTATCTGGCCCTGTCCCATAACCATGGTGTCGGTGGCCCCGCAACTCTGCCGTCCAAGCACTGCAGATTCTCGGCCTCGCAGCTGGAGAAGATTTATCGGGCTCAGGCCGGCACCGCTCGAGCCATGAGCTCCGTCACCATGCTCCAGACGTACCAAGCAATGTGCCTGGCGGAGCTTGGATCGCTGGTTCCGGAGGACAGCCCGCTGTCACCTCTTCTTAACGAGGTTAGAGTCACCACGGATTACATCCTCCGTGCGTCTCGCTGTGCAGCGCTCTCCCTGGGCAGAGGGATGGCTTCGACAGTGGTGGCGCAGAGGCACCTGTGGCTGACCCTCTCCGACGTCCCTGATAGAGACAGAGCTGTGTATCTGGACGCACCAGTGTCTGCGGCTGGGTTATTCAGACATTCACTTGAAGCCATTCAGGCTAGATTCGATCTGAGGAAGAAGCAGACGGAAGCTCTGCGCGACATCATCCCCAGACGCCAGCCCCAGCCCAAGCCCACTGCTAGCTCTCACAGGCCCGCCGCTCCTCTGACAGCTGGCAAGAGACCGGCGCCCACTGCTGGAGTGGGAGGGCCGCCGGCGAGAGCACGTACTCCGGCCCGAGCTCCACGCCAGTCGGCCTGGGGCAAAGGCCCTCCCCCGGGCCCCCGACGGGACCCGACGCCCAGGAGGAAGAAGCCTCAGCCCTCCTAGCTGTGATTGCGAGTGGGGAAGGGATCCGGCAGCAGGGAGACGCTGCTCTTACCCCTCTGTTGCCGCACAAGAGGTGCCGCTTAAGTTCTGTTCAGGTTGTCAGCCCCAGAAGGCGCTGCACTTCCCTATCGCGGTCTCCCAAGCACATAACCCCTGCACACGGTTCAGATGTGTTGAATGTTCAAGCGACCACATCGAGTGTTCCCGCTGTTTTTCATTGTTATGCCCCGGAAAAGGTGCACCCAACAAAATGTATAAATGTACATGTTCCCATGTTGCAATCAATAAAGAGTGTTGTTTACTCTCAAACAATCTCAAATGCTCAACCTGCAGGCGAAATGAGCCAGGTCAGGCAGGGGATGCAGTCCCCTGCAGACACACTGGGGGGCGACGGCGCCCCGCCGTCAGTGCTGCAGGCCAGCCGGCTGGCTGCTCACTTCCCTCAGTGGCGCGCTTGCGCCCCCTCTCCGTGGGTGCTGCAAACCGTTGCCATGGGTTACCGGTTGCAGTTCCGGGTCAAGCCGCCTCGTTTCCAAAGAGTCGTGAACACGATTGTCAACCCCGAGGCAGCCTTGGTACTCAGAGAGGAAATACAGGCGCTATTACAGAAGAGAGCAATACGGGTGGTCCCCGCTTCGGAGACGGACAAAGGTTGGTACAGCCGTTATTTTGTCATTCCGAAGAAAGGGGGAGGGCTTCGTCCCATCCTCGACCTGCGAGTCTTGAACACGTACCTGCGAACGTACAGGTTCAAGATGCTAACACTCAGACAGCTCCTGAGTGCAGTCGGCCCGGGAGATTGGTTTGCGACAATCGATCTAACAGATGCTTATTTTCATGTCGCTATACACCCGAAACACAGGCAGTTTCTGAGGTTTGCATTCGAGGGCGTAGCCTACGAATACCTAGTGCTGCCGTTCGGGCTGTCGCTCGCTCCCCGCACCTTTACGAAATGTGCCGAGGCAGCGCTAGCGCCCCTCAGGAAGAGGGGCATCCGCATCTTGGCCTACCTGGACGACTGGGCTCTCGTGGCTTGCTCCAGAGATCAGGCGGAGACGCAGCTGTCGCGGGTTCTGTCACACATTCAGACACTGGGGTTCTCTGTGAACTTTCAGAAGAGCTCGCTAATCCCAGGTCAACAGATCGCTTTTCTCGGTCTGGAAATATGCTCTCTTTCCAGCCGCGCACGGTTGTCAGAGCACAGAGTGGCCGCGTTTCATCGCTGCCTCGCTCAATTTCAGCTGGGACGCAGACTGCGTTTCCAGACGATATTGCGCTTGTTGGGCATGATGGCATCTATGATCGCCGTAGTGCCGCTTGGGCTGTTGAAAATGAGAGCGTTTCAACGCTGGACTCTCTCTCACCGTTTGTGTGCTTCGCGTCACCTCCGGAGGAGGCTGCCGGTAACTGCGTCTTGCATGCTAGCTCTCCGTCCTTGGAGGGAGCCTGGGCTACTGCACCAGGGCTCTCGGATTGGGAGGGTGTTGTTTCGCAAGGTGGTGTCCACAGATGCTTCCCTAAGTGGGTGGGGAGCGCTGTGCGAGGGTGCGTCAGTGAGAGGGATCTGGTCCGCGGCTCAGCGCCAGCTGCACATCAACCACTTAGAGCTGTTAGCAGTGTTCTTAGCTCTAAAGCGTTTCCGTCCAGTCCTGCAGGGCCAGCATGTCTTAGTCAGGACGGACAATTCAACAGTGGTGTCTTATATAAACAGGCAGGGAGGAACACGCTCTCTTCCCCTGTTGCAGCTGTCTCGCTCTCTGCTGTTATGGTGCAGTGTTCATTTTCTGACTCTAAGAGCCACCCATGTCCCGGGCCACCTGAACCTGGGGCCGGACCTTCTCTCCAGGGGGGGTCCTCTGGTGAGAGAATGGAGGTTACACCCTTCAATAGTGGCTCAGATTTGGGATCTATTTGGCGAGGCGCAAATAGATCTTTTTGCTTCCAGGGTGAATGCTCACTGCCCCCTGTACTTTTCCATAATCGACCACGATGCACCCTTGGGCTTGGACGCGCTAGCGCACCAATGGCCAGACGTGCTCCTGTATGCATTTCCCCCAGTGGAAATGATATCTCCAATTCTGGAGAGGGTGCGTCGGCATTCCCTCTCTCTGATCCTGGTGGCCCCTTGGTGGCCCGCGAAGTCGTGGTATGCAGAAATAATCAGCCTGCTTGCAGCAAGTCCTTGGCAGCTTCCTCTCCGCAGGGATCTCCTCTCTCAGGCGGGGGGGGGAAGTGTTTCATCCGCGCCCGGATCTGTGGCACCTTCATGCTTACCTGCTGAGAGGTTAAACTTGGTTGCTAAGGGTCTGCCACCTAGTGTGGTAGCGACGATTCAGAGCGCCAGGGCCTCGTCTACTAGAGGCTTGTACGCTTACAAATGGCGAGCCTTCGAGCGATGGTGCCAGGACCGCCACACTCTCCCATTTCAGTGCTCTATTGTGGATGTTTTGACATTCCTGCAGGAGCTGTTGGATAAGGGCCTTTCGTTTTCGACGATCAAGGTTTATTTAGCGGCTATATCTGCTTGTCATATCGGTTTTGACGGGGTGACACCAGGTGCGCATCCCCTCGCCGTGCGTTTTCTGAAAGGGGTTCGCCGGCTGAGGCCCGTGCTTAAGTCCAGTGTCCCGGCTTGGGACTTGTCTTTGGTGCTGGAGGCCCTTTGTGGCCCTCCGTTTGAACCCGTTGAGTCGGTAGATATGAAACTTCTTTCGTATAAGACCGCATTACTTCTCGCTTTGGCCTCGGCGAAGCGAGTGGGGGACCTTCATGCGCTGTCTGTGCATCCTGCCTGCACACAGTTTTCTCCTGATGGCCGCAAGGTCGTATTGCGTCCGAATGCCGCCTATCTTCCCAAGGTCATGCCTGCATCTTATAGTTCAATGGAGTTTGAGTTGCTGAGCTTTTGCTCCCCTCCTTTTGAATCTGAGGAGCAGAGGAGGGTGCATTCTCTTTGTCCGGTGCGTGCGCTACGCACCTACATTGAGCGCACTCGGGATGTGCGTTTGTGTGACCAGTTGTTTGTCTGCTTCGCTAATCCGAATAGAGGTAGAGCTCTGTCCAGACAGAGGCTGTCCCACTGGATTGTAGAAGCTATCTCGCTGGCATACAGCACCGGAGGTTCTGCGTTGCCCCACGGGGTGGGAGCTCATTCCACCAGGGGGATGGCGACCTCATGGGCTCTTTTTAGAGGGGTGCCTGTGGCTGATATTTGTGCAGCGGCTAATTGGGCGTCGCCGCACACTTTTGTGCGGTTTTATCGGTTGGACATTACAGCCCCTTCGGTGGCTCATGCTGTCCTTTCTGCTGGGTCTACCACTCACTAAGGATGTGGTGGTCCCGTTCCGGTTCGGTGGCTGCTCTGCGGGGCGTGTATATAGGTCCCATACTTATGTGTTGTACCGAGTGAATCGACTGAAAGGGAACGGTTAGTTATGTCTATAACTTCTGTTCCCTGAAGGAGAGGAACGAGGTACAACACAGGGTGGCCCCACTGAGCAGTTGGCTCGGTGAAGAGCGGCTATCGAACTGAGGGATGACGGTGATGGCAGCGGCTATATGTGCGGGCGGGGCCTTGCGCGTGTCATCACACGTCATCTGCCGTAAAGGCGTGAATAAAGGTTTCTTCAGCCAGGACACGCGAGGGCGTGATATCCCATACTTATGTGTTGTACCTCGTTCCTCTCCTTCAGGGAACAGAAGTTATAGACATAACTAACCGTTTTCATTCATGTGACATCACCATTGTTGTGAACTATCAGTGCTCTTTTCTTTCCCCTCACCCCCAACCAGTCACTCCCTGAGCCTGAGTTGCCGTGGGTTTCTTACTTTTAAAAGGGAGTATTTCCTTCCCAGTGTCTCAAAGTGCTCATAGGCGACTTTTGTTGTGAATTGGGCCCATATAAATAAAGCTGAATTGAACTAAATTGTTATAACTGGTGCAAATCTGAGAAAACAAGATCAAATTTAAAATGAAGCAATTAGATTATTGTTTTTCTAGTTTTACCAGACACTCCAAGTCCTTTACATATTCAACACACACACACTGCTTTCATGCTTACCCTGGCTGAAACAACAGCAGCAGTTCTGGGGTTCAGTATATTCCCCAAAGACACATCAACGTGTGGGCCTCTGGAACAGGAGGAATGACAAATCTTCTAATTCATGGACCAGATCTCACTTGCCTTCATCATTTCACTCTGGAAACTTTTCAAACCAAACAGAGCACACATCCAGATGACAGTTTAACCAAACTTCTGCAGCCTTCTTCTTTAGCTGAGAGAACAAGAAAACCTAACATTCCATTTTTACTTCACTTTAATGGCTACCAGGGCACTTTAGGAATAATTGTAAAATTTTATTGATCAGCACTAGCTGCACTTTTCTCCTTAGAGGGGTCTAATAACATCACATGGTTCCACTGTTGCAATAAAACAGTCATTTAAGCTGTGTTGAATATAGAGACATTTTGCAGACATGAACAACTGTCTTATTATATCTCGTCACTCACATGGCTTTGTAACCTCTGTCACTCTTTGGATCATCATTCTTACAAATGAATACACTAGCCTGGCTAATGCTCATTATTATCTCCTTTCCCCCCAGTTTTACACTCATAAATGAAAAGTCAATGTCCTGAATACTTTATAAGGCCTGTATCGGCTCATTATGTTAAGGGTCGCCAATGTAACACCCTCCTATAGTCTGTTATTGCCAGAAATGTTGCAATTACATGTCATGTATACTATTAGAATTGGCTGACTTTCCTACAGCGGGGCTGAGCAGACAAACAGTGCCAAAGCTGGAGTCTGTCATGTGCTGGCCAGCGACCATCATTAATGAGTGGGTGAGATGATGGCACAATGACTTGCATGCCTCTAAGGCTCTGTAAAGTGGCACCACAGGGACTTCCTGTACTGCACAAGGAGCTGTCATTGTCTGGGCAATGCACCAGACTCAGCTGGTTAGATATTGATGGCACAGTTTATGTGAATGCACATGTTTTACCCATCTGTTACCAAATGTTAATATGTTGAAGAAGCATATCCAGCATCTGAAAGGTTTGGAGAGGTATTTTAACGGTGTTGATCAAATCCTATGCCACACCAAAGGAGGAACAACTGAAACATCTGGGACTTTAAACATCACAGACAATGTGACTGATGATCCACATTGAAAGCTCTCTACAGGGCCAAACCAAAATGTAATTGCACCATTTTATCATGCTACAGTACCTAATGGCCATTTATAGTAAATAACCTACCTACCTACCCAGAGAAACAGACAATCTACAACCGCCAGTTAACCTCACATTCATGTCTTTTGATTGTAGCCGGAAGCATGAAGAAAACCCACGCAGGCATAGGGACAACATGTAAACTCCACAAGTAAAGACCCCAGAACATTACTTTTTATATTAACAATGAATTAGATGACAATGACAATCCCCAGAGAATCAAGACATGACCTCGGAGTCTCTCTGACTTCTACTGACCTTCTGAGACTACTTTAGCTCATTGTTTTGGTCTCTATTTCTATCACAGGTGCTAAAGGCTGTTACAAACAAAACTTGCAAATGCACTCTGAGCTAGCTGCAAACAGATGAGATTTCTTAGTAGATAAACATTTAGCAGCTAAATGAATGAGCTAAATAGTCAAGGCATTTCCCTCTTTGCAGAAACTTAAAGCCGAGCTAAAGGTAGACTTTTTGTTGGATGCAAATTTGCCAAATGGCCTGAAACTCCAAAAGAATGCTAATAATAGTAAATACACTGGACATAGTGGCTTTGTAAAGGGATAACAGAATCTGAGATGATGTGTTTTCACATTTTTTGCTGCCAAAAATAAATTATTGCAGCTTTAAGGATGACAAAGTGCCATCAGCCAAATTTGAGCTTGGACGTGTATTTAAAAGCTTTAATACCCCCTGATTCAAGAGGGATATTAACTACATAAGAGCAGCAGTCTGTTCTAAGTGTATATATTAGGTTGAGTTAATGTAGGCTTTTAGGTTGTATCTATTACATACATCTGATAGTGAGCCATGAACTATATTTCTAATGTTATTAAAACATAATCTTTGTATCACTGTACAGTCCAAAAGCATAAAGGGCTATAATATAAAAGCATAAAACATCCAGCAATCTTCTCCAAACACCTCCTTCAGTATAATAAACATAATAGGGTTTGTAGCTACGAAAGTGCTGCAGCTGTAAAAGCTAGATACTTTCACCATTATCCACATTTTTTTTGTGCCTTGACATGACACTTGTTCACACTTTCAAAAGACGTGATAGGAAAACAAAGCTAATTCTTGTCTGTAAAGTATAAAAGCATATTGTATATAGTAACCACAGTAACCACATTTAGCCATCTTGATGCTTTTGTTTACAAGTAAAATCCTTGTTTACTCGCACTTCTGCCTTCATACTTTCTAGTGTGAATAAAGCTGACACGGTTGTCCTTTTCTAGTGAGAATGGTACCAATATGAACATTTTAATGTCACGCTCGGGCCCTTGGGACAAAATATGGAAATTTCTTAAAAGTCTCTGGGCTCTCATTAATATCATTATCATCACCACTTCTGCTACTGTCCCACTTCCAATGGTGTGCTAAGGCTTTGTAAAAAAAAAACAACCCTCAGTTTTCTACGATGTAGTGAAGTAACCCTCCGTTATGTGTCAGAATCATCCAAAAGCAAGCGCATCACGTCATGAGTGACATTAAGTTCTGCATCCGCACGCTCGTCCAGCGCTCAGAGTGAGGTTGTGTGAGAGTGTGTGTGTGAGTTCTGTTGCATTTGGATGCTGAGTGTATGGGTGTTCCAACCAGCCATCCCCCCTGGAGGTCACTTTGAAATGGAATAGATTTTTCTAGATCTCAGCCAAGGCTGTAGGGAAGGTCACTTCATTAATCACAGCTAAATGCCACTGTCTGCCCGTCTCCCTTCTTAACCAAGTAACACCCCCAGATAACATAATTGATTGATACTAATAATTAATTCTCCTCTGTTACAGAACGACACAGAGTATCATTCAGTGGTGAACCGTTAATTACTTTGTAAAGACTCATTAGGTTAATGCCATAGTGCGCTCCGGTGGCACGGGGGGCAAATGGATGTCTTCCTCCAGCAGTGGCCTTTTATGAAACAGGACGCCCCCCATTTCCCACACACACGTTTCCCCTCCTCTCACTTCCTGTGTTGTTCTACATATCACCGTGTTAGCCTACTTTGACTGCTGATTCAGTGTTGCAAAATGTCATGTCAGATTTTGCTTGAGAAGATCTTGTCAGATGGGTTGAGGCACATGACGGTGGGGGGAAAGCACAGACAAGCAGGCTCAGCATGTGTGCTTTTTTATTCGTGGGGCATACGTGTATATGTTTGTGGCGTGTAAGTACATGTTTATGTTTGTGTCAGATTCTGTCTTGTTCACATGTAAAAGCCACCAGTCACGCAGCGCATCTGCATCGCAAGCAAGAGTAAGAGGACACGCCAGGTTATTTTATTATCTACCAATCTATGCTGTATGAAAGGAGCTGATGCAATAGAGGCTTTTACTTTGAAAATAATACCCTGTGACATGTTTGCATAAATAAATGTGTCATTTACTACCGTCTCGTTCAGTCTCACTGTTCATGTTAGAATATTATTAGTGGAGACGTTTGTTTTTCAGTCACTGAAAGCTTTTACGTTTGCTGTTCTGTCTACAATATCTTTCCTGGGAATAATCTCCTTTGCATGGGAAGTGATACGTTCCTGATTTGATTACGAACAGACGCAACAACTTAGCAGTGAAGAACACAACTGCTGAAAGGCAAGAACAGCATCCTCGGGACCTCCAACAGCATATGAAATAAAAGGGGGGAAAAATGGACCTCTGGACTCGTACTGTATAAATCAATTTTATAAAACAAATTGGCCACATATCACTCCAATTTTATCCTTTTCTCTAAACCTGTGGCCAGTTTATGACTATGGACATATTCTGATCTAAACAAAGCTGCACTGGTCACTAATATGAATAAATTAATAAATAAAAGCAGCATTCATGTGCATTCTAGCTCATCCCACTAGACATTAGCTCCATCTTGTGGGCTGTATTTAAAAACTAGACTTCTGAGCTGGAGGCTGGACGTGACATCTTCTCATGTCTCCACACTTACTGCTGTAGCTCCTAATCGGTAGCTGTCAGTATTGTTATGAAACTGCTTTAAAATTTTTATTGCCGTGTTTAAGATCCCCATAAATTAAGATTATTGCAGCTTTTATTTGCAGCTATAAATATTTCATATTTGAGTCTTTGGGTATAGATGATAGTAAATTATACTTTATACTACTATACCACTTCACGGAGTAACATTTAGGTTCCGTACAGTGATGTCAGAAGCTGATATAAGTCACTCACTGGAACTTAATTAATCAAAGTTCTATGTGTGGCATCAGAGACCCTGAAAAAAATCTCTGAAATTTGACATTTCACTGACATTTGCACAGACACAATGACAGTGGCTTTCACTAAGCAGCTGATGGGAACTATTTTTGGAGATGACCCAGAAAGATTGACAAAATGCAAATAAACAGAGAAGAGCAAATGGATTTATGATCAATATTGGCAGCAGTAGGCAGACAACAGATGTCTGTCAAATTGGGTTTCTCAGCTAAAGTAATTACAAAGAATAAAGTATGCCAAGTTACTTATAATGTGCCTCTCTGGTAGGGGGAATTTAACTAATCAAATGCATATCTCCAAACTCCACAGAAGGGCAGAGGGACAGTGTGTCTGCCAGAATGTATTTAAAGTTACAGTTAGACCATTAAACTAAGTCTGTGCCACATGCTAAATTGTCCTTTGAAGATCACTGGCCCAGCCATTAGTAGATTACTCTTTGAAATTTTGTCCACAAGAGAAAGCCTGTTGTAAAGTACATGCATGAATCTGATATTATGGCAGTAGGATCAGGTGGGTTTTATGAAATAGAATGAATGTGAAGTTTATTGATTTCAGGATTACTGTTGCTTACTGTTGAAAAAAAGATCTTAGGTTTGAACCTCCTGCTTTCTTCTGCTCTCCACATTAAAAATATATTGTACGTTGCTCTGTGCGTACTACACCTTTGATAGATAGGTCACCAATTTTCAAGGAGTGTGTGTTGTAAATGGCTTCTGGTCCGTGACTTCTTTTTATGCCAGTTTTATTTTAAATTCTGGTTCTATTAACAATAAAAATAATAGTATACAAATATATATTTTGGATCAAGAAAAGCTGTAAAGGTGACCAGTAATTTTAAAATTTCTTCTAAAATTATGGGCAGCCATTACAGAGTCCTTAAGACTGGTATAATATGTAAATTTTCCTTAGTTCTTGTATTTTGCACAATTTAAAGTCTATTTCATGGTTTCTAATTGATACCTGTTAATCTACCAAAGAGGAAATAAATGCATTAATAATAGTCTGTGTGTCAGTGTTGAATGCACTATAACAATATTCCCTAGGTGGTAGAAGAGGATCTTCTAGATCTTGCATATATGTCTCTTGAAGGTCAGACTATAATCAAATAACACACCCAAGTTTCTGACAGCTGATTTCATGTAAATGCATAAAAGACCAAGGGAAGACTTGGTGCTTGGAAGCAGCTCGTCTGAACCAATGATAAGAATTTCTGTCTTATACCAGTTTAATTTCAAAAAATGTGCACAAACCCTATTCTTAATATCAGTTAAGGCAATTTGTAGGGCTTGAGAGGATAGTTGAAACGGTGGAGATCGACCTGTGTCATTGGCATAGCAGTGGAATGAAATGTTGTTTCTCAGTAGAGAGCATAGGTAAGGGAAAAGGGATAGGTCCCAGTATAGACCCCTGAGGAACTCCAATATTTAGGGCAGATTAAAGAAAGCTGTGGTCATTAATGGAAACAAAACATTTTTGATTGGCCTCTAAATTAAAATTGTATGGTTTACTGTATCAAATGCTGCATAAGTCAAGTAGCAGATTTTATATTCTGTACTTAACACTTAAATGAGCTTATGTAAGTGTTACTGCTTATTGGTGCATCAGTGATTTATTATCTCAGAGAGCGTTAGCTTCAGTATAAAGTGCTTTGTTTGGGGGTGTTTGGCCATAATTAATTTGTTGTAATGCTTTTGTTATGATTTTTCTGGCCTTGTTAGCATTAGAGCATGTAAGAATATGTATTATTTACTATACTTTTAGTCATACAAATGCTGTAGCTGTAACACCTACTCTGTTGGTAGGTTCAATTACCTGTATTTTGGTCCAGACAAATATATTAAAGTCCTGGACAGACTATCATTAACATGCATCCCATTTAATTGTTCCCCTAACTTTAGTCAAAGATTTAAACAGAGGCTCTGATCGAGGGTCTTATTGTTTTTTTCTTTGAGAAAAAAACATTTCACCCTGCTTGTTGAGAGCTCAGGGTTTCTCTTGAAAATTGAATCAACTACTTTGATTATATTTTAGTGCGTCCTGGGTTCCTCCTGGTGCATGGCAATCCCCAGCAGTTCTTGGAGGATGAAGGAATTGACACCATTGACTGAACCCCGTGCTCGCCTGACCTGAATCCAGTAGAGCACCTCTGCAACATTATATTTCATCCGATACCAAGAGGTTATACCTCAGACTTTCCAGGAGCTTTAATTACGATTACTATTAAAATTTTGATAACTGTTGACTGTCTTCCCTACACATTAAATGTGTATGACCCTTAATTGACCTAACACTTCCTTAAACCTGATGGGGCCTGCTGACTCTCATTCAGTTCCCCGTCCGCACTTAAGACAGAGAAATAACATTGTCCTGAGGCAAAAAATCAAAAAATGTTATTTTAAACAGCTGAAATCAAAATCTGACTTCAAACTACCAAATATAGTTCTTCAGATGTTCAAGTACATCCACATATTTTGAACATAGTTATTTCTATTTATGTATAAAAAATGATGTTATTTTTAGCAGTAGCTGATACTGCCTCCAATGTGAATTTGTTTCCTGAAAGGACTGCCAGGTCAAAGGTCAAACCCTCTTCAACTTCTCATTTTAGTAAACAGTGTTGTGTCTTGTGTCATCAAACAGAAAAAAATAATAATTACAAATTTTAGGGGACAGCGTAAAACAAAAAATGTGGTTTGTTGCCCCAAGGCAGCACCGTGCCATAGAGGGCTAATGTGTTGTGATGTGACGCCAGACTACAAAGTGTTACAGGATATGGTGGTCTGTTTTGATCTTTTTTGAGGCATTTTTTCCAAAATGAAAAAAAATAAATGTTTTGCTTTCTTTGCAAGCCCCTGGGAACTTGACTGGAAGCGAAGGAGAAGGAAAAAAAAAAAAAAAAATATATATATATATATATATATATATATATATATATATATATATATACATATATATATATATTTTTTTTTTTTTAAATCACAACAACCACAAATTAAAATACAAAACTGTTCTTACAATGTCAGAGTGTCTAGTTGGATTTGATCACATGGGTTGCTTGGCTAGGCTCACTTAAAGAAAAGAGAAGGTAGTGTTATTTCTTTAAGGACAAAGTAGAAAGAACTCCTATGAAGAGTATAAATGAAGATTGCATTCTGCACAAAATACCAAGGACACCAGTCACACAAAAGAAAGAAAGAAGCATAGAGATTGAGCCACCTGGAGCGCATAAAGCCTGACAGCCAGTTAAGAGCGAGGTCCCAGGACAACTATTGATCAGATAAAGGAAAGCCTTAGGGAACCGAGAGGACAAGGGGAACAACAAGCAGAGAAGCTGAACAATGCTTTCTGATTGACAGAGAGACAAAGTGCTGCTCATGTACTCATGTCTAGGATAAAGGGGGGTTGTTTTAGGGCACAGTATACTCAGCAGAGTAGTAAACACTTTTTAAGCATTGCCATTAGAGCAGCGCTTCCCAAAGTGTGGGGCCCGCCCCCTAGAGGGTGCACAGAGCCATTGCAGGGGGGGCGTGGTATGAAAAGGAAAAAAAAAAAGAAGAAAAAAGAACGCTTGGACACTGCTAGCATAATGAACAGGTTCTTTGACGGGACGCCCACGCAAACGCAAAGCAGGAGATGAAGCATCGCTGAATATGTTTCCAAACTACGGTAACTTCCTTCTAACTAACTTCCAAAGACTAGAGAATATGGTGAAGCATGTCTTCCCTTTGGCTTCACCTGCACAAGTGCCAAGGTAGGTCTCCCCTGCAGAATTGGTTTTCCCTTTGTCGGGAGCAGCACTGGGCTCTCCAAATCACAGACAAACAGTATCCCACATTCTTGATTTTTAGTTCACAAACACTTGTTGTAATGACTAACTACTCCTGACATTTTGGAGATGTTAGCTCTTTATACAGTAAAGTTACAGTGGGATACAAATAATATCAGGCTGATTTGTTCCCCCTGTCGAAATCACGGAAAAACGGCATTCCACAGTTGTTTATGTTTTTAAGCCCATTTTGCACAGAGAGGCATTTTTTGATTTGATAGCAATGTTGAATATTATTACACAGGAAAAAAAACAACTATACGTAAAATAATCACACCGTGACGCCTCTGCCTTTCTAAACGGAGTGACAATAGGTGCGTGTGTAAATGTAAGCGCATAAAAACAGAAGATAGTCAGATTAACAGTATTTTGTCTCTATCTGCCATTCTGCAATTCATCTCATGTAAACAATAACGTGGCGCGCAGCGTGACGTGAGTTTGGGAACCACTGCATTAGAGGATAAACTTAAAGTAAGAATAATCTATTATTTATGCAGTCTAGTATAGTATATTAGCCTCAAATGAGGCATAGACAAAGCAACCATATTCTAATTAATGAATTAATGACTAAAACTAATAGTCACCATTCAAATGTGTTCTAAACTTTCAAAGGTTTATTGACTTTCAGCTGCATCCATGAATACCAGTGAAACAGGACATCTGCCTCACTAAAAAGTACAACAGAGCGGCAAACACAAGCAAGACATAGAAATCTTCAGCCTTAACTAGAAGGTGAGTGATCGTAGGATTGCACACAGGTGAGTGTCAACTCGATTGTCTCCAGGTGCGCACTTTATTGAAATGCATAAGCAGAATTACTCACATGCACACATACACACACACAATGATATAGAAGAGAAAGATAGAAGGTGTGTTGGCACAGGAGGACTAGAGGATCATGACACCTTTGTCTTCATGCTCCTACATTGTCATCATATTAATGTTATGCTGGGTAATAATTGTGGGTCCAGATTTAGGTGCTAGCTACATCCTGATGCAAGTTGTCATCATGCAATGCTCTTCCTACTGTCAGTCGATGTTGATCCATTGAACACTTACATCTGTTTAATGGTGTTAAATATCCCAATCTTTGATCTTTGGGCTGAAGGAAGAACAACATAAATGTTCAATCAACAGTCTCTTTATTCCATACAATTCTCATTGTTCCATACAACACTTTTGAGCATTACCATCTGGACGGGAGATATGGAGAGGAGGGTGTCCGCCAGAACTCTTATAGCTTCAGCCCCCCTCCAAAGTCATAAAACCTAAACATCCACATTCTTTCTCTCTCAGTGAGCCTAAGTTATGACCTTGGCTTCCTGTGCAGTATGTTCTGTTCTTTCTAATCAGACAAATAAGGCCATGATTCTCTGAAAACAGTATTTCTTACAAATCAGCAGTATAATGCATCATAAAACAATGTCATTCATTCACAATAAATCAGCAGTCTAATGTAATACAAATCATTCTAATAAATGTAATAGTTATCACCTTCTTCTAAGTCAGGAGAATAATGCAACCTAAAACTACATAATGATTTCACAAGCTTTAATTAGAGGTATAACATGGCATAAAATAGTATAATAATCTCACAATGGACGTATCATACACTATATGGTCAAACATATTCACTCACCCATCCAAACAATTGAAATCAAGTGTTTCAATCACTTCCATGGTCACAGGTGTATAAAATTAAGCACTTAGGCATGCAGACTGCTTCTATAAGCATTTGTGAAAGAATGGGTTGCTCTCAGGATGTCAGTGAACTCTAGCGTGGTATTATGATAGGATGTCACCTGTGCAACAAGTCCAGTCTTGAAATGTCCTCAATATTAAATATTTCAAAAGTGGCACAAAGTGGTAGACCACATTACATCACAGAGCGGGCTCAACAGATACTGTGGCACAGAGGTTGCCAACTTTTTTCAGATTCAGTCAGTACAGACCTCCAAAGTCAAGTCAAGTCAAGTTTATTTATAAAGCACATTTAAAAACAACCGAGGCTGACCAAAGTGCTGTACAATAAAATACAAATATAAAATACAATAAAACACAAGTACATAAAACACCTCACTGATAAAACAATAAATTAAAACAATAAGTTAAACCTTGCTAAAAGCCAATGAGAAGAGGTGAGTTTTAAGAGCAGTTTTAAAAGTTCCTAGGCTTGTGGAGAATCTGATGTGAGGAGGTAAACTGTTCCACAGTCTGGGTGCAGCCACAGCAAAAGCCCTCTCTTCTCTAGTCTTTAGTCTGTACCTGGGAACATCTAAAAGCATCAGGTCTGCTGACCTCAAAGATCTCCTGGGGCGGTAAATGCTAAGAAGCTCTGCCAGGTAAGGAGGTGCAGTACCGTTAAGAACCTTAAAAACCAGCAATAAAATTTTAAAATCAATCCTAAAAGCAACTGAGAGCCAGTGGAGAGAGCAGAGGACCGGAGTGATGTGGTCTCTCTTTTTGGAACCGGTCAGCATGCGAGCAGCAGCGTTCTGCATCAGTTGGAGGCGATGCAGACAGGAACGATCTAAACCAGCATAAAGGGAGTTACAGTAGTCCAGCCGTGATGTAATAAAAGCATGGACCACCCTTTCTAGATCGTTCCTGCACAGGTAGGACTTGACTTTAGTTAAAATCCGTAGATGATAAAAAGATCCCTTGACTACGGAGCTGATTTGTTTATCAAATTTAAAAGCACTGTCAAAAGTAACACCGAGGCTCTTAATGGAGGAAGTACATTCAGAAGTTAGGGGTCCCACAAAATCAAAGGAAAGGTTGGGGTCTTTAGGAAGCCCAAACACAATGACTTCAGTTTTACTTTCATTTAGATGTAGAAAGTTAAGAGCCATCCAAGTCTTAATGTCAGACAAACAGGAGAATAACGGCTGCAGAGAGTCCTTACAGTCTAACCTCAGAGGGAGGTAGATCTCAATGTCATCAGCAAAGGTGTGGAAGGACACATTATGTTTGCGCCAAACTTCATGTGGCCATTAGATTAGCTAAAGAACAGTGTGTAGAGAACTTGATGGAATGGGTTTCCATGGCCGAGCACAATATAGAGAAGTTTAAACTTTGCTGGAGGGGGTGTGGGGTTGTTTTTCAGAAGTTGGGCTCAGCTCTTTACTTCCAGTGAAAGAAACTGAAAATATTTTGTGCAATTTCATGCTCCCAACTTTGTAGGAACAACTTGGGGATGGCTCCTTCCTGTTCTAGCATGGCTGTGCACGAGTGCACACAAGCAGGGACCTTAAAGACATGGATGAGTGAGTTTGGTGTGGAAGAATCTGACTGGCCTGCACAGTCCTAAACTCAGCCCGAGAGAAAACCTTTGGGATGAATTAGAGCAGCGGCCCCAACCTTTTTTGCACCACGGACCGGTTTATGCCCGAGAATATTTTCACGGACCGGCCTTTAAGGTGTCACGGATAAATACAACAAAATAAAACTAGTACCGGTACAGAAAAAAAGAAGATTTATTCATAACACACGTGAAAAGACCCTTGAAAACCGAGTTAACGATAAAAACAATAACAAAATAACGCTGAAAACCGATAAAAACCCTGAAAACCATACATTTCACACCTGAGCCTCAACTCTCGCGGCCCGGTACCAAACAACTCACGGACTGGTACCAGTCCGAGGCCCGGGGGTTGGGGACCGCTGAATTAGAGCATACACTTCAAGGCCGGCCTTCTCATCCATCATCAGTGCCTGACCTCACAAATGTCCTTCTGGAGGAATTGTCAAAAATTCCCATAAGCACACTCCTAAACCTTATGGAAAGCCTTCCAATGAGAGTTGAAGCTGTTGTAGCTGCAAAGGGTTGGCCGACACCATATCAAACCCTATGGAATAAGACTGGGATCTCAGTTATATGTGTGTGAAGGCAAAAGGGGAAATACTTCTGGTAATATAGTGTATAATAATGTTTCCCACATACTGCCTGGGCAGCTGAAAATGGTCAAAACTAAAATGTGCTCCTTCTACTCAGAGATGAAAGAATGAGTAATGCAGTGCCTCCATGAGACTCACATATATGGTTTTGTATGAAATGACTTATCAGCTAGTTCAGGGGTGTCAATATGCCAGATCTGATCCAGTTCAGTGCACCCTGCTGCATGACTTTGCAATATGTATAACCTGCAGATGAGGTGAGCGCTGTTTGTTGTGTCAGGAGGATCATTACAGGAGGTCAAGGTCAAGGTAACTTTATTTATACCCACAGGCAAGGTAAATCTGCTTTACAGAAAAAATGATAGCATTTAGCATCCCTTCAAAAACACACATACCTAATAAAGATATAAACCTCCCTGTAGCACATATATAGTAATTTAATATTTCGAATCAAAAACAGTTCTTATTTAATTCAGTGAGAGCAACGGGGACAAAGCTATCTCGGAAATAGAAACCTCCGTCCTGAGGAAAGAAGCTGAAATTCACCCCTTAGCGGATGGGAACTATTTTTAAGGAATGATAAAGCCATCCTCTGTACCTGCTTGGAGTACAGGGAGGCTAAACAAGACTGTGGCTCACCTATCAGATGACTGGACCATCTCACTAACTGATTTAGAGAGTTTTTCTCTGTGACAGAGGTCTGACCAAACCATGCCACCAAACAAAAGGATAAAACAGACTCAATAAAAGAACGATAAAACAAAGTTAAAATTTTTTGGTCAATGTGGAAATGAGCACGTTTCCTAAGGCAATAAAGGTGCTGGTGACCCTTTTTACAAACTGATTTGCAATTTTGATCAAAGTTCAGTTTTTCATTGATTATGGTCCCAAGATATTTATATGACTGCACTTGCTCTATTTTCTGACCTTTAATTAAAGTGACTCCGTGCCCATTTTGTTGTTTCCTAAAATCAACAACCATATCTTTTGTTTTAGATATGTTCAGCTGGAGATAAGACTCCTCACACCACTGAACAAAGTCATCAATGACTGGACCGTGGTTAGTTTCACCCTCTTTCAGTAAGATGACAATAACAGAGTCATCTGCATATTTAATGATGGCCCTGTTTTCATATCTGCTCTGACACATGTTTGTATAGAGAATGAATAATAAGGGCGATAAGACACACCCTTGAGGAGAACTTGTGGAGGAGAACACTGGGTCAGACAGAATCCCATTTATTCTCACTCTTTGTGACCTGTCAGTTAAAAAATCTAAAATCCAGCCCACCAGGTTTTTCCTGATTTCAAACTGTTCTAAAAGTCTTTTAATTAAAATATGGGGTTGTATTGTATTAAAAGCCAAAGAAAAATCGATGAAAAGAAGTTTTGCAAAAGTCCCTTTACTCTCTACATGTTTAAGAATCAGATTTAGTAAAGTCAAAAGAGTGTCCTCCACTCCTCTATTACAGGAGGCTTAGAATTAGAATTTGTGTCATGAAAATGGTTGTCTGAACTTTTAATTTCATCTGAGACAGAGATCTGACTCATCATTAGTTTCACAGACGTCTTACTTCCTTAATTTACCACAGTACAGTTTAATGACTGAATGTGGAGAAGCACACATATGGTTGAAATTGTAGACATAATCTTCTTGAGAAAAAATCCTCTCAGGATGACGTGTCATCATCTCAATAATCCTTATACTTTTCATATAGTACAACTATCAGGTCCAGTTTTTAACTTTGTTAATGTTAGTCTGCTTTGCAGGTCAGATGACTAAACAGAGGCTGATAAGATTAGGTCTTAAAGCTCTAGGTGTTTGTATTTACTCCATACTCAGCTGCGGGCAGAGAGGGTGACAGGCGAGGATGGCACTGAAGAGAAGATGCTCGGTTTCTGGAGTCTCCTGGTCCTGTCAGTATTAGTAGGATGCATCTGCTGTGTCTTCTCGTGGATGCTCACCTACCTTGACTCGTTCCAGCCTGGTATGGATTTCCCAACACTGTGGACAGTGGCCCACGTCAGAGACGTTTAATATTGATTACATATGTCTGAATTGCTAACCCTAGCTCAACAGACCACAATGCCCTGGACTGTCAGTATAGTTACATGCTGTGAACATAAGTACCTTTGATCACAGTTTGTGTTGTAAAAGAGAAGGAATATTGAAAAAAAGATCAACATTGTGATATTATTTCTTCCAAACTGACCAGAAACATGCTTGTCAGACTC